>NC_057812.1:339316445-339918338 GCF_018294505.1 Triticum aestivum | reverse complement strand
TTTGGTTCATCAAAACACATAAACTCATAATACCGATCATCATCGAATGTTAAGCGTGCAGACCCTATGGGTTCGAGAACTATGTAGACATGACCGAGACTCACTTCCGGTCAATAACCAATTGCGGAACCTGGATGCTCATATTGGTTCCTACATATTCTAGGAAGATCTTTATGGGTCAAACCACATAACAACATACGTTGTTCCCTTTGTCATGGTATGTTACTTGCCCGAGATTCGATCGTCGGTATCTCAATACCTAGTTCAATGTCGTTACCGGCAAGTCTATTTTCTCTTTTCGTAATGCTACATCCCTCAACTAACTCATTAGTCACATTGCTTGCAAGGCTTATAGGGATGTGCATTACTGAGAGGGCCCAGAGATACCTCTCCGACAATCGGAGTGACCAATCCTAATCTCGATCTATGCCAACTCAACAAAACACCATTGGAGACACCTGTAGAGCATCTTTATAATCATCCAGTTACGTTGTGACATTTTATAGCACACTAAGTGTTCCTCCGATATTCAGGAGTTGCATAATCTCATAGTCATAGGAACATGTAGAAGTTACGAAGAAAGCAATAGCAATAAACTAAATGATCATAGTGCTAAGCTAACAGATGGGTCAAGTCAATCACATCATTCTCTAATGATGTGATCATGTTCATCTAATGACCACTCATGTGTATGGCTAGGAAACTTAACCATCTTTGATTAACGAGCTAATTAAGTAGAGGCATACTAGTGGCACTCTGTTTGTCTATGTATTCACACATGTAATAAGTTTTTGGTTAATACAATTCTAGCATGAATAATAATCATGTATCATGATATAAGGAAATAAAAATAACAACTTTATTATTGCCTCTAGGGCATATTTCCTTCAATAGAAGTATCGTGCTAAATTTCGGAATTATTCTTGGTTCGTTTGGCCTTTTTTATATATTAATTTTTTGGCCAAATTGGGACAAGCTTTGGTGTAAACTTCTTGCAAACCGGAGCTTCCCTCCAGAAGGCTCATGGTTCCGAGAGGGAATGTGTCACCTCTGTGTAAGAAACGAGATACATACATTGCCTTCTCCCGCCTTAATTTTCTTATACAAGCAGATTAGACCAAATAGAAGTATCTGCTAAATTTTGGAATTATTCCGGGTTCGTTTGGCCTTTTTCATACATTAATTGAGTTTCTGCGCATTTAATGTGCATAATTCAAATGTCAACTACAAGCACATGTGTAACGCCCAAGATGAGGCTATATCTCCCACGTGTCGAGGCATGAGTTACAGGCATAACCGCATGTTGGTTTTGTCGCAAGAAGGGTCATCTTCACACAATCCCATTACAAGAACAAGGATAGATAAGTAGTTGGCTTAGAATCGCGATGGCACACAATGACCAAATAATTCGTACATCATTTAGAGTACACACATAGTCCGACTACGGAAAAATCCAAATGAAAAGAAGATAACCCCAAATGCTAAATCCCGATCGTCCCAACTAGGCACCACTACTGATCATCTGGAAAAGACACGTAGTAATGCCCAAGGTCCTTGTCGAACTCCCACTTGAGTTCGGTGGCATCACCTGCACTGGCATGATCAGCACCTGCAACTGTTTTGGTAGTATTTGTGAGTCACAAGGACTCAGCAATCTCAAAACCCGTGAGATCAAGACTATTTAAGCTTATGGGTTGGATGTGTTTATGAAGTGGAGTTGCAGCAAGCGCTAAGCAAATATGGTGGCTAACATACGAGTACAAGAGTAAGATGTGAAACTACGCAATGGTCGTAAGCTAGAAGAAATCAAGAAGTGATCCTGAACTACTTAAGTTCAACCATAGCCCAACTGTTTTCACTTCCCAGACTCCGCCGAGAAGAGACCATCACGGTTACACATGCAATTGATGCATTTTAATTAAGTCAAGTGTCAAGTTCTCTACAAGCGGATATTAACAAATTCCCATCTGCAACATAACCGCAGGGCACAGCTCTTGAAAGTTTATACCCTGCAGGGGTGTCCCAACTTAGCCCATCACAAGCTCTCACGATCAACGAAGGATATTCCTTCTCCCGGAATCACCCGATCAGTCTAGGAATCCCGGTTATAGGACATTTCGACAATGGTAAAACAAGACCAGCAAGACCGCCTGATGTGCTGACAAATACCGATAGGAGTCGCACGTATCTCATTCTCAGGGCACACTGGATGGGCAAGACATCGGGTTGGATGAGACCCTGGTTGCCCAGGGGGCGCCGGACGTCGCCCAGGTTGGACCAGCACTCAGAGGAACACTAGCCCGGGGGTTGATTTAAGATAATCCTCAGGTTAATTACACCCTAGGTAAATTTTAGTTGTTATTAGGCAAATGGTAAAACCAAGGTTGGGCCTTGCTCGAGGACTTTTATTCAAAGCGAACTATCAAGGGTGTCCCATAACCCCACCCGCGCAAGGAACGTAAAATCAAGGAACATAACACTGGTATGACGGATACTAGGGCGGCAAGAGTGGAACAAAACACCGAGCAGAAGGACAAGCCTTCCACCCTTTTCCAAGTATATAGATGCATTAATTAAATAGGCGATATTGTTATATCCCAACGTGTCCATGTTCCGACATGGAACAACCTGCAAGGCACCTGCAACTAGCAACACTATAAGAGGGGCTGAGCAAAAGCGGTAACATAGCCAAACAACAGTTTGCTAGGAAGGTGAGTTAGAGGCTTGACATGGCATTATGGGAGGCATGATAAACAAGTGGTAGGTACCACGACATACCGATAGAACAAACAACTAGCAAGCAAAGATAGAAGTGATATCAAGGGTAATGATCATCTTGCCTGCAAAGTTCTCAGGGTTGTCGAAAGCTTGCTCCTCGTAAATGTACTCAGCAGGTTCCTTGTTCACAAACTCGTCTCCCGGCTCTACCCAAAGCAAGAACACAAACAACGGAACAAGACTCAATCACGGTGCGATGCACAAGCAACATAATGCAAGACATGGCATGGAATGCAAGGTATGATGTGCTATGCATATGGGTACCCCAGAAGGGAAAAGATGATCAAGGCATCAAATTGGCAAACCAAGCATGCCACTGGAAAGATTGAGTGATTTCGGTCGAAATCGATGTATGGATCACCGGAAATGGATGCACGGTCTACAAATGACAAGCAAAACAAGAACAATGCAAAACTGTGCTTAACAACATCATAACACTTATGATGCATCAAAACACTATGCTACAACACTCCAACATAGAAACAAAGCACATGGCAGTAAAGTAGAAGTGAAGCTCCACAAATCATGAACACTGAGCTCCTACTAGAACTCACTAGAACAACCCTAAAACAGCATGGCAAAAATGCAAATGATAACAGCTTCACGGACTTTGCAAGCTCATGCCACTCACCAAAAATCATTTCATGGCATCACAAGGTAACCAACAATAAGAATACACAATTATGAAGCTAAACATGGGAATATCGAGTTCATAGTGTGCATGGATCACTAGCAAAACACATGGCTAAAATGAACTTCATGTTAACAATCTGCCAACAACAATATTTAGCAGAAGTAGGGCATGGTAATGGCAACCTACACTACTCCATAAATACAAATAGAGGCATGAATGGATAGAACATAAACATATCTTCAAAACACTCTTACCGAACTTCATTAAAATATGCATGGATCTACTTGTGACAACAAGTGAACAGAGCAACTTAATGTAACAGGAAAAGACTTGGGAAAAATCCTAAGTGTCTGAAAACAACAACATCATGTGGCCTACTTTGCATGCTTGTTCTAGTCAACACAAATCTCATAAAAATGCAATGCTTGCACCACTAAAAAGATGTCATGAAGGTGCTCCTAAACATGTAGACATAATGCTCATAAGATGCACACACAAAATGCAATGAAAATGACAAATCAAAAAGTTATGATGAATTGCAGCAGACAACATCACATAGCACTTTTGCAACGGGGATTAAGGCATAAATATGGACATTAACATGCATGCAAATGACACTTGCATGAAGAGCATCACGAGATGAACATGGCGATATAACATATGCACAAATCGGATCTATGAGCACTACAGGAATCAGCTATTTTGCCGTCTGCCACGGCGGACGGCAAAGGCATGAACGACGGACGGCAAAGGCCTTTGCCATCAGCCGCGGACGGCAAAAGGCTCCGGCAAAGTAGGCTCGAGCATGGAGATATGACATGTCAAAGAGGTGCACTTGAGATAGAAATTCCAGGACTTGGAGAAAATATACCCCTCCAGATCTAGGGTTTGACCCAGGCACGTACTTCGAGGTTCGTCGAAGATGGTCGGGGGAGAGGTGGCCGGACGGAGTCGAGGGAGAGGCGGCAGGATCCGGGCCGTATTGGGGTCGGACAGCGACGAGGTGGCATGGTGCGCACGTCGGTGGGGCGGCGCAGCTGCGACGAAGGCAGTGGCGACGCGCGCGGTCGCGGGCGGCGACAGAAGGCGGTGGGGTGGGCGGCTGGCGGCGCGGGGCGATGGGCCTCGCACGCCCACTTCGGACCCCGCGGGCCGGCAACGAAGTGGGTGCAGGTGAGCTGAGGTGGCGGTGGCTGATTCATAGGGGGCAGCACCGGACGTGTCCGGTGTCGTCCGAACATGTCCGGCGGCATGGAGGAGGGTGTGGAGCTAGGGTTTGGACGCAAATTTCAGGGGAGAGAGTCTATTTATAGGTAGGGGAGCTAGGCGAGTCCATATGTGGTGCGTTTTTGGCCCACACGATCGTGATCCAATGAGGGAGAGCATGGAGGGGGTTTAGATGGGCGAGTGGGCTGTTGTGGAGGGGTGTTTGTCTGCAATGAGAGAGAGGGATTTTTGTGGTTACCCACTTAATCGTTGGGGCATCGAACGACCTCCAAATGGAACAAAATTTGATAGGCAGCCTACCAATGATGTACCAAGGCCACTCGACAAATCTCGGCCCATTCCAAGAATGTTTTTTTCGTGCTCACGAAACGAGATCTGAGAGGTGCAATGGGTGCATGTGGGAATGTCGGATTCCGAAACGGACAACGGGGAAAATGACCGGATGCATGATACGAACATGAATGCAAATGAGATGCACATGATGACATGCGATGAAATGCATGACATGAATAAAAGGCAAAACAAAGACAAAACCCAACCACGGAGGAAATAATATATCACATAGCCGGAAATGGCAAGAGTTGGAGTTACAATTATGGAATGTTACATCTGGGGAGTTACAACTCTCCACCACTACAAGAGGATCTCGACCCGAGATCTAGGACTGAAAGAACTCTGGATATTCGGAACGAAGGTGATCCTCGCGCTCCCAGGTGGATTCTCGATCGGAATGGTGAGACCACCTAACTTTCAGGAATTTGATCAACTTGTTCTGAGTTTTGCGCTCGGTTTATTCAAGAATGGCAACAAGATGCTCATGATAAGACAAGTCTTCATGGAGATCAATCACTTCGAATTTGATAGTGCGCTCAGGTGTCTGGAAGCACTTGCGAAGCTGTGACAAGTGAAACACATCGTGCACATTTACGAAGTTGGACGAAAGCTCGAGTTGATAGGCGAGGTCGTGTCTTTTGACAATGATCATGAAAGGACCCACGTATCTTGAGGCAAGCTTCCCTTTGATACCGAAGCATCGAGTTCCTTTCATTGGAGAGACGCGGAGGTAGACATGGTCTCCGGTCTCGAAAGCCAAGTCATGGTGCTTGCTATCATAGTAACTCTTCTGATGTGATTGCGCTGCTTTGAGATTTTGATGAATGACTTTCCACATTTCTTCCGCTTCTGTGATCAAGTCATTGCCAAGAAGTTGGTGCTCACTAGTCTCAGACCAATTGAGAGGATTACAACACTTTCTGCCATATACAATTTCAAGTGGGGCCTTACCCAAACTTGCTTGGAAGCTATTGTTGTAGGAGAACTCGGCATAAGGGAGACAATCTTCCCACTTCATACCAAAAGAGATGACACAATCTCTGAGCATGTCTTCAAGGATTTGATTTACTCGCTCAACTTGGCCACTTGTTTGAGGATGGAAAGCTATGCTGAAGTGAATGTTGGTGCCCATGGCTTTCTGGAAAGAGTCCCAGAACTTAGAAGTGAAAATGCTTTTGCGGTCTGAAGAGATCAATTGCAGAATACCGTGCAAGGAGACAATTCTGCAGGTGTATAGCCCTCCCAAATGAGCTGTCGTGATAGATTCTTTGATTGGAAGGAAATGACCCACTTTTGTAAGCTTGTCAATGACAACAAAGATAGCATCATTCCCACGCTTGGACTTGGGAAATCCAGTGAAAAAGTCCATTTCGATATGATAAAACTTCCATTCTGGAATAGCAAGAGGTTGGAGGAGACCAGCTGGTCGTTGATGTTCTGCTTCCACCCTTTGAAAGACATCACATTCATTCACGAATTGAGCGATCTCTTGCTTCATTCGAGTCCACCAATACAACTGCTTGAGGTCATGGTACATCTTCTAAATACCTGGATGAATGGAAAGAAGATAATTGTGCACTTCGTTCATTATGACCTTCCTTAGATCACCTTTAGGAACCACAATCCAGTCCTTGAAGAATAAGGTGTCCCTGTCATTAATGCGATAGCACTTGTATTTGGGTAAGCCCTTGGCAATACAGTGTTTCACCCTCTTCACCATGGTATCAAGGAGTTGTGCCTCACGAATTTGATCTTCCAAAGTTGGAGTGACTTGAAGGTTGGCAAGAAAACCTTGAGCAACAACTTGGAGGTTGAGCTTGCGGAAAGCTTCACAAAGATATGGTTGAAATGGTTTGATAGTTAAGTTGTTGCAATAAGCCTTCCTGCTCAAAGCATCTGCAATCACATTGGCCTTGTCTGGAGTATATTCAATACTTGGATTGTACTCTTGAATCATTTTGACCCAACGAGTTTGCCGGAGGTTGAGGTTGGGTTGAGTGAATATATACTTGAGGCTCTTATGATCGGTGAAAATGTCCACTTGCCTTCCCAACAGGAGATGTATCCATGTTATTAATGCATGGACAACTACCGCTAACTCAAGATCGTGAGTGGGGAAGTTCCTTTCATTGGGCTTCAACTGACGAGAAGTATAGACCACAACTTTCTTCTCTTGCATTAACATGGCACCGAGACCTTGCAATGAGGCATCACAGAAAACCTCGAATGGCTTGGATTCATCAGGAAGAGTTTGGACAGGAGCCGAGACTAGCTTCTCTTTGAGAGAGTTGAAAGCAACGTCACACTCAAGAGTCCAGGAATACTTGACATGCTTCTGCTAGTCACCACAGAGCTCATAAAAATGCAAGGCTTGCACCACCATAAAGATGGCATGAATGTGCTACTAAAACATGTAGACATGATGCTCATAGGATGCATACACAAAATATAATGAAAATGACAAATCAGCAAGTTATGATGAATTCCAGCAGACAACATCATATAGCACTTTTACAACGGGGATTAAGGCCTCAATATTGACAGTAACATGCATGCAAATGACACTAGCATGAATAGCATCACGAGACGAACATTTCGATATAACATATGCGCAAATCGGAGCTATGAGCATGGAGATATGACATGTCAAAGAGGTGCACATGAGATAGAAATTCCAGGACTTGGAGAAAATATACCCCTCCGGATCTAGGGTTTGACCCAGGCATGGACTTCGAGGTTGGTCGGAGATGTCGCCGGTGATGGTCGGGGGAGAGGTGGCTGGCCGGAGTCGAGGGAGAGTCTGCGGGATCCGGGCCGGACTGGGGTCAGACGGCGACGAGGCGGCGCGGCGCGGCGTCGGGCGGCGGCGCGACGAGCGGGCTTGATGGCGGCGGGGTGGCGCAGCTGCGACGACGGCGGAGGAAGGCAGCGGTGGCGTGCGCGGTCGCGGGCGGCGGGGCGCGCGGGTGGCGCCGCGGCGGCGATGGGCCTCGCGGGCCCGCTTCGGGCCCTCCAGGACGGTGGCGATGTGGGCGCGGGTGCGCTGAGGTGGCGGCGGCTGATTCGTCGGGGGCGGCGCTGGACGTGTCCAGCGTCGTCCGGACGTGTCCGGCAGCGCGGAGGAGGGTGGAGCTAGTGTTTTCGCCCACACGATCGTGATCCAATGACGGAGAGCATGGAGGGGGTTTAGATGGGCTAGTGGGCTGTTGTGGAGGGTGGTGGGCTGCAATGAGAGAGGGGTTTTTGCGATTACTCGGTTAACCGTTGGGGCATCAAACGACCTCCAAATGGAACAAAATTTGACAGGCGGCTTACCGGTGATGTACCAAGGCCACTTGACAAATCTCGTCCCATTCTGAGAATCTTTTTCTCCGCTCACGAAACGAGATCTGAGTGGTGCAACGGGTGCATGTGGGAATGTCGGATTCCGAAACTGACAATGGGGAAAATGACCGGATGCATGAGACGAACACGAATGCAAATGAGATGCACATGATGACATGACATGAAATGCATGACATTAACAAAAGGCAAAAGAAAGACAAAACCCAACCACAGAGGAAATAATATATCACATAGCCAGAAATGGCAAGAGTTGGAGTTACAATTCTGGAATGTTACATCCGGGGTGTTACAACATGCTCCAGTGCACCAAAGTTGGTTTAAAAATTACATGTGTGTCCTTGGGTGAATTTCTAGGTCCCATGCAAGAAATGGGAATGAAATTCAAACATCTGGGCGTCGTGGCTCGACCGAAAAGATTGAGAAATTCTTTTTTAATTCCCGTAAATCCAAAGCACGCCTGAAAATCATGAAACTTGGCATGGTGTCATGACATGGCACCAACATGTTGTGGTAATGTTTTTGGCCAAATTGGGACAAGCTTTGGTGCAAGCTTCTTGCAAACCGAAGCTTCCCTCAAGAAGGCTCATGGTTTCAAGAGGGATCGTGTCACCTCCGTGCGCGAAACGACATACGTACACTCCCTTCTCCCATCTTAATTTTTTACACAGGCAGATTAGACCAAATAGAAGTATCGTGCTAAATTTTGGAATTATTCCTGGTTAGTTTGGCCTTTTTTATACATTAATTGATTTTCCACGCATTTAATGTGCATAATTCAAATTTGAACTACAAGCACATGCTCCAGTGCACCAAAGTTGTTTGAAAAATCACATGTGTGTCCTTGGGTGAATTTCTAGGTCACATGTAAGAAATGGGAATGAAATGCAAACATCTGGGCATCGTGGGTCGGCCAGAAACATTGAGAAACTTGGTTTTTTAATTCTTGTAAATCCAAAACACGCTTGAAAATCAAGAAACTTGGCATGGTGTCATGACATGGCACCAACATGCTGTGGTAATTTTTCTGTCCGATTTGCGAAGAGGCACACATTAAAAATCAACAAAGTCATTTTGGAACAAGTGTTGTCACATTACAAATCAGAAACACAAGTATTATTGAAACCGTGGGCGTTGTACATACCAATTACGTGCCGCCACACGTCCCCTTTTTTTATTCTCTAGGAGGGGTCGTGCGGGTAGCTATTTGAGTACGGGAGGCGTGCAATCAGACCCCTGCGCGTGCTCATCGGGAGGAGAGCCCTTTGACCGCTACCCGCTGGGCACCTCCCTCCGAACTTCTCCTGTAATGGCGCCCGATCCACTATTCTATGGCGTGGCTATATGTCTCACTGGACTGGGATTTAAGAGAGAAAAATGAAAATCTAAAAAGAAAGTTTTGCACAGATCTTGATGTAAGATCTGACGGACCTATATATATAGCATCGATTGTGACATATAATAAGCATGATGAATATAAGGACGATGACAGTGGATAATAATTGTCTTACATATTTAGGAACATAATTAAAAAAGCCACATGCGACAACGCCCGAAATACACAAGGGCAAAAGAATAAGGAAGACAACGATCTGGCTCGCCGATCTCTACGTTGCTGCAGGCCGAGGGAACTAGTCTCCACGGCGAGTGACGATGAGCTATTCCTTGTCCTCAAGATGCTGCTTGAGAGCATCCACGGATTCTCCACGAGCCTTCTGCGCTTGATGCATAGCATGGCATTCTCGTCCATAAGTTTTGTCAATGATGACGCCGATCTTCTTCAACATGGTCTCCTCCTATTGCTCCACACTTCCGATGACCTTCACCCACAGTAGGTTGCGCTCGGCCCGGAGCTTCGCATTGCTCTCGTTTAGTTGCCGGATGACGCCGGCAAAAGAGGCTTTCATGTCGTCCTACAACCTCGCCCAGCCGTAGATCAGATCCATCTGGCTATGGATGATTGCATGCATGCGCCTGAGTCCTCGCCTGCCCGTGAGACATTTTCCTATGCTGCCGCAGCGCGGGAGGACATCTCTGCTGCATTCACAGCACAGTAGGGCATCTCTTCTGCTTCCGCGATGCGGTCGGACCAGTCTGCCGCATCGACAGCATGGCGGGACCTGCGTGCTGCTTCGGCGGTGTGGCGGGACCTCTGTGCTGCTACGGCCGCGCGGCGGGACATGCTGGCTGTGTTTGCGGTGGGGCGGGACATCTCTCGTGCTTCCGCTTCCATGCTTGCATCTCCCTGGTGGCAATCTCTCGACCAAAACTCACGCTGGCCATGGCAGATGCAAAGGGAACGATGAGGAATGACTTTGTTTTTGTGGATGAGGAGTTGAGGAGGAATGTGTAGTCATCTTGGAGTAGTAGTATTTATAACCGAGTGGTAATAAACTCCTAAGTGGGAAACCGTTTAGGTTTTGATCGATGTGAATAGGTTTGCAATTTGGAATGTGATGGGGCGCATGCTTGAAATTTACTGATGGTTATAAGTGCGGCACTATTCCCGGAAGGTGTAACATGGGCACGTACGCCTTCTCGGCCGCCTACATGGCATTTGCACCATAGGGTGCACCGCAATAGACAATGTCATCACACGTCTTGTTCCAACAACTGTGCGCGCTCGTTACACTACAAAAAAGACACATCCGTGACATTTTGGGCCGAACAAATTTTTTTTGTCATTCTTATGACACTTCTATGACAATAATTGTGACAAAACCCGGTATCATCATAGATGTGGTGGACTCCTACTTCTATGACAAAAAATCATGACATAAAATCGGCTTTTCGTCCTGGGCGGGCCGGAGGCGCAGATGCATGACATTCTTTGGGCCGTCCATGATGGAGAAAACCGTGGTAGAAGTGATGGCGAGGAAAATATCGGGGGTGTTCCTGGTTACGGTGGGTGGTCGGGGGCCGAGCGATGCACGTTTCTGTCATACGTCTGCGCGTGTGTGCGAGGCGTTGCGGTCTGACTGATCCCGAGCGAGGCGTTGTGCTCTAACTGAACCCGAGCGATTGCACCGTAGGCTATGCGTTACTGAACCCAAGCGATCGATCGATCCCTTGCTGTTAAGTGAACCCGAGTGATTCCTTCGCTACTGCTGCTAACTAAAGCCGAGCGATGCTGCCTCTTGATGGACAATGAGCGTTGTTGGGGGGTTTTGGATGAACAGTTCCCGGTTGGGGTTGCATGAATAGGACCCCGTGGTAGTAGAGGCTGTTGCCACTAGATGAACAATACCTTGATCGATCGAGCCGGTGGATGAACAGGACCCCGTGGAGGGCTGGATGAAGAGGACCCCGTGGAGGGCTGGTTGAATAGTAGCCGGTGGCGGGCTGGTTGAATAGTAGCCGGTGGAGGGCTGGATGAACAGTAGCCCGTGGAGGGGTGGTTGATGACCCACAAGTATAGGGGGTCTATCATTGTCCTTTCGATAAGTAAGAGTGTCGAACTCAACAAGGAGCAGAAGGAAATGACCAGCAGTTTTCAGTAAGGTATTCTCTGCAAGCACTGAAATTATCGGTAACCGATAGTTTTGTGATAAGGTAATTCATAACGGGTAAGAAGTAATAAAAGTAATCAAAGTGCAGCAACGTGGCCCAATCCTTTTGTAGCAAAGGACAAGCCTGGACAAACACTTATATAACAGAAAGCGCTCCCGAGGACACATGGGAATTATCGTCAAGCTACGTTTCATCATGCTCATGTGTTTCACGTTAGTTACTTTGATAATTTGATATGTGGGTGGACCGGCGCTTGGGTACCGCCCTTCCTTGGACAAGCATCCCACTTATGATTAACCCCATTCGCAAGCATCCGCAAATACGAAAGAAGAATTAAGGTAAACCTAACCATAGAATGAAACATATGGATCCAAATGAGCCCCTTACGAAGCAACGCATAAACTAGGGTTTAAGCTTCTGTCACTCTAGCAACCCATCATCTACTTATTACTTCCCAATGCCTTCCCCTAGGCCCAAACAATGGTGAAGTCTCATGTACTTGACATTCACATACATCTCATCAAAATATCGAACGAATACAAAATTTACATGACTACTTATAGCAAGACTTCTCCCATGTCCCGAGGAACAAACATAACTACTCATAAATCATATTCATTTTCATAATCATAGGTGTATTAATATGCAAAAAGGATCTGAACATATAATCTTCCACCGAATAAACCAACTAGCATCAATTACAAGGAGTAATCAACACTACTAGCAACCCACAGGTACCAATCTGAGGTTTTGAGACAAAGATCGGATACAAGAGATGAACTAGGGCTTGAGAGGAGATGGTGCTGGTGAAGATATTGATGGAGATTGACGCCCTCCCGATGAGAGGATCGATGGTGATGACGATGATGACGATTTCCCCCTCCCGGAGGGATGTTTCCCCAGCAACCGGAGCCCTAGAATGGTTCCGCCGAGGTTCCGCCTCGAGACGGTGGCGCTTCGTCCCGAAAGCTTACTTCTGATTGTTTTACAGGGCAAAAGACACCTTATACCAGAAGATGGGTATCGGGGGCCTCCCAGGTGGCCCATGAGGCAGGGGCGTGCCCTGGGGGGTAGGGCATGCCCCCACCCTCCTGGACGGTGGCTGGCTCGCCTCTGGTGCTTTCTTGGAGTTTCAGGACTTTTGTAGTTGTGCAGAATAGGTCTCTAATATTTGCTCCTTTTCCAACCCAGAATTCCAGCTGCCGGCATTCTCCCTCTTCATGCAAACCTTATAAAATAAGAGAGAAAAGGCATAAGTATTGTGACATAATGTGTAATAACAGCCCATAATGCAATAAATATCGATATAAAAGCATGATGCAAAATGGACGTATCAACTCCACCAAGCTTAGACCTCGCTTGTCCTCAAGCGGAAGACGATATCGAAAAATATGTCCACATGTTTAGAGATAGAGGTGTCAATAAAATAAAATACGGACATGAGGGCATCATGATGATTCTTAGAACATCAACATATATATATAGTCATATTATTTCTTATGCTAAAGTAATAATCTATTCACAATGTAACGTATGAATCAGAAACTTCATTCAAAACTAGCAAACTATAGTCACAGTCATTGAGGCAATTGCAATTTATCATAACATCGGAAAGAGGAAATATAAGAGCTCTTCAACAAGTCCACATACTCAACTATCATTTAGTCTTTCACAATTGCTAACACTCACGCAATACTTATGGGTATGAACTTTTAATTGGACACAGAGAAAGATAGGGGCTTATAGTTTTGCCTGCCAACCTTTTACCTCAAGGGTAATGTCAACAATAATTGTTTATGAAAACCCACATCCAATTAGCTATGTATATATCAGGATCTTTCCAACACACAATTCTTGCCAAAGTATAAAATGTAAAAAGGAAAGGTGAAGATCACCATGACTCTTGTATAAATTATAGGACAACAATAAAAGATAGGCCCTTCACAGTGGGAAGCAGAGGTTCTCATGTGCTTTTATGGTTGGATGAACAAAATCTTAATGCAAAAGAATGTCATTTTATATTGCCACTTGTGATAGGGACATTTATTATGCAGTCCGTCACTTTTATTTCTTCCATATCACAAGCTCGTATAAAGCTTATTTTCTCCACACTAATAGATCATACATATTTAGAGAGAAATTTTTATTGCTTGCAACAATGACAACTTACTTGAAGAATCTTACTCAATCCGTAGGTAGATATGGTGGACTCTCATGGCAAAACTGAGTTTAAGGATATTTGGAAGCACAAGTAGTATTTCTACTTGGTGCAAAGAATTTGGCTAGCATGAGACGGAAAGGCAAGCTCAACATGTTGGATGATCCATGACAATATAATTTATTTTGGATATAAGAAAACATAACCCATTATGTTGTCTTCCTTGTCCAACATCAACTTTTTAGCATGTCATATTTTAATGAGTGCTCACAATCATAAAAGATGTCCAAGATAGTATATTTATTTGTGAAAGCCTCTCTTTCTTTATCACTTCCTATTAATTGCAATGATGACCAAAACTATGTTTGTCAACTCTCAACAACTTTTATTCATCATACTCTTTATATGTGAAGTCATTACACTCCATAAGATCAATATGATCTCTTTATTTCTTTTTATTCTTTCTCTCCCTCTCTTTTTTTCTTCTGTTATTCCCTTAAGATCATAACAAGATAACCAAGCCCTTGACTCAAAACTAATCTTTATTATATATAGCTCATGGACTTGATTACATAGATAAGGATCAACACTAAACTCAAAGCTAGATCATACTAACCTTTATTCTACTAGATCAAGATATAACCAAAAGGATCAAACTAAGAGAAATGGTAAAGATAGAAGTGTGATGGTGATACGATACCGGGGCACTCCCCCAAGCTTGGCAGTTGCCAAGGGGAGTGCCCATACCCAATAATAAGTTCTCCTTTGGTGATGATGTTGATGGAGTTGTTGATGGTGTACGCTTGTCGTTCATCATCCAAGGCATAGGCTCACCATCATAGAAGGATGATCGGGTCTCTGGGATCCTCAAATCTGCAGCCAAACTCATCCTCTTGAATCTATATTCATACTCACAGTTTTGGTTTTGCAGGTCATAGATCTGGGCTTGGAGGTGCTCGATTTTCTCGTGAAGCTTGAATATGGTCTCCCCAATGTTCTTGGCATCCAGCTTGTGGTTGTTGGTGAACTCCGCGGTCATCATGTGGTTGGCATCGAGTCCGCATTCCACCATCCCATGTCACTTGAAAACTTGTTGCTCCATTGCTTCGAGTGTTGTTTCCACGCTTCCGGTCCTCCATGGTCCATCAACATCACAGATGTGCAGCACCCCCTCACGCATCTCAATGATTTGAGGGTGTTGCAGCACCTCCACGAGGTAGGGGTTGATGACCCTCTCGAAAAACTTTTCTTGGGGGCGCTTGAAGACGTCATGGTGATCTATATCTGTCAGAAAAACAGCTCGAAACAAAAGCAGGAGATATTTCCGTGGTACGGTGGTCAAAACTTTCAGGAGATTATATAATGAATTTTTACCGACCAAAAGAAGTATCGTGCAAGCAAAAGGAGTCCGGAGGGCTCACGGGATGCCCACGAGGCAGGGGGCATGCCCAGGGGGGTAGGGCGCGCCCTCCACCCTCGTGGACGCCTCGTGTCCTTTCTGGAAGGATAGAACTCCTCGATAACGTAAGGACCTTCCCATTTAGAGAGAATTTTTCCTGCAAAAAATCTTAAACGAGAGTTGTATAATAGAACATAATCACCTACATTAAACTCACGCTTTTGTATCCTTTTGTTATGCCATCTTTTAACTTTTTCTTTAAATAGTTTGGCATTCTCATAGGCCTGGGTTCTCCACTCATCAAGTGAGCTAATGTCAAATAGTCTCTTCTCACCGGCAAGTTTGAAGTCATATATAGTTGAGCTCTTTAATGGCCAAATATGCCTTATGTTCTAGTTTGAGATGTAAGTGACATGCTTTTCCATAAACCATTTTATACGTAGACATACCCATAGGATTTTTATATATAGTTCTATAGGCCCATAATGCATCATCAAGTTTCTTGGACCAATTCTTTCTAGACCTATTAACAGTTTTTTGCAAAATTAATTTAAGCTCTCTATTACTCAGTTCTACTTGACCACTAGACTATGGGTGATATGGAGATGCAATTCTATGATTAACATCATACTTAGCAAGCATTTTACGAAAGGCACCATGAATAAAATGTGAACCACCATCAGTCATTAAGTATCTAGGGACTCCAAACCTCGAAAAACTAACTTGTTTAAGCATCTTAATAGAAGTATGATCAGCACTACTAGTTGGAATAGCTTCTACCCACATAGTAACGTAATCAAGAGCAACTAAAGTATGTGCATACCCATTAGAGGAAGGAAACTGTCCCATATAATCAAAGCCCCAAACATCAAATGGTTCAATAACAAGTAAATAGTTCATAGGCATTTCTTGACGTCTACTAATATTACCAATTCTTTGACATTCATCACAAGACAAGACAAACTTATGGGCATCCTTGAAAAGAGTAGGCCAATAAAAATCGGATTGCAATACCTTATGTGTAGTTCTCTCTCCAGCGTGGTGTCCTCCATAAGCCTCGGAGTGACACTTGCGTATGATCTGTTCCTGTTCATGCTCAGGTACACAACGTCTAATAACACCATCTACTCCTTCTTTATAAAGGTGTGGGTCATCCCAGAAGTACTATCTTAAATCATAGAAAAACTTTTTCTTCTATTGGTATGTGAAACTAGGTGGTATAAATTTAGCAGCAATGTAATTAGCAAAATTAGCATACCATGGAGCATTACGAGAAGCATTTATGACAGCTAATTGTTCATCAGGAAAGCTATCATCTATAGGTAGTGGGTCATCAAGAACATTTTCTAACCTAGACAAGTTGTCTAATGGGGTTCTTAGCTCCCTTTCTATCAATAATATGCAAATCAAATTCTTGTAGAAAAAAACCCATATAATAAGTCTAGGTTTAGCATCTTTCTTTTCCATAAGATATTTAATAGCAGCATGATCAGTGTGTGCAGATATTTAATAGCAAATATCACAAGCAAATACAACTACTAAAAATTCTTTTTCAGTAGTAGCATAATTTCTCCGGGCGTTGTCTATAGTTTTACTAGCATATTGGACAAAATTTAATTTCTTATCAACTCTTTGCCCTAGAACAACACCTACAGCATAATCACTAGCATCACACATAATTTCAAAGGGTAAATTCCAATCAGGTGGCTGTACAATAGGTGCATGAATCAAGGCTTTCTTAAGTATTTCAAATGCTTCTACACAATCATCATCAAAGACAAAAGGAACATCTTTTTGTAAGAGATTAGTCAGAGGCCTAGAAATTTTTTAGAAGTCTTTAATGAACCTCCTATAAAAACCGGCATGACCAAGGAAACTTCTTATACCTTTAATGTCCTTAGCACACGGCATCTTTTCAATAGCATCAACTTTAGCTTTATCAACTTTAATACTTCTTTCAGAAACTTTATGCCCCAAGACAATACCTTCATTAACTATGAAGTGGCACTTCTCCCTATTCAAGACAAGATTAGTTTCTTCACATCTCTGCAAAAATCGATGAAGATTGCTTAAGCAATCATCAAAAGAAGTTCCATACAAGGAGAAATCATCCATGAAAACGTCAACAATCTTTTCACAAAAGTCAGAGAATATAGCAGTCATACATCTTTGAAAGGTAGCAGGTGCATTACACAAACCAAAGGCATACATCTATAAGCAAAGGTACCGAAAGGGCAAGTAAAAGTGGTCTTTTCCTAATCCTCTTTCGACACAGGTATTTGAGAGAAACCAGAATAACCATCTAGAAAGCAAAAATGTGTATGTTTGGATAATCTTTCTAGCATTTGATCAATAAAAGGTAAAGGGTAATGATCCTTTCTAGTGGCTTTATTTAATTTGTGGAAATCAATTACCATTCTATAACCGGTAACAATTCTTTGTGGGATCAATTCATCTTTATCATTAGGAACAACAACAATACCTCCCTTCTTAGGGATACAATGGATAGGACTTACCCACTGACTATCAGCAACAGGATAAATTATACCTGCCTCCAAAAGCTTTAATATTTCATTTCTTACCACTTCTTTCATCTTAGGAGTTGACCGTCGTTGGTGATCAACAACTGGTTTAGGGTCTTTCTCCAGTTTTATTTTGTGCTGGCAGAGTGGGACTAATGCCCTCAAGATCATCAAGAGTATATCCAATAGCAGCGCGGTGCTTCTTCAGAGTTTTCAATAATTTCTCTTATTCCTGCTCTGATAGGTTAGCACTAATCATAATAGGATATATCTTCTTTTCATCAAGATAAGCATATTTAAGAGTATCAGGTAATGGTTTAAGCTCAAACAAGGGATCACCCTTGGGTGGAGGAGGATCCCCTAGAATTTCAACAGGCAAGTTGTGCTTCAAAATAGGTCCCTGTTTAAAGAATGCTTCATCTATTTCCCTTCTTTCATTCATAATTTCATCTTTACTAGGAAATTATTTATCATGGGGTTGTCTACGAAATTTAGCAAAATTAAAATCATGAGACATATCCCCTAAACCAACAGAAACAACATCCTTTTTGCAGTCTATCTTAGCATTGACAGTATTCAAGAAGGTTTTACCAAATATAATGGGGCAAAAGTCATCTTGTGGGAAGAAAGAATAAGAAAATCAGTAGGATATTTAATTTTCCCACACAAGACTTCAACATCTCTAACAATCCCAACCGGTGAAATAGTATCTCTATTGGCAAGCTTAATAGTAACATCAATATCTTCTATCTCAGCAGGTGCAATATCATGCATAATTTCTTCATATAAAGTATAAGGTATTGCACTGACACTAGCACCCATATCGCATAATCCATGATAACAATGATCTCCTATTTTAACATAAACAACAGGCATGCCTACAACAGGTCTATGTTTATCTTTAGTATCGGGTCTGGAAATTCTAGCATCTTCATCAGAGAAGTAAATAACATGCCCATCAATATTATCGACCAAGAGATCTTTAACCATAGCAATACTAGGTTCGACTTTAATTTTCTCAGAGGGTGTAGATGTTCCAGTATTACTCTTAGGAACCACAGTTGAAGCTTTACCATGATACTTTATTCTAACAGGAAAAAGGTGGTTTCTCAATATAAGTTGTAGGAACAATAGGATCAACATTATAAGTGATAGTCTTTTCTTCAACTTTAATAGGATCAACTATTTTACTTCAATGGAAGGATGATATTCAAACCACTTATCCTTAGGGAGATCAACATGTGTAGCAAATGATTCACAGAAAGAAGCTACTATCTCAAAGTCAAGTCCATAATTAGTGCTAAATTCATGAAAAGCATCGGTATCCATGAAAGATTTAACACAATCAAACTTAGGTGCTATACCTGACTCCTTACCTTCGTCGAGTTCCCAATCTTCAGAGTTGCATTGAATTCTTTCCAATAAATCCCATCTGAAGTCAATAGTCTTCATCATAAAAGAACTAGTACAAGAAATATCGAGCATGGAGCGATTATTGAGAGAAAGCCGAGCATAAAAATTCTGAATAATAATTTCTCTTGAGAGATCATGATTGGGGCATGAATATAACATTGACTTAAGCCGCCCCCAAGCTTGAGCGGTGCTTTCTCCTTCGCGAGGCCAAAAATTATATATATATATATATATATATATATATATATATATATATATATATATATATATATATATATATATATATATATATATAATTATGATCACGATGAACCAGATGCATATGATAAAACTTCTGATGAAATTCCAATTTCAATCGGCTGTAGTTCCATGATCCAATATCATCACATAGCCTAAACCATGTCAATGCCTTTCCCTTCAAAGATAAAGGGAAGACCTTCTTCTTGATAACACCTCGGGCATACCTGCAAGCTTAAATAATCCACAAACTTCATCCACATAGATTAGGTGCATATCGGGATGTAATGTTCCATCTCCTGTAAAAGGATTAGCTAGCAGTTTCTCTATCATACCCGAAGGAATTTCAAAGTAAGCAATTTCAGTAGGTTCAGAAGTTTGAGGAGCAACTCTTTGCTCTACTGGTCGGGGTGAAGATACCCCGAACAAGGCCCTCAAAGGATTGTTTTCCATAGTAACAAGTAACAGTAAATTTTAGCACACTATATAAATTTTGCCTTACCAAATTCCACTTACCAAAGGCGCTTCACTCCACGGCAACGGTGCCAGAAAAGAGTCTTGATGAACCACAAGTATAGGGGATCTATCGTAGTCCTTTCGATAAGTAGGAGTGTCGAACCCAACGTGGAGCAGAAGGAAATGACAAGGAGTTTTCAGTAAGGTATTTGTCGGTGTAAAAACTGGCGGATCTCGGGTAGGGGGTCCCGAACTGTGCATCTAAGGTTTATGGTAATAGGAGACAAGGGACACAATGTTTACCCAGGTTCGGGCCCTCTCTATGGAGGTAATACCCTACGTCCTGCTTGATTGATATTGATGAATATGAGTATTACAAGAGTTGATCTACCTCGAGATCATAATGGCTAAACCCTAGAGGTCTAGCTTGTATGGCTATGATAATGAGTTTATCATATCCAGACTAAGTCCTCCGGTTTATATAGACACCAGGAGGATCGAGGGTTACACAAGGTCGATTACAAAGGAGGGAATCTTCATATTCCGTCACCAAGCTTGCCTTCCACGCCATGGAGAGTCCCATCCAGACAGGGGTACAGTCTTCGGTCTTTGTATCTTCATAGCCCATCACCCATGGCTAACAGGTCGAACGCCCGAGGACCGCTTAGTCCAGGACTCCCTCAGTAGCCCCTGAACCTGAGGGGGAAACTTCTTCTGTCCCCCTGTGTTCGGTTGTTGGGGCTCTTCGTCATCGCCCTTGCTTTGCGATTCCTTTTCCCTGTTAGCGACGTTTAATTTGCCGGCATGTTTAAAAACCGAGCAATCTCTATTTGTATGATTGGGTGGTTTGTCTGGGGTGCCATGAATCTGGCACGGAATATCAAGTATGCGGTCCAAGCTGGATGGGCCTAAATTGTTCTTTTGGAACGACTTCTTCTGCTGACCGGACTTGGAGCCCCTGTATCCGGTATTGACTGTCGTGTCCTCGGTGTTATCACTGTTGTTTCGACGCTTGTATCTGTTGTGTCGAGAATTGTCCTTGCTAGTTTTAGCTTCAGGGGTGCCGGCGTCGCTTGCATTATTTTTGCCATGGGCCAACTAACTGTCCTCGCCCGCACCAAAGCGGGTCATGAGTGCCGTGAGGGATGCCATGGATTTTGGCTTTTCTTGGCCGAGGTGGCAAGCGAGCCATTCATCGCGGATGCTGTGTTTGAAGGCTGCTAGGGCTTCGGCGTCCGGACAATCGATGATTTTGTTCTTTTTAGTTAAGAACCTAGTCCAGAATTTCCCGACGGACTCTCCGGGCTGCTGAACTATATGGCTTAAATCATCAGCGTCCGGAGGTCGAACATATGTACCTTGGAAGTTATAAAGGAACGCCTCTTCCAAGTCCTCCCAGCTGCCGATAGAATTTGCAGGCAGACTGTTGATCCAGTGCCGAGCTGGCCCTTGAGTTTTAAGGCGATGTATTTGATGGCATGGAAGTCATCGCTGCGAGCCATACGAATGTGGAGAATGAAGTCTTCGATACACACCATGGGGTCCGTGGTTGCATCGTATGATTCTATATTCACGGGTTTGAACCCTTCTGGGAATTCATGATCTAGGACCTCATTGGTGAAGCAATGAGGGTGTGCGGCGCCTCTATATTGAGTCGTATCACGACATAGCCCTGATGGAGTCTGTTTGCGGTTTTCAACCCGCGCATGACTAAGTTTGTCATGTCTGAATAGGTGGCCGTCGTCACGTGTCGAGGCACGTCCTCGCGATCCGTAGGTTGATCTAGTATGTCCTGCTTTATTGTTTAGGTTTGGCTGGAGGTCATATGTATGACCGTGGGCTAATTTACCTCTACCTGTGCGATGAGGCGGGGCTGGCTGGTGTTCGGCGTGACTTGCCATTTTGTCTCGACCACGTGGTGGTCGGTCAGCCGCATTGTACGATGGAGGTATGTATTTCAGCGCCTCCTCGTCAAACTGAGGTAGCAATTGGTGCTTTGGCTAGCTTTTGGCTGGGCGCTTGAGGCCGTATTCCTCGGCTGCTAGGACATTGGTCCATTTATCATTGAGCAGATCTTGGTCAGCTTGAAGCTGCTACTGCTTATTTTTCTGGCTCCTTGTAGTGGCGATTAGGTGGCGCTTGAAGTGCTCCTGCTCTAGAGGTTCCTCAAGCACGATGAAATCGTCGGTGCCGAGGCTCACCTCATCCTCAGAGAGAGGAAGATAGCTTCCGTCCTCTGAGCCTTCATGCATGGCCTGCTTGCGAGGGCTAGCCTTCCCATCTTCCCGTTCATCTTGTTTATTAGCTGTCTCAACGGGGTCTTCATTGTATTCGGCACCTTCTAGGGTATTATATTCTCCTGTGCTGGTGTTGTTGTCTTTACTGCAGTGTGACTTAGAGCGGCGCCCCTGACACCGGTGTTTGGATTGTATTTCAGAAAGTTTACCCTCAGCTGGATCTTCCTTGTCATCGTCGATGTTTTCCTTTGGTGCATCTACCATGTATACATCATACCTGGAAGGGGTCGTCCATCGTTCGGTGAATGGCCGGTTCTGGGCCTCTTCTTCTCCGGCATCATCGTCCATACCGTCGATGTCCTCGGAGTCGTAATCAAGTGTGTCGGTCAAATCCTAGACCGTGGCAATGAAGTGGGTGGTGGGTGGGAAGCCAAATTCTCCACTGTCAGCCCTTGGTTCGAGCCGAGTATAGTTCAGCTGTGAGTCCTCTGCCAAGGACAGGTTCTTTAATGAGTTTAGCACATCGCCCAAGGGCGAGTTCTGGAAGATGTCCGCGCCGCTGAATTCGAAGATCGATAAACGATCAAGCTCGGCTTCCGTGGGCTCACGTGGTTCAGAACTTACGGCCGGAGACGAGTCCGGAGTTCCGCTGACAAAGATGTCGTTACAGGTTAAGTCTATGTGCGGCTCCAACACCGTGGAATCTGCGGCCTCCGTGGTGAGCTTGATCCTCCCATCCTTGGATGGCGCAGCTTGCTCCGGATCTAGGGCCAGAGCGGTTACAGGAGCAATCTGCTGGATGCGTCTTGATGACAGATTTAGGTCATGATCATCGGGGTGACCGGGGGCAGCTACCGCGGTCTCAAATCCTACGAAGATCAATTCTCCATGGATGTCTGCAATGTAGGTCAAGCTCCCAAATCTGACCTGATGGCTAGGAGCGTAGCTTTCGATCTGCTCCAGGTGGCCAATCGAATTGGCCCGCAATGCGAAGCCGCCAAACACGAAGATCTGTCCGGGGAGGAAAGTTTCTCCTTGGACAGCGTCATTATTGATGATTGAAGGGGCCATCAAACCTTTTGGCGACAGCATAGAGGAACTCTCAATGAAAGAACCAATGTCGGTGTCAAAACCGGCGAATCTCGGGTAGGGGGGCCCGAACTGTGCGTCTAAGGTTGATGGTAACACGAGACAAGGGACACGATGTTTACCCAGGTTCGGGCCCTCTCTATGGAGGTAATACCCTACATCCTGCTTGATTGATATTGATGAATATGAGTATTACAAGAGTTGATCTACCTCGAGATCGTAATGACTAAACCCTAGAGGTCTAGCTTGTATGGCTATGATAATGAGTCTATCATATCCGGACTAAGTCCTCCTGTTTATATAGACACCAGGAGGATCTAGGCTTACACAAGGTCGGTTACAAAGGAGGGAATCTTCATATCCGTCGCCAAGCTTGCCTTCCACGCCAAGGAGAGTCCCATTGTCGGTGTCAAAACCGGCGGATCTCGGGTAGTGGGTCCCGAACTGTGCATCTAGGCCGGATGGTAACAGGAGGCAGGGAACACGATGTTTTACCCAGGTTCGGGCCCTCTTGATGGAGGTAAAACCCTACGTCCTGCTTGATTAATATTGATGATATGGGTAGAACAAGAGTAGATCTACCACGAGATCAAGGAGGCTAAACCCTAGAAGCTAGCCTATGGTATGATTGTTGTATATGGAGTTGATTGCCTACGGACTACAACCCTCCGGTTTATATAGACACCGGATAGGGTTAGGGTTACACAGAGTCGATTACAATGGTAGGAGATCTTGAATATCCGCATCGCCAAGCTTGCCTTCCACGCCAAGGAAAGTCCCATCTGGACACGGGACGAAGTCTTCAATCTTGTATCTTCATAGTCCAGGAGTCCGGCTGAAGGTATAGTCCGGCTACCCGAACACCCCCTAATCCAGGACTCCCTCAGTAGCCCCTGAACCAGGCTTCAATGACGACGAGTCCGGCGCGCAAATTGTCTTCAGCATTGCAAGGCGGGTTCCTCCTCCAAGTCCTTCATAGAAGATTGTAAACACCAAGAGTAGTGTCCGGCTCTACAAAATAAGCTTCCACATATTGCCATAGAGAGAATAATATTAACACAAATCAAATATGCTGACGTATTCCGCAGTGCGTCATCACACTACAGCCAAGTCCTTCACTCAAATCATTTTCACTCTTCCACCTCAGCGTGTTTTGCGAGGCGGTTTCCTTGGCACGTCTTGTCAAAGCAGAGATCGTGTGCCCCCCTTTTACGGGATTCTCATCAATACGGACGTGGGTAACCCAATCGTGCCCGTTAGCATGTTTTCTTGATTAAAGGCAAGTCCCAAACCGTTACCGGGAGGGCTCTTGGTATTCAACCTTTTATAAAGGGACCAGGGCCTTACTCCTTTTCTCCAATCCCAAAACAAGTTCGCCCATCGCCTCGAGTTCCAACACCCTAGGCTTCAGATTCCGGGCGCCTCAGACCTTCGACAATGTCCGGTTTCGACCTTCAAGGCCGATGGATGCCCTCCTCCGTCACAGAGGAGGACGTGCTAAAGTTGAGAGAGGCTAAGTTCTTGACCGCCAAAATTTTGCATAGGTTGCCTGCTCAAAGGCAGGCTATTCCCAGTCCCCAGCCCGGTGAGAGCGTAGTGTTCATGTCTCACTTCCTTCGGGGGTTAAGCTTCCCGATGGATCACTTTGTGAGGGGGCTGCTGTTTTATTACGGGCAGGAATTTCATGACTGAGCTCCTGAGTCCATCCTCCACATTTCCTCATTCATCGTTGTGTGCGAAGCGTTCCTCCGTGTTACTCCTCACTTCAGATTATGGCTCAAGACTTTTGGAGTGGAGCCGAAGATGATCAAGGGACGGTACGCAGAGTGCGGAGGCACTGTCATAAGTAAGAATGCTGATGCTCCATGGCCCAAGGGCTCCTTTCAAGAGAAGCTCGGCTTGTGGCAACGAGAATGGTTCTATATCACCGCTCCCAGGAGCGCCAAGTGGGCGGCGCCTCCTTCCTTTCGCTCGGGTCCCCCATCACAGCTAGCGTCATGGGTCAACAAAGGATTAGATTGGGGGTTATCCAAAGACGTGCCCTTGTTGCAGGGCCGCATCAGGGATCTCTTAGAAAGAGACCTCAACCTGGTCAAGGTGACGCAGGTCATGCTGATTCGCCGAACACTGCCCGGCAAACGTCGCTCCCTTCGTCTGTGGGAGTTTAATCCGGAGGGACCACGAGCTCTCCATCATTTTATGGGTGCAACGCCCGTGGAGATGTATAAACTATCCTTCGGATCACAAATGATGTGTCCGGATTTGACCGAGGACGCAGGCCTAAGCTGCAATTGCCTGGATACCGAAGTAAGTAACCTTGTGCCCGGACCTACTATCCATATAATCGTCATAAACTTGCCCCTAAAGGAGCTATCCTTTTAAACAGGAGTGGATAGCGAAGGCAAAGCTGATCAGGTGTCCGGCTCCCCTTCCCGAAACCAGGCCGGATCCCGTGCTTGTCAGGACATTGAAGATAGTGCCTTTGGAGGGAAGTAAGGGGAAGGACAAGGGAACTATGTCCTCCTCGAAGGAGGCTGCTCCGAAGGGAGGAACCGACAATTCCTCTCCCAAGGGGAAGAAGAGGGCCGCCTCTGACGACCCGGAGACCATGGCCCCGAAGCGGGGGAGAAAATCCTCGTCAGAGTGTCCGACACCGGGGAGTTCCTCGGCCGAACTACACCCTCAAAGGGATCAGCCCTCCAGCAAGCCGTAAGTAGAGAGAGGTTTTCCTTTTGAGGGATGAGAGAAATCCTTGATTTATATCTGAGAAGATTAACCGAAATTTTACCTTGTAGCTCGGACCTCAGCCCTTCTCCGTAGAGCTCGTATTTAGGGGATCTTCTTCCGAAGATGATGGAGAGCAGGACGCCTCCCCCTGCCATACCGCCTAGTGAGGCGGGCGACCCTGAGGTGTCGTCGCGGAGGGTTTCTCTGAATCCGGCAGGGGCGGAAGATAGCTATGTGGCCCCCCAAGGCTCTCCGCGGCCGGCCTTCGAAAGAGGCCATAGGACAAGTCCGGCACCGTCTGGTGCTCGGCCGGAGGAGCTAAAGTTTCTGCTGGGGCGAGCTTCCATCTCAGAGGAGCACCGTGCATTGATGGGCATGGCGATTGAAAGGATTTCATCCGCAGAAAGCGAATTGCATGAGGCCGTCAAAAGTTTACTGACGGGTTTTGAGGTACGTTAGATAATGTACACTTATGTCAGTTGCGCATAAGGAAGGTGCGCCCTGTGTAGATAGTAGCCCCTGAGACTCTGCGCGTTGTCAAGAAATGACGACACACAGAGGATCATAATCCCAGGTCTAAGATGTCGCCTTTGAATGTAGGTGGCAAGGTATCCGGAATCAAGCCGAACTGATGATGTGGCCGAACTAAAGCGGAAACTAGACGTGGCAGATGCCGACATCGCGCTTGTCAACAAGCGGCTTGATGAGTCTCAAGTTATTTAATTCTTCGGGCGGCATCAGGTAAGAGGAGCTTCATGCCAGGGTCTTACAATGTGTGTGCTCGGCGCAGATGGTACGGCCGCCGTGGAGAATCTTAGGGCAGAACTTGCCCGAGCTAAGGAGCAAGCTAGAAAAAGCGATGCGGCTGCCGAGAAGGCCCTTGAAGAGCTGAGAGCCGAACAGGCTGCTCATTGCCGAAGCAAGGAGGAGATGGCCGAGATGGCCGAAAAGTTAAAAAGCGCTACCGACCGTTGCAGACTTCTTGAAAAAGAAGACCAGGTGAAACAGACAGACTTAGAGAAGGCCGTTGCCAATGCCAAGGACGCGCGCTCTGTGATGAGAGCTGCGAAGGAGGAGCTGCGTCAGGCCGAACAGATTGCGGCTGAAAAGCCCTTTATGCTGCGAAGGAAATTTTGTGATCCGAAGTTTGCTCCATTGGACCGGATGTGGAGTGTGGAGGATACCTATCTGGACTTGGCAGCGAGTGCTGCTGATGCGACCGAACACTTTCAAGATCAGAAAGATCGCGAAGTGGAAAAGCTTTTCTGGTCGCAGTTTCACAATCCAGAGCGTCCACTAGCAGTGGATGATCATTTGGCTCAATGGGCCAAACTGAATAGGTTGTCTGGACTCGCCATGAAGTACGTCATGGGTCACCTGTGGCCGGGGAGATCGGAGCCGAAGAGTTATTTCAGCTTGGTGCAGCAATTCCTTGACGCGGTGCCGCGTATAAATACAATGAAGAGGTCAGCATGCATAGAGGGCGCTAGGATGGCTCTTGCCCGTGTTAAGACATACTGGGCAGAGATGGAGACCACCGTTGTTGCGTCCCGAGATTCGGACAAAAGCCGAGTACCCTCCGAGCACTATTTTCAGGAAGTTCTTGAAGGCGCTCGTGTAATAGAGACGCAGTGCCCGAAAGATGCTATGTTATGATAGCATATGTATTTATAAAGTAATATTTTGATAAACTGTAGTGGCCTTTTTTATACTTGTGCCTACAAGTATTGGGAACACCTCCTGTGCGGCCGTTTTAAGATATATATATATATATATATATATATATATATATATATATATATATATATATATATATATATATATATATATATATATATATATATATAGAATCTGAAATATGGCAGTCGTTGGCTTCAGCCCCCACGCACATAGTGCGGGGGTGCTCGCAGAAGACGCATTTTCACACTTAACCCAACATCTTGGTCCTACAAAGGAGGTGATAGCGCAGCGGGCCAGGCAACCGGACTATAATGCTTTAACACTTTCACTTAGCCATAGGAGTTTGACAATGAGACTCTTTAGGTAGCTCCTTGGTGGCAACTGCGCTCGTCCAAATTCGGGGCGCGTATGTGCCTGACCGGGAAGCGGCCCTTCGTTAAAGCGGAGGAATCCGATAGATTCCAATAGGTCATCGAGTGGCTGACCAGTCTCATGCTACATCATGACAGTCAGTTTTCGGCTTTCTCTACTGAGGTGCTCCCCAGGCCGAACCGGGGGCATAATCGCAGTAGTTCTCCTGGTGCTACCTTAGCTGATAGAGCGGAACGTAAGGTAGCCGAACTCAGGAGCCGGGCAACCCAACATTTGACCAAAGACATGATTCGGAGAGGATGCATATAATGCCAAAATTCGCGACACCGAACACTCCCTAAGGTGTTCGGTCTTATGAGTGCGGGCGAAACAACACTCTTTATTAAAAAAGCCCCTAGTGTCCAGGTATGTGCAAAAATTCTGACGTGGCCACATGCCAAGACGCCAGCCTCCTCCTTGGTTATATCAGAAAGAAAAAACCAGGGGATGTGTAGCAACAAGAGACAGTAAAAAAGGTTTACGCAAGGTCTTAATCTAAAAAGAATCCTTTAGGACTGGTCCCTACTGCACGTCTGCGCCTGTGTCTCCATTGTGTCGTGTCCTGGACGGGCTCCGCACAACGTTCATCTGTAAAATAGAGGAACTGAGTTGAAAATGGGTCATGCCGAAAGAAGTTTAAAATAAGCAAAGTATAAAGTAAGATATATAAGATTGAGCTTTATTGTCTCTTATTGTATATGCGTGGAGCCCCTAGTGCGGGGGTATATGGCTTGTAGGCCTGCATCAATGATGATTTTGCACCGAACTCGTCCATCCGCGTTTGTGGTCTTGAATGACCTATTTCGAAGTTTCTTTTGGCCGGTGAGGCCATTTTGCTGTGGGGCTGTCAAAGCGGCCGCACAGTCCTCCGCTTGGGGAGGCGCACTTTAGTGCTTCCCCTTCAAAGAGATGATGCGTCATGGACCAGGCATCTTAAGCATAAGAGATGCATAGTGCGGTATTGCGTTAAAGCGAGCGAAAGCTTCGCGTCCCAGTAGTGCTTGAAAGCGACTTGAGAACGGGACGATATGGAAGGTCAGCTTTTCGCAGTGGAGGTTATCGGCAGAGCCGAATATGACTTCGAGCCGGAGAAAACCCATACAATGGGTGTCCGGACCAGGTATTACCCCTTGACAGGAGGTTTTGCTGCGGTGGATTCTTGCTGGGTTTATTCCCATGTGCTGGATTGTATCCTGATATATCAGGTTTAGTCCACTGCCGCCGTCCATAAGGACATTTGAAAACTGGAGTCCGCCAATTATTGGATCGAGTATCAAGGCACTCCAGCCTACATTCTTGATATTCCTAGAATAATCTAGCTGATCGAAGATTATCGGTTTTGACAACCAGTGGCAGGACCCTTTGGGCCGTGTGGTGCGTACCTTTACGGGCGCCGCACGTTTTGTTATGTGAAGTGAGTTCACTGTTTTTACTTCTTGTGGGAAGTTCTTTTGTTTCCTGGTGCTCTGCTTTTGGGGTTCGTCCTCGTCTTCGCTTGGTGTGTCGAGCCCCTTGTGTTCGGCATTGAGTCTGCCGGATTGTTTGAAAACCCAACAGTCTCTATGGGTATGGTTAGTAGGCTTCCCGGGAGTAATGTGTATCTGACATATCCTGTCCAGGATTTTACTTAGGTTGGAAGGATCGTACCTGTTATCCTGGTGGGGCGATTTTTCCTGATTTTGTCGTGAGCCTTTGAATCCGGCATTGACTACCATGCTCTTCCTGATTTTTTCGTGAGCCTTTGAATCCGACATTGACGGTCCTTGTTGCGTCGCGGTTTTCCTTTTCCATCCCTAGTTTCGGATGTACTTGGGTCGCTAGGGCTGCACCTTGCCAACCAGCTGTCCTCCCCTGCACAAAAGCGGGTCATGAGGCTTGTTAGTGCGGCCATTGTTCTTGGTTTTGGCCGAGGTGTCTGGCGAGCCATTTGTCGGAGTAAATAGCCATGGGTAGCCTAGCCGGCTTCCCCTGGCCCTTCTGAAAAAATACGAGCCCGTCCGGCTCTCAAGAATCCAAGACATAGGGCCGCCTTCCCCTGGCCGGCTGTCTCCCAGGCCGGCTATTGGAAGGCGGCCCGACTTTAGCCCTCATGAAGAAAGCCATGGGAGGGCCGACTTCGGGAAGCCGGCCGCGAGGAGGCCGACTCCAGGAAGCTGGCTCCCATAAAGCGGTCAAGACCGTACCCTCAAAGTTTGCATCCACCTAGCGGCGATGAGACGGGGCGTGGCTACAGTGAAGCCTGCCACCCCCGAATCCCGGAGCGCGCCTGGCACAGTGCGCAATACGGGTGGCCATGACCCGTCCGGCGCGGCACTGTTGCCACACTGACCCTGATGTCATCCACGACGGGTTACAAGTACGGCCCACGGGCGGTGGGCCCCTTCAGGCAGAGAGACACCTGAAGGCGGCCTGGCCTCCCCCAGTCGGCCCGAGATGGAGCCGGCTCTCTCCAGCCGGCTTGCCACCCCCTCGAAGGAGACGCCCCATTAAGGAGACAAGACGCGGTGAGGCTACAGTGGCCACCCGCCGGACGGCAGCACTGTAGCCATGCTTACATCGGCGAAGCCCTCGTCACCAAGATTGAGCAACAGTAACTAGCCACCGACAAGGCCCTGGACAGTGGGGCCTGTCTGTCGACCAGGGAGTCGGTAGCCGGCGGGACCCACCAGCTGGCGGGCCCCAGCAGCCGGCGCAGAAGCCGGAGAGCGAAGACACAGACAGCTGGGCCCCACGCCCAGCCGGATTACCATTGTACCCCCGGGGGTAGGCCTATATAAACCCCCCCGGGGCACCCATGCAACGGGTTGGACCCCCAGCTAGTTTTAGACACCATACAAGGAGAAGAAGCAGGCTAGTCGTGCCCTTCTTCCTCCTCCCACTGAACAGCTCAAGGAGCATTGTGTAGCTACTTGTCCATCTAGTGATCATGCGGAGACCCCGCAGAGCAGCAGTAGGGGTGTTATCTCCACGGAGAGCCCCGAAGCTGGGTAAGATTCGCCGTCGTGCATGTCTTCGCCTCATCCCGTTTCCAGGCACCGGCGACGTCTTACTGGCTCCCGCAATGATAAGACACCTGTTGGCATATGTCGCACCTACCACCCAACATTTGGCACCCACTGTGGGGCGAGGTGCACCATCGTCCGGAGACCTGTTCTGGACGGGAACCCTCTTCCTCCCCAGCGAGCGTAGCCAGCCCGGCACGCCCGATGGCGCTTGCCACGACGCGCTGCAAGGCGTCACCAGCATCTGCGCGACGAGCAGCCTCGCCAATCTCCTCGACGAAACCCTCATCTCCGACGAGCTCGCCTCCGATGCGGGCACCGACCACCTCGCCAACCTCCTCGGCCAGCTCCATGTCTGTAGTGAGCCCGCTGTGGATCTGGAGTCGGTTGGCTCCACCGACCCGATGCCTGTCGACTCCGGCACGGCCTCCTTCGACACCTTCCCCACCAACGTCGCGATCTACAACAACCCGCTTCCTCTGACTGACGGCCGTGATACTGTCACCACCGAAGTGATGGTCATCGGCCACGGCGGCCCGGCCGACGAGAGCGCCCGCGACGCCCCGCACGCGGCGGCTCGCGATTTGTCCACCCCCTCCTGGCTGATGCCGATGACGAAGCACTAGAGGCGCGCCGCCTCGCCCTCCTCGTAGAGGGCCGGAGGCTGGCTTCCGTGAGACGCCTCACTGAGGCCTACCAGCGCGAAGCTGACCACGCCGCCTTCGGCATGCCAGCCCCGGGCGGGCCAAGCCGGGCCGACATTGTCAAGCAACGCGGCGCCGTCATCGCCGACATGCTGGGAGTCGACCGCCCGGTCTATGCCACTTCGCTCGAGAACTTGCGTGCCGCCAAGGCGGCCGTGGACGAGTTGGACGGCTTGGAGGTCGAGGAACTCCCCCACATGACCCGGCGCATCCAGCAACTGATTGACGTGGCCGCACGGCGACACGAAGCCAACGCCCGCGCGGGAAGCCCTCCCCCGTGCCGAGATCACGGCGCGACGTCCCGGACACCAACTACGAGCAACGCCCGCGCGCGGCGCGAGAAAGAGTCGGCGGCCAGCCGAAGCCGGACCCGAATCTCCATTGAGCGAGACGCGGACGGCCATCCCCGAGCCATGGAATGGTGGCACAACCCGCCTCCGCCTCGACCGCGTGGAGAGAGATATCCCACCCCGCCGCCAGTGGCGCACCCGACTCTCAGCGGCCGACTAGGTCGCCGCGAAGGAGTCGGCGAGAACGACGCCTGCCATCGGATCGACCGCCTGGCGCGATCCTTGGCGCTGGAAGAAGAAGACGATGTCGGCCCGCCTTGTTTTGGCCCCCGCATCCGCGACGAGCCTTTCCCCAAAGGGTTCTCGCTCCCAAGAGACATGCCCAAGTACAACGGCTTCGTGAAGCCGGAAGATTGGTTGATCGACTACTCCACAGCGGTCAGCATAGCCAACGGCAACCGGCGCGTTGCCGTGAAGTACGTGCCCCTCATGCTGCAAGGCACGGCGCGGACCTGGCTCAACAGCCTCAAGCCTCTCAGCATCAACAGCTGGCTAGATTTCACCGAAGCTTTCATCCGCAACTTCACCAGCACCTACAAGCGGGCCCCCAAGCCCAGGCAGCTCTCCCTGTGCGTACAGGGCCCAGCCGAGTCCACTCACGACTACCTCACGCGTTGGGCCGAGCTCCGCAATTCTTGCGAGGGGGTGCACGAGGTGCAAGCCATCGAATACTTCACCACCGGGTGCCGAGAAGGTACCCTCCTCAAGCACAAGCTTCTCTGCGACGAGCCGACTACCCTCGACGAGCTTCTGGACATAGCGGACAAGTACGCCACCGCCGACTCCTCAATGAAGACCGAGCTCCGGGTAGACGCGTCCGGAAAAGTCCTCAACCCGGCGCCCAAGACACCGGCTGGGGATTCCGGCCGACGCCCACACTCGAACGACCACAAGCGCAAGGGCCCCGCGCCGCCTCCCGCCAGTCGGCAGGTGGCCACAGTTGAAGACGTGCCGCCCGAAGGGCGGCCCGCTCCCAAGAAACCCAAGTGCGGCAGGCCGGCTTGGTAGACGGCCTTATCCTACAAGCAAACTCTCGACGCTCCGTGCAAGTTCCACAGCGGCGCGAAGCCGTCCAACCACACAACCCAGAAGTGCCATTGGCTCACCCGAATCTCCAAAGGCGAAGGGCTCGCGCCGCCTCCGCCTGCCGGCCCGCCGCCTCCGGTTCCGCCGGCGCCGGCCACTCGGCCCGCAGTCGGAGCTGTGCACGATGAGTTCCCCGACGAGCATGCCGCCTATATCGTCTTTACAAGCCAGCCCGAAGACCGGCACAGCAAACGCCAAGAGAACCAGGAAGTCAGCATGGTTGCTGCCAACCCCGCCGAGTACATGCACTGGTCAGAAAAGCCTATCAGCTGGAGCCGGGCCGATCACCCAGAGGTGATGCCATATCCCAGCTCTTATGCGTTGGTTCTGGATGCCACCCTTGCAACGGATAGACGCGCCGCCCGCTTCTCCCGCGTGCTGATAGACGGCGGGAGCAGCATCAACATCCTGTACCGTGACACCCTGGAGAAGCTAAATGTCAAGACGAAGCAACTCATGCCTACTCGGACAGTGTTCCATGGCATCGTACCCGGCCTGTCCTGCGCCCCCATTGGCAAGATCAAGATTGATGTACTCTTTGGGGACAAGGAGCATTTCCGCCGGGAAGCAATATGGTTTGAAGTGGTGGACCTGGAGAGCCCCTACCACGCGTTGCTTGGCCGACCTGCCTTGGCCAAATTCATGGCAGTTCCCCACTATGCATACCTCAAGATGAAGATACCAAGCACCAAAGGCGTCATCACCGTAGCCGGCGATTACAAGAAGTCCTCTGAGTGCGCAGCCGCCAGCAGCCGGCTGGCTGAGTCCCTTGTGATTGCCGAAGAAAAGAAGATGTTGGACCGAGTCGTGGCCATAGCCGGCAAGCAGTCGGCCGTGTCCCCCGATCCCAAGGAGCATGATGCTCAAGGATCTTTCCAGCCGGCCAAGGAGACGAAGAAGATACCTCTTGACCCCGAGCACCCAGAGAGGTTTGCCGTCATCGGGGCAAACCTAAACAGCAAATAGGAAGGCGAGCTCGCCGATTTCCTCCGTGAGAATCGGGACATCTTTGCATGGTCCCCTAAGGACATGCCGGGCGTCCCGAAGGAATTCGCCGAGCACAAACTACACGTCCGAGAAGACGCAAAGCCAGTCAAACAACCCCTTCGCCGACTGTCGGAGGAGAAACGCAGGATTGTGGGAGAGGAGATAGCCCGGCTTCTGGCAGCCGGCTTCATTATGGAAGTTTTCTTTCCAGAGTGGCTCGCCAACCCGGTCCTCGTGCTAAAGAAGAACAACAAGTGGCGCATGTGTATAGACTACACGAGCCTCAACAAGGCTTGCCCCAAAGATCCCTTTGCCCTGCCGAGGATTGACCAAGTGATAGACTCCACGGCCGGATGCGAGCTGTTGAGTTTCTTGGATGCTTACTCAGGATATCACCAGATAAAGCTAGATCCGGACGACCGCCTGAAGACCGCCTTCATCACGCCATTTGGAGCCTTCTGCTACCTGACTATGACATTCGGCTTAAGAAATGCCGGTGCCACTTTTCAGCGTTGCATGCAGAAGTGCCTCCTCAAGCAACTCGGCAGAAACGCTCACGTCTACGTGGACGACATTGTGGTGAAGACGGAGAAGCGCGGCACCTTGCTGGAAGACCTCAAAGAAACGTTTGAGAACCTACGCCGGTTCCAAATCAAGCTCAACCCCGAGAAATGCGTGTTCGGAGTGCCAGCCGGCCAGCTCCTAGGCTTCCTGGTCTCCGAACGCGGCATCGAATGCAACCCGGTGAAGATCAAGGCCATCGAGAGAATGGCGATCCCCACCAAGCTTCGAGACATCCAAAAGTTCACCGGATGCTTGGCCTCCTTGAACCGCTTCATCAGCCGGCTCGGAGAGAAAGCTCTCCCCCTCTACCGCCTCATGAAGAAGAGCACTCACTTCGAGTGGAACGACCAGGCCGACCAAGCTTTTCACGAGCTGAAGAAGATGCTGGCCACGCCGCCCGTCCTAGCCGACTGAGAAAGAGCCCATGCTCCTTTACATTGCCGCAACCAGCCGGGTGGTCAGCACCGTCATCGTAGTCCAACGCCCAGAAGAAGGCCGAGCCCAGCCGGTCCAGAGGCCGGTGTATTATTTGAGCGAGGTGCTGTCCGCTTCAAAGCAGAACTACCCGCACTACCAGAAGATGTGTTATGGCGTGTACTTCGCCGCCAAGAAGCTGAAGCCCTACTTCCAAGAGCATCCCATCACGGTCGTATGCACCGCCCCGCTGGCCGAGATCATAGGCAGCCGGGATGCATCCGGCCGGGTGGCGAAATGGGCCATCGAGCTGGCCCCTTACACAATCTTCTACCAGCCCCGCACCGCCATCAAGTCCCAAGCACTGGCCGACTTCCTCGTCGACTGGGCCGAGACCCAGTACCTGCCGCCGGCTCCCGACTCCACTCATTGGCGCATGCACTTCGATGGGTCCAAGATGCGCACCGGCTTGGGAGCCGGCATCATCCTCACCTCTCCCAAAGGCGACAAGCTCAGATACACGCTGCAAATTCACTTTGCCGCCTCCAACAACGTGGCCGAGTACGAGGCGCTCATACACGGGCTCCGGCTTGCCAAAGAACTCGGCATTCGCCGGATCCTATGTTATGGCGACTCGGACTTGGTGGTCCAGCAATCATCCGGCGACTGGGATGCCAAGGACGCAAATATGGCAAGCTACCGCTTCCTCGTTCAGCAGATCAGCGGGTATTTTGAAGGATGCGAATTCCTCCATGTACCGCGAGCCGACAACGAGCCAGCTCGATGCTCTGGCTCGAATAGGCTCCACTCGGCAAGCAATACCAACCGGCGTCGCTCTACAACGCCTCCTCAAGCCGTCCATCAAGCCGTCTCCAGAGTCCGATTCCATCTTCGTACCGCCTGACCCCGACGCGGCCGGGTCCGGCTCGAAGAACCAAGCAGGCGACCCTGGGACTTCAGTAACCGGCTCGGGGACTGCCACACCCGGCTCGGGGACTGTAGTAGCCGGCCCGGGGACTGCACCAGCACAACAGCCGGCGGCCGACTCCAGCATTTCACCACCCAGCCCGCCCACCCTGGTGGCAGTAGCCACATTGGCAGTAGGAGAAGTCGCGGCTCCGTCATGGGCTCAGTCCATCCTCAACTTCCTAGTAAACCAAGATCTGCCGGCTGACGAAACAGAGGCAAGACAAGTCCAACGTCGAGCCGGAGCATACACAATCGTCAACAGAGAACTCGTCAAGCGCAGTGTCACTGGAGTCCTCCAGCGATGCGTCGAGCAAGAGAAGGGCATTGCAATCCTCAGAGACATTCCACCAAGGAGAATGCGGCCACCATGCGGCCTCAAGATCACTCGTCGCCAAAGCTTCCGCCATGGTTTCTTTTGGCCGACTGCTTTGGATGACGCCAAGGAATTAGTTAAATATTGCAAAGGGTGCCAACTCTTCAGCTCCAAGCAACACATGCCGGCTTCGGCACTCAAGACCATTCCCCTCACCTGGCCCTTCGCCGTTTGGGGACTGGACATGGTGGGCCCATTCAAGACGGCGCGCGGCGGCATGACGCATTTGCTCGTCGCCGTGGACAAATTCACCAAGTGGATTGAGGCAAAGCCGATCAAGAAGCTGAATGGGCCGACTGCTGTGACATTCATCGCAGACATAACAACTCGGTACGGCGTGCCACACAGCATCATCACCGACAATGGCACGAATCTTGCCAAAGGAGCCTTGGCACGTTTCTGCGCAGCCCAAGGTATCCGGCTGGACTTAGCGTCCGTCGCCCACCCGCAGTCAAACGGCCAGGTCGAGCGAGCCAACGGCCTCATCCTCTCCGGCATCAAGCCCCGACTGGTCGTACCTCTGGAGCGTTCAGCCGGCTGTTGGCTCGATGAGCTGCCGGCTGTCCTCTGGAGTCTGCGCACTACCCCAAACAAGTCAACCGGCTTCACTCCTTTCTTCCTCGTGTACGGTGCCGAGGCGATCATCCCAACCGACATCGAGTTCGACTCGCCCCGGGTAACCATGTACACGGAGGCGGAGGCCAAGGAAGCACGAGAAGACGGCGTCGACCTGCTGGAAGAAGGCCGGCTGTTAGCCCTCAGCCGGTCTGCCATCTACCAGCAGGGTTTGCGCCGCTACCACAGTCGGAAGGTCAGGCCAAGATCTTTCCAAGAGGGCGATCTTGTGCTCCGGCTGATCCAGCGAACAGCCGGCCAGCACAAGCTCTCGGCCCCTTGGGAGGGCCCCTTCGTCATCAGCAGAGCTCTAGGCAACGACTCCTACTACCTAATCGACGCGCAGAAGCCCAACGCACGCAAGAGAGACGACTCCGGCAAGGAGTCGGAACGACCATGGAACGCCAACCTCCTTCGAAGATTTTACAGTTGAAATGCAGTATGTATCACGCTAACTTTTGTACTAAATACGAGACAATAGGCCCCCGAGGAGGGCTCGGGGACTGCCATCTTTTATATATGAATGAAAAGTATCATGCTTATGACCTTGTCATTTCATTTACTTGTTCCGTCCGGCACCGGGTTCTGCTAGTCGGCCCGGGGACTGGCTGACTGGAGTTATATTAGAAGTCCTACCCGCGGTCAGACAAGTAGTGTGCCGACACCCAGCTTAGCTCTTGCCAATGTCGCAGTTCGAAGAACCGGCTGTCCGGCTGGCAAGAGTCAAAAGCAGGAAAGGATGCCCACACGAAAAATGGCCAGGGACCAACGGACTAATATAACGAAAGCCGGTTTGCCGCCTACCACCGACCGACTACCAAAGTAGCCGGCCGGCCGGTTTCCATTCACTTCACTTCAATCCAAGGAAGCTCGAGTACTTGCCTCCCCAAAGAGGGAAGGCGGCAAAGGAAAAAGCCTAAGGATAAAAAGCATACGCGAATGAAAACCAAACATGCACATAATAATATTTACATAAAAGACCTCCAAGAGGCCAGCATTCAACATAGTTTGGATACACCCCCAGTGGGTGGAACTGCGAAAGCTTAATAAAGATTGTTCAAAAGGCAACAAGCAGGAAAAATAAGGACGGCAGGTCAAGCTGGCGGAGCGACCGACGAGCCGGGCTGGTCGGCGGAGACGGTTGTGCCGGCTGAAGGAGTGGCCGGCTGGCGAACCTCGGCTTGATCACCGCCTCCCGCAGAGGGCGCGCTTCCACGCGCCTCGTTGCTGGAGGCACGGTCAGCCTGAGGCCGGCCGGTTGTTCCACTAGCCGGCTCGACGTCTTCACCGTCCTCTTCTTCGTCATCCTCGCCCTCGTCGCTGGAGGCGATCTCCTCTGCCGAGTCCTCGCCCACCGCCGGGTTCAGCCCGAACCACTCCTCCGGCTGGGCAACGCCGTCATCATTGATTTCAGGTGCAAAAACGCTGATGTCGGTGCACTCGGCGATCGTCGAAGCACGCTGGGCGATAGCCGGCCGCACCTCCTCCAGCTCCGCGTCGGCCTCCAGCCGCCAAGTGCGCAGCTGGTCCAGGTTCAGCCCTGGGTACCAAGCTCGAACGAACTCCAACGCCCGCCCGGCTCCAAGACGGGCCGCCGACGCCTTCCAAGCTTCAAAGCGACCGACTGCGACCTCCAGCCAGTCGGCTGTCCGGCTTGGGGTGCGGGGGATCGTCTCGCCGGGCCAGAGGGCGGCCAACACCTGCGCCCCGGCACGTTGGAGCCGGCGAAGCATCCGGTGAGCCGGCTGCAGCCGCGCTTGGACAGCCAAGAGCTGCTCCTCAAGCGTCCGATTCGCGTCCGGCGCGATGTTGACCCCCGCCTGACGGCGCGCCTCGCGATGGGCCTCGATGGTTTGGGCGGCGAAGGCGGAGTAGCCGGGAAAGTAGTCTGCACAAGAAAATAGGCAGCAGCACAAGTCAAGCCAAAAACCAGGCGGCAAGGGGCAGGAGAGGAGCGAGGAAGGCGGCTTACCGTCGATCAAGTCCTCGATGCGGCCGAAGCCTTCATCCAGCGCTCGCCGGGTCTCAGCCCAGCTCGCCGCCTCGGTCTCAAACTCTGCCTTCAGGGCGGCCTCGCTATCCTGCGCTTTCTGCAGGGCCGCCTTGTGGCTCTCCTCTTGGTCAGCCAGCTTCTTGGCCAGGCGGTCACGCTCCTGGACCAAGGCAGCGTACTCAGCATCCTTGGTACGAAGGGCGGCCTGCGCTTCGCCGAGCTCCCTCCTCAAGTCGGCGTTGGCCCCTGAAAGCACGAAAAGAAAAAAAACCAATAAGGAAAAAGTCGTCAAGGAAGATCCGACCCGACTGCTCAGCAGTCGGCCCGAATCTCGGGGACTACACCCAGTGGGTGCGCTGACGCGCCCCCACAGGAGACAGACAAGATCAAGCACTTACTTCGGCTGTTGGTCCAGGTCGTCGGTCTTCCGACCCAACTCCTGAGCCTGGGAGTTGAAGGCGGCAGCACGGGAGTTATGATATTCCTGGAAGTTCAGACAGGAAGCAAAAATAAGGTAGTCGTCAAGAAAGATCCGACCCGACTGCTCAGCAGTCGGCCCGAATCTCGGGGACTACACCCAGTGGGTGCGCTGACGCGCCCCCACGGAAGAAATCAAGAGACCAAAGCGGCCAAGAATGAAAGACTCACCCGGATGGCGGCCCGCGTCGACAGGAACTCCTGGGTGTACTGCTGCAGCAGGGCGGCCTGAGCTTGAAGCCGGCTCCGGACCTCTTGAGCCGCCACATTCAGCTCGCCAGTCCCCCCGCTGGGAGTCCACTCGGACGTGGCGGTGCTGGCCGCCTCCAGAGCCTCCGCCGACTGGCCGGCGCCCGCAACTCGGCGCGACTCCGGCGGAGCGGCGCCTCCCCCTGCGCGCCGACGCGTCACCGGCTGCACCTCGAAGCCGGCTCCGTCCTCCGGCTCACCCCCGGCCGGCTCCTCTGGCGCCGCTGACGATTGGCCGCCTTGGCCCGCTCCGGTTGGCGCTGCCGGCGGCGCTCTCCCCGCGAAGACCACGAGGTCCTCCCTCCTCTCCATCAGCGGCGGGTCTTGGACGATTTCCTCCGCCAGGGGCAATGGGGTGTCAGGGGCCACGGCTCGGAGGGGAATGGCGAGCAGCGGAGGCTGGTTACGCGAACCCTCCGCTTCCGTTTCCGCGGTCGCCGCCTCCGCCTGGGCCTTGGCTGCCGCGTCGGCCTGCTCCCTCGCCGCCTGGGCGGCCGCTTTTTCCGCCGCCTCACGCTCCTCCCGCGCCTCACGGGCGTTCCGCTCCGTGGCCTCCCTGAGGTCGGCGCGGGGGTCCACGCGGCGGGAGCCCGAAGACCCTCCAGTCGGCCCAACTACGGAGCCGCCCGGACCCCGCTCAAGGGAAAGCGGCGCCCTGTCCAGCAAGCGGGAAAAGGTTAGGAAGAATGTTCGAACAAGAGAGAACGATGAAAAGCATGCGACCAGGCAATCGACGACTTACGCTGAGACCGCCTGAGGCTGCTTCACCGCCTTGCGGAAGCGGGCCGCTTTCGCGGCCGCCTCATCTCGTTTGGTCGCCGCGGTGGAGGCTTTGGACTTCTTCGGCCGACTGCCGAAGAGGGTTGACGCGGCCCGGCGCTTCTGTGCGCCGCCGCTGGCAGCCGGCGCGGTGGACAAGCCCGCGCCCTGATGGTCGGCCGCCGGCTGGCGACGCGGGGCGACTTCGGCTTCGGCATCATCCGGCCAGTCCTCGAAGCTGGCGGTAAGCCCTGTGCCTCCGGGCTCGGCGTCGTCCCCCACGACGGCATTTTTCATGGCGGCCGCCCCCAAATCCGGGTCGTCGACGTCGTCCACCGTGCGGTCGGGGACGTACTGGCGTTCTATCCCTGCTGCCCCGGTCGTCGGCGGAAGAAGGGGGTTCTGCTAAGAAGAACCGACCGATCAGAAGCCGGCCATCATAAAGCCGGCTACCAACAAAAAGAAGAAAGAGAGGAAAGCTCACCACGGGCGGAGGGTTGGCGCGAGAATACGGCACCTTGCCGTATCGCCAGTCCTCGGCGAGCTTGCAATTGGAGATATGATTTACCATGTACGACACCTCCGCATGAGGCATCTCCCTGGTGCTCAGCCGGCTTGGGTCGAAGCGGCCGCTCATCTGACACATCATGTGGGGCCGGCTTTGGAGAGGAAGTATCCGGCGCTCCACGAAGGCGGCCACCAAGTCGGCCCCGCTCAGGCCTTCCGACTGGATCATCACCCGAAGCCGGGAGACGGCAGCGTTCCCGGCCTGAGACAGTGACCTGGACCGGAAACTCCATGAGGGCTGCCTCCCAGCCGGCGGGCCGGCTACGTAAGCCGGCAGGTTGACGTGGTCTCCTTGCTGGGCGACGTTCTTCACGTAGAAGTACGACTTCTGCCAGATCTTCACCGACTGGATCAGGGGGATGGACGGGAACGGGTTGTTCTCGCGCGACCTCCTCATGGCGATGAAGGCCCCGCAGGGGGCGGGCACGCCTGCGATGATGGTGCCGAGTTTGCTCTGGAAGAATTCCCCCCAGAGCTCCAGCGTGGGGAGCAGCCCCAAGAAACCTTCGCAGAGAGAGACGAAGGCCGACAGCAGCATCACCGCGTTGGGCGTGAGGTGATGCGGCTGAAGATTGTAGAACTCGAGGAAGGAGCGCAGGAATCCGCTCGCCGGAAGGCCGAAGCCGCGCAGGAAGTGCGAGAGGAAGACAACCCGCTCGCCCTCCTCCGGTGCCAGCGAGATCTCCGTCTCTGACGCTAGGCGGACCCGCACGAGGTTGGCGTCGGGCAGGCGCCGAGTCTGGCGAAGGAACTCAACATGGTCCTCATGGACGTTGGAGCCGTCCCACGAGCTCGACAGCGCCATGGGAGCAAGACGATGTGGCGGCGCGGCGGCGCTGAGACGGGAGGCTGCGGCGGCAACGAGAGGAAGAAAGGAGGACGAGAAGGGGTAGAGCGAGAGAGAGCGTGCGAACCTCTGTCTCTCCCCCTCGTCCCCCTACTTATAGGCTCGCGTGGCGGAGCCGAGGAGGCGCGGCGTGGGGAAATGTGGGGATCGATCGTGCCCACTCCCCCACGTCCCGCGTTTATTGCGCCCTAACGGCGAAATAAAATCGCCACGGGAAGGCGAGCGGTCCACCTGGGCCGCAGAAGATCAGCGTTCGGGCCGAGGCCTAGGAGTGGCGGGCCCGGGCCTGCGGCGGCGTCCCGTCGCACGCGTGCGCTGGCAGGGTCTCGCTGCCACGTGGCCCGCGGGAGGGCCCGTGGTCAGCACGCGGGTCGACCACTTTCCCGCCTGCAAGACGTAGGGCTCCCCGAACTCGGCATACACCAGCAAAGCCGGCTCTTCAGGGTAGGAAGCTGACCAAGCTTCTCGTCCCTTTGTCCGCCTCGAAGCTCGATCAGCTTCGGCAACTACTGTCGGAGTAACTAGCCATGGGTAGCCTAGCCGGCTTCCCCTGGCCCTTCTGAAAAAAATTACGAGCCCGTCCGGCTCTCAAGAATCCAAGACATAGGGCCGCCTTCCCCTGGCCGGCTGTCTCCCAGGCCGGCTATTGGAAGGCGGCCCGACTTTAGCCCTCATGAAGAAAGCCAAGGGAGGGCTGACTTCGAGAAGCCAGCCGCGAGGAGGCCGACTCCAGGAAGCCGGCTCCCATAAAGCGGTCGAGACCGTACCCTCAAAGTTTGCATCCACCTAGCGGCGATGAGACGGGGCGTGGCTACAGTGAAGCCTGCCACCCCCGAATCCCGGAGCGCGCCTGGCACAGTGCGCCGTACGGGTGGCCATGACCCGTCCGGCGCGGCACTGTTGCCACACTGACCCTGATGTCATCCACGACGGGTTACCAGTACGGCCCACGGGCGGTGGGCCCCTTCAGGCAGAGAGACACCTGAAGGCGGCCTGGCCTCCCCCAGTCGGCCCGAGACGGAGCCGGCTCTCTCCAGCCGGCTTGCCACCCCCTCGAAGGAGACGCCCCATTAAGGAGACAAGACGCGGTGAGGCTACAGTGGCCACCCGCCGGACGGCAGCACTGTAGCCATGCTTACCTCGGCGAAGCCCTCGTCACCAAGATTGAGCAACAGTAACCAGCCACCGACAAGGCCCTGGACAGTGGGGCCTGCCTGTCGACCAGGGAGCCGGCAGCCGGCGGGACCTACCAGCCGGCGGGCCCCAACAGCCGGCGCAGAAGCCGGAGAGCGATGACACAGACAGCTGGGCCCCACGCCCAGCCGGATTACCATTGTACCCCCGGGGGGTAGGCCTATATAAACCCCCCGGGGCACCCATGCAAAGGGTTGGACCCCCAGCTAGTTTTAGACACCATACAAGGAGAAGAAGCAGGCTAGCCATGCCCTTCTTCCTCCTCCCACCAAACAGCTCAAGGAGCATTGTGTAGCTACTTGTCCATCTAGTGATCATGCGGAGACCCCGCAGAGCAGCAGTAGGGGTGTTATCTCCACGGAGAGCCCCGAAGCTGGGTAAGATTCGCCGGCGTGCATGTCTTCGCCTCATCCCGTTTCCAGGCACCGGCGACGTCTTACTGGCTCCCGCAATGATAAGCCACCCGTTGGCATATGTCGCACCTACCACCCGACACCATTCGTCTCGGACGTTATGCCTGAAAGATGCTAAGGCTTTGGCGTCCGGACAGTCGACTATCTGATTCTTTTTAGTGAGGAATCTATTCCAGAACTGCCGAGCTGATTCTCTGGGTTGTTGAGTTATGTGACTAAGATCGTCTGCATCTGGAGGGCGAACATAGGTCCCTTGAAAGTTTGCTCGGAAAGCATCCTCGAGCTCTTCCCAGCTTCCAATTGTGTTTTTGGGAAGGCTTTTAAGCCAATGCCTGGCTAGCCCTTTAAGCTTAAGGGGTAGATATTTTATGGCGTGGAGATCATCTCCTCTAGCCATGTGTATGTGGAGGATATAATCCTCGATCCAGACTACAGGGTCTGTTGTTCCATCATATGCCTCTATGTTTACGGGTTTGAATCCCTCTGGGAATTCATAGTCCAGGACCTCATCGGTGAAACATAGGGGGTGTGCGGCGCCCCTGTATTTAGGTGTGCCGAATTCTGATGATGGCTTCATAGCGTTGCTTACGAGAGCTTGCTTTCTTGGCCCATAAATGGCCCTGACTGGGCCATGATGCGAATCCTTAGGTGGGTCGTATGCCGATTTAGGTGCGGCGCCGCTTGCCGCTTTATGGGGTCATCTATCCGACCGTGTGGCTTTTTCATTTTTTGAATGCGAGGGCTCTAGGGCCTCTTCGTCGAATTCAGGCAGTAGCTTTCTTTTCAGATAGCTTTTAGTGCGGCGACTGTCGCCGTACTTATCTGTGGTGTTGATTATTTTGGTCCATCTAATCCGGAGTGCGTCTTCCGCTGTTTTTTGCTTCCGCTTTTGCTTCTTTAGGCTGCATGCAGTTGCAACGAGCCTCTCGTGGAGGTTCTTCTGCTCCATAGGTTTATTCGGCGTGAGGTCGTCCGGAATGCCGTTTTCACTGGAGGAGGGATGTTTGGTTTCTCTATCCGTGTTGCCCTGTTCGGACGGTTGCTCTAAGGCCTGCTCGTCGTCTACCGGCTCGTCCTGCTCTATGGCTTGGTTTTTGTTGAGGCGGGGCTTGGGTCGGCGTTTACGCCGATGCTTTGATTGCTTTTCAGGGGGTCGATCTCCCGTCCCATCCCCTTTTTCCTCATTGTCACTTCCTTTAGGGGTATCCACCATGTACACATCGTGAGATGAGGTGGCTGTCCAATGCCCTATGGGTGTTGGTTCATCGGTATCTCCTGCATCGTCATCCATGCTGTCGATGTCTCCGGAGTCGAAGTTGAGCATGTCGTTTAAATTGTCGACAGTGGCTACCAAGTGGGTGGTGGGTGGGCTTTGAATTTCTTCATCGTCCGTTTCCCATCCTCGCTGATCGTAGTTCGGCCAGGGCTCTCCTGATAAGGAGAGAGTCTTGAGAAAGTTCAGGATATCGCCACAAGGCGAGTGCTGAAAGATGTCTGCGGCGGTGAACTCCATTATCGGCGCCCAATCGGATTCGATTGGCAGGGGCACGGGGGGTTCGGAGTCCGGGGAGGAGTCCGGATCCTCGGAGTCACGGGTCGTGCAGAGTGCGGGGCTAGCGTTAGGCTCGATCCCTTTTGGGATCGCAGCCCCCGAGGTGACGTCCAACCGTTCATCCTCAATTGGTGCAATAGGCTCCGAGTTAGGGGTCGGAGCCGATGCGTGTGCGGCCTCCAGGACATTGTCCGGGGGCAGAGCTAGATCATGCCCCTCAAGATAGAGCGGCGCGCTTGGCCGTGGCTCGAGCCCGTCGAAGATCAAGTCTCCGCGGATGTCAGCCATGTAGTTTAAGCTTCCAAACCTGACTTGATGGCCAGGGGCGTAGCTTTCGATCTGCTCCAAGTGGCCGAGCGAATTGGCCTGCAGAGCGAAGCCGCCGAAGACGAAGATCTGTTTGGGGAGAAAAGTCTCACCCTGGACCGTATCGTTGTTGATGATCAAAGGAGCCATCGGGCCTAAAGGCGATGACACAGAGGAACTCTCAATGAAAGCACCAATGTCGGTGTCAAAACCGGCGGATCTCGGGTAGTGAGTCCCGAACTGTGCGTCTAGGCCGGATGGTAACAGGAGGCAGGGAACACGATGTTTTACCCAGGTTCGGGCCCTCTTGATGGAGGTAAAACCCTACGTCCTGCTTGATTAATATTGATGATATGGGTAGTACAAGAGTAGATCTACCACGAGATCAAGGAGGCTAAACCCTAGAAGCTAGCCTATGGTATGATTATTGTATATGGAGTTGATTGCCTACGGACTACAACACTCCGGTTTATATAGACACCGGATAGGGTTAGGGTTACACAGAGTCGGTTACAATGGTATGAGATCTTGAATATCCGCATCGCCAAGCTTTCCTTCCACGCCAAGGAAAGTCCCATCCGGACACGGGATGAAGTCTTCAATCTTGTATCTTCATAGTCCAGGAGTCCGGCTGAAGGTATAGTCTGGCTACCCGAACACCCCCTAATCCAGGACTCCCTCACCCATCCGGACACAGGTACATTCTTCGGTCTTCGTATATTCCTAGCCCATCAGTCCGGCCCATGGCTAACAGGCCGGACGCCCGAGGACCCCTTAGTCCAGGACTCCCTCAGTATTCTCTACAAGCGCTAAAATTAATGGTTACATATAGTTTTGTGATAAGGTAATTAGTAACGGGTAACAAGTAATAAAAGTAAACAAAGTGCAGCAAGGTGGCCCAATCCTTTTTGTAGCAAAGGACAAGCCTGGACAAACTCTTATATAAAGGAAAGCGCTCCCGAGGACACATGGGAATTATCGTCAAGCTGGTTTTCATCATGCTCATGTGATTCATGTTCGTTAATTTGATAATTTGATATGTGGGTGGACCGGTGCTTGGGTACTGCCCTTCCTTGGAAAATCATCCCACTTATTATTAACCCCATTCGCAAGCATCCACAACTATGAAAGAAGAATTAATGTAAACCTAACCATAGCATGAAACATATGGATCCAAATCAGCCCCTTACGAAGCAACGCATAAACTAGGGTTTAAGATTCTGTCACTCTAGAAACCCATCATCTACTTATTACTTCCCAATGCCTTCCCCTAGGCCCAAACAATGGTGAAGTGTCATGTAGTCTAAGTTCACATAAAACAACTAGAGGAAAGACAACTTACATCTGATCAAGATATAGAACGAATACCAAATTCACATGACTACTTATAGCAAGACTTCTCCCATGTCCTCAGGAACAAACGTAACTACTCACAAATTATATTCATGTTCATAATTAGAGGTGTATTAATATCCATAAAGGATCTGAACTTATAATCTTGCACCGAATAAACCAACTAGCATCAACTACAAGGAGTAATCAACACTACTAGCAACCCACAGGTACCAATCTAAGGTTTTGAGACAAAGATCGGATACAAGAGATGAACTATGGTTTGAGAGGAGATGGTGCTAGTGAAGATGTTTATGGAGATCGACCCCCTCCCAATGAGAGGATTGATAGTGATGACGATGGTGATGATTTCCCCCTCCCGGAGGGATGTTTCCCCGGCAGAACAGCTCCACCGGAGCCCTACATTGGTTCCGCCAAGGTTCCGCCTCAAGAGGGTGGCGCTTCACCCCGAAAGCTTCCTTTTGATTTTTTCTTTGGAAAAAGACACCTTATACCAGAAGATGGGCATCGGGGGCCTGCTAGGTGGCCTACAAGGCAGGGGGGCGCGCTCACGGGGTAGGGCGCGCCCCCCATCCTCGTGGACGGTGGCTGGCTCCCATCTTGTGCTTTCTTCGCCCAATATTTTTAATATATTCCGAAACTCACTTCTGTGGAGTTTCAGGACTTTCGGAGTTGTGCAGAATGGGTCCCTAATATTTGCTCCATTTCCAGCCCAGAATTCCAGCTGCCGGCATTCTCCCTCTTCATGTAAACGTTGTAAAATTAGAGATAAAAGGCATAAGTATTGTGACATAATGTGTAATAATGCAATAAATATCGATATAAAAGCATGATGCAAAATGGACGTATCAGTGGTTGAACAGGACCCCGTGGAGAGGGCTGGTTGAACAGTAGCCGGTGGAGGCTGGATGAACAGGAGCCCATGGATTGACAGTCACAGGTGGAGGCTGGAGGAGGTCGACAGTGGATGAACAGTAGCACGTGGAGGCTGGAGGAGGTCGATGGTGGAGATGAACAGTATCCCATGGAGTCCTATTTTGCGGTACACCACACCCCTCCCGATGAACAGGACAATCGTTTCGACCGTAAGAGGTCAGTTTCCTCTGTTTTGCGGTACGCTAAACCCCTCCCGATGAACAGGATCCCGTTTCTACTGTGGCTAGTCAAACACAAGGCCGTTTCCTGCATTCTGCGGTACGCCGGGCCTCGTTCCCATTGGTTGTTCTATCCAAGCCAGTTGGCTCCCGATGAACAACATGTGTTCCGTTGCCTCCCGATGAACACGACGCATTCCGTTGCCTCCGCATGAACATGATGATGATGCAGCTTCTCCGTTCCGACCAACCCACAACCATGTACACCAGCCCTGGCCATACGGATGTGCGAGTAGGCATTCGAGACCCTGCCCGTATGTACGTACGTGGCCGTATTTACTTTCTTGCACCCTGGCCGTTGTACGTACGGGTACATGCTTCATGTGAACCTCTACTACGACACTTGCCCTTCCTTACACAGCCACGGTTCATCGCTGTAGCCTGCAGACAATTCGATCGTATGTACATACACGTTCGCGACCAGAATGGCAATGCTATGTACGCTTCGATCGGGTGGGTCCCGACTGTCGAGCACTTCCTTGCGTGCGAAGATGTAGCTGGTGGGTCCCAACAGTCAGGGGGGAACATTTTTTCATCAAATACGGTGGCCCATCCGGTGGGTCCTTGCTGTCACGTGGAGGAATCATTATTTTCCGTGTAATAAGGAGGCACTTGCTGGCTGCGGCCGTGGAACCAGCTGTCAGCTTCTCCACGTACAGTACTCTTCCGATGGAAGTCATTCGTTGACCATGTTGACCACGCCGCGGCGAGAGCACCAAGGAAGTGGACGATGGCGAGGCCTAGGAAGGGAATGACATGGAGCCGGGGAAGGCACGACAGTGGATGCCCATGCGGAGAGGAGTACGAGGGTTCACTTGTTCAGCTGCGGTGGGAGGCTGTCGTCGCCGGAGGGCCTGGCCAGCGGTGGGAGCAGTAGGGGGTTGTGAGGCCTCGACGGCAGCACAGCCAACCATGGGAGGCAGGAGTAGGCGACACGACCGACGCTGCTTTGGGCGGCTAGAGCAAGAAGACCAGAGGTTGAAGAAGCACGACGGTCGTTGGATGGACATCGTACGGTCACTGCTGCTAGAATCGTTTATATTGACTAAGTTGACAAAGCCCTTGGTACGCGTACTTAGTAGGCCCACTATTCAGCCTCCGAAATGGTGCGCCCTAGATGTCAGGGAGAGGAATCATTTTTTGGGCGGGTGAAGCTAGAATATCCAAGATTGAAGAAGAAGCATGACATCCGTTGGATGGACATCCAAGGGCCACTATTGCTAGAACCGTGTGTTGCCTATAAGTTGATAAAAGTCTTGCATACGCGTCAACTTTTTTTTTAGGGGACACGTCAACTTAGTAGGCCCACAAGTGTGTGGTAGAGAACTTATATCCCATTTGAGATTTGTAAGAATGTACAACCCATTTTTGAATTCTAATGGAATTTACTACATCCCATTTACAGTTTGTTAAAAGTACAACCCATTTTTGAGCTAGGACAACAATTAATAATTTCAACCAACCATTCAAAACAGAATTCAATAAAATTTCCCACATTTTGATGGGATCCGAAATAGTTTTATCCTGAAATTTCTAGTCACATTAAATACATTTTCAATATAAAATTTTCTTACATCAAAATTCAACGAAACATTGCGCGCGCAACAATTAATGAAACTAAAATTTCCAAATCCAAAAATAATATTTTATAAACTAATTATGTGTCCGGTGCTTTTTTTAGTTATAGCCCAGTTTTTATAATCACATTCCATTTATTATTTCTTAAAGCCCATTTTCTTGTTAAGCCTAATGCATCCCTCCTAGGAAAGATTCGCTGCCAAGTGGGGCGGAGAATAACAAGTTGACCTTGCCTGGGTATTCCTCAAAAAAAGTATAGCTGGGCTAGCCATGTTCAGCTTGAAAAAATTTAATATCTGGCCTGGGCTAGACGAGCCACAGCCTGCCCAGTTAATTACCTCCTCTCCTCTGAACAACAACGAAAACATCGCTCTTGTCTCAAAAAAACGAAAACATCGCTCAAGAAAAACTCTGCAGTGCTCACACCTCAAAAACACAAATACTGCTCAAGCTGCTTGGTCCCAGCTGTCGGTGCTCCTTGCACAATTATCTCATTTATTAACTACATAGGTTGACAATGGTGTGGGACCATGATGTCCGGAAACCAGGAGGAAGCAAAAAAATTACAATTGTAGTATATAATAAGGAGGTACTTGCGTACCTACGGCTATGGCCCTAGTGGGTCCCCACTACCATCCTCTCCAAGTAATGTCCTCTCCTCATTCCTCATGTCTGTTGACCATGTTGACAACGTGAGACGGCGGTGCCACGGCGAGCGCAACAACTCGAAGGACGGCGGAGAGGGCCTCACGGGCCCTACGGATGGTCTGATACAGTGCCCGCTGCTCATTCAGGAAGCCAGGATCATAGGGCCACATGTCCGTAATGGCATTGCCGTTCACTTGTTCACAGGTGCTCGTTGACGAGATGGAGGTTGCAGCACAGGTCCTCCTGCACTGATAGCTCTTCTGCCATTAGGGCGTCGGAGTGTGGCCGTGATACGTCTCCGTCATATCTACTTTTCCAAACACTTTTGCCCTTGTTTCGGACTCTAACTTGCATGAATTGAATGGAACTCACCCGGACTGATGTTGCTTTCAGCAGAATTGCCATGGTGTTATTTTTGTGCAGAAATAAAATTTCTCGGAATGACCTGAAAATCAATGGAGATTATTTTTGGAATATATAAAAAATACTGGAAGAAGAATCCAAGTCAGGGGGCCCACACCCTGTCCATGAGGGTGGGGGGCACGCCTACCCCCTGCCTCGTGGGCCCCCTGACGCTCCACCGACCTCAACTCCAACTCCATATATTCATGTTTGGGGACAAAAAAATCAGAGAGAAGGATTCATTGCGTTTTACGATATAGAGCCGCCGCCAAGCCCTAAACTCTCTTGGGAGGGCTGATCTGGAGTCCGTTCGGGGCTCCGGAGAGGGGAATCCATCGCCATCGTCATCATCAACCTTCATCCATCACCAATTTCATTATGCTCACTGCCGTGCGTGAGTAATTCCATCGTAAGCTTGTTGGACGGTGATGGGTTGGATGAGATTTATCATGTAATCGGGTTAGTTTTGTTAGGGTTTGATCCCTAGTATCCACTATGTTCTGAGATTGATGTTGCTATGACTTTGCTATGCTTAATGCTTGCCACTTGGGCCCGAGTGCCATGATTTCAGATCTTAACCTATTATGTTTTCGTGAATATATGTGAGTTATTGATCCTATCTTGCAAGTCTATAGTCACCTATTATGTGTTATTATCCGTTAACCCCGAAGTGACAATAATCGGGATACTTACCGGTGATGACCATAGTTTGAGGAGTTCATGTATTCACTATGTGTTAATGCTTTGGTCCGGTACTCTATTAAAAGGAGGCCTTAATATCCCTTAGTTTCCAATAGGACCCCGCTGCCACGGGAGGGTAGGACAAAAGATGTCATGCAAGTTCTTTTCCATAATCACGTATTACTATATTCGGAATACGTGCCTACATTACATTGACGAACTGGAGCTAGTTCCGTGTCACCCTATGTTATAACTGTTGCATGATTGATCAAATCCAACATAATTATCCATCACTGATCCATTGCCTATGAGCTATTCATATATTGTTCTTCGCTCATTTACTTTTCCATTGCTACTGTTACAATCTCTATAAAACCGAAAATATTACTTTTGCTACCGTTACCACTATTATCATATTACTTTGCTAATAAACACTTTGCTGCAGATATTAGGTTTCCAGGTGTGGTTGAATTAACAACTCAGCTGCTAATACCTGAGAATATTCTTTGGCTCCCCTTGTGTCAAATCAATAGTTGTGGGTTATCAGGCCGCACTTGCTCTATGGTGAACACAGCATGAACCGTCTTAGACAGTGGCGCCGACTCCTGGTCAGAAGCTACGTCCATCGTCTGATTGTCGTCGCTCAGCTCGGTGATCCCGCTGGCGAGCCAGCATGTCCGGCTGTTGGACCGACCCGCTGCCAAGCACGAGTCTGACTGCCCTGGCCCACCCAGACCGCCTCCCTCAGCGCCGCCCTGAAACATGCAGGCGATTGCTCCGCCTTCAAATGACACAAGTGACGTCCATCCATCTGTCTGTCGTCCACATTAATGATATGCGGTTGCTGAGGCAGCTACTCCGGCGCCACACGTCCATCCCTCTGCCGCCCACCATTGCTATATAAACTGCTTCGCCGACCATAGCCGCAGTTGTCCGCCTCCATTCTCTTTCTCCTGTCCACACCACTACTGCCCACCATGCCGTCCTCGCGGTCGAGCGCTCTTCGGGATGGGCAGACGACGGACCACAAGGAGATGGCAGCCATTGCTACCTACTGCCTGGGCGGCAGGCAGCCGGAGGATGACGACAAGCCAATGGAGAACACGCTAGTCGACGATCCGGCACCAACCCCCTCCTCCACGCCATCCTCGCTGGCGCATTGCACCATGACCATCGGCGAGGCCTGTGCCCAATACATGGGCACGGTGAGGCAGAAGCGTGATGAGAAGTTCCAGGAGGCACAGGCCGACGCCGCCTACAACCACCATCTCCTCCGGGAGCACCTGCAGGCGGAGGAGCAGATCGCCACGAAGCGGGCAGAGGAGGAGGTGTTGCTCGACTCGTACCACTCCGCCCGCGAGGGCTGCCTCGAGCACTGGCTGTACCTCATGCAGGTGGCAACGGCTGCGGCTGTCGGTGTCAAAACCGGTGGATCTCCGGTAGGGGGTCCCGAACTTTTCATCTACGACAGATGGTAACAAGAGGCGGGGGTTCGGGCCCTCTCAATGGAGTTAATACCCTACGTCTTGCTTGATTGATCTTGATGATATGAGTATTACAAGAGTTGATCTACCACGAGATCATAGAGGCTAAACCCTAGAAGCTAGCCTAAGATTATGATTGTTGTTGTCCTATGGACTAAACCCTCCGGTTTATATAGACACCGGAGGGGGCTAGGGTTACACAGAGTCGGTTACAAGGGAGGAGATCTACATATCCGAACTGCCAAGCTTGCCTTCCACGCAAAGGAGAGTCCCACCTGGACACGGGACGAAGTGTTCAATATTGTATCTTCATAGTCTAACAGTCTGACCAAAGTATATAGTCCAGCCCTCCGAGGACCCCCTAATCAAGGACTCACTCAGTAGGCCCTCAACCAGGCTTCAATAATGAAGAGTCCGGCGCGCAGATTATCTTCGGCATTGCAAGGAGGGTTCCTTCTCCGAATACTCCATAGAACAGTTTGAACACAAGGATTGTGTCCGGCTCTGCAAAACAAATTCCACATACCACCGTACAGAGTATAATATTTCCACAAATCTAATCTGCTGACAACTTTTCATAACGTGACATCACGCCATGGCCCGGTCATTATTCGAACCGTTTTTTCTCAACTAGCTACTACACGTATTGCGAGGCGGTTGTCTTGGCACGTCTTGTCGTAGCAGAGATCGTGTCCCCTTATCACGGGATTCTCATCAATACGGGTGTGGGTAACCCAACCGCGCCATCAATTATGATGATTGGGGAATAAGCGAGCTTACCAGGCAGGTGGGGAGGCGCATAGCTTCTCCCACCCTTATAAAGGGATAAGGACTCCTCCTTTTCACCCACGCTTTCTTCTTCCCTGCCCATCCATTCTTGCACACTTGAACTCCAGCGCCCAAGTTCGCATTTTCTCCGTAAAACCACTCCAAACATGTCCGGAGCGGGAGGCAAGTGGATGGTCTCCTCCGTTATGGAGGAGAACATTATGAAGCTCCGGCAAGCCAGATACCTGGCCGCAGACATCGCGCACCGGCTCCGAGACGAGGGGCAGATCGTCCCTACCCCCGAATCCCACGAAAGGGTTGTATTCCTTACCAATTTCGTCCACGGGATGGGATTTCCCCTCCACCCATTTATTCGTGGGCTCATGTTCTACTACGGGCTGGACTTCCATGATCTGGCCCTCAATTTCATCCGCAACATCTCGGCATTTATCGTCGTGTGTGAGGCCTTCCTCCGCATCAAGCCCCACTTCGGTCTGTGGCTAAAGACCTTCAATGTTAAACCGAAGGTGGTGGTCGGCCAACAAGTGGAGTGCGAAGGAGCCATGGTAGGAAAAATGCCCAACGTCACCTGCTCAAAGGCTCCTATGTGGAGACAATGAAGGGGTGGCAATCGGGGTGGTTCTATATCACCGAGCTGCGTGACACCAACTGGGTAGCGGCCCCTGAATTTCGATCCGGCATCCCCACGCGGCTCACCTCCTGGAAAGAGAAGGGCCTATCCTAGGGTTCATCGGTGGAGCTGACCGGACTCCAGAACTGTGTTAAAAACATGATAAGCAAAAAAATCAAGCTTGTCAACGTGGTCCAGGTCATGTTGTTCCGCCGGATCCTCCCGTGTCAAAGACGGGCATTCAATATGTGCGAGTTCGACCCGGTCAACCACCAGACACTGCGAGAGCTCTTCGACACGACACACCAGGACATCTGGAGTGTGTTGTTCAAGTCCGCCGAGGTACCTCCTCCCCTTACCGAGGATCGCATACTCAGTGCAAAGTGCCCTGCCAATCCGGTAAGCTTCTTATATCTCATAAGATGTTTCTTTCCCTAGTATAATCATGTGGGGGATCTAAGCCTCCACGCCATTTAACAAGAATGGGTCGCGACAGCGGAGCGGATCGATTGTTCGGCCCCACTGCCCGAGGATCCAGCAAGTTCTCTCTTAACGGAGATGCTAGTTTCGGCGCCCTATGAGGCGCTGGAGAAGAAGGCCAAGAAGAAGGCCACGGGGACCAGGAACGGTCTCCGGCGCAAGGTCGTATTGGAATCATTGTCCGATAACACCGAGGCGCCCTCCTCCCACGAAAACGAGGAGGAGGAAGAGGAAAGTTCTCCCCCCAGCCAGGGGAGACAAGAAAAGGAAGGTCACCCTGTCAGGGGAAGCCGAAGGGTCCAAGAAGGGAAGGACTCTCCTTCCGGACTGCTCCACGGCGACCGCTTTTAGCGACGAGGAGTGGTTTCCCAGGGACAAGCCCCTGGTGAAGTTGTAAGTATCCGAATACCATAATAGCTCTTGGTATGTTTTATTTTATTTCTTTTTATCATGCTAAACATGATCATGCAGCCCCTCCAAAGCCCGTATCGATGAATCCTCTTCGGATGAGTCTTTGGGCCCGTCGGAGATGAACAGGGATTCACTCCCGACCGCCTCCTCCCCCCGCCCTACTGATGACGTCGAGGTGCTATCTCAGAGGGTACTGAACCAAGGGGAGACAGTTCCGGAAGCGCCCCAAGGCGACATTCCGGACGCTGGGTGCACGAGGGGCAAGACTCCCATGGGCTCTAAAGCCGGGTGCAGCAAGTCTGTGCCGATGGCCTCTGCCCATCCAGGGGCATCAGACAATTTGCTGGAAGCGCTTCGCGGCGCTTCCATTGATGAAGAGCACCGCACTATCATGAGTGCGGTGGTCAAGAAGATTCAGTCCGCCAAACGCGGACTGACTGAAACCTCTGCCAGCCTCCTAACAGGCTTTGAGGTAAGTAATCAAATTGTGAGAAAATGTTACAGCATAGAAAGTAGCCCCTGATACTCTATTTGGTGTTTGGAAGAAAGGCCGAACAGAGGATCAAATAATAATCACACGAGTCTAATCAGAATATGTCTATGTGAATAAGCAGGCTTCACTGCTGGCTGCTGCTGCTCACACGACAGAGGTCTACGCACTGAAGCGGGACCTTGAGCGGTCCGAGAAAGAGCTCGGCCTTACCAAGAGGCAGCTCGAAGAGAACAAAGGTAAGTGATACCTCATCTGTTTATTGATAAAGAAAGAGGAAACTGGTTGTTAGATCACGGGATCGTCATGAATTTTGCTAGGGGCCATGACCGAGGTGGCGACCCTGAAGAAGGCGCTGTCCAAGGCCGAAGGAGAAGCGGCCGAGGAGCACGCCGAGCGCGAGAAGCAAGAGGCCCGAGTCGGCGAGGTTCGGCAAGAGCTGCAGGAGTTTGTCAAGAAGTATGACTCCTTGGAGCGTGACTCTAAGACGCAAGGGTCCGAGCTTGCAAAGACCCTCAAGAATGCACAAAATGCTAAGGCCGAAGCCCAAAAGGCCCTCCAGGAAATTGAGGTGGTCAGGAAGATAGCGGCGGGTAAGGAATTCTTTATGCAAAGCAAGCATGTGAAGGAAACTTTCCTTTTACTTACCCGAATTCGGAGCTCTCCAGGAGCGTTCGCCGATCTACGCCGCAGTGTGTCGGATGCCGCGGAGTTCTACCGGGCCGAGGAAGGGAACTCGACAGAGAAGTTATTCTGGTCTCAGTATACTATGACCAAACATCCGATGCCCTTGAGCGACCAGTTGAAGTAGTTGGTCGAGCTTCACAAGGCGAGCCCCTTCCCGACAGCTATTTCGGCCTAGTAAGGCGGCTTGTAAACGCCTGCCCCCGGCTTGAAGTCATAAAGCGGTCGGCCTGCATTGACGGTGCGCCCAGGGCTTTTGCCCGGGTAGAAGTGCACTGGGCGAAGATGGACGCCAAAAAGCTGGTGAAGGAGGGTCCACCGGAGGGCAAGGAGCATCGCCACCCCGAAAAGTATTATGACAGTGTCCTGAAGGGTGCTCGCCCTGTGGAAGATGAATGTGCTAAGGATGTGATATTTGAATGAATGTACTCTTTGATCCTGTGATATGAAACGAGTTCATGTGCACTATGTAACGCTCGTTAATTTAAAATATTACCTTATGTGCGGCCGATTATAAAATGTGAGAGTTGGCCAGTCGTCGGCTTCTGCCCCCATGTAACTAGTACTGAGGTGTTCGGGATAAACCTGATCACTCTTTATCCTAGTTTTGGGTCCTTCGAAGGAGGTGTTCAGCACAACGAATGAGGCAATCAGACTATAAGGCTTTATCACTCTCACTTAGCCATAGAAGTCTACAATTTTAAATTTTGGCGAAGCCCCTAGTATTCGGAAGGAAGAACTTGGGGCGCTATGTACGCCTAAATCGGACAAGGCCGACTCCTCGCCTGAAGCGGAAAAAATCTTTGTGGATTTGAGACCTCTCGATCAGCGACCAGCTCTCGCCGCATCATGACAGTCAGTTTTCGGCTTTCTCTACTGAGGTGCTCGTCCGGAAGAACCGGGACACAATCGCAGTAGTTCTCCCAGTGCTACCTTAGACGATATAGCGGAACGTACGGTACCAAAACATGGGAGCCGGGCAAACCCAACTATTGACCCAAGACATGATTCGGAGCTGATGCATATAATGCTATAAGTTCAGGGTGCCGCACTGTCGAAAGTGTTCAGACTTTTCATGTCGTGTTATGGGGTAACTGAAGCCCCTAGCGCACTGGTCGTATCAGAATGTACAGGTGCAAGTTGTCGTAAGTAAGAAGATTGGAAAAAAGATAAAGGAATGCAATAATGAGCTAATGTTGTGCATTGTTATTTAAATGATACGTCAAAGCGTATGCATACATGTAGTGCAATAAGTAAAAGATAGGACTATTTGACATGTCCTATCCGGGGTCAAGCTTCGTGTGGGTATGCAAAATAGGTATATTGATCGTTATCAGAGACCACATGAGGATTCCCTTATACGTCAAAGCTTCTTGCTTCCTTGGTGCTTCCTTCCCGTGACGGATCCGATAATCACACGATTGGAGAGGGCCTTCAGAGGACAGGGGTCCGAAAGGAAGAAAATGTAAAAGGTATATGGATCCTGAAGCGGTTGAGCCGCATTGTGGGCCGTGCCATGGTCGTGCCTCCGCCTATGCCCATGGTATCTTGAGTGCATAATTATGTACGCACGGCACAAATTTCACCTCTTGACTGGGACTGGGATGGAGGCCGAATTGCCAGGCGAGCTCTAAACATGCATGGCGATCCTCTTGCAGGGTACTCCGGACTCGCTTGAAGGTGTCCGAGGTCTTTTTCGTTGAATTGGTGGTTTGCCTCATATGGATGCTTTGTGCTTCTACTGCGAGGGCCGCAGTGTGCTCCTCCGTGCGGAGCGAGCGTTCTATGTTTCCATTAACTGTTATAACCCCGCGAGGTCCAGGCATTTTGAGCTTGAGGTATGCATAATGCGGTACCGCATTGAATCTGGCAAATGTGGTTCATCCGAGTAGTGCGTGATAGCCACTGCGGAAGGGGACGATGTCGAAGATTAACTCCTCGCTTCGGAAGTTGCCCGGTGATTGAGCCCGTGCAACAAGCCTCTACACCTGGGATGACACCTTTAAAGGTGGTTTTGGTGGGTTTGGTCCTCGAGGGGTCTATGCCCATTTTACGTACTGTATCCTGATAGAGCAGGTTTAGGATGCTGCCACCGTCCATAAGGACTCAAGTGAGGTGAAATCCGTCGATGATGGGGTCAAGGACCAATGTGGCAAAACCGCCATGATGGATACCGGTGGGGTGGTCCCTGCGATCGAAGGTGATCGGACAAGAAGACCATGGGTTGAACTTTGGGGCGACTGGCTCCATCGCATAGACGTCCCTCGGTGCATGCTTCCGTTCCCGCTTGGGAATATGGGTTGCGTATATCATGTTTACCATTTTCACTTGGGGAGGAAATTTCTTCTGTCCTCCTATGTTCGGCGGCCGGGGCTCCTCCTCGTCGTCGCTATGCAGCCCCTTTTCCTTGTTTTCGGCATTTAACTTGCCGGCATGTTTAAACGCCCAGCATTCTCTGTTGGTGTGGTTGGTTGGTTTATCGGGGGTTTCGTAAATTTGACACGAATGATTGTGTATGCGGTCCAAGTTGGACGGGCCCGGATTGCTTCTTTTGAACGGCTTTTTCCGCTGACCGGATTTAGAGCCGCTGAATCCGGCATTAACTGTCATGTCTTCGGCGTTGTCGCTGTTGTTGCGGCGCTTGTGTCTGTTGCGATGTGGCCTGCCGTTGCTATCTTTGGCATCTAATTTGCCAGGGTTTCTTGAAGTGTTGTTGCTGCGAGCCAGCCAGCTATCCTTGCCCGCACAAAAGCGGGTCATGAGTGTCGTGAGGGCTGCCATGGACTTCGGCTTTTCTTGGCCGAGGTGTCGGGCGAGGCACTCGTCGCGGATGTTATGCTTAAATGCCGCTAAGGCCTCGGCATCTGGACAGTCGATGATTTGGTTCTTTTTAGGTAGGAACCGAGTCCAGAATTTCCTGGCTGATTCCCCTGGCTGTTGGGTTATGTGACTCAAGTCATCGGCACAGTCATATGGATGAAATCCATGGGAGAGTACCAACCTTTGTCAGGAGGCTTATTGTGTAGAGCATACAGATCAAGCACTTCTCCGGAATCATTTGTTGTTATCTACTGTAGTTGCCATGCTTACTATATACTCCTCGATTAGTTTAATGTTTCCAACATCTTCTTGTGCAGTTTCACTAAATTATATGGTATCTTCAAAGAAGATCCATGTTTGCACAAGTAGAGATAATTACATATTACATTAAGAGTGGCATCAAATCAGTGGCAAAACAATTGTTTGTTCCAGCCATAGCAATAAATTAAGATGCAAAACTATATCATTACTTGTTTCATCATAGTTCCAGTGCTTCATTACAGCAACGAGAGTTGATTTTTGTTTTTCTTCCGCTTGTTCTTCCCCTTCATCACTTGGTTCAATAATACACAAACTTCACCTTCAATGTAAGATTTGGAATGTAAATTAGGGAGCACAAGTATAGCACTAAACAACGACATAATTTTCTGATGAAAGTGGCAAAATACAGGCCAACAGTTGTGAAATATCCTTATCTTACCTCAAAGGGATATTACGGTGCACATACAGATTGGAAGTCTTGTCTCCATTTGTGGAGTTCACTAAAATCAAGCAACATTACCTTACAAGTAGCACAACATATGAAAGCACATTGTACAATCATGTGAAAGAAAGCTAGTACTGACCACACATGATGCGGAATTCAAACAACTCACAAGAAGAAGATTTGAACCAAATTTGCCAACACGGATAGGAAGTAAGATCTCCTCTTGTGCAATTCCACTAAGATCAAGCAATCAAGCAACATTGTTGGTGTGACATTTTGGTTGAACTACACAAAACACTCTTAAAAGAAAAGTGTTTTGTGTAGTGCAACAAAAGGTCACAATAGCAACAAGGTGAAGTAGATAACCATGTTTACACAGAGGTGCAAAGGAAACAACTAGTGGTCAATAACGGTGGATGACACAGAAGCCAACAAAAAGAAGCATCTAACGTATCTAAATGGTAAAGAAAGCAAGACAGTAGCATTTCTCAAACGGTGGCATTGATTAATATTAACAAAGAGATTATATTAACAATAAAATTCATTAAACATGTAATTTACATTTAACTGTGTCATTGCATCAATTTTCCAGCGGAATTATTAGAGGGTGTTTGTTTACAGGGACTTTTTGGTGTAGGGACTAAAAAAAGTCCTTGTCGGTCCCATCTAAACCAAACAGGAGGGACTTGTAGGGACTAAAAGTGGGCATTTGGGACTAAAGAAAGAAGACACCGAGGGAGAGTCTTTTTGGGACTTTTTGCAATAGTTTCCCCTGCCCCGCATCGCACCTTGTCTCTATTAGTTCATTACTAGGGGTAACATGGTCTTTTAGCATCTATTTAATAACCTCTAGTCCATGTTTAGTCCCTGGAACCAAGCAGGTAGGGACTAGGGACTTTTTAACCAAACAGGGCATTAGATTAACAACAGCTAAAGAGTTGCACGGGACAGTGGACGCACCAGCACCATGTGCATCTACCGATGTATGAAGGGGTGATGCACAATCTGTTGAAACAAAGAACAAACAACCAAGGAGCATATTTTTGCTGGTCCCAGTTTTGTTATCTTTAGACACCTTTCCCTATGTGAACAGAACAAATCTAGTCATGCTCAAACTCTACAGCCTTGTCCCCCAAAACAAAAAGATTAGTTCGTTACAGACATACGTACTGCATTTGTCATTGTTTTCCATTTTCGACCAACGTAGGTGCTGGATAGCCAGTCTGTACTAGTACTAGATTCATGATATACAACTTTCCCCACTACGTTCCACCATTCCTTTCCTCTTTGAACCACGTTTTAGATTCATGCTATACAACTTTCCCCACTACTTTCACACCTTCCTTTCCTTTTTGAACCACGTCCTAGATTCATGCTATGCAACTTTCCCCACTACTTTCCCCCATTCTTTTCCTCTTTGAACCACGTCCTAGATTCATGCTATACAACTTTCCCCACTACTTTCCTGTTTGATCCAACACCTAGATTCAAGTGCAGAAGCGGAAAAAGCCCACATGCAGCTAGAGCAATGCATGTGGAATAAGTAAATTATACCGTAAGGTTCATGGGGTGTGGTTCGGTGGGAGACTGGAGGCCGTTCGGCCCACACTACATACGACAGCGAGGAAGAAGGGATCGGAGGCCCTCCCACGCCACCGCTGGGTGAAAGAGAACAGTTGCGCCAGTGGTGGATTCCCTCCCTCGCCGCCGGTGACAGCGTTAAGCCTTCTTCCCTTACCGGCTGACGGATCAAGCCGGCTCTTTGACCAGCAGTGAGGGGAGAAAGAGAGAGGCCAACGAAGTCTGCTTGGATCTGGAGAGGGTGAGAGAGTGTGAAGAGAGCAACTATAAGCGCTGAGGCTCCAGCGTGTATATATATATACTGGAGAGAAAGTGTGAAGAGTGCAAACCCTAGAAAACAAGCGCCGAGGCTGCAGCATATACGTGATGAGGTGATTATACGGTCACTACGAGATCGTACAACTCTGTATCCATCCATTTTGACCAGTCATAGAATCCTCCTGGCACCGCCCCAGATCACATACTCTCTCTGTCATGCAGGGCCTACCTGTCATTGGGTGGAAGAAAGAAATCAAACAAAAACAAAATTATGCTCAAGTGTAGTTATCCAACACGAGACCTCAAGTTTGACGAGCGACCAGGCTAACCTGCTAGAACACCCTCCTGTTGTGTTCAACGAGAGAAAAATAACCTATTATACATTCATGCATTCGTGTGACAAGCATGCCGTGTTTTTTTTGTGTGCGAGTCATTGGGATTTAAATCATAATCGTGTCATGTGGCTTTGTTGGTAAGGTCTTTTGGGATTTAAAGCAGTTTTGGTAGTACAAAAATAATGCAGCCTTAGTCACCTTACCTCTCTCTCCACGTAGTACGTTGGGTCCCACCAGTCAGAGGGTGAAACAAACAAATTAATAAGAAAAATTAAAAGTACCAGCGGTATATCTTACCTCACACATCTTGCTACTGCTCATGAACACTGTCCAATTGATCCCTCTGTTCGCTCACGTACTATTTTAAGTGAATCCTTATTATAACATTCACACAATTTTGGGCACTTGTATTCGACCTAAGTCAGTGTGCCACCATATCTTGTACTACTCCATCCGTCTAGGTGTAATCAGTCACATTAGTAGGTGCGGCGGGACCAAGGTGCAAGCAGATTGGAGGAGAAGGAGAAACTTGACCGGTCCTTCCTCCAATCAAAGCCCTGATTTCTGTCTCTAAATGCAACAATTAATCCCAACAACTAATAGATGTCGTTTTAGCTACCATGCAGGGCCACGTATTAACTTGCACGCAAGCCGACTTTGAATTCTTGACTGATCAATGCATAGTTGCGCTCCATGTATTGGGTTTTTGGGGGAGATAACAAGGTAGAGTAAGTGTTTGGTTACATTGCTTAGTTCCAAACGCCTAACATTTCCCGGATAGGCCATAAACAGTTCTTGCTAAGGATCCAAACGCTCCCTAAGTAACTCGCATGATATTCCTATTCTACGAACCTGTGTGTGCGTGTGCGTGTGCGTGTGTGTTTAACAGCATGTGTGTGTTAGAGAGAGCGACACATCGACCTACTCCTACAGAGCGAAGGTGTGTAGTGTACGATTTAGTCATGAGAGTCAGTGCATCCTCTTCCGGGCGTCCAGTCAGGACAGGCGGACCGCTGCCACGCCCGCTCCTGACCAGCCTAGCCCACCCAAAGCACCTCCATCGCCCGTGCATGCTTCATGCCTGAAAAGGTTAGTGCCGCTCCAAAGAATCGGTGTCGCATTCATGCCCGGCCGGAGCGGACGCTGTCGGTGTCAAAACCGGCGGATCTCGGGTAGGGGGTCCCAAACTGTGCGTCTAGGATTGATGGTAACAGGAGACGGGGGACACAATGTTTACCCAGGTTCGGGGCCTCTCTGTGGAGGTAATACCCTACTTCCTGCTTGATTGATCTTGATGAATATGAGTATTAAAAGAGTTGATCTACCACAAGATCGTAATGGCTAAACCCTAAAAGTCTAGTCTGGCTATGACTATTCGGGGCTATCTACGGACCTAGCCCTCTGTTTTATAAAGACACACGAGGGATCTAGGGTTACACAAGGTCGGTTACAGAGAAAGGAATCTTCATAGTTGGTCGCCAAGCTTGCCTTCCACACCAAGGGGAGTCCAATCCGGACACGGGTGGAGTCTTCGGTCTTTGCATCCTTACGACCCATCAGTCTGGCCCATATCCAATAGATTGGACACCCGAGGACCCCTTAGTCCAGGACTCCCTCAGTAGCCCCTGAACCAGGCTTCAATGACGATGTGTCCGGCACGCAGAGTGTCTTAGGCATTGCAAGGCGGGTTCCACTTCCCGAATACTCCAAGATAGTCTTTGGATAAAACGAAGGTGTCCAGATCTGCAACACAAGTACCACACACAACTGCAGGGAATATAATATTTCATGAGTCCCATCCGCTGACAACTTTTTGCATGATGACATCATGTCTATTCGGTCACCATATCAAACCGTTTTTGTCCGCTGTTCCATGCTTCGAGATGCAGTTTCCATTGGCATGTCTTGTCAAATCAGAGATCGTGTCCCCTTATTGCAGGATTTTCATCAATACGGGCATGGGTAACCCAACTGTGTCATTTACACAGCCCTTGGGAATAGGCGAGTTTTAGGGCGAGTGGGGAGGCGTTCGATATTCACTGCCTTTATAAGGGGATAAGGATTCTCCCTTCTTCTCCCACGCCTTCTCTCTTCCTCTGCCCTTCCACTCTTGATCTCCAGTGCCCAAGTTCTCATATTTTTCCCACTCGAGCAAGCACTCAACCTTGTCCGAATCTGGAGGTCAAGGAAAGTGGGTGGCCTCCTCCGTCAAGGAGAAGGACATTACCGAGCTTTGGGCGGCCGGGTACCTGGCGAAGTAAATAGCCCAACGTCTTCCAGCCCAAGGGCAAGTCGTCCCCATACCGAAGCCCAGTGAGAGGGTGGTATTCATCCCTCATTTCCTCCGCAGGCTAGTGTTTCCACTCCACCCCTTTGTTCGCGGGCTGATGTTCTATTACGGGCTAGACTTCCATGATCTATCTCCGAACTCCTTCCTCAACATCTCGGCGTTCATCGTTGTGTGTGAGGCCTTCCTCCGCATCCAACCCCACTTCGGGCTGTGGCTCAAGGTATTAAACGTGAAGCCGAAGGTAGTGGATGGCTAGCATGCAGAGTGTGGAGGCGCCATGGTAAGCAAGCCGACCAATGTCTCCTGGCCAAAAGGCACTGTTGTGGAGACTGTAAAGGAATGGCAGAAACAGTGGTTCTACATCACCGAACCCCGCGGCGCCACCTTGGCCGCAGCTACCGAATTCAACTTCGGCGCTCCCATGCGACTCACCTCTTGGGTCGAGAAGAGCCCGAATTGGTGTTCACCAGATGAGTTGATAGCACTGCAGACGCGCGTTCAAAGCAAGGTGGACAAAGATATCACTTGTCGATGTAATCCAGGTGATGCTAGTTCACCGGATTCTCCCATGCTAAAGACGAAGCCGCCCTCTATGGGAGTTCAATCCGAAGAAGCACCATACCCTGAAGAGTCTCTTTGAAACTACTCACGAAGATGCTTGGAAGTTGCTCTTCAAGGGCAACGAGACACCGCCGGCCATAGATTCGGACCACGGGCACGACATTAACCACCTCGCCAATGAGGTTTGTTAGTTTTAATGCATCCCCTACTTGCTTATTTCAAGGATGATATCTAAGCTTTTATTATCATTGATTCTTCAGGAGTGGATGAAGAGGGCGAAGCGGATCGAGTGTCCGGCTCCGCTGCCTGAAGAACCAGTCATCCCGCGTTTAGCGAAGATGCTCGTGCTGGCGCCCTATAAGGAGTCAGAGAAGAAGGACAAGGGGAAGTCCAAGGTTGTCCAGAGTGGCCCCGCCGCAAGGGCGCTTTGGATGCGATGTCCGAATACAAGACCCACTCCTCCACCGCCAAAGACGACGATGATGAGGAGGAGGACGAAAGTGATTCTCCCCCTGATGGGGGAGGAAGAAGAGGGCGGCCTCCACAATTCTGGAGGCGGAGGCGCCCAAGAAGGGGAAAGGCCCACTCGTGGGTAGCTCCGCATGGGATGTCGACAGCAGTCCAGAGCGACACCCCCGAAGTAAGCCCCTGGGCGCATCATGAGTGCTAAGAACTCGTACACGTCCAATTATCCGGCCTTTCCACCTTATGGTATTTTATATGGTTTAATTATTTCATTGCAGTCCGGCCCACGACAGCTCCCAGCGATCCTCATCATGAGGCTCGTTGGACTCAAAGGAGATGGCCAGCGAGACACCGCCGACCGCTTACTCTCCGAAGGCCAAGGGAGACGATGAGGTGTTGTCCAAAAAGATCTTTCTAGGCCAGCGAGAGGTTCGGGGGGCCGTCAAGGCGGCGCCGGAAGGCGACACCTCGGTCGCCGGACACATGGGGGAGCAGGCCCCCATGGAGACTGACGATGGGGGTCACACTCAATTCGTCCCCCCTCTGAGCACGGATCCGGAGACCCATATGACCCTGGAGTCCGATAAGTAGCCTCCTTCAAGAGAAGGAGGCGTGCCCATCCCGCCGGCGACCATGTCCAACCAGAGGCACCGGATAATCTATTGGAAGCGCTATGAGGCGCTTCCATTGTGGGAGAACACTGTATCCTTGTGGGTACGGTGATTGGGAAGGTTCAGTCCATTAAGAGGGGACTGACCAAAGCCTACAGCGGCTTGCTGACAGGTTTTGAGGTAAGTAGCATTTAACCAAGAAAATCCCAATATAGATAGTAGCCCCTGAGACACTGTCTGGTGTTCGAAAAGAAAAGCCGGGCAGAGGATCAATTAAATTTCAAAGGAAGCTAACCAAACTGTGTTTGATTTGAATAAGCAGGCGTCGCTGTTGGCCACGACCTCTCAGACTGCCGAAGTCTCCGGACTATGGCGGAAACTGGAGCGGGCCGAAGAAGAGCTCGGCCAGGCGAGGAAGCAGCTGGAGGACAAGCAAGGTATGTAGTGACTCGCTATGTATTCGGAAATAATAAATGGTATATACTGACCGTAGTTTCATGATATGTGTAGGGGCGACGACCGAGGTCGAGGCCCTGAAAAAGGCCCTGGCCAAAGCCGAGGGAAAAGCTGTCGAGGAGCAGGCTGTTTGTAAAAAGCTTAAGGCCAGTCTGAACAAGATCCAGCAAGAGCTCCAAGATGCTATCAAGAAGTATGAGGCCTTGGAGGGAGATGTTGCGGCTCGAGAGGCCGAACTCTCGATGACTCGCCAAAGCACGGAAGCGGCCCGGGTTGAAGCCCAGGGTGCCCTCCAGGAGATCCAGGAGGCCAAGAAGATCGGAGCGGGTAAGGCATTTAGTATGCAAAGCAAGCATGTGAAGAAGAAATATCTCCTACTAACCCGGATTCGGAGTTCTCCAGGGGCATTTGAAGATCTGCCATGTAGTGTGTCCAACACCGCGGAGTTCTTCCGAGCCGAAGAAGGGAGCTCGGCGGAGATGTTGTTCTGGTCACAGTATCTTGTGCCAGAGCATCTTGTGCCCTTCACCGATCAGCTAAAACAGCTAGTGGAGCTGCATAGGGTGGCCGAACTAGCCATGAAGGATTGGATAATCCGGATGTGGCCAGCCGAAGCTATGCCCAGCAGCTACTTTGGACCCGTGAAGCGGCTGGTGAACGCCTGTCCTCGGCTGGACGTCATCAAGCGATCTGCCTGCATTGAAGGTGCGCACATGTCCTTCGCCCCGCATCAAGATATGGTCGGCAAAGATGGACGCCATCAAGCTGACGACCGAGGCGCCGCCAGAGGGCAAGGAGCACCGCACGCCTAAGCGGTATTTTGCAGATGTCCTAGAGGGGTCGCGTATTGTAGCAATGCAATGTGCGCAAGACACTATTTTCGAATGAATAGAATCATGTTGTCTTTGCCCTGTATGATGAAACAAAATCGTTATGTAATATAATGTTTAGTTAAAAAAATTCTCCTCCTGTGCGAGCGTGTTATGTGAAACCTGAGAGTTGGCCAGTCGTCGGCTTTTGCCCCCACGTAGGAAATACGGGGGTGTTCGGGATGTAATCTAAACACTCTTGATCCAATTGTTTCGTCCTTAAAGGAGGTGTTTAGCGCGACGAACCAGGCAATCAGACTATGCGGCTTTAGCACCCTCACTTAGCCATAGGAGTTTGACAGATAGAAATATAGGCGCAGCCCCTAGTATCTGGACTAGGATGCTATAAACACTTGATTGGGTAAGTACCAATCCCTCGCGTAATGCAGAAAAAATCTCTCAGTATTTGAGACCTCCGGAGAGCTGACCGGCTCTCGCCGCATCATTGTAGTCAGTTTTTGGCTTTCTCTATTGAGGTGATCACTTGGGTAAACTAGGGCACAATCGCAGTAGTTCTCCCTTTACTACCCTAGCCAATATAGCGGAACGTAAGGTAGTAAGCACATGAGCCAGACAACCTAACTATTGACCAAAGACATGATTTGGAGCCAATGCATATAGTGCTAAATTCGGGGTGCCAAACTTTACTTGTAAAAGTGTTCGGACTTTTGTTGCCATGCCGTGGGGCGGTATGAAGCCCCTGGCGAATTGAAACGCACTAGAGTGTACGGGTGTTACCTGATAGAGTTACCAGAAAAAGAAAAGACAAAAAGGAAGAAAAAAGAAGAACAAGTGGTAAGCTAGAGCCTAAAACATTGGGCCACAGACTGCTTCTATTATAATTTCCTTAGTGCATTAAAGCGTATTTATACAAGTAATGCGATAAGCAGAAGGCTATTTACTATGCGTTAACCAAGGGAGAGCGGCGTGTGGGTCCTGAAAATAGGTAGAGGGATTGTTAAAGAGACCACCTAAAGATTCCCCTGTACGTCTATTCCTCTTGTCGCCTTGGTATTTTTATCCTTCGAAAAGAATCGATGGTCAAGCCGCCAGAAAACGCCTATAAAAAAAGAAAAAGGAAATAGTGAAATTGTGTGTGTCCGGAGAGGTCGAGCTGTATTGCGGAACACAAGCTGGTTATGCCTCCACCCTTGCCCATGGTATTTTTAGTGCGTAATTATGTCTGCGCGACACAGTTGCCGCCACTTGGTCGGGACTGGGACGGAGGCTAAATTGCTAGTCGAGCTCCTGATGAGCCGAGTTGTCCTTCTGCGGAATAGTTTGGACTCTCCTGACAGTGTCCGGGGGATCGGCCGCCGAATTGAGTTTCTGCCTGAAAAGGCCGCCCTGTACCTCTGCCGCTAAGGTAGTGGTGTGCTCCTCGGTACAAAGGGAGCATTCCGTGTTTCCATTTACTGTTGTGACGCCGCGTGGTCCGGGCATCTTGAGCTTGAGATAAGCATAGTGTGGCACCGCATTGAATCAAGCAAATGCGGTTCGTCTGAGTAGTGCGTGGTAGCCACTGCGAAAGGGAATGATATCGAAGATTAACTCCTCATTTCGGATGTTGTCCGGAGATCTGAAGACAACCTCTTATGTGATTGAGCCCGTGAAGTGGGCCTTTATGCCTGGTATGACTCCTTTAAAGGTAGTCTTTGTGGGCTTGATCCGTGATGGGTTAATGCCCATTTTGCGCATTGTATCCTGATAGAGCAAGTTGAGGTTGCTGCCACCGTCCATCAGGACTCGCGTCAGGTGGAACCCATCAATTATTGGGTACAGGACCAGTGCGGCTGAGCTGCCGTGACGGATACTGGTTGGATGATCCCGGCGATCAAAAGTGATCGGGCATGACGACCATGGATTAAATTTTGGGGTGACTGGCTCTATCGCATAGACGTCCCTAAGCGCATGCTTGCACTCCCTTTTGGGGATGTGGGTAGCATATATCATGTTCACCGTTTTAACCTGAGGGGGAAACTTCTTCTGTCCCCTTGTGTTCGGCGGCCGGGGTTCCTCATCATCGTCTTCGCTTTGCGATCCCTTATCCTTGTTTTCAGCATTTAACTTGCCGGCCTATTTAAAAACCCAACAATCTCTATTGGTATGATTGGGTGGTTTGTCTGGGGTGCCATGAATCTGGCACGGACGATCAAGCATGCGGCCCAAGCTAGATGCGCCCGAATTGTTCTTTTTGAACGACTTCTTCCACTGACCGGACTTAGAGCCACTGAATCCGGCATTGACTGCCGTATCCTCGGTGTTATCATTGTTGTTTCGACGCTTGTATCTGTTGCGTCGAAACTTGTCATTGCTCTTTTTAGCTTAAGGGGTGTTGGCGTTACTTGCGTTATTTTTGCTACGGGCCGGCCAACTATCCTCGCCCGCGGAAAAGCGGGTCATGAGTGAAGTTAGGGCCGCCATGGACTTTGGCTTCTCTTGGCCGAGGTGGCGGGGAAGCCATTCGTCGCGGATGCTGTGTTTAAAGGCCACTAAGGCTTCGGCATCCGGACAGTCAACGATCTGGTTCTTTTTAGTTAAGAATCTAGTCTAGAATTTCCTGGCGGACTCTCCGGGCTGTTGGACTAATGACTTAAGTCGTCCACGTCCGTAGGTTCAACATATGTACTTTGGAAGTAATCAAGGAATTCTTCTTCCAAGTACTCCCAGCTGCCGATGGAATTTTCAGGCAGGCTGTTCAACCAGTGTCGGGATGGTCCTTTGAGTTTTAGGGGGAGGTATTTCATGGCATGAAGGTCATCGCCGCAGGCCATATGAATGTGGAGAATGAAGTCTTCAATCCATACCGTGGGGTCTATGGTTCCATCGTATGATTCTATATTCACGGGTTTGAACCTTTCTGGGAATTCTTGTTCCATGACTTCGTCGGTGAAGCAACGAGGGTGTGCGGTACCTCTATATCGGGCCGTATCGCCACTTAGCTCTGATGGAGTCCGTCTGCGGCTTTCGGCCCGCACATGACTAGGTTTGTCATGTCTGAATAGATTACCGTCGTCGCGTGTCGGGGCACATCCTCGGGATCCATAGATCGATCTGGTATGTCCTGCTTTATTATTCAGGTCATGTCGAAGGTCATATGTATGATGGTGAGCTGATTTACCTCTGCCTTTGCGATGAGGCGGGGCGGGCTGGTTTTCGGCTTGAGTTGCCGCTTTGTCCTGACCATGTGGTGGTCGGTCCGCCGCATTGCACGATGGTGGTATGTGTTCTGGCGCCTCTTCATCCAACTGAGGTAGTAATTTGCTCTTCGGGTAGCTTTTGGCCGGGCGCTTGAGCCGTATTCTTCGGCTTCTAGGACATCGGTCCACTTATCGTTGAGTAGATCTTGGTCAGCTTGAAGGTGCTGCTGCTTCTTCTTCAAGCCCCTTGCAGTGGCTATTAGCTGGCGTTTTAAGCACTCCTTCTCAAGAGGTTCCTCGGGCATGATGAAATCCTCAGTGTCGAGGCTCGCCTCGTCCTCGAATAGCGGAAGATAACTTCCTTTCTCTGACTCTTTGTGCATGGCCTGTTTACCAGGGCTAACCTGCCCATCTTCCCGTTCATCCTGTTTAGTAGCTACGTCAACGGGGTCTTCATTTTCTTTGGCACCTTCCGGAGTGTTATCTTCTCCTGTGCCGGTGTTGATGTCTTTACTACGGCGTGACTTAGAGCGGCGCTGCTGATGTCAGTGCTTTGATTGTATCTCGGAAGGTTTATCCTCAGCTGGATCTTCCTTGTCATCGCCACTATTGCCCTTTAGTGCATCCACCATATATACATCATATGAGGAAGTGGACGTCCAGCGTCCGGTGAACGGCGGGTTCTGGCCCTTCTCTTCTCCAGCATCGTCGTCCATACCATCGATGTTGTCAGAGCCGTAATCGAGCATGTCAGTTAAGTCTTCGACAGTGGCTACGAATTCGGCGGTGGGTGGGAAGTGAAATTCTCCATCATCAGCCTCCGGTTCGAGCCGGACATAGTCCGGCTGCGAGCCTCCCGCTAAAGATAGTGCTCTTAACGAGTTTAGCACATCGCCCAGGGGTGAGTGCCGGAAGATGTCCGTGGCGCGGAATTCGGTGATCGATGACCGATCATGTTCGACATGCGCGGATGCACATAGTTCAGAACTTAGAACTGGAAACGAGTCCGTAGCTTCAGAGACACAGATATTACTTGAAGTTAAGTCTATGTGCGGCTCCAACGCCGTGCAGTTTGCGGCCTCCTTGGTGGGGTTGAGCTTCCTGACCTCGGATGGTGCGACCTGCTCCGGATCTAAGGCCAAAGTGGTTTCAGGTGCGATTTCCTGGGTATGGCCCGATGGCAGATCTAAGTCACATTCATCTGGCGGCTGGGAGCGGCTGTCGTGGTCTCGAATCCGTCGAAGATCAAGTCTCCACGGATATCCACGACGTAGTTTAGTCTTCCAAATCTGACCTGGTGGCCAGGGGCGTAGCTTTCGATCTGCTCCAGATGGCCAAGCGAGTTCGCCCGCAGTGCGAAGCCGCCGAACATGAAGATCTGTCTGGGAAGGAAGACTTCTCCTTGGATAGCACCATTGTAGATGATTGAAGGATCCATAAAACCTTTTGAGGATGGCACAGTGGAATTCTCAATGAAAGCACCAATGTCGGTGTCAAAACCGGCGGATCTCGGGTAGGGGGTCCCAAACTGTGCGTCTAGAATCGATGGTAACAAGAGACGGGGGACACAATGTTTACCCAGGTTTGGGCCCTCTCTGTGGAGGTAATACTCTACTTCCTGCTTGATTGATCTTGATGAATATGAGTATTACAAGAGTTGATCTACCACGAGATCGTAATGGCTAAACCCTAAAAGTCTAGTCTGGCTATGATTTTTTTGGGCTATCTAGGGACCTAGCCCTCCGGTTTATATAGACAAAGGAGGGATCTAGGGTTACACAAGGTCGGTTACAGAGAAAGGAATCTTCATAGTTGGTCGCCAAGCCTGCCTTCCACGCCAAGGGGAGTCCTATCTGGACACGGGAAGAGTCTTCCGTCTTTGCATCCTTATGGCCCAACAGTCCGTCCCATATCCAATAGATCAGACACCCAAGGACCCCTTAGTCTAGGACTCCCTCGGACGCGACCACTCACTGGCGCCTGCGTTGAAGAGAGAAGCAGGTTCAAGAGTGATGGTTGCTTCATCTGTCCAACTTACTGCTGGGTCTATGTGATTTGATGACTCATTGGTCATTATTACTGACGTGGTAGGACTGCTGGATGTCCCACGCTTTTGGCGAAAGGAGGTACTAGTAGATTACAATTTTCTCCATTCTTACAGAGGAGGAGTGAGAGGGCAGTGGAAACATGTAGGCTCAGTGATTACATGGCCCACCTCACATCATCACCAAATTTTCTGGACATCGTGCGACACCTAACTCTTTACATAGTACTACTACTAGTATAGTACGTACTGTAATTTATCAGCTAGATAAATTTGTACAATGCTATGAAGCTTCCATCTTCTGTTTCATGTATCTTGAGTCCAAGGTTGCCCGTTGCAACATTTCATCAAATACAAATGAGACTAACATGCATGGTATTGCATCTCAATGATTAACATATCATAGCCAATATGTACTCCCTCCGTTCCAAAATAAGTGTCTCAACTTTATGCAAACTTAGTACTACTACTAAAGTTGACACTTATTTTGGAACAGAGAAAGCTAAAGAAAAACGATCCATGCAGTTTCACCAAAATATAGTACGTAGAGCTTTAATTTGGTGGCAATGTTGGAGCTTCCGAAGAAATGGAGTTTGCAACCCTTTGACCATCGGATCATTTTGTGCGGTTTCACCAAAATCGAGATGAGCATCCTTGTGGCAAAGAAATTGAAGAAGCGTGATTGGAATAAGATTACTGGGACTAGTTGATGAGACATAAACTCATCACAAATACAATACATAGAAGCCAATAGAGGTATGTGCGGGGCAAAGAAGTAGAGAAATATCCACATGGAGTGATGTGGGTAGTTGGAGCAGTAGTGCAAGCCGGCTATAAAGGGAGTTGTACTTGAGGGATGTCAGGACATAGCTCAACCTAGAGCAGGGCGGCGGGAGGCGGCAACTGCCCACGTCGCGGAAGTGAGCAAGTGACGAAGGCAACCTCACCGGCTTTGTGAGAGAGAATGGCGGGGACCCCTGATCGGGACGTGCCGACAGTGGGTTTTCGCCATCAGCGATAGCGACCGCATCTACACTAAGCATCCACCCCTTCCGCCGGTGGGCGTGATCCACCGGGATGTTAGAGATGTGGCCATAGTCATTTTGTGCGAGAGAGTGTGAAGAGAGCAACCCAACAAGCAACCGTGTAGGCTCGTCCTGCCTATGTATATAGTGGAGCAGTTTCCTTTTCTCCCCATATGAACCTATTTATATTGCTTATGTGCCACTGAAGAAAAAAACTTTATTTATAAATGACGCGGCACCTACTACTCGTTCTCCTATAAACCTTGCGCTTGGCATCTCCAAAGTCTTAACCTTGCGATTGGCTCTTCGCCTCTTCCGGAAGTCGAGCAATAATAGTACTGCAGTATATGTCGTTCTGGCTATATGAGACCGAATGAATTGCTGCACGTCCACCATGTGGGCGAGGGTCGAGGGGCGAAGGAGAGTGCGTACTATTACGTCCGTTCCAATATGGACTACATATGGAGCAAATTGAGTGAATCTACACTTTAAAATACGTCTATATACATCAGTGTTTGGAGTATGTACTAGTAGTTCATATTGAAATCTACTAAAGGACATATATTCCAAACAATATTATAATCTCTCTAACCAAGGTAGAGACGAGGAGTAAACGGAGGGTGTAGTAAAATTTTCTCCTCGTCCTGTGAGCCACCGTGCGTGTGGGCGAGGGAGCGGGCATAAGGCTTGTCATAGTGGTAGTAACTTAGGTAGTAACATAGCGCACTTCGAGAAATTTTTGCTTAGGTGGCATGTAGTTAATGAAAACTGGTAACGTAAATATGTTACTATAACATAGCGCTTCCCAAGACAAAATGAGTCTACAAGTCATTAGATGAAGCCACATATGAAACTACTAGTATGTTACTTCGCACTATGAAGGTAGTAACTTAAACTAGTGTCATACACATGCCACTAGTATAAGTTACTCCCCACTATGACTAGCCTAAGGCGTAGTACTACTACCTCCGTCCTGGTTTATAGGTCACCTTTATAGTTCGTGCCAAATTTTTACCAAATATTTAGCTAATAAAATGTTAATGCATGTCAACAAAAATTATATTGTTGGATTTGTATTTCAACATAGTTTTAAATGATATAATTATTGGTAACATGCACGAACGTTTTGTTAGTTTAATCGATAGTCAAAATTTGACACAATATACAATGGGGACCAATAAACCAATATGGTACAATGAGTAGTATTAAGCAAGCTTCACCTCGGCCTGCGAGCCACCGTGCCCGTGGGCGGGGGAGATGGCGTAGTAAGCAAGCTTCTCCTCGTTCTGCGAGTTGACAGGACACATCAAAAGTAATACGTACAGAGTATCTCGAGTGTATAGAAACTTGTCTCTAAGGTAGGCCCCACATGGTTTTCCTCTTTTTAACATAACACGTCAAGTCACAATTTGTTTGTCCACCCGTGGTAGACGATCCTCCATTAAGTGGACAACCAGTACACGTGTCAAATTACCACGTGGGCTGCCTTTTCGTACAGAAATGAGCTCCACCATATACCCGCGCGGGTGTGGTTGGGAAAGAGATGGGATTACATGCGCCGTGCGTGCACCTCTTCTTTTCATGCATGTCCCCCACCTACGTGGGTGTGTGTGAGAGAGATACACACCTAAACAAATGGTGTGTGTGTTTGTGAGTGTTTTTCTTTGGGGGGGGGTGATTTCGTGAATGTATTTGTGGGAATATGTGTCGATGACATCTCAAACATAATTTTGCATGCAATGTGTGTGAAATAGAGGCCTATCCATATCATATATATAGGGGGCGATCCACGAGAAGAGAGGGAGGGGTCATAGATATCGATAGAGTCAAAGAGAGGATCAAGTGGGTGGGTGCGAGATCGATGAAGAGAGCCATCGAAGTTGTGTGTGTGCATGTCAAAGGGCACAAGGCAAGTTTGTGTGTGGCGGGGAGACATGACTAGAGCACTCGATGTATCAGTGTGTGTGGGGTGGGGGGGAGGGGGAGGCGAAGGCCTAACTAGAGAGGTAAAACGACTCGTATATGTGTTGAGAAGGAGAGACCCAGCTATGTCTTGAGGGAGAGCGGTCGACATCCATACATAACTGAAGGACGGGAAATAGGTTGGGACAGATAGAGAGAGAGGAGAGAGATAGAGGGAGAGGGGTAGAGTGCTGGATGGGTGATGGAGTTGCTTCCTGAAGATGGTGGGAGAGGCCTACTAGACAAACTGAGCGTAGAACTGCAATATTATCAATAAGAGTGGCGATGTGTTTCTGTGTGTGCCTGTGCGTGATAGATTTGTTGGGACGCATGCATGGATGATGAAGGGGAACCATGTGTTTGGTAACCAAACCTACCCAGATCTGTAGATCAATTGTTGTTTGTTGGAGGATGGGAGAGACATAACTAATGAGGTAGATTGATCGACGCATGGGGAAAACCGAGTTAGAAGGACTTAGCTAGCTATATGTATAGCGGGAGATCGGTCGGTGTACATCCATTTGTTAGAGGCAAATAAGGCCAAGCGATACGGATAGACAGAGAGAATGGAGCTAGAAGGTGGTGCGAGAGGCCGAGCTACTAGCTAGATAGGGGGAGGAGTGTGCGGTTGTGAGATTGATGAAAAGAGGGGCGAGAGTTTACATGTGTGTGGGGCCGTATGAGAGACACGAGGCATGGACACAGAAAGGAGGAGATGGAAGGTGCGTGTGTATGTTGTAGGCAGACATCACTGGAGAGGTTTGTCGATCAGTGTGTGTCGGAAAGCAGTTGTGGAGACTGTGGGAGAATGACCTAAAGAAAAAAATGAATGTGCGCGATGGATAGAATACATAGGAGGGGGAGGGGGAGGAGGGCATGTGCCAGTGTGCGTGCACGAGAGAAAGTTAGTGCTAGCTACAAATGTTAGAGGATTCTGTGGGTGTAAGAGACTAACAAATATCGTACTTTGATGTGAAAGTGGATTTATATATTTGAATAGGAGATCATAGTGTTATAAACATATGCATGCATGAATATAGTGGTGATACGCGTGTTGTGGTTTTGCATATGTTATACCATAATGTGATAATGCATGGCATTTACAACTCACAGCAAAATGTCGAACAATCTAAACCATACTATACATCAAACAATTCAAATTTTATTTGAATTTGTGATAATGTGTAGCATTTGCAGCTTACAACTAAATATCGAACAATCTAAACAATACTATATATCGAACATTCTCACATTTTATTTGAATTTGTGGTAATGTGTGGTGTTTGCAACTCACATCTAAATACTTGTAGGCATAGGGGGCGGGGCACCATACATTGTGTGATAAACACAATATACATATGAGACATGGTTTATATTATGAAGATCTAGCTAGAGCTTGAAATGTACTGTGATTCAAAAACAACATAAACTGGATTCAAAAACTCGAGTTCGAGTTCATATAGTACACATAGTTCATATCTAACTTGAGAGTAATCATGTGGTGTGCTGTGAAGATAATACACAAACGATGGTTTAACTTGACAATAATGATGATTGTAGATCTTATTAAAACAGAGAAATGAATTCAAATGGTTTGACTTCACAAAAATCATTATTATAGATCTTATTCAAATAGAGAAACGAATCCAAATTTAGTTCATATTGAAGCGGTAGTATATACATTTGGAATGCACTAAAACATTCATTTGAGTAGCAGGTTGCATGCATTATACACGTAGCGAAATATTTTAATTGAACATAACATTAATTCAAAGTTTTGAATAACATTTGTAGTGTGAATTGATTTGGTACAGTACACGAGACTAGACTCTCTTGTGTGATGCGAATTGATTTCTTTTTGTTTTTCCGTCGACGGAAGTACGAATTGATTTGGTACAGTACACGTTAGGCTTGTCCAGAAATTTCAACCCCCGCCTTGTTACCCCGAAATATTTAAGATATATCTTTGTCTCATTGTGCTCCGACAACTCCCTCCATCTCAACCCGCGCCTTGCTATTCCAAAATTACAACGCGCACGAAAACTCCCACCTCCTGTGAAATCCCGACACATTAAATTCCCGTGATACCCCTGAACCGAAATAACCGCCTAGGTCAAATCGGTGGGGGTACTTTCATAACTTACCCCACATTTCGGACAAGCGCGTCCCTAAGCCATGGCTCCCCACTCCCATCCCATCCGCCCACCCATTCGTACACCAAGGCCACGAAAACCCGTGAAGCCCCACACCCTCCTCCGTCCGCCACCCAGCCGGAGCCTCTTCCCCGACGACGTCGTCCCCAACAACACCTCGACATCCCTCATCCACCGTATCAGATGAGGATCTGTTGTCGATCTCATCGTCCCGCCGGTTCAGCCACCCCGTCCTCCACCTCCAAGGAGCTGCCTCGACGTTCCCCTCATCTTTCGCGCCACTCCATTCCCACACCGCCGTCTTCACCTGCACCACCAGAAGAGCATCACCATCACTGTTTCCTCGGATGAAGCCGAGGCCTAATCGGCGCCACCAAAGAGGTTGTACACTAATCGTTGCACTTTCTTGTTGATTCGATCTCACGGTGCTGCCGGCGCTCGGTCCCGAGCCGACACGGCGTGGCTCCATCCACGACGGCGTCGCCGGCCACTTCCTCCATGGGTCACTCCCTCGGTGGCGACGACCACATCAGTAGGAGATGCTGCTGCTTTAGCTCTCGCTCTCGCTGCTGCTCCGCTCTTGCTCTCGGTCCCCTGCTTGGTCTGCTCTAGCTCTTGCTCTTGCTCGCGCTCTTGCTGCTGCTCTCGCTCTTGCTCTTGCTTGCGATGCTGCTCTGATTTAGCTACACTTCAGTCGCATCAGGGAGGGGGGCTCGCCGGAGAGGTACCCGAGTATCTATCTTAGGGTTCGGGGTGGGGGAGGTGGTCGCCGGCGGTGGTTGGACGGTGGCGTGGGGATCGCCGGAGAAAAAGCTTGGCACGGGGGGGCTAGAGGGATGGCCGGCGCGGCGGCGAGGGGCGGCTGTTTGGCCGGTGGTGGCTGGAGGCTCAGGGTAGCCTCACCTGATGCTGCTACACGACCAGCTGCCCCGGCTCTCGCACGCGCTGCTGTTAATGCTACTAGTGCGTTCAGTTGCGACAGTTAAGTTCAGTTCCAACAGTTAAATTCAGTTTCGACAATTAAGTTCAGAGATGAGCGGCTGATGTATTTTACATCTACCACTTTGTGGTTATGTATTCTACGTCATCTATTGCAGATGCTATTAGAATTCCACTCAAGTTAACGTTGTTTCTCTTGTTCTGCTTTAGCCTCAGTGTCGTACAACTCACCGGAGCTGCTCCAACCACGAAACCCTCCATCACAGCGGAGCAGTACCCCGGACTCCATCTCTAGACGCCTAAGATCTTCTTCTCCTCGGACAGGCAAGTCAGCCGGAGCATCCTCACCGACCAACCCAATCATGCTGAGATCAACATGGCTTCGCCAAAGAGGTTGTACACTTGTGGTTTGACTTAATATCACCATGCTTCTTTGCATCCTGTGATCTTCCAATTCTGGTTAATCAAACACCTAGATTGGCAGAAATCCTGTGTTTTTAAATTCTCTGTTTTGCACGTGCATTCCTATCATATTCCTGTCTATTTCCTATCCCTGCATTGTTAGAATCCTCAAATTCAAACAAGCCCTTACACAATTACTTCTGTTATAGATATGTGTCAAAGAAAACCTTGTGTGGTTTGTCTTGCTCCTACTGCGTTGTGTTCCGCCCCAGCTCAGCTGCTCCAACGACGGAAGGGTTCACCACAGCAGGGATCCGCTCTCCAGACTGCCTATCGTCGCCTCAGATCTTCTTCCCCGCTGCCGGCAGCCACAACAACTGGATTTCCATCATCAACTGAGTAGATGACCTTGAGGACTACACGGGTCCGCAAGAGAGGTCACACTCTTCCGTGTTTGCTTACGTTATGCAGCGCTTAATATGATGACATGATGCTTTATCATCGTGTTCACCTATTAGACTCGGAGTCAGGTCCAAACTAATGCTGAAACTTGAGTTTTTAAATGGTTGTGGGGTACATATTGGGGCAGCAATCAGTACTATCTGTCTACTATCTGGCTAATCTCGGGTGTCTACTGTGAGTTTCATGTTGAGTGCAAACAAACATTAAAGGAGCCATTATCTGTATTTTTTAGCTAAAGCTATTATCTACCTGCCATCATTGGTTTTGGGTCTATCCACAGTTTGCTACCATCACTCTGGATTTGTGCATGCACTCCTTACATAATCTCACTATGTTTTATTCCTATGCATGTCAGTTATTGTACACAACGGAACTGAACATGTAGAGCAAAAGAGACAAGCCTTCCGTGGCAACAAAATTTCATGCAGACGTCGCTCCATGGTGGGCGCAAAGGCAGCCCCCCTCCACCCATTTTGGATCGTAATCAAGAGGAAGATAACTGTTGTGAGGGTGATTCAGAAGGAGAAGACCACTCCTATTTACCCCCTGAGGTCTTCGCTCTAACTTGGCATGCTAATGTTGGTAATATGATGCATAAGGTGCCTTCCATTGCTTACTGTATACATCAAATATGTCATCTGCTTAGTTTAGACATCCTTTGTGTCAATGCCATCTGTTTAGTTTCTTTATCGTATATGTGAATCATGCAATACCATCTTGTTTAGCCAGGTATCATATATGTGAATTTTGTAATGCCACCCTGGTTAGCCCGTTATCTTATATGTGAATTATATCATGCCGTAATTTTTTTATTACATGTTAAATTTGTCAACAATTTTAGTACATTCAATTACTCTTCGTGTGCATCAGCCATTCGGCACGGTCATGAAAAAATCTGAATTGGAAACAAGGTCTTCAGAGCAGACAATGCTATCTGACAAAGCGCATGTCTTGCTGGTTACAGATAGCTTCTCAGAGGAGGATTCAGAGACAGATGGCCAGTCCTACCCCCCCCCCCGAGGTGCATGCTCTATCCTGGCAGGGTTATCTTGCTCATATCGTGCGTATGGCATCTTGCATTGCTATGTCATTTGCTTAGTTTAGACATGCTTTGTGTGAATGCCACCTGTTTAGTGTCTAATTACCATCTTGTTGAATTATGCGATGCCATCTTGTTGCAAGACATTATATATGTGAATTATGCAATGCTATCTTGTTGCAAGGCATTATATATGTGAATTATGCAATGCCATGCTGTTTAGCCAAGCGTCATATATTTGAATTATATCATGCTGTCCTTTTTTGTATTTCTCCTTGCATTTGTCGACAATGTCTGTATATTCAACTGCTCTTCCTGTGCATCAGCCATTTGAATCGGTGATGGAGAAATCTGGAGTGAAAACAAGGTCTTCAGAGCAGACAATGCTACTTGCTGAAGCAGATATCTTGTTGGTTACAGATAGCTCTTTAGAGGAGGATTCAGAGGCAGATGACCAGTCCTATTATCCCCCTGAGATGTATGCTCAAAGTTGGCAAGGCTATATGATGTACACAATATTGAATGCCATCTCCTTAGTTGACACATCATATATGTGATTGCCCTCTGCTCACTTGCTTAGTATATAAATCATATATTTGAATTATATCATGCCAAGATGTTTACATAGACAGCATGTATCTAAATTATGGCATGCCAACCCATTTTCTAAAGACATAATATAGTTATATCATCTCATCATGTTTACATAGTCATCATATTTTGAATTATGTCATTCTATCCATGAATTATATCATGCCATCATGTTTCCATCGACGGCATGTTTGTGATTTATGGCATGCCAGCCACTTTAATAGACACATCGTATAGTTATGTCATGTCATCCTGTTTACATAGTCATCATATTTTGAAGTATGTCATTCTATCCTGTTTAGTTAGCCATCATACATGTGAAATTGTGTCATGCTATCATGTTTAATTAGCCAACATATATGTGAAATTATGTCCTGCTATTCTGTTTGGTTAGACAACATAAATGTGAATTATTTCATGCCTTGTTTTCTTCCCTACTATCCATTGCACCTGTCTCTTACAATGTCTGTACATTCAATTACTTTTCTTTTTTATCAGCCATTTCAATTGGAGGGGGTGATGGCAGTATCTGTGGGAGTAAAAACACGGTCTTCAGAAAAGATTGTGCTACCTGTCGATGCAGATAGAACCACGATTATACTTGCCCAAGAACCAGCCCCACCACACATAACCCAGACTAACGCAGATTGTACCCCTACCCAGTTGGATAGAGAACAAGCTACACCCCTTCAAACCCCAACCCCAGCAGATAGTAACCCAGTTCCAGTTGACACAGCACCATCTCCACCACAGAGCACCCGAACACCAGCTGTTAGTAAGGCAACTGCAGTGCCCAAAGCATGAGGACCACCACTCCGAACCCCAAGTCAATGCTTAAAGCAGAGGAATAATTTTCTATGGTCAGGTTCAGTAGTTATGGTTCATACTACTTTGCTCTTGCATCACTGTATTTACTCATACCAACTAATTTCAAATTTGAAGGATGCAATTTAAGCTCTACTGGCGCAATAGGTATGTTTCAAACCTGTTTCTTTCACGTGTTTGCTGTTGTAACTTGCTATATGTTGATTTCAGTTTCAATTGAATAAACAGTTATGTTCTCATGCCATGCACATTAAAAGTGTTGTTATTGCTATGTAGTTTCCCACACTTATATTTTGTCTATGCTGCTTTGTCTTAAATAGATATGATTCAAACTGTATCTATCTTGATTTGCAACATAAACTAGAATGATATAGACCATACAGTGACCATACTACATAGACATATGTTTGTTTCATGTTGTTATCCTGTCCACCTTACTACTGAACTGGTTTACCAAAATGAGTTTCATATACTACATTGTAAACCTATGATGTGTTTGTTTGTTTCTCTTTTAGAACGCAGATAAAATATTGGAGAAGAGTACCCCGTTATCCAATGATAAAGGAAGTAATGCAGATAAGTTTCAAGATAGTGAGACATCTGTGTTGGTCTCCAAGAAAGATGATAAAAACTATATTGAAGACACCGAGACAACCCCAAAGTCCTTTCTTGATGTAGTGTTTGAGTTACTGGCTACTACTGTTGGCACCAGCTCTTCGAACTCGCTGCCTGAATCAGTTCGGCTTCTTGAGTACCAACTTCAAGTTGAAATACATCGATGAGATGTTATGCGACAGGAAGCCGAAGGACTGAGGATGTCCCTGCAGAATTCAGATGCATACTTCCTGGTGCAACAGCAAGTGCTGGAGGATTTAAGAGCCAAACAAGAGAAAGTTAATAAGCTTGCTAAACATCTTGCCAGCATTATGGGTACCCAGGATATTGTTTCTTGAGATCTCCTGAAGTGGTTTCTCTTCTGGACTTATTTTGCAGCGGCCTTTATTTGCACTGGTCTCCAACTTTGACAACCAGTGTATATGATATGCTGGTTTGTTCCCTATATTTGCACTGGTGGCGAACTTTGATGCCAAGTGGATGTAATATGTGTAATAGCCGTGATAGCCTAGCGTAAGTTGCTTGATTATTTATTTCCTTGTTGTCTTGTTTATTTGTTTGATTGTAGTCAGTGCAGTTCTTTTTCCACGGTTTGCTAGTGGCCGCAATAACCTATTTTTGAAAACTAGGCCACAATAAGCATGGGCTACATATTTACTGTAGTTACCATGGGCCTCGTACGGGCTATAGAAATAATGGGCCTTCTTAGGGCCATAGAAACAATGGGCCTTCTATAGGCCGTAACATCATGGGCCTTCTACGTGTCGTATGATGGATAGGCCAAACATGGCCCAATAACAAACCGCATTATGGGCGTAAACGGGCTAGATTTGGAATCGTCCATTCATGGGCTGACAATAATGGGCCGTCGTTAATCAGCCGTATTGGATGACGCGGTGAAAACGGCCCAACGGATTAACAGGCTGCAAAACGGCCGATTGTAACCACATGCTAAATTTGACCCACAAGCAGAAAAGGCCAATAACGGGTCGTAAGTAACCGAATGCTGGAAATGAGCTCAAGAATAAATGGGCCCTGTGAAGGCCAAAAGATAACAAGGGTTGGAAACGGCCCAATGGAATAATGGGCCATTAATGGGTATAAAGGGGTACACTGTTCATTGCGGGCCAGATTCACCACGGGCCGTTAATGGGACAAGAGTTACAAATGGCCTCGTATGGGTCGAAAGACATCATGGGCCATACATGGGCTGGAAGTTACAACGTTCTGGAATCATATTGGACAGCCCAGATGAAGCTACTGGGCTTAATTACGATAGGTTGTAATGGGTCGTGAGTTAGCGGGCCGTAAATGGGCTATATACGAACAAGTCATTAACAGGCTTTCCGTGGGCCGGCTTGTTACCTTTTGACCAAGTCAAACGGGCCGGCCTTTTCATCGGAATGGGCCTCTGTTGGGCCATGCCACGTGTCGACGTATCATAGGTGCCTCCTGTCCAAAGAATGGATGACATCTGTCCCAACAGTGAGCCAACACGTGTTTCCTCCGGCAATGATCGGATCCAAAACCGGACTCGATAGCTTAACGGCGACCCGTTATGGTGGATGCCACGTGTAGGTCACCCTTAACGAAATCACTTACATGACGCCGATTTATTGTCATGGAAGTGGACACTTCCGTGATGATAATTTTGGTAATGTCATTGAACACTTCTACGACAGCACAGGTATGACTATCTTGATTCTGTCATAAAATTGTGATGGATGTACATGCATGACAGAAAATGTGACCTACTGTGACAAACACGTATCATCACGGAAGTGTCTTTTTTTGTAGTGTTATTATCATCGTGCACACTTCTTTTAATTAGAATGTGTGTGCCCGTCTAGTGCACACACGTTGATCTATCTAACTGTTTCAGTTTGTGGTGGCTAATCGCAAATAGTTCATCCAGGTGAAGTGTATGCCATCAATCGCAAACACTTTGATTTGGCTGACCCGTTTCTGTTCTATTGCCTAATCACAAACTGTTAATTCTTCTGGAGCGTAAGCCCTCAATCACACATAACTTGATCCGGATGACCGTTTATTTTGTGTTGCCTAATCACAAACAGTTCATCCGAGTGAACCATATGCTGTATATCGCACACGCCTTCATCAGGATGCCGGTTTCTTCTGTTCCGCCTCATCGCAAACAGTTCATTGGACTGAACCATATGCCCTGCATCGCACACACAACTAAAATCTAAACCGTGTTTGATGGCTCCGCCATCGCAAATGTTTTTCACCTTTTTGTGGTTCTTTTACACCACCGCTTGCGATTATTGCATCGCACATAGTTTCGTCCAAGGTTCTCTAATCGTAGTGCCGCGTTAGCAGCATTCTGCAGTAGTGAGCCACTCCAACATGACCCACGTCGTCGATCAGTGCGGTGTCAATCCGCAAAGTGATTAATTGGCAGCCATTCGCCACATGGCAGACATTTCCTACAGGAGAAATCTGAGGATGACACCCGTCTTGCGACGTGTCAAGAAAACAGGAGCGGAGCTGGCAAGATATCCCGGCAAGCCTTGCAGGCTACCAACGATGTGACGTTAGGCGGTGCATTTACTGCGCCCTGTCAGCCTGCAGAGTTAGGTATCATAGCACTGTTTACTATCTTACCAGTGCATAATGACTACTTTGCCACTATGGTTACCCCTTGATCTATAAAAGGAGGCCCATGGCAACTGTAGAAAGGGTTAGAAGATTGGATAACTCACACCCCCATACGCGCGTAGTCACTGCTACCTGAGGCAACCCTTGCCGGGCAAGTGTACTGCCCACTACAACCACCTTTTCCACCATCAATCCACCAAAGCAAGAGTAGGGTTTTACGCCTCACGGCGGCCCGAACCTGGGTAAATTGCATATGTGATCTCTGTCGTGCTGCCCCATGCTAGTCTGCTCTTTGTGCAACAAGTCGCCCCGCCGCCGAACCAGTAAGGGACCTCCTGCTCCCATAGGTGGCTGTGGTTTCCTGCGACAACAACCATTTGCGATAGTAACGTGTCAGATATTTGTTCAAAGGCCTACGTTGGCTATTAATGTGTGTGCCTTGTGTCAAATTGGATGATTTTTTTACGATGGCATATATGTGCCATGTCATGAAACCATGCCAAGTTTCATGATTTTTGGGTGAGTTTTGGATTTATGGGGATTTAAAATCCAAGATTTTCAATGTTTGAGGCCTAGCCAGGAGCCAAGACATTTGTAATTCATTCGCATCCCTTGAATGGGACCTAAACATGCACCCAAGGACACATGTATGATTTTTAACCCATTTTGGTGCACTGCAGCATGTATTTGTAGTTCAGATTTGAATTATGGACATTAAATGCCTAAAAAACTCAATTATTGTATAAAAAGGGCCAAACGATCCATGAATAATTTCAAATTTTAGCACGAATCTCATGTTGTTCCATGTTGCATGTAGAAAAGTACAGATGCAGCGATTATAGTTTCTCCCACAAGGGGGACACGTTCTCGGAACCATGAGGCTTTTTGAGAGGAGATTCACTGTGTAAGAGGGTTGTAATAAAATTGCCCCAAATTGCAATTTTTTTACCACAACATATATGTGCTATGTCGTGACTCCATGCCAAGTTTCATGATTTTTGGGTGAGTTTTGGATTTATGGGGATTTCAAAACAGAGATTCTCAATGTTTGAGGCCGAGCTAGGACACTGAGACAGTTGTAATTCATTCCCATTCCTTGCATGGGACCTAAACATCCATTCAAGGACACATGTATGATTTTTCTAGCCAATTTGGTGCACTAGAGCATGTATTTGTAGTTCAAATTCGAATTATGCACATTAAATTAATGCGTACAAAACTCAATTATAATCTATAAAAGGCCAAACGACCCCTTAATATTTAAAGCAGTTCTGGTCAATCGTCTGGCACCCATGGGTAAGCAATGTGTGCACGCATCGTGCTAGCTCACGCTTCCTTCTTTCCTAAGTTTTCCATATTAATGGTGTTATATATCCAAACATGCTAATATTTCCCACCACTCCCCCAATCGGTTTCCCCCCACTCCCCCAATCGGTTTTCCGCTGCCAGTGTCAGTGGGCATAGAAGGCTAGGCGGAGACACACCAACCATACCGCAGTATACCATTCCAACCATGCCATCATCATCAACCTCCTCGATGAAGAGAATGAGCGGGAGTAGGTCGGAGAGCAAGAACGATTGTGCGCCGCCGAGCAAGAGCGGCAACGCGTTGCCGAGCATGACGACATGAATGCGCCAAGTGCTTGAGCAGGCCAATGTCTACACATGTGTTCGTCGCCCCATGGAGCAGAGCAGAGCAAGAGTGTCAAGCACTGCCTCACAAGAGCAGGAGAATGTCATCGCGCATCAGTTGTGGTTTTCCACAATTAACTGGGCAACTATCTTGTTCTTAATTAATGAAAAGGCAAAGCTTTTGCTTCTTTCGGATAGTTTTATGCAAAAAACTAATGGAAGTTTGAATGGTAGTGGTCCGGTTGTAAAGATTGCACACAGTTTCTAAAAGCACAAACATGTGTGATAGTAGGGAGTAGGTCCCACACAGTGACCAGCGGGAAACGCCTTAAAGGCGAGGAGGTAGCTCTTATCATCAAGGGGCGGCTTCCCATCCACTAACCGGGTCCAATAGAACATAGAAGCTAAGCGTGCCGGGGCTGGAGGAGTCTAAGGATGGGTGACCGGGTGGGAAGCTTCATTTAAGCGCCATGACACAGTCATTATAGACATTTATCAACTAAATATGTTTGTAGTGACCTGTCATGTTGATTATATAAACCTTGAGATCATAGTTTTGGTAATTTGTAGAATGATGTTTTTTATTTCTTGTTTTGAAAATTCAGAGAATAATCGAGATCTATGGGCCCACACAATCTATCCCTTTGACCCTTCTCGTACCTTGAGATCATTGTTTCGGTAATTTGTAGAATGATGTTTTTTGTTATTTCTTGTTTTGAAAAATCGGAGAATGATCGAGTTCTGTGAGCCCACAAAGTATCCCTTTGACCCAACGTACGAGAAAAGCTTGACCGTGACGTGTTCCTCATCTAACCCTTTGACCCAACGTACGAGAAGGGTTTGACAATGACGGGTTCCTCTTGCCATGTGCGGCATGTTAGACCAAATTAAATTTGAGCAGATGCGTTGGATCCCCCTCCCCCTCCCCGGCTCGAAGTTGTCGAACTGGCATCGTACATCTTGAACCTGGCTTGGGTGTACGGTGTTTGGTTTGTAATGTCGTTGGCGCCCCATCTAAGTTGTCCACTGTGGATTTGAATGCATCACACACCACCCATACATATTTTTGGGTTACATGCAGGGTACAGGGGTCTTCTGATCGACCCCGTCTCCCTTTGTGTGGTTTTAGACGACACAGATATATGTGGGCTCCCTGCGGTCTATATATATCATCCCATTGACTGACAATGAGGGGGTTTGGACATGAATGGATTCCTCCTAGTTCATGTTAGATCGGGTCACGGTGACACGTTCAAGAAAAGTTTGAGCTCATGCATTCTCAGGATTCCCTTCCACATGCTCGAATTGGTGGGTTTGACCGACACCCTATGTATGTCGTCCTTAATTACGTACTTTCATGGGGGTTGTCTGTATTGAGAGGTAGGCGCCACATCAAAATTGTACATTATTTGGTATTTAAAACACATCACCCCTTCCAACGTACATCATTTTGGGCTACAAGCAGGTGGTGTTGGTTTTGTGGCTGTCACAGCCCTAGCTTAGACCTTGTCTGTCTTTGCATAGGCATCCATGCATGATGTTTAAATTTTATGAAACCTTGAAAGGGGATCGATTAAACCCTAGCACCAGAAAGAATTCAATAGGATGAAATAAATTTTTTTTCAAGAACCCAAAATGCCCTTTAAAAATGTTCATGATTTTCTTTAACGGTGAAAACCTCTGCCAAAAATCGTGAGCATAATTGTTGGCCATTTATGGATTTTTGAATTAACCCAAACTATATTTGAATTGGGGCATTTGAATTTTATAAACATTTTAAATGCTCCAAATATTCTAAAGTCACTGGAGGGCCCTTGGATTAATTCAGTTAGTGCCAATATTCATGTTCAGAATTTAATAAAATGATTTAGTTCTAAAACTAAATCAAAATAGAGAGGAAATAAATAGAAAACTGAAACAAAAGAAAAAGGACAGAATACCTACACGCACTTACCTGGCGCTCACCTGGCAGCCCATCTGGGTGGCCCAGCCCACCAGGGGCAGGGAGGTCTTCTTCCGCCCTCCAGTCGGACGCACAGCGCGTGCCCGACGCGCACACGGCCACCGCATGCCACCTCCAGCCTGCCTGCTCGGTCTGCACGGCTCTAGACGACGCCACGCACCCCCCTGACCTCTCTCTCTCTCACACCGCAGCCTCTCCCCTCCCCTGGCTCCCTCTCTCTCACCGGCCGGGCACCGTCGCTGCCCTTCGTCGCCCACTTAGCCACCGGCCCTCCGTCGCTTCCCCGAATGGTCCACGAGCTCCGCGACGTCGTCCTAGACCCCCTTACCGAGCCATGCCCCGCCGGACGCCCTCGAACACCGACCACGCCGTCTTCTCAACCTCGGTCCGCCGAGATCAAACTTGCCGCCCTGCTCAGCTCCGACCTCCCCCGATCCCGCTTCGACGGCCTTCGCAACCGCCGTGAGCTTCTACGCCGCCTCCCCCTTTTCTTTGCTTTGTTTCCGCCCTCTAACCGCCTCCCCCACTGGAGCCGAGACGCTCCGCCGCAAGAGCTCGTCGCTGGTGTTGCTCCGGCGACCATTTGGTTGCGCCAATGTGCCAAACATGCCCACCGCACCGCGTAGTGCCTTTCCCGCGCTTTAGTTCACGCTTTTGCCCGCTGCACCCACGCCCCCGTGCACAGGCGACCTCCGGCCACCGCTCAAGTGCTCGCCGTCGTCGACTCCGGGCTCCTCATGACCTGCTGCTGCCTCCCCTGGTTGCGCGGGGGCACGGGCTCCCTGCTAGTGCCCTTAGCGCACCCAACTGCTGCCCCTAACGCCACTCCGGCGAGCCGCCGCCGCTCTGGTTGGTCGGCGTTGGCTAAATGCCGGCGGGTTGACTGCTTTGACTACCGGTGGTTTAGCCCCGGTTGACCAGGGGATTTGACCCCCCTGGTTCTATGACATGCGGGCCCCGCCCGGCTAATTAAAGTAGTCTAGGTTTAAATTTAATTAGTTTAACCTAGGTTAGTGCTAATTAAACTAGGTTAGTTTAGTTAGACACTGACACGCGGGACCCACTGGTCAGGTTTGACCTGGACCGTGCCCTGTTGACCTGCTGATGTCATGACGATGTCAGGCTGACGCAGTAATCCTTTTCTGGAATTTAAATAAATCTTAAATGATTTATTTATTTCAGAAAATATCCAAAACTTTGAAAAATCATAGAAAATAATCTATAACTCCAATGGAAATAAGTTATATATGAAAAATGATCAAAAAAATATGATGAGTCTGTTTATGCCATGTAGATGCATGTTTGAGCAAGTTAACATCACTATTTAGGACAGACAATGTAAGTGGCATTTGTTTATTCACATATGAAGTTTGAATTTGAACCTTGGGTTCAAACCAACTTCATCTAATCTGGACTCCAGTTACATTAGCTCAAACACAAGCATATTTCCATGTCATGATCATGCATCCTATTGTTGCATTGCATTGATTGTGTCCTTCTCTGTTTGCCGGTAACCATCCCCTCTCAATAGACGGTGTTTCCGACGACGTTATCGATGACACTGATGAAGAGCTATATTATCTTCAGAAGTGCCAGGCAAGCAAAACCCCCTTGTTCATTCCGATACCCACTCTCTCGCTCCTGCTCTCTTTTACTGCATTAGGACAACAACGATTCAACTCTTACATGCTGCGGTAGTTGAACCCCTTTCCTCTGGATGATCTGTCATTGCCACAGTAAATAGATGAAACCCACTAGCATGAGTAGGAGTTGTTTGAGCCCTGATGTGCCTACTCATTCATGTTTGTTTGTCATGCCTACTACTGCTTAGAGTTGAGTCAGGTCTGATTCATCAGGGATGAATTGGAACGGTGATGAACATGTCCTACTGTGTGTGAGCTAAGTGTGTGAACACGATTTGGTAAAGGTAGCGGTGAGAGTCCATGTAGGAGTACATGGTGGGTTGTCTCATTGAAACCGTTCTCAGGAACTGAGTTCTGTGTGTGTGATCCATGAATAGCTACTACCACTCATTGGGATCCTTAATTGACCTCTCGACTTATTAACTGCCCTAGTCCTCTGTCCAGGAGTTGCAACTAGTTTCTGGTGTTTATAGGATATGTGTTGGCGGCTGTGCGTAGCGCTGACCCTAGGGGTGGGCTATGATGCAGTAGATACACTGTGGCACGGTGTACCGGGCGCCCGTTTGGTGTCTCGGGAACCCTGCACACATCGTTTGGGGCTGTGAGCGAAACTCCGGCCGGATCTCCTCGCGGATGGAACCTGAATAGGCGATAAACCTGGACTAGAGACTTGTGTGGTTAGTCAGGTCGAGGCCAACTCCCTCGCCGGGCTTCCGCTTGAAGGTTGCCGAAATGCATGACGTGTAAATGGTGGTAAGTGGCGAGACCGTGTGTGAAGAAGTACACCCCTGCAGGGTTAACATCATCTATTCGAATAGCCATGTCCGCGGTAAAGGACTTCTGGGTTGCCTATAACAGTTCATAGACAAGTGAAAGTGGATACTCTAAAATGCGCTAGATAAGCGTGAGTGCTATGGATGGCGTTCTCGTAGGGAGACGGGAGCGGATCCATAGTGGTGTATTGATATGGTGAATATGTGGACTCGTGTGCGCCACCTCAAAAGAGTTGCTTCCAGTCGTAGTTCAGGTTAGCCACTGAGACAAAGCTGGCTTGCTGCAGTCAAACTCCACCACCCCCTTTGGTGATGCCGATGCATATATAGTTAGTTCTGATGTAAGTCTTGTTGGGCACATTTGTACTCATTTTTGCTTAATTTATGTTTGGCAGAGAGACTTCAGTCTCGCTAGTAGTTCCACGTGGACTTTGACGTTTAGCTTGTTACCTCAGCTACGATCTTGTGCCCTCGGCAGGGTCTTGTAGATAGTCAGGCTTCTCAGCCTTCTTCTTTTGTAGTTGTCTGTACTCAGACAAGTTAAGCTTCTGCATGTGCTTGTTGCTTGTATGCTCTGTATGTTGGGTCATGAGACAATGTTTGTAATACTTGGCTCCTTGGAGCCTAATGAATAAATACTTTGAGTCGTAGAGTTATGTTGTGATGCCATGTTGTATTTACACATATCGAGCATATTGTGTGTATGATTGAAATGCTTCATATGTGTGGATCCGACAACCTAGTTGTTTATCCTTGGTAGCCTCTCTTATGGGGAAATGTAGTCTTGTGCTTCCATGAGCCATAGTAGTCCGCTACAGCTCGGTTCACCGGAGTCCTGCTAGCCCAGCACTACTGCTCCGAAACACTTGACTGACCGGAATGTGATTCACTTTGTTCTTGTGTATGTCCCTTCGGGGAAATGTCAAGCGGTGACATCCAGAGTCCTTCCTAGCCTGCTATAGCCCAGTTCGTCGGAGTCCTGTTAGCCCAGTGCTACAGCCCAGATTCGCACGGTGTTGACTGACATGCTCGATGTTGATTCATGTATGCATGTCCCCGTATGTTAGTGCCACTTTGGGTTCACGACTAGTCATGTCTGCCCGGGTTCTTTGTCATATGGATGCTAGCGACACTATCATATACGTGAGCCAAAAGGCGCAAATGGTCCCGGGCCAGGTAAGGTGGCACCCGTGGGAATACCGTGCGTGAGGCCGCAAAGTGATATGATGTGTTACATGCTAGATCAGTGTGACTTAGGATCGGGGTCCTGACAGCTTTGGTATCAGAGCCTGACTGCCTGTAGGACTACCAGGCCAAACTGGTCGAAGTTGTGTCTAGACATGCTTTATTATGTAAGGGAATTGATTGGGGAAGGGAACGTAAGGCTCTATTTACTCCTTATACCTTATGCCTTCTGATTTGAGTCAGCCTCTTCTTTTCTACGGGGATTAAGACTTGGCCTTCTCATCTATCTATCAGGGTGATGTGTTACTAATCCATATACTTATAGGATTGATGGATTCAAGTCTCAGTTCAGTTTCTACTACTTCCATGTATTCATAGCTGGCCTCAGATCCTTGATATTGTGATGTTGAGTGGTCATGCCACTATTTTGCCGGATGTCTCAAATCTTTTTGAGCAATTACAGCCGTTATGCTGTGCGAGTCATCCTTGGTTACTACATAGTCTGATGCATTTGCAAATCCTTTCTTTCCATTGTCAATGTCCTTTTGGTTAGAATAAGCACACTAACCGGTGCATTGAGGTACTCTATTGCCTCAACATATATGTTGGAGCTATTCTTATGACCCTAGGTGTTTTAGGGAGTCACCTAGTAATCTAGCCATGTTTTGTGTTCCGGTGTGATGATTCTGGCCACCATTCTCGAAAGCATCCCGTGGTGCCATTTAGTAGTAGGTATTCTATTCCTGGGTTCTTGAACCCGAGATTCACCATACTTACGTCCTATTGATAGTATTTGCTCGTTCCTTTAGGATATTAGTAACCTTGCGACAGTCCTCGAGGTCCGTGGCATTTCTTTCTTCCAAATACCATGAACCATTAAGGCAGAAGTTCTTTGAACCAAAATATCACAATCAGAGTACTCTTGAGGAGTTCTCCATTCTTAATTGTGGTTCTGCCAGTTCTACCTTTCTACATATTAATCTATGCATCCACAACTCAGAAAGATATATGTCCTCTTGAGTTGTCCCTCTTCATTTGTATTCCGACCATCACTTATCAATTGATAGTCAGGAGTAATTGTGCATCCTTGTTATCGATGCTTACTATTCTTGTGGTCTGTCAAGCCATTCTATCTCGGAATGACTAGGAGAAACAAACTCCAGTACCTCATCCATATCCAGGATTGGGTCAAAATAGTTGTGCTCCGCAGATCAAAATGCCAATCTAGCTTTTGATTCTGTTCTACCCTAAAGTATTACTGTCTTATGTCAAGAATGTCATGAGAATTGCACAACCTCTCATGAATTCCTGATATAGTGATACTCCTCACCATCGTTGTTCATTCCTCGGTTCCTGTGTTATCGTCACTACTAGGAAAAGGGCTAAAGATAGGATTGACACTAGTGGCGCACCAGAGTAGTGGTGCGCCACTACTATATACTAATGGAGCACCTGGTGGAGATACGCCATTAGTGTGGAAGACACTAATGGCGCACCAGGCAAACGGTGCGCCACTAGTAAAACATTTTTTTTTCATTTTTTCAAACATACTAATGGCGCATCCTGGCAAAGTGCGCCATTAGTAGTTAGAACTACTAATGGCGCACCGGCGACAGAGTGCGCCAGTAATTTTTTTTACTTTTTGGCAAAAAAACATTCTAATGGCGCACCGCTGCTGGGTGCGCCATTAGTAAGCTTCCCCCCACTCCACCTATTCCCCTCCCTCCCTTCCTCCCCACTCGACCTAACCATACGCCCCCTCCGCCCCAACCGTACGCCGCCGCCGCGCCTGCATGCCCCCTCCGCCCCCTCCATCCCCTCCGTCCCCTGCTGCCGCCTCTCCTTCCCTGCCTTCTTCTCCACCCCGCCAGCCCGACCCCCGCCGCCCCCGCGCCCCCCGCCCCGACTACTGCAGCTCCCCCACGCCGTCGCCCCCGCGCCCCCACTATTGCAGCCCCCGCACCGCCGCCCCCGCGCCCCCGCGCCCCGAGCCAGAGGAGGAGGACGAGTAGGAGGAGGAGACGGAGGCGGCCGACACAGAGCAGGAGGCCGCGGAGGACGCGCTGCTGGACCGCACGCAGGCCCTCATCTCCCGCGTCGTCGAGCAGGAGGCCAACCCCAACCTGCGTGTCATCCACACCCTCGCCACCATCCACGTCGTCGAGCAGGAGGCCAGGTAGTCCCCCATCCCCTCCCTCTCCCCCTTCCGCATGCTGGTAGATAGGAGTAGGAATAGCTTACTGCCGAATCGACCAGCGTAATTAGGCACACAAACTTGTGCTTGCTTGTGCTCATCTAGTTCCGCAACTACTCGCAAGCAACGCCGGGATTTCACCCGTGTAAGCCTGAAAGAAGCCATTCGTCTATGTAGTTGTGCTCTGCTTCCTGTATATCTATTCACCCAGCAGTTAGTAGTCGCATCTTGCTTCTCGTCCAAACAAGCAAATTAACGGAGCAAACTCGTGTGCGGTCAGCGATCGAGTTTCAGGCCATCCTGTTCCTATAGACACTCTGCAAAAGTTCTTGGATCCTGTTCTTATAGACAGTCTTCACAAGTTCTTGGCTTTTCGGTCAATACATTGCTGCTCTAGTGCATTTTATTGGTAGCGCATTTCACTGCATTTTATATCTATAAGCAAGGTCTCAGATCTATAGTTATATTGCAACTGGAGTACTAATATTTACAATGGGAGTAACTGATAAAAAGCTCATGTTTCTGTACTCTGCTTCTAGTGTCACAGTGAACTAACGGTAAATTGTAGAAAGTTGTAGCAGGCATTGGCTATTGCCCAGCTGGGGTGTTGGCTAAATTCTTCATTGCATCCTGGCCCATCGTAGAGTAATTTTAGGAGTAACTTGAAATGGAGTATAACTTGCCATTCTATAACTTGCTGTGAATTAGTCTAGGTCAGTGCCATCCTCTTGTACTCAAGAGTATTTTTGTCACAGTGCCATATAACATCAAACCTACTCCTGCATTTTTCTACTCAGGAGTATAAACTGCATTTTGACAGCGCCATAGATAGTAAGAGTAATAAAAATGCTAAGGTGCCATATAAATATTTTCCTTTTGCTTGGTAGGTGTTTGTGATAATGCTTGCAAGGGGCAAATGTTTAAACAAATATAAATATTTGAATGGCCAGAGATGGGATGTGCAGGCCATCAAGGGGGCACGACACAGCCTGGAATGAGCTGTGCCACTTTGCTTATTATTCTTTCCTGAGATAAATAGTAATAAAAATGTGCTTCTTAGCTGCTGCCACTTGTAGCCACGAGACAAGTTCAGTGTGCTATCATTATCATTAATCATGCCCAGGTTAAAAGACAACAGCAATATGCTCAGGTTAAAAGACAATATCTCTGGTTTTTTGGCAGTAATAATAGCCTTGTCACTACCTATAGTAGAACAGCCTGGGACTACTCAAGCAGTGCAAGCAAGCAAAATTGCAAGCTACTGCTGCTGGAAGCAAATTCTGTTAAAGCTTCCTTGGTTAACATTCTGGTTGTAGTCCTGCTTCTTATTCTTGCTACTGTTGCTATTGTTATTCTGCTGCTGTTGTGTTGTTATCTGCTGCTGCTGGTTTCTTCTTGCTGCTGCTGCTGTTATGCCTGTATTCACAGCTGCGGTTGCTGTATTTGTGATGATGTTGTACTTGTGATGATGCTACTTGTGATCTTCTGAAATGACCCATTGGCGACTTCATTACGCGGGGATAATGATTTTGCAGGTACCCCGAGAGGCCCTTGAGTTTGCCGGAATGTCGATTAACTTCCGTTCCGGCAAATTCGGGTACTCCATATGTTTTATGATCTATTGTAAGGGTACTAATTGGTCTCTTCTGCTGCTTATCAGAGATGGCGGGAAGCAGCCACCGCCGCTCTGCGACACCGCAATACGAGTTGGATGCTTCCGAGTTCTTCACTATCATACTTGGGACTTCAGTATCATCCATGACACAGGTATATAAAACGAGAGATCTCCCCTTCACCCATCTCATTATGATATCTGTTGTTTGCCTACATCACTCATCGTCCCAAACTGCAGAGGATGCCTAACAGTTTTATGAACATGCTGATGGGTGAAGATCCACCAAATAATGTGAAGCTGCGATAGGCCGACAGCGGGTTTCGCAGGCTATGGGATGTGGAGTTGGTGATCAAGGAGGGCCACATGTACTTGTCTCATGGGTGGGAGAAGTTCTACCGTGCCTACGACCTGCGGCTGGGGTACTTCCTTCTCTTCACGTACGACGACGACGCCACCATGCTCATCGTGAAGGTGTTCAACGCGACTATGTGTCGCATGCGCTACGCTGAAGATTATGATGCCGGTACATTCTGCCTCTTCTTATTCCTCTACATTTGGCTTTGTCTCACATTGATTGTTAACGGTCATTGTTGCATTTGGACAGGTAATGGGAGCAGCAGCAGCGACAATGGCTACAGCCAAAGCAACAGCGACCATGGCTGTAGCGAAAGCAGCAGCGATTCTGGCTGTAGCGAAAGCAGCAGCAATTCTGGCAGCAGCATAGACAACAAGAAGGATGATCCGGACTGGAGTGCGGGAGAAGAGGAGCAGAGTGGGGATGAGGAGCTGCAGGATGACAATGGGCATCAGGCTGAGGATGACCTAGCGCTGGTGGTGGCTGACCAAGGGCAAGAGATGGTGGTGGCTGACCAAGGGCAAGAGATGGTGGTGGCTAACCATGGGCAAGAGATGGAGGTTGCTGAGGATGACCTAGCGATGGTCGTGCCTGAAGGTGGCCTCGCGATGGTGGTGGTGCCTGACAATGACCATGCACCGGTGGTGGCGCCGGCGATCCCACAGCTGGGCGACATGACCACGCCAATTGAGGTAGAAGACTACATCCCACTGCCTCCACCGCCTCGCCGCTCTTGGTGCATGAGGCTGAGGAAGGAGAAGGAGAATAACAATGCATGAGAACTGAACTTTGTCAGGTATGTCAGATCTCCAAAATGATATATATATATATATATATATATATATACTTAGTTACCTATGTTATCTCTAATATGCTTAGTTTCCTATAGGTTAGCTTCATTTTACCTAAGTTGGCTCTAATATGCTAACTTAGAGCTTATATGCTTAGTTTCCTATAGGTTAGCTCCAAAATAACTTATGTTAGCACAAAATGATCAAGTTTACATAATAAGCTTATACTCTTTTTCTTATTCTTCTTCTTTTCCAAAATTACATAGGTTAGCTTCATTTTACCTAAGTTGGCTCTAATATACTAACTTAGAGCTTATATGCTTAGTTTCCTATAGGTTAGCTCCAAAATAACTTATGTTAGCACAAAATGATCAAGTTTACGTAATAAGCTTATAGTCTTTTTCTTATTCTTCTTCTTTTCCAAAATGACATAGGTTAGCTTCATTTTACCTAAGTTGGCTCTAATATACTAACTTAGAGCTTATATGCTTAGTTTCCTATAGGTTAGCTCCAAAATAACTTATGTTAGCACAAAATGATCAAGTTTACATAATAAGCTTATAGTCTTCTTCTTATTCTTCTTCTTTTCCAAAATTCTTCTTATTCTTATTCTTCTAGTGTTCTTCTTCATCTAGTATTCTTCTAGTCTTCTTCTTTTTCTTCTTCTAACTTCTTGTTTATCATTTTGCAGATTTGATTTAATTCACGAAAGCTTGCATGGATGGAGTGCTTCTTTTCCATTTGTGTTTTTATTTTGTATCAATGTGAAACTTTTGTGAATTGATGGATAATGGTGTTGGATGAACAATGCGAAACTTTTGTAATATGTAACGATGGAACTATGTGTTGTCTATGTATGTATATATGATGGAACTTGTGTGTTGGCTATGTATGTATATATGATGGAACTTGTGTGTTGGCTATGATTGTTATATGGATGCTTGTTGTATATATATATATATATGTTGGATATCTCATAGGTGAAATTGTGACCTGAGATTAAGAAAAAAAATTAAAAAAATTGTTACTAATGGCGCACTACCGTGTGGTGCGCCATTAGTATAGCAGACACTAGTGGCAAACTAATGGTGCACTTCCAGGTGCGCCATTAGTATACCAGATACTAATGGCGCACAAGTGGTGCGCCATTAGTAAAAAATTCTAGTGGCGTGATACTAATGGCGCACCAGTGATGCGCCATTAGTAGGCAAAACTGGTGCGCCATTAGTAGCCCTTTTCCTAGTAGTGCGTAAACAGAATGCCGACAAGTGAATCGTGATGTGTGAAATCAATACTCCTAGAAACTTTGTTGCTTGGTAGTTAAAGGACAATATTCTCATCCTTAGCGTGTTGGTTACTGAACCATCGTTCTGAGATTGATCGTGCTACCTAGTCCTTATTTCTGGTGCACTTTTCGATCAATGAGTTAGGATAGTGTCAATCCTTGCTTATTTGATCATATCGTCTTGCCCTGAAAAGCAAGATTGTTCTCGAGCTTAGTGACATATCGGTGGTTCGTGATTTTTCGTATATCTTCTCAGAAGTATAACCAGGTTGTCACCTGACCGCTATGTTGAGTTCGTGATCAAGTTGGTTTCTTATAAACTACCCCTTTCTCCAAGAATCTGTGTTGGATACCCCTGAGCTAGCTGGTTAAGCTAAACAACAACTTGGAGAGTTGGAAGATAAAAGCTGGTCTGACTTAGTTCATGTTAAGGGATATCACTTGTGTGTCTGTTGAAGAAAGATGATATCTTCATCGATTGGTCCTCATGATCAGTTGTTGGATCTATTGTCTTGTCAAAACTTTGACTTGAGTATGGGCTATCGTCAAGTCAAATCAGAACCAACGATGCTCGTAATGTTGTCTTACTCGTGCTTGATCCCTCGAGCATACACCATTACATCTTTTGGTCTGACCAATGCTATCACCGTGTTCACATGATGGCGGAAGCCCAGTGATATGGAAATTCCGATGAGTTGTTGTTGACCCCATCAGCAGCATTTTGTCTCCCCCATGATTCATGTTGAACATCAACCTAGTGTTGAAAACTTTGTAAGCAATGCCTTCGTGTTCCGTTCATGAAGCTTATGCTTGGATGAAAGAAGTGACTTTCTCCAAGTTCACGTGCATTAGGTGTAAGTTGTTGCCATGAATTTGAGGAAGGTTTGTTTTGTTTCCCTTGGAATCATCCCAAGTCATTCATGCATACGTGCAAAGTATTCTATGGTTTGGTAGATTAATTACCTCCACTCCATATGTGTTCCTAGCACACCAAGCCACTGATTTATTTGTTCAAGGTGAAGAAGTTCCTTCTTAAGAATCATGACTTATGTTAGGACTTCGCTACCATCGTTAATGGTTCCCCTCCGAAACTCGATAGTGTTTTGTTGTAAGACAACTATGTGGTCATGCTTGTCTGGAACAGTGTGTTCACATGTATGTAGCAGAACCAGCTCATGTTTTGGAGCTTGCTATCGTAGTTCATTTCCTGAGAATCTCGCAACGTCATCCCGTCGATTTGTGTTGCAAACTTTCTTTTCCAGACATGATGTCTGAAATATCTTGTTACCAACCAGATCTGAATCTCAGGTAGATATGATGGTTGGAACATTCCCAACAATTGCATTCTATTCCCAGCTTGCACCCGCCTTTGTGCCATTTTGGTATGGTCTGCCTTCTCGGTATTTGTCATCCAGGATCATCTTCAAAAGTGGACTTACCTGGGCCCTATCCTTCCTTGATGATAAGGAGAAATCATCCATCGTGTTATCTTCAACAAGGTAGTCCACATCATCCATTCTAGCCTGAGAATGTCATTCCTTTGAACTCCGCCAAATGATTGTTTGTGATTGCCTTAGGCTGGTATAAAGAGTTTCAATGATCTAGATTTCAAAAGTAATTCTTTTCGCCATTTAAGGGAATAACTCTACGAGTCACCTCCCCCAAGGTGCCCCGTTATGGGATCATGGTAATTGTTTCCTCGCCACTTTGAAACCTATGCCCCATCTTACTCAAGCTTGCAATTGTTGTCTACCAAAATTGAACATTTGCCATCAGTTCCTCTCAACCCCTCCCTACGTGTGCTTTGTGTCTCTGCTCGAAAGATGCTATCCTGTCTCGTCCCATGAGTTGATCGTGAATTGCTTGATCTTCGAGAAGATCGATTCCTGTAGGGTTTCTTTCTGTCGTCATAGTTGGATGTAGATCTCGAAGGCAAGGATGTCAAGACCAATATGATGCAATGGATCAACATCTTCAAGAAATGCAGTTGGATCATGAAGATCGTGTTAGTCTATGTCCCCTCTGTCTTCATACCTCACGTCTTGAATCTCGGGATGAGATTCTTGTTTAGTGGGGGTGAGTTGTCACAGCCCTAGCTTAGACCTTGTCTGTGCATAAGCATCCATGCATGATGTTTAAATTTTATGAAACCTTGAAATGGGGATCGATTAAACCCTAGCACCAGAAAGAATTCAATAGGATGAAATAAAATCTTTTCAAGAACCCAAAATGCCCTTTAAAAATGTTCATGATTTTCTTTAAAGGTGAAAACCTCTGCCAAAAATCATGAGCATAATTATTGGGCATTTATGGATTTTTGAATTAACCCATACTATATTTGAATTGGGGCATTTGAATTTTATAAAAAAATTAAATACTCCAAATATTATGAAGTCACTTGAGGGCCTCTGGATTAATTCAGTTAGTGCCCATATTCATGTTCAGAATTTAATAAAATGATTTAGTTCTAAAACTAAATCAAAACAGAGAGGAAATAAATAGAAAATTGAAACAAAAGAAAAAGGACAGAATACCTACATGCACTTACCTGGCGCTCACCTGGCAGCCCATCTGGCTGGCCCAGCCCACCAGGGGTAGGGAGGTCTTCTTCCTCCCGCCAGTCGGACGCATAGCGCGTGCCCAACGCGCGCACGGCCACCGCATGCCACCTCCAGCCTGCCTGCTCGCTCTGCATGGCTCTAGACGATGCCACGCACCCCCCCTGACCTCTCTCTCTCTCTCGCACCGCAGCCTCTCCCCTCCCCTGGCTCCCTCTCTCTCACCGGCCGAGCGGCACCATCACTGCCCTTCGTCGCCCTCGTAGCCACTAGCCCTCCCTCGCTTCCCCGACTGGTCCACGAGCTCCGCGGCGTCGTCCTAGACCCCCTCACCGAGCCATGCCTCGCCGGACGCCCTCGAACGCCGACCACGCCGTCTTCTTCAACCTCGGTCCGCCGAGATCGACCTCGCTGCCCTGCTTAGCTCCGACCTCCCTCGAGCCCACTTCGACGGCCGTCGCAACCGCCATGAGCTTCTACGCCGCCTCCCCCTCTTCTTTGCTTTGTTTGCGCCCTCTAACAGCCTCCCCCACCGGAGCCGAGACGCTCCGTTGCAAGAGCTCATCGCCGGCGTTGCTCCGGTGACCATTTGGTTGTGCCAATGTGCCAAACACGCACGCCGCACTGCGTAGTGCCTTGCCCGCGCTTTAGTTCGCGCTTTTGCCCGCTGCAGCCGTGCCCCCGTGCACAGCCGAGCTCCGGCCGCCGCCCAAGTGCTCGACATCGTCGACTCCGGGCTCCCCACGACTTGCTGCTGCCTCCCCTGGATGCGCGGGAGCACGGGCTCCCTGCTGGTGCCCTCAGCGCGCCCAACTGCTGCCCCTAGCGCCACTCCGGTGAGCCGCCGCTGCTCTGGTTGGTCGCCGTCGGCTAAATGCCGGCGGGTTGACCGCTTTGACCGCCGATGGTTTAGCCTCGGTTGACCAGGGGATTTGACCCCCTGGTTCTATGACATGCGGGCCCCGCCTGGCTAATTAATCTAGTCTAGGTTAGTGCTAATTAAACTAGGTTAGTTTAGTTAGACACTGACACGCGGGACCCACTAGTCAGGTTTGACCTGGACCGTGCCCCGTTGACCTGCTGACATCATGACAATGTCAGGCTAACGTAGTAATCCTTTTTTTGGAATTTAAATAAATCTTAAATGATTTATTTATTTCAGAAAATATCCAAAACTTTGAAAAATCATAGAAAATAATCTATAACTCCAATGGAAATAAGTTATAAATGAAAAATGATCAGAAAAATATGAAGAATCTTTTTATGCCATGTTCATGCATGTTTGAGCAAGTTAAAATCACTATTTAGGACAAACAATGTAAGTGGCATTTGTTTATTCACATATGAAGTTTGAATTTGAACCTTGGGTTCAAACCAACTTCATCTAATCTGGACTCTAGTTACATTAGATCAAACACAAGCATATTGCCATGTCATGATCATGCATCCTATTGTTGCATTGCATTGATTGTGTCATTCTCTGTTTGCCGGTAACCATCCCCTCTAAATAGACGGTGTTTCCGACAACGTGATCGATGACACTGCTGAAGAGCTATATTATCTTCAGAAGTGCCAGGCAAGCAAAAACCCCTTGTTCATTCCGATACAATCCCACTATCTCACTCCTGATCACTTTTACTGCATTAGGACAACAACGATTCAACTGTTACATGATGCGGTAGTTGAACCCCTTTCCTCTGCATGACCATTCATTGCCATAGTAAATAGATGAAACCCACTAGCATGAGTATGAGTTGTTTGAGCCCTGATGTGCCTACTCATTCATGTTTGTTTGTCATGCCTGCTACTGCTTAGAGTTGAGTCAGGTCTGATTCATCGGGGATGAATTGGAACGGTGATGAACATGTCCTACTATGTGTGAGCTAAGTGTGTGAACATGATTTGGTAAAGGTAGCAGTGAGAGGCCATGTAGGAGTACATGGTGGGTTGTCTCATTAAAACCGTTCTTAGGAACTGAGTTCTGTGTTTGTGATCCATGAACAGCTACTACCACTCATTGGGATCCTTAATTGACCCTCTCGACTTATTAACTGCCCTAGTCCTCTGTCCAGGAGTTGCAACTAGTTTCTGGTGTTTATAGGATATGTGTTGGCGGCCGTGCGTAGCGCTGACCCTAGGGGTGGGCTATGATGCGGTAAATACACCGTGGCACGGTGTACCGGGCGCCCGTTTGGTGTCTCGGGAACCCTGCACACATCGTTTGGGGCTGTGAGCGAAACTCCAGCCGGATCTCCTCGCGGATGGAACCCGAATAGGCGATAAACCTGGACTAGAGACTTGTGTGGTTAGTCAGGTCATGGACGACTCCCTCGCCAGGCTTCCACTTGAAGGTTGCCGAGATACACGACGTGTACTTGGTGGTAAGTGGCGAGAGCGTGTGGGAAGAAGTACACCCCTGCAGGGTTAACATCATCTATTCGAATAGCCGTGTCCGCGGTAAAGGACTTCTGGGTTGCCTATAACAGTTCATAGACAAGTGAAAGTGGATACTCTAAAATGCGCAAGATAAGCATGCGTGCTATGGATGGCGTTCTCGTAGGGAGACAGGACCGGATCCATAGTGGTGTATTGATATGGTGAATATGTGGACTTGTGTGCGCCACCTCAAAAGAGTTGCTTGCAGTCGTAGTTCAGGTTAGCCACTGAGTCAAAGCTGGCTTGCTGCAGTCAAACTCCACCACCCCCTTTGTTGATACCGATGCATATATAGTTAGTTCTGATGTAAATCTTGCTGGGTACATTTGTACTCACATTTTCTGAATTTATGTTTTGCAGAGAGACTTCAGTCTCGCTAGTAGTTCCACGTGGACTTCGACGTTTGGCTTGTTACCTCAGCTACGATCTTGTGCCCTCGGCAGGGTCTTGTAGATAGTCAGGCTTCTCAGCCTTCTTCTTTTGTAGTTGTCTGTACTCAGATAATTTAAGCTTCCGTATGCGCTTGTTGCTTGTATGCTCTGTATGTTGGGTCATGAGAGCATGTTTGTAATACTTGGCTCCTCGGAGCCTAATGAATAAATACTGTGAGTCATAGAGTTATGTTGTGATGCCATGTTGTATTTACACATATCGAGCATATTGTGTGTATGATTGAAATGCTTGATATGTGTGGGATCCGACAACCTAGTTGTTTATCCTTGGTAGCCTCTCTTATGGGGAAATGTAGTCTTGTGCTTCCATGAGCCATAGTAGTCCGCTACAGCCCGGTTCACCAGAGTCCTGCTAGCCCAGCACTACTGCTCCAGAACACTTGACTGGCCGGCATGTGATTCACTTCGTTCCTGTGTCTGTCCCTTCGGGGAAATGTCACGCGGTTACATCCGGATTCGCACGCTGCTGACCGACATGCTCGGTGTTGATTCATGTATGCATGTCCCCGTAAGTTAGTGCCACTTTGGGTTCACGACTAGTCATGTCGGCCCGGGTTCTTTGTCATATGGATGCTAGCGACACTATCATATACGTGAGCCAAAAGGCGCAAACGGTCCTGGGCCAGGTAAGGTGGCACCCGTGGGAATACCGTGTGTGAGGCCGCAAAGTGATATGATGTGTTACATGCTAGATCAGTGTGACTTAGGATCGGGGTCCTGACAGTGGCCCCCTCTGTGCATTTTTTGATGATGGTCCAATCTATAGGCCGGAGCATTCTATACTATCCCTTTTTGATCGACAATAGTGGCAATTTGACCAAGTGATAGATTCACGGACCCGTCTTATGGTAGGTCATGGTGACATGCATGTATGACAAAAGTATTAGTACATGCATGCGTCCCGCCGACACGAAGTGGGGGTGGGTGTAACGCCCCGAACGCACCCGCCGGTGGTCGTTACTCCTGCGGGATCTAGACTGGCCCCACAAATCAATACTAGTCTTTTCTGAGCACTTTGTCCTCACTTGTGCGCACCTGAGAGCAACTTCCCAGTCAGTCACCCATCCTGAAATTACTCCAAGCTAAGCACGCTTAACTTTGGAGTTCTTTCCGAATGGGCTCCTAGAAAAGAAGGAATTCCTTTTTTATGAGTAGTCTATCATCCCTAATAGGCCAGGGCTATCACGTACACTCCCAATCAGAGGAACCAATGTCCTAGTCAGGCCACAGGAACGTTCCCTCTTGGCACATACATCTGTGCATCCAGTCCGGCACATGTGCCATGCCGTGTGCCACGACTGATCACAAACGTCATGCACAACATGACGGCGCATGTCCGCAAACATCTGTGTAACAACGAGGGTCAGCTCTGATACCAACTTGTAACGCCTCAGACACACCTGTCGGTGGTCGTTACTCCTCGTGGCATCTAGACTGGCCCTAAAAATAAATACTAGTATTGCTGCGCACTTTGTCCTCACTCGTGCGCACCCGAGAGCAACTTCACGGTCGGTTACCCATCCTGAAATTACTAAAAGCTGAGCATGCTTAACTTTGCAGTTCTTTCCGAATGGGATAAAGGAAAAGAAGGAATTCCTTATTTTTATTAGTAGTCTATCCTCCCTAATAAGCCAGGCTATCACATGGGGCAAGTACCCTTTCTACGACCTTAGTCTGTCATTACAGATATATCAAAGGGGGCCTTCTGGTTTGCGAGGCAGGTGTCACCAAAGTCATTAACTGTGTATTTAAACATCACACTCTTTATTCCTACACATATTAGGCCACTTCGAGGTGGTTGCTATATTCTGGCCCATATCACTGATCTTTGATGACACACCATGGGCCCACGCGGTCAAAGTTCTGCAGTGGGAATTTGAACATCACACAACACCCTTTTCATTCATATATATTTGGGCCACATGGTGGTGTGGCTATCTTCTGACCCTCTCTCACATTTTTTTTCTGTTGCCAAATGGTGCTATATGAAATAGCAGACAACTCGGGATGATGCAACGGACACGGGTGCACTGGCTTAACCGTGTGCGATGCTTGTGCCCTGTAAAATCACCACGACTTCGCAAGCGCGAGCAAGGGTTATGGTACAATATATTTAGGATGAATTCCACATATGCGTCTGAAAATTAGGACGAACCATGTGTGATAGACCAGTTATCTAGAAATCTAAAGGCAAACTACCTGCCTTGAGCGATGCAAAAATCGGTGGTTCCGCGCCTTTTCCTTATTATCATACACAATTATTATTTTGTACTGTGTGCGATCTTGGTTGCTCCCACCCCGCTTCAATTACTTTACACAAATTTTAGTAGTCACGGTATTTCAACCATCGCCCCCACTCCTCCACCGCTGACCTTATAGTAAAATTCCAGTAGCCAAGGCATTTGAACTGTCGCCCTCCCTCGTCCACCACCATGTCCACCCACAATTGCTAAAATTTTCAATAGCTGCAACGTATCCTCAAACATCACCTGCCACCCTCCATAGTCCACCCCCGCCCTCTCCTCCCCACCCCCCATCCCCGCTCGAACCCTAGCTCGCTGCTGCAACCGCCGCCATCCCCTACTCGTCTACCCGTGCCTCCTAGCTTAGATAATAAAGTTTAGGTTACCCAGCGATACCCATACCCTCGCCGCCCTGAGTTTTTAGATGAGGCACATCCCCTACTCAAGAGAGTCGTGGGCTAAGCCCGGCCAGATATCCCGAGGAGCCCGACGAGCCTACGGAGAAAAGGGGGTTTATCATGGCCTCTCCGGCGGACGATGGCAAGGTGGCCGACATTCGTCCTGACCTGTCGATCCTAGAGGAACACCTAACCGTGGAAGCTAGCAAGGATGTTGACTATGTTGTCATGTCGAATGCTTCATGTCAGCAGGCACATGTATTACTATATCTCGTGAAAGCTGGCTACGACATCAAGCTCGTCCAAAGTGGTGGCTTCATGTGGGGCATGTCACAGGTTAAGCGGTCCATCCCCGGCACCTCTGGCTCAATTACCGTTGATCTCTTTGAAGGCCCTTACAATGATACACTTTGCCATGCGGTCAACGATTTGCTATCCTTGTATGTCATCGAGCCCATTTTGTCATTTCCGAAGGACACATTCTACGGCAGCGGCTTGGGATCCTTAGCTTCCAAGTCATAATCGACCATGACCATGAGAAGGGCACCCACAAAGGCTCTTCCAACGTGAAACAACCCATCTGCGACATCAGGGAGCGCACCATGGATATGCGCTCTTCCAAGTGGAAGGATTCCGTCCACGACCAGTGAGGCAATATCCTATCAGCAAATCTTACTTTTTCTAGCTAGCCAACATGTAGTACCTTTTGCCATGTGGTGCTTTAATTGTGCCATTTTGTGTTTTAACTATGGCATGTTTAATTATTTCAGTTATGCAAAAAATGTAATGTTCAATAGGGCTATGTGATGTTTAAGTATGAATTGTACACTTCAGTTTCACGAATGGCTATACTTGGTTGTTTATTTTGAGTTGATGCCTTATTTATCTGTATTTGGTTGTTAGGTTGGTTGAAGTGAGCATTTGTCCAGTTATCAAGAAGATGCCTTGTTTATCTATATTTGGTTGTTAGGTTGGTTGCAGTGAGCATTTGTCCAGTTTTCAAGCAGATTCCTTGTTTACCTATATTTGCTTGTTAGGTTGGTTGCAGTGAGCATTTTTCCAGTTTTCAAGCATATGTGTTGTTTATGTGTATTTTCTTGTTACGTTGGTTGCAGTGAGATTTTGTCCAGTTTTCAGTGGTTATATTTGGTTGCTATAGTGATCATATATGCCATGTTTATTTCAGTTATTCACAGTGTGATGTTCATTATGTGCAAGTCACAACTGTGAAGTTCGATTCCATCAATACCAGTTTGAACGGCTATATTTGGTTCCTGTTGTGCCTGTTGTAGTTAACACACGCCCTTTATTTCAGTTTTACACATTTATCCACTGTGATGTTTGAGCATGAGCTACATTCTATTCATTTTCAACAATACTAGTATGAATTACAATATTTGGTGGTTGTTAAGCCTATTGTAGTTAACATTCCCTTCCATTTTTATCTGCTTTAACAGCATGCTGAAACCAACACATTCAAGCTATCATTTGGAAATTATGTTGTTTACCATGGCTATATTTGTTTGATATTAAGCTTGTTGTACTTATCATGCCTTTCCATGTACTTATGCAGGACAACAACGGGAGTGGCCAGCATTTTCCGTCGAGGTTAGTTTCATCCCTCGCCTTGTACTCCCCTCATCGTTCCATAATGTAGTACATATAGATCCACACCTAGACACTTTTTAACTTCTAATATATTGAGTTATTGCTTGTAGGTACATATGTCCTCGGCAAAGATCCACGCATCGACCCTTTTGCATATGGGGCAATGAGATATTCATGAACCAGCATCAAGTGAGGAAACTGATAAGGATTATTAGCAAAAAGATACGAACAATGGCAATTAAATTATTTGTTTACGCTCTATCCAACACAACAGTGAGTTGTAGCATGGCAACTATGAACTCCGTAGCCTTCTGTATTTACTGCCTATGATGAGTTGTTAGATAACAATGTGTGAATCTTTTTTGTTTGTAGTGGTTCCCAAAGTAGTTTACTCAAGATTACCTCGCAAAGTACATAATTGGTGTACATGCAATGAAGGTTAAAGTATTTCAGCGAGACAACAATGAGCATCGAGAGCTCCTAATGAAGACAGTGAATGATGGGCGGGCGACCATCACAAGGGGTTTGCTGTAGTGACCCAAGACCGACGCTCCACACGCCTCCCAGTTAATTCGTTGTTGCGTGTGTCTTATTTTCCTTGTTGCATTTCATCTTCGCATCATGAGCATTGGATCCGCATGTTTTCATAAAGCTTGTGTTCGTTCGTATTTGCCGCGTCCCCCTTGCCTTTGTTGACCGTTCTGAGACCAACCGGGTTTTTCGAGTCCCTGTTATCTGGAGGCATAACCTCTCTGCATAGTGCATCGACCCCTCGCGTGCGCATCCGAAACTTACCCAAACATGACCCGGGCAGTCATGACCGATGGGTCCGGATCATCGCCAAACATCTCTAAAATATCTTTGATTTCTTCTTTGACTCACCTAACCTATTTTTCTAGGCCGTTTGATTCCGATCGGAGGGACCGAATAGTCCTCAACTTAACAAATTTGCCATAAATAGTGTGCAACCCTAGTTTCTAGGGGAGATGTCCCTTCCATCCTCTGCCCGCCGCCACTCCACCAAATCTCCCTCAGGATCCATCCCTCCCCAACCATTGCTCGCCAACTACAGCCTCCAGATCCCATCCGGCCTCCTCATGTCTCCTTCATCGCCCAACGTTGTTGGCGACTAGCAGCTCCCGACCTCCCTTTTCCTTAGTTCTCCTCCCTCTAGTAATCCCTCTCTTCCTATGGTCTCTCACCTCTCGAACCCTCTTTCTTCTCTTCTACAGGAGCTTCGACCGCCGCGCCATGGATGACCAAGGTGCTCCACACTGTCGGTGTACAAAAAAAGGGGCGCACCTTTGTACCCCTTTTCCTGTGCATGGGCAGTCAGAGCCGCGCCCATGGCCACACCAAGCAGAACAAGGGAGGTGAGACAAGGAAAGATCGAAGCCCAAGAGAATCAAAGCAATGCCAAGGCCAAGACCACAAAGAGCAGGGGGACGAAGCAAGTTCCCCCCGCAAGACCCTTGCCGGGTGGCCTCAGCGGCGCCGGCGAGACTCTTGCCGGGACAGCTCGCCCCGCACCAACAGAACAAGCCACCCTTGAGCCCGCGGCCCCCAGTTCCATCATCAGCGTGGGGCCAGGGCTCGGGAAGGCACCCCTGTGGTGGCATACGGATCTTTGTGAAGACATATTCAAGATCAGATCAGAAGACAACGATTCTTGGCAAGATCCTTGCCAAGGAAGGCCACCAGACCCCCCGCAAGATCCTTGCCAGGGACGACAACACGCCACGGTGAGACCCTTGCCGGGCCACCCGGCAAGGCCCACGCCAAAGACGCCGGCAAGGCCACCGCCAAGCCCACGTCAACCAAGCTCCCACCACCGTTCACATGCAGCTGCCAGCCCAACTAGCTGGGCGGGCACCTGCATGGCAACATGCAGCTCACAGGCCAACTCATCAAGCGCCTGCATGGCGGCATGCAGATCTTCGTGAAGGCTCCACCACCACGCCAACTCAGCTGCCTGCCTGCCTACATGGCACCGCACGCATCCCCGACCGAGGCGCGTGTCGAAGCAAGGAGGAGCGGCGACGGGACGGGCCTCACCCCCGTCCCCGATAAAGCAAGAGGACACCTAAGCGGTGCATTAAATGCACCTTGTCCTGTAATACAAGGGATAACCTCGTGCCACTATAGACCTTTCCACCTCCTGTGGCCACTGTGGCAACCCCTTTTTCCTATAAAAGGAGGCCCAAGGCGGCGACGAGAGGAATTCGGCACTTTAGAACCACACGCTGACCACAGCTAGTTCGAGAGCCCAAGAACTCTCGGAAATACACCCACCAAAGCAGGACTACGGTTTTACGCATCCTTGTGGCCCGAGCCTGGGTAAACGTTCCTTGTGCTATCTACTAGCCCTGCTCTCGTCGCAACCCTGCGCCCCGGCAACCGTAGTAGGGGTCCTTGTGATCCCATGGGTGTCGTTCCACAGCGACATGCTTGGCGCGCCAGGTAAGGGGCGCAATTGTGAGAATCTCGTCTGGTAGTTAGCCTAGCAGTTCTTCATCGCTTTTGGTTCCTGAGAAGAAGGAGGTTGGAGGAATGACGTCGTCTCGGCGATAGAAAATCTAAGTCATTCAGAACCTTGGGTTATTTCCTCTTACACTTAAGGTTATCGTCCTCGGAGATCTGGCCTATGTATGGGAAACATGCATGCAAGGGGGCCCCCCATGATTGGCAACGCCTTTGTTCTGTTTCGAGTCTGCTCAACAGCTCAAAGCTGCCGCTTAGAGAGTGGCGGGGAAGCCTTCCGCACCTGGCAATGCTCCTGACTCTGACTCTAGTCAAACTCGACAGTTCGGGCAGCCGCGCCAGGGGCGGTAAGGTGGTTTACCCGGCAGCAAGCACACCCGGCAGGCCAATGGGGATTCGTCCCCATGACACCGCCTTGTGTTTACGCGCCGGCAAGCCTACCTAGTTGCGTAGGGTGGACATACAAGGAAAAATTGAACAGGAAAATAACATGCATGATACTAAAAAGTGCTGCAGAGTTATGTTACATCAAATTGTTGCTGCGGTTCTAACTAGAGATAGCAGTTGTCTTGGTTGTGAACCTGCAGCGGCGATAAAAAAATGGGATGCCTAATCCCGGCGCTGGCCCTCCACCCTCAGAATTCCGCCGACTCGGCTGATGATGGGCTCGATGCACTCCTTGAGCGGCGCAAGGTCGGTTCCCTCCGGCAAGCTCTCCAGCATGGCATCGAAGTCGAGGTCAGGGTACCAGTGCACCACCTTGGTGAGAACCTTGCTCATGGCACCCTAGCAAAACCTCTAGGAATCGTCGGCCAGTGAGGCCGCCCGGTTGGCGTGGAGCCGCTCCAAAGCACCGACGACCTTCTCAAAGAACATGGTCAGGCTGCAATTGGCGATCATGCCCCGCTCCGGGACATACCTCATGTCCGGCATTACCATGAGGGCCAGCTGCGCGGCGGCCTGGTTGGCAACGGTGGCAAGGCGATCGAGCCAATGGTACTCGCCCTCCACATGGTCCGCGAAGTTGAGGCCCTCATTCTTCCGCAACAACTTCCCGGCCTCCTACTCCTTGGCCAGGGTCCCCTCTCGGGTTGCGGCCTCCGAGAGCACCTCCTCGAGACCCTCCAGCTTCAGCTTGAGGTCTTTGATGGAGTTGTTGGCCTCGGAGAGCTCCCCAGCCTTGCGGATGACTGGGCCCTGCGCCTCTGTCAGGGCACTGTTGAGTGTGGCCTGCTCCTTCAGCCTGTCACGCTATGCCTCCAGCTCCTCCACCTTGCCGATGTGAACCTGGGCCTGGGCATTGAGTGCCTCCTTGTGCCTCTGCTCCAGCTCGTTCGTCCGCTGCAAGACAAGCTTCTCCACCTCTGCATCCTTGCCGCGAAGCATGGCGGCAAGGTTCTCCTCGCAAGCAGCAAGGTCCTCCTCCTGGGAGTTCAGCGCGGCCTCGCGCTAGGTCCGAGCGGCTTCGGCGGCCTCGGCCAAGTTCTTCGCCACCTCCTGAGTTTTCTTGACGTCGGCGAGCTTCATGGTGAGCTCCACGTCACGCCTGGCCTGCTCACCCTGGGCCGCCTTGAGCTCCTTGTGGGCTTCACGGAACTAGTCCTGCGCCTCGGCAACGCGTTTCTGGAGGTCCGCCTCTGCCCTCTCCACCACCGCCGTCCTGGAATTAGCCTTGTCCAGGCGGGCGCGATGGAGCGCCTGGAGCTTCCGGGAGCTGGCGCCCATGGCGTGGAGGAGCCGCTCTTCCTGCGATCCGTCGCCGCCAACAATCGGCTCGTCGATGACTTCAAACCCGATAGCGGCAAGCACCTCGTCGTCGAACACCTCTCCCTCAATGGTTGTTCTGGTACTCGACGCGCCTGGAAGGTGGACGAACAAATCGTCACCCACCTTGAGGTACTTGCCGGAGCCGGAAGCAGCAGAGGAGGAAGGCTGGTCACTAGCCTCCTCCTCCTCCTCGGCAATAGTCCCAATAGTTTCCTCGGCAGGCCCCTTGTCGGCCTCCTCAGCGGCAGCCTTGTCGGCTTCCTCGGTTGGCCCCTCGGCAGCGTCTTTGGCGGCCTCCTCGGCAGCGATCCTCTCGGCGTTCGCCTCGGCGGCCTTGGCGATGCCCTCGATGACGATGTCCACGTCCTCTGGGTTCACCGAGAAGGGATCTGGGCACCGAAGAAGGGGGTGAGGCAAGGCCAAGACCAGGAGCAAAAAAAGGGGGAAGTAGGGACGAACGGCAAACAACTTACCCGTGCCAGTACCAGTCTGGGAAATGGAAGCCCCCTTCCCACCAACATTTGGCATCGAGGTAAAGCCGCCGGCGCCCAAGTTCTCGTCCTCCTCCTCCATGTGCGTGGGCCCGGTGCCCGGCGCCCTTGCCGGGGACGCCCCCCGGGGCGACGTGGTCGAGGGGAGCGGCGTGTTGGGAGTAGCCCTCTTGGCTCCTCCTGCTGCTGCTCTCCTCCTGCGTACCTGACAAGGTGAGCACCAAGGTGTCATGCCCCTAACACATGTCGACGGGAGAAGAGTGATGAACTTACGCTGCGGGCTCTGCCGGGGGCTGCTCTCCGGGCTGCTCAACACCACCAATGGCGCCCCCGAATTACAAGCTGGGGGCTGGCCACCCGCCGAGACCTTGGCCCTCTTTGCTCTTTGGGCCAGCGTCTCCCCGTCCCTGCAAAGATGAAAGCAAGGTAAGACAAGCAACGCAAATTGAGGAGGCAGAGATAACGAATAGGAACCAGATACTTACTCATTGTCCGCCTCCTCCTCTACTGTCTTTCTCTTCCTCCTCGGGCTGAGGGATCCATAATGAAAAGTGACCTCCATGTCAATATTCGCCGGAGGAGAAGGAGGTGGTGTCTGGGCACGCGCGGACAAAGAAGGGGCGGTTGTCTTCTTCTTCACCGCGGCCTTCGCTGGCTTCTTTGCCGCTGCGGCCCTCGTATGGCGCCCGGGCTCCTCCAAGGTCAGTTGTTACCGCGCAGCCCTGCCGGGCCGGACCGGCTCGCCTGAACTAGCCCACCGCAGGACTTTCCCCCTCCCCGTAGGTGGCGTCGGCTCTGCGGTCTCAGCCTCCTCCTCCGATGACCCGTCGGTCACATCTTCAACCAAAGGAGCCTCGGTGCTGGCGCTGCTGACTCCCTCGGCGGCCGCCGCCCACTGGGCGAGCTCCTCCTCCTCCACAGCCGTCGCGGCCTTGTCCTCCACTTCATCGGCGTTACCGGCCTCCCTGGCAAGTTGTGCCTCCCTCGCCCTGGTGGCGATGTAGTTTAGCTCCGCCTGGGAGGTGTCTTGGACAAGCAACCGCTCGGCGTCGGCGTTGACATACTCCTCGTGCAGGGTGTCAAAGAACTACTGCACTTCAGCGTCCTCCGGTTCCTTCCAGCTTGGGACGGGGCCGTGCGCGTTGTAGTCCGACATCACGGTGATGATCTCGGACCGATGCGAGTTGGTGCACAATGGGACCACCCCCATCAGCAGCTTGAACAGAGGCCCCTTGTGGACCTTGCTGGCCTTCGCGACGGCCCTTGCAACATTGTCGGTCCGCTCGATCTTGCCGTCGCGCCCCACGTCGAGCTGGAAGATCCGCTGGCAGAAATGGGTGTGCGCCATCACTGTGAAGTTATGGTCGAGGCCGGACCGGAACCGCATGAGGTCAGCAGGGTTCGTGAAGAGCCAGGCTGGCCTCCCCTTGTTATGCAGAGGAGCAATCCACCGACGGATGAAGTCCGCCCCGATCATCTCAAGGGTGAGCCCGACCTGGGTAAGCCAGAGAATCCTAGTGGTGGTGACCATGAGCTTTCCTCGTCGACGTCGACATCACTCCAATCGCTTCCGCGAACCGGCGGCGCCCGGGGAACTCTGCAGAACGCAGGCGGGTCCTTCTCTTTGATCTAGCACCACCGGCCCTGCCATTCTTCCCACCTCTCCTTCATGGCACCATCCAGGAACGCTCCCTTGGATTTTGGGATCCAAGCGATGCACCCCGAGATGGCACCTCCCGTTTGGATTCGAGGGAAGAGGTAATGGCGGAAGAGACGCCGTGTTGGGGTGCACCTTGGCAAAGCCTTCTCAGAGGTGCGTCAAAAGGGCCATGCACGCCACCGCGTTCGAGGTATAATCCAGGAGGTGGAAGCCGAAGGTGTGCATGATGTCGCTGAAGAAATCGGAGAAGGGAGGTCAGAGCCCACAAGAAAAATAATCAATAGAGAAGGGGTACCGATTTGGGGCAGCCTCGGCGTAGTCGGCAGGGATGACGCGCGTGGCCGGATGCCCCAAATTCTCTCCCCCCATCTTCACTCCCCACAGGGGCTTGAAGGAGTCTCGAAGCTCGAACACATCGACCGTTGAAGGGAAGAAAGCGGACTGCGTCCGCTGCACCGCCAGCGCACTCTCCGGCAGCCTGTGGCTCCGGCGTCCTTGGCCACTCCCTTGCCCTTGGTGGATTTTGGCGCCACGGCTACTGGGGGAGGAGGGCAGGACAGAGGGCGGCGGAAGCGCAACGACGGCAAGCGGGAACGAAGCTTAAGGAAGAAGAGGAAGGCAAACGAAGGTTTCCGAGATTGGGGTTGCACGAAGGGTAAAAGGAACAGTGCACACGCGGTTATCCCTTTTTACGAGGAAGCCACGGGGCGGGCTGCCCACTTACTGCAACGTGACGCATGCGTGTGGAAACCGCCCCACGCATGTCGCCCACGTCACGCACGCCCCCCCCCCCCCCACACTGCACCGCGCGCGTGGGTCGTGGGAGGTGGAGCGCGCAAAGAAACGTACCACGGTAAAAACCGCCCCACCTGCCCGCGCACCATTTTGGGCCTGGCCCAACAACGTGTTGCGCTTATGTGTCGCCCAGGCCCGGGGGCTCCTGTCGGTGTACAAAAATAGGGGCGCACCTTTGTACCCCTTTTCCTGTGCACGGGCAGTCAGAGCCACGCCCACGGCCACACCAAGCAGAACGAGGGAGGTGTGCCAAGGAAAGATTGAAGCCCAAGATAATCAAAGCAATGCTAAGGCCAAGGCCACAAAGAGCAGGGGGACGAAGCAAGTTCCCCTAGCAAGATCCTTGCCGGGTGGCCTCAGCGGCCCCGGCGAGACTCTTACCGGGACAGCTCACCCCGCACCAACAGAGCGAGCCACCCTTGAGCCCGCGGCCCCTAGTGCCACCATCAGCGTGGGGCCAGGGCTCGGGAAGGCACCCCTGTGGTGGCATACGGATCTTTGTGAAGACATATTCAAGATCAGATCAGAAGACGATGATTCTCGGCAAGATCCTTGCCAAGGAAGGCCACCAGACCCCGGGCAAGATCCTTGCCGGGGACGACAACACCACGGCGAGACCCTTGTCGGGCCACCCGGCAAGGCCCTCGCCAAAGACACCGGAAAGGCCACCACCAAGCCCACGTCAACCAAGCTCCCACCGCCGTTCACATGTAGCTGCCAGCCCACCCAGTTGGGCGGGCACCTGCGTGGCAACATGCAGCTCCCAGGCCAACATGCAGATCTTCGTGAAGGCTCCACCACCGCACCAACTCAGCTCCCTGCCTGCCTACATGGCACCGCATGCATCCCCCGACTGAGGCGCGTGTCGAAGCGAGGAGGAGCGGCGACGGATGGGACGGGCCTCACCCCCATCCCCAATAAAGCAAGAGGACACCTAAGGGTGCATTAAATGCACCTTGTCCTATAATACTGTCGGTGGGAACGACACCTATGGGATCACAAGAATCCCTACTACAGTTGCGGGGCGCGGGGTCGTGAGAAGAGCGGATCAAACAGATAGCACACGGTTCGTTTATCCAAGTTCGGGCCACGGGGATGCGTAAAACCCTACTCCTAGTTTGGTGGATTGTATATCTATGTTGTTGAGCTAGATATGGGGCGTGAGGAGCTCCAAAAAGCCGAATCCTCCTCCTGGTCGCCTCGGGCCTCCTTTTATAGGAAAGGGGTTGCCACAGTAGCATCAGGAGGTGGAAAGGGAACAGTGATGCGAGGTTATCCCTCGCATTACATGACAAGGCGCATTTAATGCGTCTTGCCTAGGTGTCCTTGCTTTATCGGGGACGGGGGAGGGGCCTGTCTCGTCCGTCGCCGCTCCCTCTCATGTCGACACACGCCCTGGCCAGCGGCGCCCACGGTGCCATGTAGGCAGGCAGGCAGCTGAGGTGGCGCAGCGGTGGGTCTCCACGAAGATCTGCATGCCGCCACGCAGGTGCCTGCCCAGCTGGTTGGGTCGGTAGCTACATGCGAACGGCAGTGGAGGTTCGACTGGTGTGGGCCTGATGGTGGCCCAACGGGTGTTCTTGGCAAGGGCCTTGCCGGGGCCCCGGCAAGGGTCTTGCCGTGGCGCCTGCTGTCATCCCCGGCAAGGCTCTTGCCGGGGGCCTTGTGGTCCTCCTTGGCTGGGATCCCGCCAAGGATCATCATCTTCTGAAGGGTATATCTGATCTTGAATGTCTTCACAAAGATCTGCATGCCACCATGGGGATGTCTCCCGAATCCACTGCCCCCATGGGGGCAGTGGACTCAAGGGTGACTCACTCCGTAGGTGTGGGGCGAGCTGCCACAGCAAGGGTCTTGCCGGGTTTGCTAAAACCCCCTCCCGGCAAGGATGTTGCGGGGGGGTCCGTTTCGTCCCCTTTGCTCTTTGTGGTCTTGGTCTTGGCATCGTTCTACTTCTCCTGAGCTTCGGCCTTGCCTTGGCTAACCTCCCTTGCCTTGCTCAGTGTGGTGGTGCCTGTGGCTCAGACTGCCCGTGCACAGTTATAGGGGTACAAAAAGTGTACCCCTCTTTTTGTACACCGACAGGAGCCCCTGGGCCTGGGCCACACGTAAGCGCAATCGCGTCATTGGGCTAGGCCCAAAAGCGGTGCGCGGGCAGGCGGGGCGACTTTTAGCGCGGTAATTCTCTTCGCGCGCTGTGCTTCCCATGCTTCCCGCGGCGTGGGGAGGCGTGTGTGACGTGGGCGGCATGCGTGGGGTTGCTTCCCGCAGGCATGCATCACATCACAGTTAATGTGAAAGGAGGCGGCCCGTGTTTTCCCCCATAAGAAGGAATAACCGTGGGCGCGCTGCTCTCTTTCTCCTCTTCCCTCGTGCCTTTTCCAATCTTTAAGCCGCCATTCCCTTTCTTCATTCCTTCCTAAGCTTTCGCTGTCGCCCGGCGCCGTCGCTTCGCCACCCCCCTTCCTCAGCCCTCTGAACTTCTTGGTTGCCATGGCTCCCAAGTTCGCCAAGGGCAAGGGGGTGGCGAAGGGCGCCGGGATGGTGGAGCCGCCGGAGAGCGCGCTGTTGGGGGACCGGAAGAAGTCCACCTTCTTCTTCCCCTCGACGGTTGATGTTCAAGAGCTCCGGGCCTCCTTAAAGCCCCTATGGGGAGTGAAGACGGGGGGAGAGGATTCGGGACACCCGGCGACGCGCATCATTCCTACTGCTTGCGCTGATCCTGCCTCAAATCGGTACCCCTTCTTCGTTGATTACTTTTCTTGCGGGTTATGCCCTCCTTTCTCCGATTTCTTCTGCGATGTTATGCGCACCTTCGGCTTTCGCCTCTTGGATTTTACTCCGAATGCGGTGGCATGCATGGCTTTCTTCGCGCATCTTTGCGAAGGCTTTGCCGGGGTGCATCTGTAACACCCTCGATGCGACTATATCTCCCACGTGTCGAGGCATGACTTAGAGGCATAATCGCATTGAAGGCATATGTCGCAAGTGAGGTAGTCTTCACACAACCCATGTAACATAATAAGGGAAAGAGATACATAGTTGGCTTACAATCGCCAGTTCACCCAATTACATGAATAAAGCATTACATCAATCAGATACAAACAAGGCCCGACTACGGAGCCAAAATAAGAGAAGAACCCCAAATGCGACAAAAGGCCCCCGATCGACCCCAACTGGGCTCCACTACTGATCAACAAGAACGAAACAACACAAAGGACAAGATCTTCATCGAGCTCCTCCTGAGCTTGGTTGCGTCAACTGCACGGTCTCATCGGCACCTGCAAGCTGGTTTTGGAAGTATCTGTGAGCCACGGGGACTCAGCAATCTCGCACCCTCGCGATCAAGACTATTTAAGCTTATGGGTAAGGTAAAGGTATGAGGTGGAGCTGCAGCAAGCGACTAGCATAAATGGTGGCTAACATACGCAAAAGAGAGTGAGAAGAGAAAGCAAAGCACGGTCGAGAATCTATGATCAAGAAGTGATCCTAGAACAACTTACGTCAAGCATAACTCCAACAACCGTGTTCACTTCCCGGCCCCCACCGGAAAGAGACCATCACGGTTACACACGCGGTTGATTCATTTTAATTAAGGTCAACTTCAGGTTTTCTACAACCGGACATTAACAAATTCCCATCTGCCCATAACCGCGGGCACGGCTTTCGAAAGTTCAAATCCCTACAGGGGTGTCCCAACCTAGCCCATAACAAGCTCTCACAGTCAACGAAGGAATAGACCTCCACCCGAGACATTCCGATCAGACTCGGTATCCCGGTACAACAAGACATTTCGATAGGGTAAAACTAAACCAGCAACACCGCCCGAATGTGCCGACAAATCCCGATAGGAGCTGCACATATCTCTTTCTCAGGGCACACTCAGATGAGCGCTCCATACAACTAAAACCAAACCTCGAGTTTCCCCGAGGGGGCGCGGCACAAGACTCTAGTTTGGACCAACACTTAGAGGAGCACTGGCCCGGGGGGGGGTAAAATAAAGATGACCCTTGGGCTGGCTGACCCAAGGGAAAGAAAAGGCTAGGTGGCGAATGGTAAAACCAATGTTGGGCATTGCTGGAAGAGCTTTACTTAAGGCGAACTGTCAAGGGGTTCCCATTATAGCCCAACCGCGTAAGGGACGCAAAATCCGGGAACATAACACCGATATGACGGAAACTAGGGCGGCAAGAGTGGAACAAAACACCAGGCATAAGGCCGAGCCTTCCACCCTTTACCAAGTATATAGATGCATTAATTAAATAAGATATATAGTGATATCCCAACAAGTAAACATATTCCAACAAGGAACGACCTCCATGTTCCAACAAGGAACAAACTTCAATCTTCACCTGCAACTAATAACGCTATAAGAGGGGCTGAGCAAAGCGGTAACATAGCCAAACAACGGTTTGCTAGGACAAGGTGGATTAGAGGCTTGGTTCAACAAAGTAGGAGGCATGATAAGCAAGTGGTAGGTATCGCAGCATAGGGATAGCAAAAGAGCGAGCATCTAGCAAGCAAAGATAGAAGTGATTTCGAGGGTATGGTCATCTTGCCTGAAATCCCGCAAGGAAGAAGAATGAGTCCATGAAGAAGACAAACGGACGTAGTCGAACGGATCCTCACAACATGACATTATCGGAACCAACCCGAAGAAGCAACACCGGAAAGAAGCAAACAACATAGTAAACAACCACCACAAAGACATGGCATGATGCACAAACAAGTATGATGCATGTCCGGTTTAATGAAGCATGACATGGCAAAGTGCACAAACAATCCTACAAATTAAATGGAGCTCAATATGCATCGGGATGCATATTGACAAAACACCACATCAATTATTTACTTCTCTCTCGTTTATGTACCCCAACAAAATTAAATGCTGATAACATGGCAAGAGGTGAAGCATGACGAAACTACCTACTCTATGCAAGTTTAAATGAGGCCGGAACAATAACCAACAAGTCCGGAAACTCCTCATGAGCATGCTTTGGTTATGGTACTGTTCTGCCCTAAACACAATTTTAGAGTTGTTTAACATGCAAGAAGAGTGCACCATGTTAAAATAGACATTTTTCTACCCCATTTACATATAAAGATTATTTAATTCGGAGTTACGGTTATTTAGTTATGAATTAAATCATTTTAACATGGCATAGGAGCAAATTTAAACAAACAACATTTTTAATATTTCAAACATAGATGAAAGTTGGATATTATTAATCTACACAAAATTCTGAGCAAGTTTCATTATAAATCATTTTAATCCGATGCACGGTTAGTGAGTTATTAAATGCATGATCTAGGGGGACTAATCTGCAAAACTGGCAATCTCTGGATAAATCGTTAAATCGCAGATCTAGGAAAAAATTGGCTATGGGCCGAAACTGCACATGGATCCATAGGGAAAACGGGAGAGGGAGGCTGCTCACCCATGGGCTCGGCCCAGGAAGGAGGGGGAGGCAGGCCGACGCGGGGGCGGCGCGCTGGGCTGGACTCGGGCGCTGGGCCTGGGAGGCCAAGGCGGCCGACGCGCTGGAGCTGGCTGGTGCGGAGGCTGGGCTGGGCCCACGAGGCGCAGGGCGTCCTCCTCCTCGATCCCGCCTGGATCGAGGGAGGCAGGGGGGCGGCGGCGGCGCCAGGAAACTCCGGCGAGGGCGCAGCAACGGCGGGGGCCGGAGAGTGATGGGGAACGCCGGGACGGCGCGGGAGCTGCCAGATCTGGCCGGAGGTGGCCGGATCCGGGCGATGCCGACGTGGAGATGGCAGATGCGGTGGCTGGCGATGGCGGACGCGGCGACCGGCGATGGAGGCAGCGAGGCGGCGAGAGGAGGCGGGCGGTGGTGCTGGGCAGCGATGGTCGTCGGCGGGGAGGCGCTAGGCGACGGGCGAAGAGGCGGCTGGCGATGGAATTCTGCGGTGGCGGCGGGGAGCCTCGGGCCCGGGAGGGCCGGATCTGGGCTGCTCCGGGCCCCGACGAAGTGGGGTGGCGCAGGCGCTGACATGGCGCACTGCGGTTGGTCTAGCGGAGTGGTGGAGCTGTGGTGGCGGGCTCCTATTGGTGGGAGTGAGGTGGCCGGCGAGATGGACACGTCCGGCGCGGCGTGGACGCGTCCGGCGGCGCGAGGGGAGGAGAAGCTAGGGTTTCATCCGCGAATTGATCCGAAATTTCGGGGAGGGGTGCTCTTTTATAGGTAGAGGGAGCTAGGAGAGTCCAAATGAGGTGCCGTTTTCGGCCACGCGATCGTGATCGAACGACCGAGATGATGGAGCAGAGTTAGGTGGGTTTTGGGCCAAATTGGAGAGGTGTTGGGCTGCAACACACACGAGGCCTTCTCGGTCCCTCGGTTAACCGTTGGAGTATCAAACGAAGTCCAAATGGTACGAAACTTGACAAGCGGTCTACCGGTAGTAAACCAAGGCCGCTAGGCAAGTCTTGGTCCAATCCGGAAATGTTTAATCCCCACACACAAAAGAAAGATCGAAATGACCACCGGAGGAGAACGAAGCGCCGGAATGCAAAACGGACAACGGGGAAAAAATCTCGGATGCATGAGACGAACACGTATGCAAATGAAATGCGCATGATGACATGATATGTAATGCATGACACGCAAGCAATGAAAAGGCAACAACAGCGAATAACTGAACGACACTTGGCACATCGGTCTCGGGGCGTTACAACACTCCACCACTATAAGAGGATCTCGTCCCGAGATCTAGAATGGCACCGGGGAAACAACGGAAGGAAGAGAGGAGAGGTAAAACTAAGTTGCTTCTTTGACCAATGAGTGAAACCACGAACCTTGAAAAGGTTAAGCCAAATCGAGAAAAGAATACAACGGAGATGATCGAAGCTGAAAACACTTCGTTAGAAGAGAGGAACAAAGAACATTGTGAAGAAAAGAAAAAACCTTGAGGTTGAAGGGCAAGATATATATTGAAACCATTCCGGTTAAAACAAGATAGAGAAGGATTAAGAATGATACAATTTGGACAGCACTCCGACTGCAAATGGAAGGAAATAACAAGAACTTGACAAGATGAGAGGATGCTTGATGAGATCAACAACATACTACCTTCGGAACTAATGAAAGAATGGTACAATGGGTAAGAACGATTTTAGATAGCACTCCGGTTGAGAAAGGATGTGAAACTTGATAAGATGAGAAAACTGGCATGAAAACACAACACTCCGGTCGAATGGATAAGCAAAGGAAAGAACATGATCCTGACGAAACAAGAAGATGAGTTGAAGAGAGCAACATTACAATGCCTCCGGAAGAAAAAAAATAGATGATAGATAAATGAAAAAGAAGGAATTGAGAAGAAAATGACAACTTCTGCCACCAATGATCTTGGAAGGCACCCTTCCAAGAAGGTTAAAACGTAGTTGTTGGAAAAGACCAACAACAAAACGAATAAGTTTGTAGTGGGCTTATGGAAAAACATCTCAAAACTATGAGGTGAAATTTTGCCACTAACGGAACCAATAGATTGGATTGATATCAGCAAGGAGACGAGAAACTATTTCACCGGAAGGATAAAAGAAGAACTTGGATCATTTCTAAACACCATAGATAGCAACAATCCTTAGGGAAGGCTTTAGGTGAAATATAACCCAAGATAACTCCAATGACGAGATTGATGGATTTGAAATATCTCATTCATGACAACATGTGAACGAAGAAACATGAATTCAAATTATCAAGAATGACATAACACCACCTCAAATGACACGGTAGAAAGAATTGTACTCCGGATAGCAAGATGAAGAAAGCTTGAGCTCCTTTGAAAAGAATCTCGATGAACACTTCGAAAAGGAAATAAATCCTCTATGAACCAACAAGTGGAACCTTCATGAAGAACTCCGGTAACAAAAGGATGATCAAACGGAAAGAAAGGGTAGTTGAAAACACAAGGTGGAACCTTGTACAGATTTAGATAGATCTCCGTGATTACATAATTGCGAGAGCTTGGAACTCCGGGAAAGAAAAAATGAGCACTTGAAACAAGAATAAGTATGATGAACCACTCCGGAAAAAACAGGAATTGAGCAAACTCGATGAAACAAGAATAAGAATTACATTATGCTTATTCCTCACCAATTAAATTGATGACAAACAATGGATTTGGCATACTACTTATTCTCGTAGAAAGGATTAAAAGAGATATATCAAACTTGAGAAGGTCTTCAATGAACCACCGGTAGAATTTGAAAAGCACGAATGCATAGATATGATACACAAAGGAAGAAAACTCTTGAATGAACCACCTTAAGAATTGAAAAAGAATGAAGAAAAGATAAAGAAACACCGGGAAGAATTAGCAAATGAACGAAAATGCTTGCTAGGATTTGGTTACATGAGAATGAAGAGATCAAGAACTGGTTAGAGGATAATTGATCGATGCACCGGTAAGATTAGGAGAACGATAACTGAAAGCTGAGAATGAATAAACCTGAATTGATGGACTCCGGATAATCAAACTGAGACGACTCTTGAATTACTCCGGATAGGTGAAAAAGAATTCTCACGATCAAAACAATTACGAGAGGATGGCAACAAGCTAGAATCACGAATCTTGAAGAGAATGGAGCAAGATTAAAGAGAAACTCTTCTTCGATCTTCAAAACTCTGGGAATTACAACGGGAAACACCACCAAGAATTGTTGAGGCACTCCGGGATGAAGAATGGAAAGGTTGAGCCGACGATGAAAAGAATTTGAAAGATCTTGGAGAAATACATTTGACTGATGATAATTCATTCTTACGTCAAACTTTGAAAAGAATTTGAGAATAACTCCGGGAAAATAAGAAGAGTCAGGTAAGATCCTGGGAAAAGACCTGTGGGTTAAGGCCCACTCAAAAGAAACACGTTGAACGATTTGAAGAGAGATAATGCACCGGTTGAAATAAAAGACTTGAATGAGAGAACCTCCTCGAAAGATCTTGAACGAATGCATAGTGGAAACACGAATCTTTGAGATATCTTGAGCATTCCGGAAGAATTGAATAGCAAGACAGGTATGAATATGAGGAGCACCGTCAAGAGAAGGTATTTGAAACGAGAAAAGGGGATATAATCGACAAATCTTGACTTGAATCCACCGGAGAAGAAAAGAAAGAAGAATGACGAACTGGAAGCTCCGTTAGAAACTTTCATGAGAATCACCGGATAAGAACATTGAAGGAAAAGAATGGAGAGACTTCACATCAATAAGATGGATACTTGATCAATAATTCGGAATCCTTCAAGAAAACAAGGGTGGGAGGGTGGGAAAACACCGTTGAGAACAAAACGAACACCGTTGAGAAGAAATGATACTTGATCTTGCAGATGTTGAAATGATCGGATCCACTTGAGGAGAGACACACCGATTGAAAAGAAATTGAAATGAGAAACTCGATGATCGAGAAGGATTAATATTCACATAGGAATATGAGAACACCATTTGGGGAAGGTATGGAATCAACATTTGACTTCGAAGCAACTCGAATACCACAACTCAAAACAAAAACAAAGGGATTGGCTTGCAAAATAAGCCGGAACAAACATATGATAGAGATTTCGTCCGAAGTTTTCGTGGTAGGGCCTGCACGGGCTCGATCGTACAGCACCATCATGTACAAGGCAGTGCACATGACATACGAAGCGTCCCCGAGTCGGCATAGCCAAGGACTCTTTAAGACACAACGAGACCACTGTAAAACCGACCGTGGATAGGCGGACCACTAGACGTCGAACCCCAATTTCATATCATACATCCGTCGGAAAGATATCCTAAGAGCTACTTGAATTCCCACCTATGAAACTCCCGAAATTTTCCGGTTATGCAATCAGGTGTTGGGGATATAGGGGAAGCATAATATCTCACCCAAAACTAGCAAATCCTACATCCAGCTGTATCCATCCTTCAACACATAACCAAGAAACCTTCAGAAATCATCTACCTCAACCTTTGAAAAGCATCAGTTATACAAGTTATGGCGATACTCCCGAACTCCCGCCCCAGTACTGGGTGGCGTCGAGGTTATCTCACCAACGAACTGCATAAAAGAGATTTTCGATGTCGGCGTACTAAACTCAGGTATTCCAGAATTGCAACGATAAAATTATGATGACAACACCTCAGAGCTCAACTCCCCGGGACACTTCCACTAAACCCCTGACAGGAGGCACCAAGACAATGTTCTCATCATAAAACCATCGGAACGATTCCAAGATACCCGCGTGATCCTAAAAATTTTTTAGTGAAATTTGAGAAGAGAAGAGTCAAAACTCTACGTCAGGATGCCTTACCAGAGCGATGAGGAGACTGGGAAGTAAAAAGAATTCCTAATCTCTCCGATATATAATTCCTAAAAGACTCAAAACATTTTTCTAGACACAACTCGGCCGCTAAAAACGATCAAGCAATGGGGCTCCTAAGGTCGGGGAAGGCTCTAATTACCAACTTGTAACACCCTCGATGCGACTATACCTCCCACGTGTCGAGGCACGACTTAGAGGCATAATCGCATTGAAGGCATATGTCGCAAGTGAGGTAATCTTCACACAACCCATGTAACATAATAAGGGAAAGAGATACATAGTTGGCTTACAATCGCCACTTCACCCAATTACATGAATAAAGCATTACATCAATCAGATACAAACAAGGCCCGACTACGGAGCCAAAATAAGAGAAGAACCCCAAATGCGACAAAAGGCCCCCGATCGACCCCAACTGGGCTCCACTACTGATCAACTAGAACGAAACAACACAAAGGACAAGATCTTCATCGAGCTCCTCCTGAGCTTGGTTGCGTCAACTGCACGGTCTCATCGGCACCTGCAAGCTGGTTTTGGAAGTATCTGTGAGCCATGGGGACTCAGCAATCTCGCACCCTCGCGATCAAGACTATTTAAGCTTATGGGTAAGGTAAAGGTATGAGGTGGAGCTGCAGCAAGCGACTAGCATAAATGGTGGCTAACATACGCAAAAGAGAGCGAGAAGAGAAAGCAAAGCACGGTCGAGAATCTATGATCAAGAAGTGATCCTAGAACAACCTACGTCAAGCATAACTCCAACAACCGTGTTCACTTCCCGGCCCCCACCGGAAAGAGACCATCACGGTTACACACGCGGTTGATTCATTTTAATTAAGGTCAACTTCAGGTTTTCTACAACCGGACATTAACAAATTCCCATCTGCCCATAACCGCGGGCACGGCTTTCGAAAGTTCAAATCCCTGCAGGGGTGTCCCAACTTAGCCCATAACAAGCTCTCACGGTCAACGAAGGAATAGACCTCCACCCGAGACATTCCGATCAGACTCGGTATCCCGGTACAACAAGACATTTCGACAGGGTAAAACTAAACCAGCAACACCGCCCGAATGTGCCGACAAATCCCGATAGGAGCTGCACATATCTCTTTCTCAGGGCACACTCAGATGAGCGCTCCATACAACTAAAACCAAACCTCGAGTTTCCCCGAGGGGGCGCTGCACAGGACTCTAGTTTGGACCAACACTCAGAGGAGCACTGGCCCGGGGGGGGGGGTAAAATAAAGATGACCCTTGGGCTGGCCGACCCAAGGGAAAGAAAAGGCTAGGTGGCGAATGGTAAAACCAATGTTGGGCATTGCTGGAAGAGCTTTACTTAAGGCGAACTGTCAAGGGGTTCCCATTATAGCCCAACCGCATAAGGGACGCAAAATCCGGGAACATAACACCGATATGACGGAAACTAGGGCGGCAAGAGTGGAACAAAACACCAGGCATAAGGCCGAGCCTTCCACCCTTTACTAAGTATATAGATGCATTAATTAAATAAGATATATAGTGATATCCCAACAAGTAAACATATTCCAACAAGGAACGACCTCCATGTTCCAACAAGGAACAAACTTCAATCTTCACCTGCAACTAATAATGCTATAAGAGGGGCTGAGCAAAGCGGTAACATAGCCAAACAACAGTTTGCTAGGACAAGGTGAGTTAGAGGCTTGGTTCAACAAAGTAGGAGGCATGATAAGCAAGTGGTAGGTATCGCAACATAGGCATAGCAAAAGATCGAGCATCTAGCAAGCAAAGATAGAAGTGATTTCGAGGGAATGGTCATCTTGCCTGAAATCCCCCAAGGAAGAAGAACGAGTCCATGAAGAAGACAAACGGACGTAGTCGAACGGATCCTCACAACACGACATTATCGGAACCAACCCGAAGAAGCAACACCGGAAAGAAGCAAACGACATAGTAAACAACCACCACAAAGACATGGCATGATGCACAAACAAGTATGATGCATGTCCGGTTTAATGAAGCATGACATGGCAAAGTGCACAAACAATCCTACAAATTAAGTGGAGCTCAATATGCATCGGGATGCATATTGACAAAACACCACATCAATTATTTAGTTCTCTCTCGTTTATGTACCCCAACAAAATTAAATGCTGATAACATGGCAAGAGGTGAAGCATGACGAAACTACCTACTCTATGCAAGTTTAAATGAGGCCGGAACAATAACCAACAAGTCCGGAAACTCCTCATGAGCATGCTTTGGTTATGGTACTGTTCTGCCCTAAACACAATTTTATAGTTGTTTAACATGCAAGAAGAGTGCACCATGTTAAAATAGACATTTTTCTACCCCATTTACATATAAAGATTATTTATTTCGGAGTTACGGTTATTTAGTTATGAATTAAATTATTTTAACATGGCATAGGAGCAAATTTAAACAAACATCATTTTTAATATTTCAAACATAGATGAAAGTTGGATATTATTAATCTACACAAAATTCTGAGCAAGTTTCATATATAAATCATTTTAATCCGATGCATGGTTAGTGAGTTATTAAATGCATGATCTAGGGGGACTAATCTACAAAACTGGCAATCTCTGGATAGTTAAATCGCAGATCTGGGAAAAATTGGCTATGGGCCAAAACTGCACATGGATCCATAGGGCAAACTGGAGAGGGGGCGGCTCACCCATGGGCTCGGCCCAGGAAGGAGGGGGAGGCAGGCCGGCGCGGGGGCGGCGCGCTGGGTTGGACTCGGGCACTGGGCCTGGGAGGCCAAGGCGGCCGACGCGCTGGAGCTGGCCTGGTGCGGAGGCTGGGCCGGGCCCACGAGGCGCAGGGCGTCCTCCTCCTCGATCCCGCCTGGATCGAGGGAGGCAGGGGGGCGGCGGCGGCGCCAGGAAACTCCGGCGAGGGCGCAGCAACGGCGGGGGCCGGAGAGTGATGGGGAACGCCGGGGACGGCGCGGGGGCTGCCGGATCTGGCCGGAGGTGGCCGGATCCGGGCGATGGCGACGTGGAGATGGCGGATGCGGTGGCTGGCGATGGCGGACGCGGCGACCGGCGATGGAGGCAGCGAGGCGGCGAGAGGAGGCGGGCGGTGGCGCTGGGCGGCGATGGTCGTCGGCGGGGAGGCGCTAGGCGACGGGCGAAGAGGCGGCTGGCGATGGAATTCTGCGATGGCGGCGGGGAGCCTCGGGCCCGGGAGGGCCGGATCTGGGCTGCTCCGGGCCCCGACGAAGTGGGGCGGCGCGGGCGCTGACATGGCGCGCTGCGGTTGGTCGAGCGGAGCGGTGGAGCTGAGGTGGCGGGCTCCTATTGGTGGGAGTGAGGTGGCCGGCGAGATGGACACGTCCGGCGCGGCGTGGACGCGTCCGGCGGCGCGAGGGGAGGAGAAGCTAGGGTTTCATCCGCGAATTGATCCGAAATTTCGGGGAGGGGTGCTCTTTTATAGGTAGAGGGAGCTAGGAGAGTCCAAATGAGGTGCGGTTTTCGGCCACGCGATCGTGATCGAACGACCGAGGTGATGGAGCAGATTTAGGTGGGTTTTGGGCCAAATTGGAGAGGTGTTGGGCTGCAACACACACGAGGCCTTCTCGGTCCCTCGGTTAACCGTTGGAGTATCAAACTAAGTCCAAATGGTACGAAACTTGACAGGCGGTCTACCGGTAGTAAACCAAGGCCGCTTGGCAAGTCTCGGTCCAATCCGGAAATGTTTAATCCCCACACACAAAAGAAAGCTCGAAATGACCACCGGAGGAGAACGAAGCGCCGGAATGCAAAACGGACAACGGGGAAAAAATTCTCGGATGCATGAGACGAACACGTATGCAAATGAAATGCGCATGATGACATGATATGTAATGCATGACACGCAAGCAATGACAAGGCAACAACAATGAATAACTGAACGACACCTGGCACATCGGTCTCGGGGCGTTACAGCATCCCAACACGATGCTCTTCCACCATTACTTCTTTCCTCGAATCCAGCCGGGAGGAGCCGTCTCCGGTTGCGTCACCTAGATCCCAAGATCCAAGGGGGCGTACCCGGACGGTGCCGTGAAGGAGAGGTGGGAGGAATGGCGTGGCCGGTGGCGCTGGATTGAAGATGAAAACCCACCGGAATTCTGCAAGGTCCGCCGAGTGCCGCCGGTCCGCGGCAGTGATTGGAGGGATGTCGACGCCGCCGATGGGAGGCTCACCGTCGCCACCACCAGGATTCTCCGGCTCACCCAGGCCGGACTCACCCTTGAGATGATCGGGGAGGACTTCATTCGCCGCCAGATCACCCTGTTGCACAGCAAGGGGAGGCCAGCTTGGCTCTTCACGAACCCGGCTGACATTGTGCGACTTTGCTCCGGCCTTGATCACAACTTCACAGTGCTGGCGCATGCCCACTTCTGCCAACGGCTTTTCCAGCTTGATGTGTGTCGCGATGGCGAGGTCTAGCGGACCGGGAATGTCGCGAGGGCTGCCGCAAAGGTTGGCAAGGCCCTCAAGGGGCCATTTTTCTAGCTGCCAGCGGGGTGGTCCCGTTGTGCAACAATTCGCGTCGGTTCGAGATCATCGCCATGATGTCGGACTGTAATGCGCACGGCCCTGTCCCGAGCTGGAAGGAGCCGAAGGTCGAGGATGTGCATCAATTCTTTGACACCCTGATCGAGGTGTACGTCAATGCCGACACTGAGTGGTGGCTTATCATGGACACCACCCAGGCAGAGCTGGACTACATCGCCACTAGGGCGAGGGAGGCACATCTTGCCATGGAGGCCGGCAGCACCGGGGGCGTGGAGGACATGGCCGCAACGGCGGCGGAGGAAGAGGAGCTCTCCCGGTGGGCGGCGGCCTCCGGGGAGGTCAGCAGCGCCAACACTAGATCTCTGCTCATCGAAGACGCGGCCGACGAGTCGTCGGGGGAGGAGGAGGAGGCGGCGGCGGGCTCGACGCCAACCAGGGGAAGAGGGTGAGTCCCGCGGCGGGCTGGCTCCGGTGAGCCGGTCCGGCCCGGCAGGGCTGCGCGGCCTCAATTGACCCTGGAGGGGTCTGGGCGCCACACGAGGGCCATGGCAGCCAAGAGGCTGACGAAGGCCGCTGAGAAGAAGAAGACAACAGCCCCTTCCTCATCCGGGCGCGCACAAACCCCACCGCCTCCTTCGCCTCCTCCGGCAGGCGTCGACTCGGATGATGATGCGGAGCTCCCTTTTGATCTCGGGCCTCTCAGCCTGGAGAGGAAAAGGAAACTGGTGGAAGAGGAGGAGACGGATGACGAGTAAGTTCTCCGTTCCTTACTATCATTTCCATTTCCTTGAATTGGGTCGCTTGTCTTGATCCATTTTTGCTTCTGTAGGGAGACAGAGACGTTGGCCCAGAGGTTGAAGAGGGCGAGGACCTCGGCGAGCAGCCAACCCTCGGCTGGGGCTTCAAAGACACCACTGGTGGTGCTGAGCAGCCCGGACAGCAGCCCCCGACGCAGCCCCCAGCGTAAGTTCGTCACCCTCTTCTTACTCGACACGTGGTAGGTGCTCGATGCTATGATGCTAACCTTGCCGGGTTTGCAGGAGGGGAGCGGCAGCAGGAGGAGCCATAGAGGGCTACTCCTAACACACCACCCCCATCGACTACGCCGCCGCGGGGGGCGTCCCCGGCAAGGGCATCATGCACGGAGCCCACACCTATGGAGGAAGAGGGAAACTTGGGCGCTGGTGGCTCTGCCACGGTGCCAAATGCTGGCGGAGAGTGGACTTCTGCTTCACAGCCTGGCACTGGTGAGTCGTCTATCCTTCGTCTCTGTTTTTCCCTTATTCTTTTCCTGGCTTCATTGCTCCCGTTGCTGCCCAAGCCCTCCTTCAATAGGTATGGAGGACGTGGATACCGTTGCTGGGAACATTGCTGAGGAGGCCGCCAAGGATGCTGCCGAGGACACCGCGGCGGGGGCCGCCAAGGCGACCGGCGAGGCTTCTGCCGAGGGCGCCAGCGGTGGACCTGCCGGTGAGGCTGGCAAGGCCTCCGCCGAGGAAGAGGTGGTGGGTGACGAGCCTCCCTCCTCATAAACCTCGGGGCCCGGCAGGTATCTTATGGTGGGCGATGATCTCTTCATCCACCTCCCAGGGGCGTCAAGCCGGGCGCCCGCCGAAGGGGAAGTTTTCGACGGCGAGGTGCTTGCCGCCACCGGGCTCGAGGTGGTTGATGAGCCGGGCGTTGGTGGCGACGGTTCTCCAGAAGAGCAGCTTTTCCGTGCCATGGGGGCCAATTTCCGGAAGCTCCAAGTCCTCTACCGTGCTCGCCTGGACAAGGTCAAGTCTAGGATGGCAATGGTGGACAATGCGGAGGTGGACTTCAAGGCGTGCGTTGCCGAGACACGGACCTGGTTCCACCAGGCTCGCGAGGAGCAGAGGGCCTTCCAGGAGAAATTGGCCGAGCGCGACGTGGAGCTCACCATGAAGATGGCCAACATCGAGAAGGCCCAGGAAAAGGCGGCGAACTTGACTGCCGCGGTCGAGGCCGCCCGGAACCAGCATCAAGCCACCTTGAATTCCCAGGAAGAGGACCTCACCGTGCGTGAGGCGAAGCTTGCCGCAGCATTCCGTGGCAAGGATGAGGAGCTCAAGGCCCTTGTCGCGCGGCAGACTCGTGAGATGGAGCAGAGGAACAAGGAGGCACTCGATGCCCAGGCTCTGGCCCATGCCGGCAAGGTAAGGGAGTTGGAGGTGGCGCAGGACGAGCTGAAGGAGCAGGCCCTCAAGCTGTCCAACAAGAAGAGCACGCTCAACAGCGCCTTGGTGGAGGCGCAAGGAGCGGTCATCAGCAGGGCTGGGGAGCTCTCCGAAGCGCAAAACTCCGTCAGAGACCTCAAGCTAAAGCTGGAGGATCTCGAGAAGATGCTGTCGGAGAGCAAGGCTCGGGAGGAGACCTTGACCAAGAGCCTGGAGGAGGAGAAGCAGCTGCGGGCGAACAAGGCCGCCTCCCACCAGGATTATGTGGCGGGTGAGAACAGATGGATCAGCCGTCTGGAGGAGGTCGCCGGCAGGGTCACCTCGCAGTTGGCCACCATGGGGATGCCACACGTGAGGTATGCCCCTGAGCGTAGCGGGACCGTCAACACCAAGTTGACCTTGTTCTTCGAGGGCGTCCTCGGAGCCTTGGCCTATCTTCATTCCAACAGGACGGCCACGCTGGCCGAGGAGGCCCGGCGACTTTGCCGGAGTGTCGTGACCAAGGTCCTCACCAAGACGGCATACTGGAATCCCGATCTTGACTTCGCGGCCGTGATGAAGAGCTTGCCGGATGGTGCTGACCTCACGGTGCTCAAGGAGCGCATCAAGCCCATCACCGACTGCATCGACGAAATCAAGAGGGTGGAAGGCCAGCACCGGGATTAGGCATCCCGTTCTTCTTCACCGCAGCGGGTTCCTGACCAAGACAAATTTTATCTTTAGTTAGAACCGTAGCTATGATGTGATGTAATATAACTTTGAAGTACTCTTAATTTTCATGCATGTTATTTCCCTGTTCGATTCCTCTTTGTATGCGTGCCCTACATCGATCGGGAAGGCTTGCCGGCGCGGAAGCCCCTAGCGGCGTTTTGGGGATGGATCCCCATGGCCAGCCGGGTATGCGTGCTGCCGGACGAGCCACCTTTCCGTTCTGAACGCGGCCGCTTGAACTGTCGAGCTTGACTCGAGTCAGAATCGGGGGCATTGCAGATCACGGAAGGCTACTCTGCCATTCTCGACGCAGCCGCTTGAGCTATTGAGTGGACTCGAAACAGGGCAAGGGCGTTGCCGATCGTGGTAGAGCCCCCTGGCATGCAGGTTTCTCATACAAAGCAAATATCTCTAGGGGAATAACCTCAAATAAGAAGGGTAGCACAAATAAGGGTTCAGTGTCGATCTTCTGGCCTCCTTTCTGATTCAAGGGTCACGAAGATGAAGGAGTGCCGGGCTAACTGCTAGAGCCGATTCTCACAATTGCGCCCCCTACCTGGGGCGCCAAATATGTCGGTGGGAACGACACCTATGGGATCACAAGAATCCCTACTACGGTTGCGGGGCGCGGGGTCGTGAGAAGAGCAGATCAAACAGATAGCACACGGTTCGTTTATCCAGGTTCGGGCCGCGGGGATGCGTAAAACCCTACTCCTGCGTTGGTGGATTGTATATCTGTGTTGTTGAGCTAGCTATGGGGCGTGAGGAGCTCCAAAAAGCCGAATCCTCCTGTTGGTCGCCTCGGGCCTCCTTTTATAGGAAAGGGGTTGCCACAGTAGCACCAGGAGGTGGAAAGGGAACAGTGAAGCGAGGTTATCCCTCGCATTACATGAGAAGGCACATTTAATGTGTCTTGCCCAAGTGTCCTTGCTTTATCGGGGACGAGGGAGGCACATGTCTCGTCCGTCGCCACTCCCTCTCGTGTCGACACGCGCCCTGGCCAGCGGCGCCCGCGGTGCCATGTAGGCAGGCAGGCAGTTGAGGTGGCGCAGCGGTGGGTCTCCACGAAGATCTGCATGCCGCCACGCAGGTGCCTGCCCAGCTGGTTGGGTCGGCAGCTGCATGCGAACGACAGTGGAGGTTCGACTGGCATGGGCCTGATGGTGGCCCAACGGGTGTTCTTGGCAAGGGCCTTGCCGGGGCCCCGGCAAAGGTCTTGCCGTGGCGCCTGCTGTCATCCCCGGCAAGGCTCTTGCCGGGGGCCTTGTGGTCCTCCTTGGCTGGGATCCCGCCAAGGATCATCCTCTTCTGAAGGGTGTATCTGATCTTGAATGTCTTCACAAAGATCTGCATGCCACCACGGGGATGTCTCCCGAATCCACTGCCCCCATGGGGGCAGTGGACTCATGGGTGACTCACTCCGTAGGTGTGGGGCGAGCTGCCACGGCAAGGGTCTTGCGGGGTTTGCTAAAACCGCCTCCCGGCAAGGATCTTACCGAGGGGTCCATTTCATCCCCTTTGCTCTTTGTGGTCTTGGTCTTGGCGTCGTTCTGCTTCTCCTGAGCTTCGGCCTTACCTTGGCTCACCTCCCTTGCCTTGCTCAGTGTGGTGGTGCCCGTGGCTCAGACTGCCCTTGCACAGTTATAGGGGTACAAAAAGTGTACCCCTCTTTTTGTACACCAACAAATACGAGGGATAACCTCGTGCCACTATAGACCTTTCCACCTCCTGTGGCCACTGTGGCAACCCCTTTTTCCTATAAAAGGAGGCCCAAGGCAATGAGGAGAGGAATTCGGCTCTTTGGAACCACACGCTGACCACAGCTAGTTCGGGAGCCCAAGAACTCTCAGAAATACACCCACCAAAGTAGGAATAGGGTTTTACGCATCATTGTGGCCCAAACCTAGGTAAACGATCCTTGTGCTATCTACTAGCCCTGCTCTCCTCGCAACCCTACGCCCCAGCAACCGTAGTAGGGGTCCTTGTGATCCCAAGGGTGTCGTTCCACACCGACACACGCCGGCGCCACCGGACCACCCTCTCCATCAGTGTTGAGCCGCCTCTCGCCCTCATCTGCTCGCGCCGGAGCCAAGGGCCCTGACGCCCTGCTTGACCTTCAGCCGTAGCCCCATCCGGTCTCTGCTTTGCCATGACCACACCTCTGCTTCGCTCGAGCAGAGGCGAATGAACCGCGCAGCTCCAGCGACCCTGTGTCCCTGCCGACGAGGTCTGCCGCCTCGGATGCCCTGGCATGGCACCCGTGAAGGAAATATGCCCTAGAGGCAATAATAAAGTTGTTATTTATATTTCTTTACATCATGATAAATGTTTATTATTCATGCTAGAATTGTATTAACCGGAAACTTAGTACATGTGTGAATACATAGACAAACAAAGTGTCACTAGTATGCCTCTACTTGACTAGCTCGTTGAATCAATGATGGTTATGTTTCCTAACCATAGACATGAGTTGTCACTTGATTAACGGGATCACATCATTAGGGAATGATGTGATTGACTTTACCCATCTGTTAGCTTAGCATGATGATCGTTTAGGTTGTTGCTATTGCTTTTTCCATAACTTATACATGTTCCTGTGACTATGAGATCATGCAACTCCTGAATACCGGGGAACACTTAGTGTCCTATCAAACATCACAACATAACTAGATGACTACAAAGATGCTCTACGGGTGTCTCCAATCGTGTTTGTTGAGTTGGGATAGATCGAGATTAGGATATGTCACTCAGAGTATCGAAGAGGTATCTCTGGGCCCTCTCGGTAATGCACATCACTATAAGCCTTGCAAGCAATGTAACTAATGAGTTAGTTATAGGATGATGCATTATGGAACGAGTAAAGAGACTTTCCGGTAATGAGATTGAACTAGGTATTGAGATACCGACGATAGAATCTCGAGCAAGTAACATACCAATGACAAAGGGAACAACATATGTTGTTATGCGGTTTGACCAATAAAGATCTTCGTAGAATATGTGGAAGCCAATATGAACATACAGATTCCGCTATTGGTTATTTACTAGAGACGTGTCTTGGTCATGTCTACATAGCTCTCGAACCCGTAGGGTCCGCACGCTTAACGTTCGGTGATGATCGATATTATGAGTTTATGTGTTTTGATGTACCAAAGGTAGTTCAGAGTCCCGTATGTGACCACGGACATGACGGGGAGTCTCGAAATGGTCGAGACATAAAGATCAATATATTGGATGACTATGTTTGGACATCAGAAATTTTTCGAGAGAGTTTGAGCATATACCAGAGTACCGAGGGGTTACCAGAACCCCCCGGGGAGTCAATGGGCCTTAATGGGCCATAGTGGAAAGGAGGAGGAGGCAACCAAGGTGGGCCCCCCCAAGCCCAACCCGAATTGGGAGTGGAGGCGGCCCCCCTTTCCTTGTCTCCCTCTCCCCCTTCCTTCCCTCTCCTACTCCAACTAGGGAAGGGAAAATCCTACTCCCACCGGGAGTAGGACTCCCCCTTTGGGCGCGCCTAGGAGGTCGGCCCTCTCCCCCTCCTCCACTCCTTTATATATGGGGGGCACCCTATGGACACATAAGTTGATCATTGATCTCTTAGCCGTATGCGGTGCTCCCCTCCACCATAATCCACCTCGGTCATATCGTCGTAGTGCTTAGGCGAAGCCCTGCGCCGGTAGCTTCATCATCACCTTCATCACGACGTCATGCTAACGAAGCTCTCCCTCGACACTCAGCTGGATCAAGAGTTTGTGGGACGTCACCAAGCCAAATGTGTGCAGATCACGGAGGTGTCGTACTTTCGGTACTAGGATCAGTCGATCGTGAAGACGTCCGACTACATCAACCGCGTTGTCATAACGCTTCCGCTTGCGGTCCACAAGGGTACGTAGACAACACTCTCCCCTCTCGTTGCTATGCATCACCACGATCTTGCGTGTGTGTAGAATTTTTTTTCAAATTACTACATTCCCCAACAGTGGCATCCGAGCCAGGTCTATGCGTAGATGTTATATGCATGAGTAGAACACAAAGGAGTTGTGGGTGTGGGTATATACATATTGCTTGTCGTCACTAGTTGATTCTTGATTCAGTGGTATTGTTGGATGAAGCGGCCCAGACCGACATTACCCGTATACTTGCGCGAGACTGGTTCTATCGACATGCTTCGCACACAGGTGGCTGGTGGGTGTCAGTTTCTCCAACTTTAGTTGAATCGGATTCAACGAACAGGGTTCTTTCTGAAGATCAAAAAGAAATCACTATACCGCATTGTGGTTTTTGATGCGTAGGTACGAACGGTTCTTGCTCAGCCGGTAGCATCCACGTAAAACTTGCAACAACAAAGTAGAGGCCGTCTAACTTATTTTTGCAGGGCATGTTGTGATGTGATATGGTCAAGACATGATGCTAAATTTTATTGTGAGATGGTCATGTTTTGCAACAAATTTATCAGCAATTGGCAGGAGCCATATGGTTGTCACTTTATTGTATGAAATGCAATCGCCATGTAATTGCTTTACTTTATCACTAAGCAGTAGCGATAGTCGTAGAAGCAATAGTTGGTGAGACGACAGCGATGCTTTGATGGAGATCAAGGTGTTAAGCCGGTGATGTTTGTGATCACGATGGTGCTTTGAAGATGGAGATCAAAGGCACAAGATGTTGATGGCCATATCATATCATTTATATTGATTGCATGTAATGTTTATCCTTTATGCATCTTATTTTGCTTAGTTCAGCGGTAGCATTATAAGATGATCTCTCACTAAATTTCAAGGTATAAGTGTTCTCCCTGAGTATGCACCGTTGCTACAGTTCGTCGTGCCGAGACACCACGTGATGATCGGGTGTGATAAGCTCTATGTTCACACAATGGGTGCAAGCCAGTTTTGCACACGCAGAATACTTGGGTTAAACTTGTCGAGCCTCGCATATGCAGATATGGCCTCGAAACACTGAGACCGAAAGGTTGAGCGTGAATAATATAGTAGATATGATCAACATAGTGATGTTCACCATTGAATACTACTCCATCTCACGTGATGATCGGACATGGTTTAGTTGATATGGATCACGTGATCACTTAGATGATTAGAGAGATGTCTATCTAAGTGGGAGTTCTTAAGTAATTTGAGTAATTGAACTTTAATTTATCATGAACTTAGTACCTGATAGTAATTTGCATGTCTATGTTGTTGTAGATAGATGGCCCGTGTTGTTGTTCCGTTGAATTTTAATGCGTTCCTAGAGAAAGCTAAGTTGAAAGATGATGGTAGCAACTACATGGGCTGGGTCCGTAACTTGAGGATTATCCTCACTACTGCATAGAAGAATTACATCCTGGAAGCACCGCTAGGTGGCAAACCCACTGCAGGAGCAATGCCAGATGTTATGAACACCTGGCAGAGCAAAGCTGAGGACTACTTGATAGTTCAGTGTGCCATGCTTTATGGCTTAGAACCGGGACTTCGACGATGTTTTGAACGTCATGGAGCATATGAGATGTTCCAAGAGTTGAAGTTAATATTTCAAGCAAATGCCCGGACTGAGATATATGAAGTCTCCAATAAGTTCTACAGCTGCAAGATGGAGGAGAATAGTTCCGTCAGTGAAAATATACTCAGAATGTCTGGGTACCACAACCACTTGACTTAGCTGGGAGTTAATCTTCCAGATGATAGTGTCATTGACAAAGTTCTTCAATCACTACCACCAAGTTCCAAGAGCTTTGTGATGAACTATAATATGCAAGGGATGGATAAGACGATTCCAGAGCTCTTCGCAATGCTAAAGGCTACGGAGGTAGAAATCAAGAAGGAGCATCAAGTGTTGAAGGTCAACAAGACCACCAGTTTCAAGAAAAAGGGTAAAGGGAAGAAGGGGAACTTCAAGAAGAACAGCAAGCTAGTTGCTGATCAAGTGAAGAAACCCAAGTCTAGACCTAAGCCTGAGACTAAGTGCTTCTACTGCAAAGGGACTGGTCACTGGAAGCGGAACTGTCCCAAGTATTTGGCGGAGAAGAAAGATGGTAAACTGAATGGTATATTTGATATACATGTTATTGATGTGTACCTTACTAATGCTCGCAGTAGTGCCTGGGTATTTGATACTGGTTCAGTTGCTAACATTTGCAACTCGAAACAGGGGCTACAGATTAAGCAAAGATTGGCTAAGGACAAGGTGACGATGCGTGTGGGAAATGGTTCCAAAGTCGATGTGATCGCCGCCGGCACGCTACCTCTACATCTACCTTCAGGATTAGTTTTAGACCTAAATAATTGTTATCTGGATCTTGTTTAATGTAGACAGTTATTCATTTAAATCAGAGAGTAATGGTTGTTCTATTTATATGAGTAATATCTTTTATGGTCATGCACCCTTGATGAGTGGTCTATTTTTACTAAATCTTGAGAGTAGTGATACATATGTTCATAGTATTGAATCCAAAAGATGCAGAGTTGATAATGATAGTGCAACTTATTTGTGGCACTGTCGTTTGGGTCATATTGGTGTAACACGCATGAAGAAACTCCATTCTGATGGACTTCTGGAATCACTTGATTATGAATCATTTGGTACTCGCGAACCATGCCTCATGGGCAAGATGACTAAAACTCCGTTCTCCGGAACAATGGAGCGAGCAACAGAGTTATTGGAAATCATACATACTGATGTATGTGGTCCAATGAACATTCAGGCTCATGGCAGATATCATTATTTTCACACCTTCACACATGATTTGAGCAGATATGGGTATATCTACTTAATGAAACATAAGTCTGAAACATTTGAAAAGTTCAAATAATTTCAGGGTGAAGTGGAAAATCATTGTAACCAGAAAATAAAGTTTCTACGATCTTATCGTGGAGTAGAATATTTGAGTTTCGAGTTTGGTCTTCATTTGAAACAATGCGGAATAGTTTCGCAACTCACGCCACCCGAAACACCACAACGTAATGGTGTGTCCGAATGTCGTAATCGTACTTTAGTAGGTATGGTGCGATCTATGATGTCTCTTACTGATTTACCGCTATCGTTTTGGGGTTATGCTTTAGAGACAGCTGCATTCACATTAAATAGGGCACCATCTAATTTCGTTGAGCGGACACCTTATGAACTGTGGTTTGGCAAGAAACCCAAGTTGTAATTTCTTAAAGTTTCGGGCTGCGATGCTTATGTGAAAAAACTTCAACCTAATAAGCTCAAACCCGAATCTGAGAAATGTGTCTTCATAGGATACCCAAAGGAGACTATTGGGTGCACCTTCTATCACATATCCGAAGGCATGATATTCGTTGCTAAGAATGGATCCTTTCTAGAGAAGTAGTTTCTCTCGAAAGAAGTGAGTGGGAGGAAAGTAGAACTTGATGAGGTAATTGTACCTACTCCCTTATTGGGAAGTAGTTCATCACTGAAATCAGTTCCAGTGATTCCTACACCAGTAAGTGAGGAAGCTAATGATGATGATCATGAAACTTCAGATCAAGTTACTACCAAACCTCGTAGGTCAACTAGAGTAAGATCCGCACTAGAGTGGTATGGTAATCCTGTTCTGGACGTCATGTTACTGGACCATGATGAACCTACAAACTATGAGGAAGTGATGATGAGCCCAGACTGCAAAATGGCTTGAGGCCTTGAAATCCGAGATGGGATCCATGTATGAGAACAAAGTGTGGACTTTGGTTGACTTGCCCGATGATCGGCAGGCCATAGAGAATAAATGGATCTTCAAGAAGAAGACTGACGCTGACGGTAATGTTACTGTCTACAAAGCTCAACTTGTTGCAAAAGGTTTTCGAAAAGTTCAAGGAGTTGACTACGATGAGACCTTCTCACCCGTAGCGATGCTTAAGTCTGTCTGAATCATGTTATCAATTGCCGCATTTTATGATTATGAAATTTGGCAAATGGATGTCAAAACTGCATTCCTTAATGGATATCTTAAACAAGAGTTGTATATGATGCAACCAGAAGGTTTTGTCGATCCAAAAGGTGCTAACTAAGTGTGCAAGCTCAAGTGATCCATTCATGGACTGGTGCAAGCCTCTCAGAGTTGGAATATATGCTTTGATACTGTGATCAATGTATATGGTTTTACACAGACTTTTGGAGAAGCCTGTATTTACAAGAAAGTGAGTGGGAGCTCTGTAGCATTTATGATATTATATGTAGATGACATATTGTTGATCAGAAATGATACTGAATTTCTAAATAGCATAAAAGGATACTTGAATAAGAATTTTCCAATGAAAGACCTCGGTGAAGCTGCTTATATATTGGGCATCAAGATCTATAGAGATAGATCAAGACGCTTAATTGGACTTTCACAAAACACATACCTTGATAAAGTTTTGAAGAAGTTCAAAATGGATCAAGCAAAGAAAGGGTTCTCGCCCGTGTTACAAGGTGTGAAGTTGACTCAGACTCAATGCTCGACCACTACAGAAGATAGAGAAAAAATGAAAGTCATTCCCTATGCTTCATCCATAGGTTCTATCATGTATGCAATGGTGTGTACCAGATGTGATGTGTGCCTTGCTATTAGTTTAGCAGGGAGGTACCAAAGTAATCCAGGAGTGGATCACTTGACAGCGGTCAAGAGCATCCTGAAATACCTGAAAAGGACTAAGGATATGTTTCTCATTTATGGAGGTGACAAAGAGCTCGTCGTAAACGGTTACGTCGATGCAAGCTTTGTCACTGATCGGGATGACTCTATGTCACAAACCGGATACGTATTTTTATTAAATGGTGGAGTTGTTAGTTGGTGCAGTTCCAAGCAGAGCGTCATGGCGGGATCTACGTGTGAAGTCGAGTACATAGCTGCTTCGGAAGCAGCAAATGAAGGAGTCTAGATGAAGGAGTTCATATCTGATCTAGGTGTCATACCTAGTGCATCGGGTCTAATGAAAATCTTTTGTGACAATACTAGTGCAATTGCCTTGGCAAAGGAATCCAGATTTCACAAGAGAACCAAGCACATCAAGAGACGCTTCAATTCCATCCGCGATCAAGTCAAGGAGGGAGAGATAGAGATTTGCAAGATACATACGGATCTGAATGTTGCAGACCCGTTGACTAAGCCTCTCTCACGAGCAAAACATGATCAGCACCAAGACTCCATGGGTGTTAGAATCATTACAATGTAATCTAGATTATTGACTCTAGTGCAAGTGGGAGACTGAAGGAAATGTGCCCTAGAGGCAATAATAAAGTTGTTATTTATATTTCCTTATATCATGATAAATGTTTATTATTCATGCTAGAATTGTATTAACCGGAAACTTAGTACATGTGTGAATACATAGACAAACAGAGTGTCACTAGTATGCCTCTACTTGACTAGCTCGTTGAATCAATGATGGTTATGTTTCCTAACCATAGACATGAGTTGTCACTTGATTAATGGGATCACATCATTAGAGAATGATGTGATTGACTTGACCCATCTGTTAGCTTAGCACGATGATCATTTAGTTTGTTGCTATTGCTTTTTCCATAACTTATACATGTTCCTATGACTATGAGATCATGCAACTCACGAATACCGGAGGAACACTTAGTGTGCTATCAAACGTCACAATGTAACTGGGTGACTATAAAGATGCTATACAAGTGTCTCCGATGGTGTTTGTTGAGTTGGCATAGATCGAGATTAGGATTTGTCACTCCGAGTATCGGAGAGGTATCTCTGGGCCCTCCCGGTAATGCACATCACTATAAGCCTTACAAGTAATGTAACTAATGAGTTAGTTACAGGATGATGCACTACGAAATGAGTAAAGAGACTTGTCGGTAACGAGATTGAACTAGGTATTGAGATACCGACGATTGAATATCGGGCAAGTAACATACCAATGACAAAAGGACCAACGTATGTTGTTATGCGGTTTGACCAATAAAGATCTTCGTAGAATATGTGGGAGCCAATATGAACATCTAGGTTCCGCTATTGGTTATTGATCGGAGATGTGTCTCGGTCATGTCTACATAGTTCTCGAACCCGTAGGGTCTGCACGCTTATTTTTCGGTGATGATCAGTATTATGAGATTATGTGTTTTGATGTACCGAAGGTAGTTCAGAGTCCCGGATGTTATCATGCACATGACGAGGAGTCTCGAATTGGTCGAGACATAAAGATCGATATATTGGATGACTATGTTTGGACATCGGAAAGGTTTCGAGAGAGTTCGGGCATATACCGGGGTACCGGGGGGTTACCGGAACCCCCCGGGAGTCAATGGGCCTTAATGGGCCATAGTGGAAAGGAGGAGGAGGCAGCCAAGGTGGGGGCGCCCCGCCCCCAAGCCCAATCCGAATTGGGAGGGGGGGCCCGCCCCCCTTTCCTTCCCTCCCTCTCCCCCTTCCTTCCCTCTCCTACTCCAACTAGGGAAGGGGGAATCCTACTCCCACCGGGAGTAGGACTCCCCCCCTTGGGCGCACCTAGGATGCCGGCACTCTCCCCCTCCTCCACTCCTTTATATACGGGGGGCACCCCATAGACACACAAGTTCATCATTGATCTCTTAGCCGTGTGCAGTGCCCCCCTCCACCATAATCCACGTCGGTCATATCCTCGTAGTGCTTAGGCGAAGCGCTGCGTCGGTAGCTTCATCATCGCCGTCATCACACCGCCGTGCTGACGAAGCTCTCCCTCGATACTCAGCTGGAATAAGAGTTCATGGGACGTCACCGAGGCGAATGTGTGCAGATCGCGGAGGTGCTGTACTTTCGGTACTAGGATCGGTCGATCGTGAAGACGTACGACTACATCAACCGCATTGTCATAACACTCCCACTTACGGTCTACAAGGGTACGTTGACAACACTCCCCCCTCTTGTTGCTATGCATCATCATGATCTTGCATGTGCGTATGATTTTTTTTTTGAAATTACTACATTCCCCAACAGCCCGAACCCCGCCATCCTCGTCCGTCGCGTTGCCGGTGACCAAGCCACCAAAGTCGCGCCGCTGCCTCCCCTGCTTCTGTGTGCGAGCATGGAGGATGAGGACGACAACGCCAAGTCCAAGCCACCTCGCCCGGTTCCTACCATTCTGCGCCATCCCTGCCAGCCGCTCCGCCACCGTGCCAAGATCCAGCCGCCCTCATCCTCGTCATCCCTGCAAGCAGCGTCGCTGCGCCCTGGAACTCCGGTCGCGCGAGGCGTTGACCAGACGAGCCTCTCGCCCCGCGCCTCCTTTGGCATCGCGCTGGGGCCCGTTCGCCAGATCTGCGGCCCAGCTCCCACCTCCACCAAACGGGCCAAGCCCATGGTGAGCAGCCCCTCCAGCCCTCTCCTGTACACTGTTGGCCTAGCCAGATTCAGCCAAGTTCATATTTTTGTTTTGTCTGCTGTGATTTAGCTATTTATCCAGAGAATGCCAGTTTTACAAAAAAAAACCTCATTGTTCATTCATATCATTACTCACAAACCGTGCATCGGATTAAAATGTTATAAACATGTAAAATGCTTAGAATTTCATCTAGTTTCATAATATTAAACTTTCATCCATGTTAAAAATGTTTAAATTGTTGTTTGCATTAATTTGCATAAATGACATGTTAAAATGGTTTATTTCATAACTATTTAACCATAGCTCCGAATTTAGTAAACTTATATAAATGGTGTAGAAAAATGCATAGATTAATATGGTGCCCTTTATTTTGTTGTTTAACAACATTAAAATTGTGGTTAGGGCAGAACAGTACCAATTCCGAAATATGCATATGAGGATGTTCCGGAATTGTTGTTTGTTGTTCCGGCCTCATTTAAACTTGCCTAAATAGTTAGTTTACTTATGCTTCACCTCTTGCCATGTTAATCAACATTTAATAATGTTGGGTACATAAACGAGAGCGAACTAAATAACTTGAATGTGGTGTTTCGTCAATATGCAACTCGTTGCATATTGATCTCCACTTAATTTGTAGAATTGATTGTTGCACTTTGCCATGCCATGACTCATTAAACCAGACATGCATCATACTTGGTTGCGCATCATGTCATGTTTATATGGTGGTTTTCTACCATGTTGTTTGCTTCTTTCCGGTTGTGCTTCTTCTCGAAAGTTTCGGTTACGTTGCGATTGTGACGATCCGTTCGACTACGTTGGTTCATCTTATTATTCATGGATTCAATCTTCTTCCTAGCAGGATTTCAGGCAAGACCATCACCTTGGATCTCACTACTATCTTTGCTTTGCTAGTTGTCTCGATGCTATCGCTATGTCGCGCTACCTACTACTTGTTTATCAAGCCTCCCAAATTGCCATGATAGTGCTACCTCTTGAGCACTGCGTTGGTTTTCCCTTGAAGAGGAAAGGGTGATGCATCAACATAGTGTAAGTATTTCCCTCAGTTTTTGAAAACCACACGCAGGTCCCTCGTACCTACACAAACAAATAAGAACCTCGTAACCAATGCGATAAAGGGGTTGTCAATCCCTTCACGGTCACTTCCGAGAGTGAGATTTGATATAGATACTAATGATAAGATAAATATTTTTGGTATTTTTATGATATAGATTGAAAGTAAAGATTGAAAAATAAAATAGATTGGAAACTTATATGATGGAGAATAGACCCGGGGCCATAGGTTTCACTAGTGGCTTCTCTCAAGATAGCATAATTATTACGGCGGGTGAAAAAATTACAATCAAGCAATTGATAGAAAAGCGAATAATTATGAGAATATCTAGGCATGATCATGTATATAGGCATCACGTCCGTGACAAGTAGACCGACTCCTGCCTGCATCTACTACTATTACTCCACACATCGACCGCTATCCAGCATGCATCTAGAATATTAAGTCCATAAGAACAGAGTAATGCCTTAGGTAAGATGACATGATGTAGAGGGATAGATTCAAGCAATATGATATAAACCCCATCTTTTTATCCTCGATGGAAACAATACAATACGTGTCGTTTCCCTTTTTGTCACTAGGATCGAGAACTGCAAGATTGAACCCAAAGCTAAGCACATCTCCCATTGCAAGAAAGATCAATCTAGTAGGCCAAACCAAAATGATAATTTGAAGAGACTTGCAAAGATAACCAATCATGCATAAAAGATTTCAGAGAAGAATAAAATATTGTTGATAGATAGACTTGATCATAAACCCACAATTCATCGGATCACGATAAACAAGCTGCAAAAAGAGATACATCAAATAGATCTCCAAGAAGATCAAGGAGAACTTTGTATTGAGATCCAAAGAGAGAAAAGAAGCCATCTAGCTACTAGAAATGGACCCGAAGGTCTGAATTAAACTACTCACACATCATCGGAGGGGCCATGGAGTTGATGTAGAGGCCCTCCGTGATCAATGCCCCCTCCGACAGAGCTCCGGAAAAGGCCCCAAGATGGGATCTCTTGGGTACAGAAGGTTGAAGCGGTGGAAATAGGGTTTCGTCATGCTCCTAGATGTTTTCGGGGTATGTGAACATATATAGGAGGAAGAAGTAGGTCCATTGAGCCACGAGGGGGAGGGCGTGCCCAGGGGGGTAGGTGCGCCCCCTGCCTCGTGGACTCCTCGTCCGTTTCATGACGTCCACTCCATGTCCTTTGGATCACATTTGTTCCAAAAATCACGCTACCGAAGGTTTCATTCCGTTTGGACTCCATTTGATATTCATTTTCTGCAAAACACTGAAATAGGCAAAAACACAACAATTTGCACTGGGCCTCAGGTTAATAAGTTAGTCCCAAAAATAATATAAAAGTGTAAAATAAAGCCCATTAACATCCAAAACAGATAATATAATAGCATGGAACAATCAAAAATTATAGATACGTTGGAGACGTATCAGCATCCCCAAGCTTAATTCCTACTCGTCCTTGAGTAGGTAAATGATAAAAACAGAATTTTTGATGTGGAATGCTTTCTAGCATGTTCTTCAATGTATTTTTCTCTATTGTGGCATGAATGTTCAGATCCGAAAGATTCAAGATAAAAGTTTATTGTTGACATAAAAATAGTAATACTCCAAGTATGCTAATCAAACAATTATGTCTTATCAGAATACTACAGCCAAAGAAAACTTATCCCTACAAAGTCATATAGTTTGGCCATGCTTCATTTTCGTCACACAAAATGCTCCCATCATGCACAACACCGATGACAAGCCAAGCAATTGTTTCATACTTAGCCTTTTCAAGCTCTTTCAACTATATGAGCGCGAGCCATGGACATAGCACTATGGGTGGAATAGAATATGATGATTGAGGTTGTGTGAGAAGACAAAAAGGGAGAAAGTCTCACATTGACGCGGCTAATCAATGGGCTCTGGAGATGCCCACCGATTGATGTCAATGCAAGGAGTAGGGATTTCCATGCAATGGATGCACTAGAGCTATAAATATATGAAAGCTCATCAAAGAAACTAAGTGGGTGTGCATCCAACTTGCTTGCTCACGAAGACCTAGGGCATTTGAGAAAGCCCATCATTGGAATATACGAGCCAACTCCTACCTGCATCTACTACTATTACTCCACACATCGACCGCTATCCAGCATGCATCTAGAGTATTAAGTTCATAAGAACAGAGTAACGACTTAGGTAAGATGACATGATGTAGAGGGATAAACTCAAGCAATATGATATAAACCCCATCTTTTTATCCTCGACGGAAACAATACAATACGTGTCGTTTCCCTTTCTGTCACTGGGATCGAGCACTGCAAGATTGAACCCAAAGCTAAGCACTTCTCCCATGGCAAAAAGAGTTACATCGAATAGATCTCCAAGAAGATCAAGGAGAACTTTTCATTGCGATCCAAAGAGAGAGAAGAAGCCATGTATGTCGGTGTGGAACAACACCTATGGGATCACAAGAACCCCTACTACGGTTGCCGGGGCGCGGGGTTGCGAGAAGAACAGGATTAGTAACCAGCACGAGGATCGTTTACCCATGTTCGGGCCGCGAGGATGCGTAAAACTCTAGTCCTGCTTTGGTGGGTGTATTTCAGAGAGTTCTTAAGCTCTCGAACTAGCTATGGTGAGTGTGTATTTTGAAAAGGCCGAATCCTTCTCCAGTATGTCATGGGCCTCCTTTTATAGTCGAAAAGGGCTGCCACAGTGGCACACAGGATGTGGAAAGGCGCGCGATGCTATGAGCTTATCGCTCGTATTACAAGAGGAGGCGCATTTAATGCATCATTTAGGTGTCCCCTTGCTTTATTGGGGACGGGAACGAGGCCCGTCCCGTCCGTCGCCGCTCCTCCTTGCTTCGACGCGTGCCCTGGTCAGTGGTGCATGTGGTGCCATGTAGGCAGGCAGGTAGCTGAGGTGGCGCGGTGGCAAAGCCTTCACGAAGATCTGCATGCCGCCACGCAGGCGCTTGCTGAGTTGGCATGGTAGCAGCATGTTGCCACACAGGTGCCTGCCCAGCTGGTTGGGCTGGCAGCTGCATGCGAATGGCGGTGGAGACTTGGCTGGTGTGGGCCTGGACATGGCCCTGCTGGCGCCCCTGGCGAGGGCCTTGTCGGGTGGCCCGGCAACGGCCTTGCCCTGGCGTGCTGTTGTCCCCGGCAAGGACCTTGCCGGGGGTCTGGTGGCCTTCCTCGGCATAGATCTTCCTTAGGGTCGTCGTCTTCTAATCCTCAACTGATCTTGAGTGTTCCTCGTCTTCATAAAGATGTGTATGCGACTATGGAGGTGCCTCCTGAGCCCTGGCCCAACGTGATGTTGGAGACTGTGGGCTCAAGGGTAGCTTGCTCTGTTGGTGTGGGGCGAGCTGCCCCGGCAATGGTCTTGCCAGGGCTACTGAGGCTGCCTCGGCAATGGTCTTGCCAGGGGAACCTGCTTCGTCCCTCTGCTCTTTGTGGTCTTTGCCTTGGCATTGCTCTGGTTATCTTGGGCTTCGGTCTTACCTTGGCTCACCTCCCCTGTTCTGCTTGGTGTGACTGTGGGCGCGGCTCCGACTGCCCGTGCATAGGTAAAGGGGTACAAAATTGCACCCCTCCTTTTGTACAACGACAGGAGCCCCCAGTCCTAGGCCACAGATAAGCGCGACAAGTTGTTGGGCCAGGCCCAAAATGGTGCGCGGGCAGGCGGGGCGGTTTTTACCGCGGTGAAACTTTTTGCGTGCTACACTTCCCACGTCCCGTGTGTGGTGCGACGTGGCATGGTGGGGCGCGCGTGACGTGGGCTGCATGCGTGGGGCGGTTCCTGCACGCATGCGTCACATTGCAGTAAATGGGAAGCTCGCGCCTTCCCCATGAAAGGAGGGAGGCGTGGAGGCGCGGCTTATTTACTACGTGGGGCCGGGTTGCGGTCTCCAAGGCGGCCACACCTCACGATCACGGGGTGGGGAGAGGTCTCTTCACCCGTTCCCTCGATTCTGCACGTTTGCCACGCGTCCTCCATGCGCTTGGGGTGTCAAGCGGTGGAGGCGGGAAACCGGGCCGGCGCTGGTTGGGGCAGTAGGTCGGTCTTGATTCCCCGCACCTCTGGTGGCTGGATTGGCCGAGCGGGGCGGCCGAGCCCCGACCCTGCCCCTTTATAAGGAGGGGGAAGGGGGGAATGGAATCCTGCACTCTTTTGTCATCTATCTCCTCATGCTTCCGCTTCTTCCTTTCACTCCCCATAGAGAAAGGGAATCCTGGTCCTTCGTCGGTGGTGGCGAGGGTCGCCGCTTGACAGCGCGTCGCTCCCCCTCCTGAGTCCGCGGTGGTGGAACCGGCCGCGAGGGGAAGGGGGCGAGGCCGTGGGCAAGGCCGAGGCAGAGGTTGTAGTGCTCGGGGAAGAGGAGGACGGTGCGGCGTGCCGGCTTCGCCCCCGCCAATGATGCCGTTTCCGATGGAAGGCCATGTTGGAGACCAGCCCTGCGAGTTCTTCATCAGGCTATGCTGGCCTCCGCGTCGCCGTCTTCGTCTTCCCGCCCCGTTTGCTCGGGAGATGGAGCGTGACCCACCCCAATCCCTCAGATTGCACATGAGGGGTTGTGGGAATGGGGCACGTGGGTCGACGTCGACTTCCCGGCTCCTCGGGTCATGTACCTCCGTCATGGATGGAAGACGTTCGCTCGCATCCACAGCCTGATGGCGGGGTTCGTCCTCTACTTCAAATTAATGGAGGACAACCTGCTCTCCATCAAGTTCTTCTGAGACTTCGGGAATCACCTAAAGTGCTGCGTGGAGAGATCCTCCGACGGAGATTCCGATGATGGAAGCCCTTCCTCGAGCAGAAGCGATGAGGAGGACAGTGGGGCAGATGACGGGGATGAGTCCGACTAGGTGTCGGATGCCCCCGCCTAGGCGGGTGCGGCAGCAGCAGCATCTGCACCTGGCGGCTCCTCTGGCAGAGTTTTGCCGGGGGCGGGGCTAGCTCCTTGAACTTCTCGGGGTGGCTGGCATTGGGAGGCTGCGGAAGAGGAAGAGGGCGGGCGGCAAGGCCGACAACTCGGAGTACATGGGCACCGACGCCTTCATCGCGTATTGCCGGTCCTGTCGCCTCGTCTTCTAGCTCCTTTCCCGGCATAGTCATCACCAGCCGACCCGTGGGGGGCCACCGAGGTGTTCTCTTGGTGCTTTCTGCTGCTCGTAGCTTGCCTAGGCCCCCCTTTTTCCCTTTCACCTCCTTGACCTGCCTCCTGAGGAGAGGGACAAGAAAGGGATCACGGGCATCTTATCTCTTTTTTAATCTGTCAGCCTTCGGGCCTTGTTAAATTTAAAGCTTGTAATCCCCCTTGTTCCTGTTTTTCATTCCATACGGACTGTACCTGTGTGGGATGCTTTTAATGAAAAAGGGATGTTTGCCGGGTTTTCATTTGTGGGTAGACCCTGCGACAAGGAGCGAATCCTTGTCATAGTTTAAGATAATCGTTTTGACCCGGCAACAGGCCTTGTCGTCCCCCCACTTCGCTCGACCATTCTCGCGCCCTTGGCGGAGGCAAGGATGAGGCGGGCTTAGGCTCCTCATTCTACTTCCTTGCCACCGCGACTACAACCAAATCCGGGCCCAGGAGATAATCCTTGGGTATAGAAAAGGGGAGCACGGTAGCCTAGAAATAAAACGAGGTTTCACATATCCCAGTTCCATTCTGAAATGGATGATAGAGGATGAAAGACTTATCTAGATCTGCAGCCCCCGGCAACCTTGTCTTGCCGCAATTGGATCCTTGTGCTTGCAGCCCCCGACAACTCTCGTTTGCCGAGGTCGGGACGCCGGTCCATTTCCTTTCTTCCAAGTAGCTCAGCAGAAGTGCTCATGTGCCCTGCGAACCAAAGGAGGACAGACAAGAAATGGATAGACGCACACTCGACCTCTAGGGTAGGGGTTAGTCGCTGCTAAGCACTATCAACCCTAACCAAGGAAGAGACTCGACCTAGCATGCATGCTATAACTTAGGGCGCCAGCGCTTCATTTATTTATGCTCAGGGTCTGCTCCTGGCTTTGTACAAAGGGCTATATGCCTTGCTGGCAAAGCTTGTGCAGAAGGTGGCTTGCCGGGAGGCCCGGCAAGCCACGCCTTATGGGTAAAACTTGCGAAGATGCTCGATGTTCCAAGAGTTGCTCACTGGGACAGCATCTTCGGTCTCTAGGCAGACTGCGCCAGGTCTGGTGACTCGTGTTACCCGATAAGGGCCTTCCCACTTTGGCATCAACTTGTTGGAATTCTTGGCCGACTGAATGTGCCGAAGAACAAGGTCGCCTTCCTCAAAGCTTCAGGCATGAACCTTGCGGCTATGGTAGCGGCACAGGGCTTGCTGGTACCGTGCTGCTCGCACAGCCGCCCGAAGATGATCTTCCTCAAGGAGCATTGCGTCATCTTGCCGCAACTGCTCTTGCTCAAGCTCATCATAAGCGAGCACTCGAGGTGACCTGTATATGAGTTCCGTAGGGATAACTGCCTCCGCCCCATATACTAGGGCAAAGGGTGTCTGTCCGGTGGCTTGATTTGGCATCGTTTTGATCGACCAAAGAACCGTCGGTGACTCATCAATCCAGCGCCTTCCACTCTTGTGCATCTTGTCAAAGGTCTTCGTTCTTAGGCCTCGCAACACATCAGCATTTGCCCTCTCCGCTTGGCCGTTGCTCCGTGGGCGTGCCACGGAAGCAAAACAGACCTTGTTACTAAGGTCTTAAACGTAGTGCATGAAGGTGTCGCTTGTGAACTGCCTTCCGTTGTCGGTGATTAGTCTGTTTGGCGCACCAAAACGGCAGACCAGTCCCTTGAAGAACTTGACAGCTGATTGAGCGGTCACCTTTCTCACTGCTTCCACTTCCGGCCACTTTCTGAACTTGTCGATTGCAACGTACAAGTACTCAAAGCCCCCGACAGCGCGGGGGAAAGGGCCCAGTATATCAAGCCCCCAGACTGAGAATGGCCAGGAGAGAGGGATTGTTTGAAGGGCTTGAGCTGGTTGATGAAGCTTCTTTGAATGGAACTGACACGCTTCACACTAGGTTACTAGTGCCGTCGCATCCTGGAGGGCGGTGGGCCAAAAGAAACCTTGCCAGAACGTCTTGCCGGCAAGGGCCCTTAACCCTATGTGGGAGCCACATATGCCTCCATGTATCTCCGCCAACCGCTCCAGTCCTTCCTCCCGGGGGATGCACTTCAATTTTACACCGTTCGTCCTTCTCCTGTACAGGAAGTCATCGACGAACTGGTGCAGGGCGGACCGACGGGCTACTTTCTCCGCTTCTTCCCGCTCCTCAGGAAGCTCCCCTATTTGGAGGAATTGGACGATATACTGCGCCCATGCCGGAGCCTGGGGCTCGATGGCAAGGACCAAAGGCATCTCTTCCGCCATGGGAGCGGCTGTCTCTACGGTCAGGGCTTGACGCCCTGCCGGAGTCAGTTGCTCTTGGGCAGGCTCAGTGTGCACGGCAACATCCTTGTTGGCCGTCCCAGGGGGCTCGGCGGGAAGGTACTTGCCGGGACCTAATTTCCTCTGCTTGTTCTGCTCTGTTGATGGTTCGACGGATGGCTGAGTTAAACGGAGCAAAAAGGTACCCGGCTCCATAGGTAGCTTGAATGCAACATGCTTTGACAGGTAATCGGTGATGTCGTTCTCCGCTCGGGGGACATGCTCCACTTGGATGCCATCAAAGCGCTCCTCCAGCTTTCTCACCTCATCTACGTAGGCCTCCATCAATGGGCTCTGGTAATCCTTGTTGACCTTCCTAACAACAAGTTGCTAGTCACCCCTGATGATGAGCTTCTTAACCCCGAGGTCTGCCGCGATCCTGAGACCGGTGTGTTGTGAGCAATCCCTCGTACTCAGCAGTGTTGTTGGTGGAAATCTCCCTGGGGAAGTGCATCTGGATCACGTACTTGAGGTGTTCTCCGGTGGGTGCGACGAGCAGCACACCGGCACTGGCGCCTTGCAGCGAGAAAGCCCCATGAAAGTACATGATCCAGTCGTGGTCTGCTTCCTTGACGGGGAGAGTGGTCTCCTGGACTTCTTCGTCGGGCGTTGAGGTCTAGTCTGCAATGAATTCCGCCAAGACACTGCTCTGGATTGTTGAGGTACTTTCAAACTTCAAACCGAAACTTGATAACTCCATCGCCCATTCCACAATCCTTCCGGTTGCATCTGGGATATGTAGTATCCGTTGCAACAGGAGGCGGGTGATGATAGTGATCTCGTGGGCTTGGAAGTAATGATGCAGCTTCCTCGAGGCCATAAGGAGGCCGAAGAGCAATTTCTGCACACCGGAGTACCTCGATCTAGCTCCCTTTAAGAGGGAGCTGACAAAGTAAACCGGGTGCTGCATCATCTTCTTCTTCTGCACCACGTCACTCGACTGTGCAGGCACTGCCTTGGTGCCATCAGACCCTACCGGGGGCCTCGCCTTGCCGGCACCAGGCCCTGCCGGGGAATCTTTGGCTTGCCATCCACTGGTTCTGCCGCTGTCACTGCCTCCTCGTCAACCTCCCTCTGTGCCACCAGTGCGGCGCTGACCACTTGATTCGTCACCGCCAGATACAACAGCAACGACTCTTCTGGTTTAGGCGCAACCAGTATTGGCGTGGAGGAAAGGTATTTCTTCAGATCCTGAAATGCTGCCTCTGCTTCTGGGGTCCACTCCATTGGGCCTGCCTTCTTCAAGATTTTGAAGAAAGTAAGGGCGCGCTCGACGGACTTGGTGATGAATCGGCTCATGGCGGCGACGCAGCCGGTGACCCGACACACATCCTTGATCCGCTTGGGCGCCTCAATCTGATTAATAGCCTTGATTTTGTCTGGGTTTGCCTTGATCCCGCGCTGCGACACAAAGAACCCAAGAAGCATGCCGGACGGAACGCCGAAGACACACTTCTCAGGGTTCAGCTTGAGGTTGATCTTGCGCAGGTTGGCAAATGACTCTTCCAGATCTTGAACAAGAGTTGCCCTGTCTTTGGTCTTGACCACTATGTCATCCATGTATTACTTCCATATTTCTATGGAGCTAGGGTTCAAAACCAATTTGGACTGCTCTTGCAAACATCGAGCCAGCACTCTTCAACCCGAAAGGCATCCTTAAAAAGCAATACGTACCACATGGGGTGATGAATGTTGTCTTCTCTTCATCTTCTCTTGTCATGAAGATTTGGTGGTAGCCCGAGTAGGCGTCGAGGAATGACAACAGATCACACCCGCCATGGAGTCGACAATCTGGTCGATGCACGGCAATGGGAAGGGGTCCTTAGGACAAGCCTTATTGATATATGTCTAGTCAATACACAACCTCCACTTCCCATTTGCCTTGCGCACCACTACCGGATTGGCCAACCACGTCGGGTGGAGCACTCCTCTCACCAAACTTGCCGCTTCCAACTTCCTGATCTCCTCTGTGATGAACTCCTGCCTCTCGAGAGCCTGCTTTTTGACCTTCTGCTTGACGGGCCGCGCATGAGGACAGACAGCCAGGTGGTGCTCAATCACTTCCCTGGGAACACCGGGGATGTCGGATGCTTGCCACGCAAACACGTCGACATTCGCCCGTAGGAAGGTGACAAGCGCGCCTTCCTATGTGCTGCCGAGGGTGGAGACTATGGTGAAGGCCCCTCCCATGCCATCCTCCCTGACGGACACCTTCTTGGTCTGCGGCGACTCAGCTCTGGATTTCTTACTCTTGCCAGTAGAGCTCTCTGGCACGTCCTCAATGGTAGCACAATGCTCCGAGGAGGTGTGCTTGCCGGAGTGGGTCCGAGAGGTCTTGTCGGGCTTCTTCTTCCCTCCTGGTCCTTCAGTGGCAGGAGCAGGTGCCTTGATGGCAGCTACTGCAATAGCTTCCCGGTAGAGTTGGTCGGCGCAAATCAGCGCATCCTTCTTGTCGGAGGGGACGGAGATGATGGTCAATGGCCCGGGCATCTTTAGCATGTTGTAGGCGTAGTGTGATGCCCCCATGAACTTGGCTAGTGCCGGGCGGCCGAGGATCCCGTTGTAGGGCAATGGGATCTCGGCCACATCGAAGATGATCCTTTCCGTCCTGTAGTTCAACTCCCCTCCAAACGTCACGGGCAGTGTGACCTTCCCCTTCGGCTGGCTCCTCCCTAGATTGACCCCTTGAAACATGCCCGTTTCCTCAAGGTCTCCATCAGGGATTTGCAATCTTTTGATCACTACAGGCGAGATCAAGTTCAGGCCGGCCCCGCTAAGGGAGTCCTGGATTAGGGGGTCTCCGGATAGCCGGACTATATCCTTTGTCCGGACTGTTGGGCTATGAAGATACAAGATTGAAGACTCCGTCCCGTGTCCGGATGGGACTCTCCTTGGCGTGGAAGGCAAGCTAGGCAATACAGATATGTAGATCTCCTCCCTTGTAACCAACTCTGTGTAACCCTAGCCCCCTCCGGTGTCTATATAAACCAGAGGGTTTAGTCCGTAGGACAACAGACAATCATACTGTAGGCTACCTTCTAGGGTTTAGCCTCTACGATCTCGTTGTAGATCAACTCTTGTAATACTCATATCATCAAGAACAATCAAGCAGGACATAGGGTATTACCTCCTTCAAGTGGGCCCGAACCTGGGTAAACATCGTGTCCCTAGTCTCATGTTACCATCCGCCTTAGACGCACAGTTTGGGATCCCCTACCCGAGATCCGCCGGTTTTGACACCGACATTGGTGCTTTCATTAAGAGTTCCACTGTGTCGTCACCATAAGGCTTGATGGCTCCTTCGATCATCGGTAGCGATGCGGTCCAGGTTGAGGTTTTCCTCCCCGGACAGATCTTTGTATTCGGCGGCTTCACACTGCGGGCCAATTCGCTTGGCCATCTGGAGAAGATCGAGAGATACGCCCCTGGCCATCAGGTCAGATTCGGAAACTTAAACTACACTGCCGACCTCCGCGGAGACTTGATCTTCGATGGATTTGAGCCCATGTCAGGTGCGCCGCACAGTCACGACGAGCATGTCGTAACTCTGCCGTCGAAGAATGTTCGGGATATCGCATCTGCAACTACTCCGGCCTTCAATCCGGAGCAAATTGCTCCATCCAAGGACGGAGGGATAGACCCCGCCATGGAGGCCGCACTCTCAGGGGCGATGGGGCCGGATACTGACTCCACCCCTTACAAGAGCCGTGTCGCCAAACTGCTGGATTCATCTCCGGCCACGGACTCCGAGCCGCCTGCATCCATGCCCATCGAATCCGACTGGGCACCGATCATGGAGTTCACCTCCACGGATATCTTTCAGCACTTGCCTTTCAGCGATGTGCTAAATTTGTTAAAGTCTCTCTCCTTGTCAGGAGAACCTTGGCCGAACTATGTCCGGCTAGAATGGGATACAGACAACGAAGAAATTCGCTGCCCGCCCACCACCCACTTAGTAGCCACTGTCGATGACTTAACCAACATGCTCAACTTCGACTCTGAAGACATCAACGGCATGGACAAAGATGCAGGAGACGAACAGGATCCTGCGCACACAGGACGCCCGACAGCCACTTCATCACATGACATATATATGGTGGACACCCTTAAAGAAGCCAATGGCGACAAGACAGCGGAATATGAACCCTCCAAGAAGCAACCCAAGCGCCGACGTCAGTGGCGCCACTCTAAGTCCCACAACAGCAAAAGTAGTGATACCAGCACAGGAGATAATAACACTCTGGATAGTGCCGAAGACAACCACAATCCCCTCCAGCATGATGTAGAGCTGGAGGATGAACAACCCAGCCCTCCAGAGCAGGCTGCAGATGGGGAACCAGAGGAGGACAATTACATGCCTCTCTCCGAAGACGAGGCGAGCCTCTACGACGAAGAATTTATCGTGCTTGAGGACACCGTCGAACAACAGCACTTCAAGCGCCAGCTTATGGCCACAGCAAATAGTCTGAAGAAAAAGCAACAACAGCTTCAAGCCGATCAAGACTTGCTAGCAGATAGATGGACCGAAGTCCTTGCGGCCGAGGAATGCGAACTCGAGCGCCCCTCCAAGAGTTACCCAAAACGCAGGTTGCTACCTGACCTCGAGGAGGAAGCATTGAAACCTCATGCACCAGTGTACGATGCGGCTGACGTCCACTACGTGGCCGAGCCAAAGAGGCGTTTCAGCCTGAAGTTCAGCCTGCACCCCGCCGCCACTCAATCAAAAATACCAAGGCCCGGGCAACACATGGACCTGCGAGACGTATGGGACATCAGGGAAAAAATCGCAAGGTCAATATATGGGTCACGGGCGCGTGCGCCAACGCGGGACGATGATCGTCACGCCGGATACACCAAAAGTAAATCCGGCCGGTCCAAATACAGCAGACAAGACTCATATGAACTGCGTCGTGATATAGCCCGACACAGAGGCGCTGCACACCCCCTATGCTTCACAGATGAAGTTATGGATCAGAAATTCCCGGAGGGTTTCAAACCCGTAAATATCGAATCATATGATGGTACAACAGATCCCGCTGTATGGATTGAGGATTTCCTCCTTCACATCCACATGGCTCGCGGTGATGATCTACATGCCATCAAGTACCTCCCACTAAAACTCAAAGGACTAGCTCGGCATTGGCTGAATAGCTTGCCAGCAGACTCCGTCGGTAGTTGGGAGGATCTGGAAGAAGCATTCCTTGACAACTTCCAGGGCACTTATGTGCGACCAACGGATGCTGATGACTTGAGCCATATAACTCAGCACCCCGGGGAATCGGCTAGGCAATTCTGGACACGATTCCTAACAAATAAAAACCAAATTGTCGACTGTCCAGATGCAGAGGCCTTAACGACATTCAAGCATAACATCCACGACGAGTGGCTTTCCCGACACCTCGGCCAGGAGAAGCCGAAGTCTATGGCAGCCATCACGACACTCATGACCCGCTTTTGCGCGGGCGAGGATAGCTGGCTGGCTCGCAGCAACAACACATCCAGGAATCCGGCCACTCCGGATAACAAAGATGCCAACGACAAATCATGACGCAACAAACACAAGAGCCACAAATATGGTGATAAAACGAATAATACGGCAGTTAATGCCGGGTTCAGGGTCTCAAAGCCCGGTCAGCGAAAAGGGCCCCACAAAAATACAAATCCGGGTCCATCAAGTCTGGACCGCATACTCGCTCGCCAATGCCAAATTCATGGCACCCCAGAAACACCATCCACCCATACCAACAGAGAATGTTGGGTCTTCAAACAAGCCGGCAAGGCAGGCGCCAAAAACGAAGAGGGGTCTCAAAGCGACGATAGCAACAAAGAGCCTAGTTTCCAAACATAGGAGGGCAAAAGAAATCCCTCCCCCCCATACTCAATCGGTGAATGTGGTAAATACCACCCAACCGGCCCACTTGATATAAGCTAGGGCCGGTTACCTTCAACCGCACGGATCGTCCGGTTAAAGCCAATTGGGGCAATCCAGCCGCACTAATCCTCGACCCAATAGTATACGGGTTCCACCTCACTCGAGTCCTTATGGACGGAGTTAGCAGTTTAAACCTACTTTACCAGGATGCAGGGCGCAAGATGGGCATCGATCAGTCAGCGATCAAGGCCACTAAAGCCACTTTTAGAGACATCATACCAGATATGGAGTAACTATCAAGCACTGCTCGGGCGAACCGCTTTCGCTCGATTCAACGAGGTACTATAAGCTCACAATACCAAGTCCAGGCAGCGTCATCATGGTTCATGGCAAGGCCGAATTTTCTTTCGACGCCAACAAATACATCACTGCCTTACCAGCAGGAACACCAAGCAGCACCTCGCAGCTGAATCTCGAGTCGACACCTAGGCTCCCGGACACCGTCAAGGGGCTCCAAACTACTTCACGGAAGGATACTCTGGCTCATCCAGGGTTCAATTAAACACTCCGGCGAAGGCCACGACAGGCCGAACTCAGCGGCTCAACCTCCCTCCGGCATGCAAACATTTCTTATATTTCCTTCGCAGGTCCACCTTCGCACCGACTAGGACAGACTCCATAGAGGCAGCTCGAACGCGCCTGGGGATCCTAAGACATTTCCCGCAGCGACCGTCCGGGCACAATACAAACCCGCACTCAACCTTTTCCCCTGGTCACAGCAGGTTCTGCTTTCACAACTCCATTTTTTTATTATTTATCACATTACTTGTACCATACGCATAGACGTATTATTCATACAACATGTGGATTCATATGATGTTTACCTGCTGGTTATTTCTTATCGAAATCATTTCATCAAATGGCATCCGTACACAGCAGTATGCCCTATACATGCCAGGGGCTTCATCTTCCCCATAACACGACAATAAAAGTCCGAACACCTTCACGGAAGTTCGGCACCCCGAACTTATAGCATTATATGCATCAGCTCCGAATCATGTCTTGGGTCAATAGTTGGGTTTGCCCGGCTCCTATGTTTTGGTACCTTACATTCCGCTATATCAGCTAAGGTAGCACTGGGAGAACTATTGCGATTGTGTCCCGGTTCTTCCGGACGAGCACCTTAGTAGAGAAAGCCGAAAACTAACTATGATGATATGGCGAGAACTGGTTAGCTGTTCGAGGGGTCACAAAATCTTTAAGGATTTCTCCCGCACAATGCCATAACCAATGCAGCGTGCGACAGATCGGGTTTTTCCCCCCGATCAGGCGCTTATAGAGCCCCTAGTACGGTCTTCCAAATACAAGGGGATGCGCCGACCATACTAAAGCTCCTCTCGCTAAGTGAGAGTGATAAAGCCCTATAGTCTGATTGCCTGGTTCGTTGTGCTCAACACCTCCCTTGGAGGACCCAAAACTGGGATAAAGAGTGCTCAGGTTTATCCCGAACACCCCCATACTCCTTACGTGGGGGCAGAAGCCGACGACTGGCCAACTCTCAACCTTAATATAAAAACGGCCCCACAGGAGGGTAAACTTCTATAAAACAGTCGACATATCAATGACCTTGTTTAAACATTACAACGGACAATATGATCCGCATTCAGGGAAATACAATGTCCTTGGTACATAGCTCCGCCGCAAGGTAGGATCCTTTCAGGACACTCTTATAATATGATTCGGGCTTGCGGTGCTCCTTCCCCTCCGGCGGTCCTTCGGTCACCAGCTTTTCAGCATCCATCTTCCCCCAGTGCACCTTTGCAAGGGCAAAGGCCATTCGCGCTCCTTCGATACAGACCGACCGCTTGATGACGTCAAGTCAAGGGCAAGCGCTTATAAGCCGCCTTACGAGCCCAAAGTAGCTGCTTGGAATCAGTTCGGCAGGCCATAGCCGGATAACCACATCTTTCATGGCTAGTTCCGCCACCTTATGTAGTTCGATCAGCTATTTCAGTTGATCGGCAAAAGGCACCGGATAATTCGATGCGAAATACTGAGACCAAAAAAGCTTGTCGACGGTGTTCCTTCCTTTGTCTCGGTAGAAGTGAGCGGCATCTGATATACTGTGCGGCAGCTCGGCAAATACACCTGAGAAGTCCAGATTCGCAATCAGTAACATAGTTTTCCCTTCAAATATTTTCTTTACATGGGAAAAACTTACCTGCCACGATCTGCCTCGCCTCTTGGATCCCCTGCAGCTCGCTTTGGGTTTCCCCTAAGCGTCGCTCATGGCTTGGCGCACCTTGGTGAGTTCGGACTCTTTCTCCATTAAACTTTGCTCCAAGGCCTCACATTTACTCACGGCCTCTTGCAGCTCCTGCTCGGCTTTAATAACTCTGGCTTCGTGTTTCTTTGTGTTTTTCTCGGCCTCGGCAACGGCCCTTTTGAGGGCCTTGACTTCGGTCATAACTCCTAGCACAAATTATGTGGCTTATTTCATACCGAACATTTATCTCGCAATAAATACACATAATACTCGTGCATACCTTGCTTATCCCTCAATTGTATTTGCAATTGGCCAATTTCTTCTCTGTCCCGCTCTAGACTTTGATTCAGTCCGGCGATCTCCGCAGTATGAGAGGGAGCAGCCGCTACAGGTATCTGCTCGAAACATGATAGAAATCAATGTCATTTAGTAAGTCTCCTAGAGATCATGAATTCGATCCCCTGTCCGGTTCTTTCTTTCACAAAACAGTGTATCAGGGGCTACTATCTATACTATGACACTCTTCAATAACTCATATAACATACCTCAAAGCCTTTTATAAGGCTGATACAGGCTTCGTTCAGTCCATTCTCGGTCGAATCAATTTTCTTAATCACCGCGCCCATCAGGGCACGGTGTTCATCAACAATGGAGGCATCTCGTAGCGCCACCAGCAAAGCATCCGGCACTTCTGGATGAACAGAGGTCGCCGGTAGAATCCTTTTCCCCACGTCTCCAGCCCCTGTGGTTCGACCTCCAGGCGCCGCCTTCATGGTTTTTTCCTTTTCTCCTTGTCCGGGGTCCTGTCGGGACGAGGCCTCGGTGTTTGGCACCTGTTTGGAGGAAGGGTCCTTCGGGGGCCTCCCGCTCTCCACAGAGTTTGAGCTCAGCAAGTCCTCTGATGAGGATTGTTTGGTACGGGACCTCACCGGACTACAAGAAATATACGGCTTAGGTTAAAATACTAAGCCACTACGAGTCCGGATGCTTAAACGTATTTGGATACTCATGAGTTCACCAAGGGCTGGGCCCTGGGATCCCATGACGTGCCGCTGTCGGCGGCGGCAGGAGACTCCTCTTAACGAGGAACCTTTCCTCTTTTGGGTAGTTCGGCCTCCAAGGATGCGGAGGCCGTCCTCTTCCTTCTTCCCTCCGCAGGGGATTCATCTCCCTCCTCCTTTTTGTCCTCTTCGAAGGCGTAATGGGCTTCAGAGCCTTCGGGTATTGTGCCCGAAGTGCTGCAACGACGAAGACCGCCCCGGGTCTTTTTAGCCCCCTTCTCGGTCATCTTCTTCGGCACCTTGTAAGGCGCCGGGACCAACATCTTCGTCAGAAGTGGGATGTCGGGTCTTCGGGCAGCGGGGTCGGACAATGGATCCGCTCTGCCTTCTTCGTCCAGCTCTGGGAAAGTTGATAAACACGCGTCAAGCGCGTCCATTGGGTCATGCGGATGGAAAAGTTTGACAAACTCACCGAACTTGCAGGGCGGGAAAGTTAGTACCCACGGTCTTCGGCGGAGTCCGGACTTAAAAAGCACCTTCCAAATATCCTCATGTGACGAGCCGAAGAGCCTTCGCAAGGTTTGGTGCCTGGCTGGATCAAACTCCCATAGATTGCGAGTCTGGTGTTGACAAGGCAGTATCCAGCAGACTAACATCACCTGGACTACGTCGAAGAGTTCAATGTTCTTATCCCCCATATCCTTAATGCGTGCCTGGAGCACCGACAGTTCGTTGGACGAGGACCAATCCAGTCCTTTCTTGACCCAGGACGTAAGCCGCAGATGGGCGCCAGATCGAAACTCGGGAGAAGAGGCCCGCTCCATGCCGCTTGGCTCAGTGATGTAAAACCAATGTTGTTGCCACTCCTTCACAGAATCATTAAAGGTTCATGTTGGCCATATAACGTTGGGCATCTTGCTCACCATAGAGCCCCCATGCTCGGCGTGCTCGCCGCCCACCACCTTGGGCTTCACATTAAAGACCTTCAGCCATAAACCGAAGTGTGGCGAAACACGGAGAAAAGCCTCGCACATGACAATGAATGTTGAGATGTTGAGGAAGGAATTAGGGGATAGATCATGAAGATCGACCCCATAATAATACATGATACCGCGAACGAATGGGTGAATGGGAAATCCCAGCCCACGGACAAAGTGAGGGAGGAATACAACCCTCTCGTGGGGTTCCGGAGTGGGGACGATCTGTCCCGCCGTCGGGAGACGGTGGCCGATTTTCTTGGCCAGATACCTGGCCTCCCGAAGCTTTTTGATATCCTTCTCTCGGACAGTAGAGGCCATCCATTTGCCTCCTGCTCCGGATCCAGACATCTTTGGAAGACCTCTTGTGGGTAGAGGAGGTGAACGGTCGCGCGTTGGAGCCTGAGCAGAATGGAATGAGTTGGGAAGAAGGTATGGGTGAAGAGGGTGAATTATTGTCCCTTTATAAGGGCGGAAGAGGCGATGCGCCCCCCTCGCTTGGTAAAACCTCTTATTCTCCAAGCGCCATAAGTAATGGCACTTTTGGGTTACCCGCGTCCGTATTGATGAGCATCTCGTAATAAGGGGAACACAATCTCTGCTTTGACAGAACGTGTCAAGAAAACTGCCCCATGTTATGTGCGGTGCTGGTTGAGAAAAATGGTTTGAATAATGACCGGGTCGTGATGTAACACCATGCTATCTAAACACGTCAGCAGATTAGATTTTTAGAAATATTATTCTCTCTACGGTGGTATGTGGAAATTATTTTGCAGAGCCGTACATTATTCTGGTGTTCAAAATCTTCTATAGAGTATTCGGAGGAAGAACCCGCCTTGCAATGCCAAAGACAATACTGCGCGCCGGACTCATCGTCATTGAAGCTTGGTTCAGGGGCTACTGAGGGAGTCTTGGATTAGGGGGTCTCCGGATAGCCGGACTATATCCTTTGTCCGGACTGTTGGGCTATGAAGATACAAGATTGAAGACTTCATACCGTGTTCGGATGGGACTCTCCTTGGCGTGGAAGGCAAGCTAGGCAATACGGATATGTAGATCTCCTCCCTTGTAACTGACTCTGTGTAACCCTAGCCCCCTCCGGTGTCTATATAACCGGAGGGTTTAGTCCGTAGGACAACAGACAATCATACCATAGGCTAGCTTCTAGGGTTTAGCCTCTACGATCTCGTGGTAGATCAACTCTTGTAATACTCATATCATCAAGAACAATCAAGCAGGACGTAGGGTATTGCCTCCTTCAAGAGGGCTCGAACCTGGGTAAACATCGTGTCCCTTGTCTCCTGTTACCATCCGCCTTAGACGCACAGTTTGGGACCCCCTACCCGAGATTCGCCGGTTTTGACACCGACACTCGCCGTCAACCAACATCTTGTTCACCCTGAGGTTGCGTATCATTGGTGAGACCAACAATGGAAAACACCTGACCACGGTTGTGCGGTCAGGGTGGTCCTCGGCGTCAAAGATGAGGGGCGTCCTAGACCACTTCACCAGCTTCTGAGCGTCGAGCGACGACTCCGCTGTTGTAATCTCACGCTCCCACTGCTTGAGCTGGCGGTGAGAAGTATGCAGCGAGGCGCCGCCATCGACACACATGGCCTCCGTAGCCTTCTGGAACTCTTGTTCACTAGACTCGTCGTCCTCGTCGTGATCATCGTCTTCTTGTTTCTTGTCATGGCCCCGGGCGGGCCTCTCTTGCTGGTTGTCCTTGCCGCAGCAGCCTCCTCGGCCGCCACGCTTCTTGCCGGATCCCTCGGCACCATCCTGGTCCTTCTACTTGTCCCGCCTCTCATACTTAGCTTTTTGCTTCTCAGCAAGCAGCTCGACTTGTCGGCAGTTCTGGAGATCGTGGCCCTTGGTGCGGTGGATCTTGCAGTATTGCTTGCCGGAGCTTCCTGGCTTGTCGGTAGCCGCCAAGGCCCGGCAGGCGGTGCACCAGGCAATCTCCTTGCCGGGGTCGTCTGCCTTGACCATCTTGGTAGCGCCGGTGTCATCAGATCCTTCAACGGCAAGCACGGCCTTGCCTTTGTGTTTCCTGTTGCGACGCCGGCCCTTCTATGTCGGGGCAGCGGCGTGTTCATCGATAGAGTCGGTTTCTGCACTAGCGTCTTCGTTGGGATACTTCCTTCCCTCCTCAGCCCGGGCGCATCTGTCGGCTAGAATGTAGAGCTCGGCCACATCCTTAACCTTGGTCATCGCCAGCTCTTCGTGCATCTTGTGGTTGTGCAAGTTTTGATTGAACGCGCTGATTACAGCGGCGGGATGAATGTCGGGGATGTTGTACTACACTCGGCTGAATCTCTGGATGTACTTGCGCAGGGTTTCCCATGCCTTTAGGGGAATGATATTCAGATCACTGGCCTGGCCATGAGCTTGGTGGCCTCCTGTGAAGGCACCAATGAACTCATGGCACAGATCTCACCAAGAAGAAACGGAATCCGCCGGCAAGTGCATCAACCAAGACATAACATTGGGCTTCAGCACCAGCGGGAAATAATTGGCAAGCACCTTGTCGTCGCGGGCTCCGTCCGCCTGCATCGCGATGGTGTAGATGCTGAGGAACTCGGACGGATGGGTCTTGCCAGTGTACTGCTCGTCGACGTCGGGCTTGAACGTGCGGTGGGACGGCCACTGGAACTGCCACGGCTCACGGGTAAAGGCCGGGCAATCTACCTCGTAAGGTAGGCCATCAGAGCCCCCCAGTGCTGGGTGGTCCATAGCGGGCCTCGCCCGCTTGTCTGACCGGTGGCGTGTATCACGCGGCGCTCAATAGTGGTCCGAGCATCTTTGTGAGCTCGTTCTCTAAGAACTTGGCGCTGGTCGCGGTGGGTCCGCGGGTCTAACGACACTATAGAGATGTTATCACAAGCGTCGTCATGACGGGAAGACGCCCGCGGCAGCTGGCGAGGAGGAGGAGAGTGCACCGTGGCCGCAGCTCCCCCGGTCCTCCCAGCGCCAGCATGTGGTGGCTCGATGGAGCGCCGCCCCGAGGGCCCCTCCGATCGCGGATCATCTTTGATGGCGACGGCGATGAGGTTCCGGATGGTGGCCCTCCACTCGTCGAGCTTCTCTGCGGTAGGAGAGAAGTCGAGGAGCAGCTGCGCGCGCGCCAAAGCTTCCGCTGGCGTGGGTGGCGGCGCTAGCTACATGGACAGTGGCGTACTTCGACTTCTAATCATGTTAGAAGGAGCTCCACCACAACCAAGCGGCTGCGCGCCGTTTTCGACAGCACTTCGGCGGGCATGTTGAACTCCTTCATCTCGCGAACGATGCACAGGGCTCTTCCCACGGTGGTGCCCAGGGCCGCCGGCATGGTGACGATGTTCGTCGCGCACACCATGTGAAGAGCGCGCAGTGGTCGCCGACGTGGGTGTCTTGGAGGTCGCTGTCCCACCCGGAGGTGGCACAACGACACCCCTGGAGGGCCCTGCGCCGCCTGTGGGGGGCCCAGCTCCATCTTTGGATCTGGTGACGTGCGGCCGGTCGTTGGGTGTGCGAACGATGCCACTCGCCAGGCTCTGACTGCCAGGGTGATGATGGTGCTCGCGGACCGCGGCCCGGGTCCGGCCTGCGATCGGGTCGCTGCTCGCCCATAGTGGTATGGGCCGTTCGGCCCCCTACGAGCCGATCGCCGTGGCCATCTTCTTCTTGGGAGCCACGGCGATGAAGAAACGCTAGGCTAACTACTAGACCAGATTCTCACAATTGCGAACCCTTGCCTGGCACGCCAAAGATGTTGGTGTGGAATGAAACCTATGGGATCACAAGAACCCCTACTATGGTTGCCCGGGTGCGGGGTTGCGAGAAGAGCAGGATTAGTAACCAGCATGAGGATCGTTTACCCAGGTTCGGGGCGCGAGGATGCGTAAAACCCTAGTTCTGCATTGGTGGGTGTATTTAAGAGAGTTCTTGAGCTCTCGAACTAGTTGTGGTGAATGTATGTTTCGAAAAGGCCGAATCCTTCTCCAGTGTGCCATGGGCCTCCTTTTATAGTCGAAAGGGGCTACCACAGTGGCACACAGGAGGTGGAAAGGCGCACGGTGCTATGAGCTTATCGCTCGTATTACAGGATAAGGCGCATTTAATGCATCATTTAGGTGTCCCCTTGCTTTATTGGGGACGGGAACGAGGCCCGTCCCGTCCATCGCCGCTCCTCCTTGCTTCGACGCGTGCCCTGGTCAGTGGTGCATGTGGTGCCATGTAGGCAGGCAGGTAGCTGAGGTGGCGCGGTGGCAAAACCTTCACGAAGATCTGCATGCCGCCACGCAGGCGCTTGCTGAGTTGGCATGGTAGCAGCATGTTGCCACACAGGTGCCTGCCCAGCTGGTTGGGCTGACAGCTGCATGCGAACGGCGGTGGAGACTTGGCTGGTGCGGGCCTGGACGTGGCCCTGCTGGCGCCCTATGCGAGGGCCTTGCCGGGTGGCCCGGCAAGGGCCTTTCCGTGGCGTGCTGTTGTCCCCGGCAAAGACCTTGTCGAGCGTCTGGTGGCCTTCCTCGGCAAAGATCTTGTCGAGGGTCGTCGTCTTCTAATCCTCAACTGATCTTGAGTGTTCCTTATCTTCATAAAGATCTGTATGCCACTATGGAGGTGCCTCCCGAGCCCTGGCCCAAAGTGATGTTGGAGACCGTGGGCTCAAGGGTGGCTCGCTCTGTTGGTGTGGGGAGAGCTGCCCCGGCAAAGGTATTGTCGGGGCTGCTGAGGATGCCCCGGCAAGGGTCTTGCCGGGGGGAACCCGCTTCGTCCCTCTTCTCATTGTGGTCTTGGCCTTGGCGTTGCTCTGGTTATCTTTGGCTTCCGTCTTACCTTGGCTCACCTCCCCTGTTCTGCTTGGTGTGACTGTGGGCGCAGCTCCGACTGCCCGTGCACAGGTAAAGGGGTACAAAAGTGCGCTCCTCCTTTTGTACATCGAGAATCTAGCTACTAGCTATGGACCCGAAGGTCTGAAGTAAACTACTCACACATCATCAGAGGGGCCATGGAGTTGATGCAAAGGCCCTCCGTTATCAATGCCCCCTCTGGCGGAGCTCCGGAAAAGGCCCCAAGATGGGATCTCTTGGGTACAGAAGGTTGTGGGGGTGGAAATAGGGTTTTGTGGTGCTCCTGCATGTTTTCGCGGTATGTGAACATATATAGGAGGAAGAAGTAGGTCGGTTGAGCCACGAGGGGCCCACGAGGGGGGAGGGCGCGCCCCTACTTCGTGGACTCCTCGCCCATTTTTTGACCTCCACTCCAAGTCCTCTTGACCACGTTTGTTCCAAAAATCACGCTCCCGAAGGATTCATTCCGTTTGGACTCCGTTTGATATTCCTTTTCTGCGAAACACAAAAATAGGCAAAAAACAGCAATTTGCACTGGGCCTTGGGTTAATAGGTTAGTCCCAAAAATAATATAAAAGTGTAAAATAAAGCCCATTAACATCCAAAACAGATAATATAATAGCATGGAACAATCAAAAATTATAGATACGTTGGAGACGTATCAGATAGCCTCTAACCTTTTCCACCATCCTAGCAAACCGTTGTTTGGCTATGTTACTGCTTTGCTCAGCCCCTCTTATAGTGTTGGTAGTTGCAGGTTGTTCCATGTTGGGACATGGATATCATGGGATATCACAATATCTCTTATTTAATTAATGCATTTATACACATAGTAATGGGTGGAAGGCTCGACATTTCGCGTGGTGTTTTGTTCCACTCATGCTGCCCTAGTTTCCGTCATACCGGTGTTATGTTCCTTGATTTTGCGTCCCTAACACGATGAAGATTTATGGGCCCCTCTTAATAGTTCTCTCTGAATAAAACTCTTCTAGCACGGCCCAACATTGGTTTTACCATTTGCTTAACAATATAACTAAACATGATAATAACTTCACGCATAGGGAGTTAGCTCTACCCGAGGTTCGTTATTCAGAATAATACAGGGGCCAGTGCTGATGTGTTACACCCACAATGTGGCTATATCTCCCACGTGTTGGGGCACGACTTAGAGGCATAGCTGCATGGTAGGTTTGTCGCAAGAGGGGTAATCTTCACACAATCCCATGTATTGAATAAGAAAAGGGATAAAGAGTTGGCTTACAAACTCCACTTCACACAATACATAAATATAACATACAACATCCAAAATACAAACAAAGGTCCGACTACGGAACCAAAAATAAAAGAAGACAACCCCAAATGCTAGATCCCCGATCGTCCCAACTAGGCTCCACTACTGATCAACGGGAAACGAAACAACACAACAAACAAGATCTTCATCGAGCTCCCACTTCAGCTCGGTTGCGTCACCTGCACTGGTATCGTCGGCACCTGTAACTGTTTGGAAGTATATGTGAGTTAGGAGGACTCAGCAATCTCACACTCGCAAGATCAAGACTATTCAAGCTTAAGGGTAGGAAAGGGTAGTGATGTGGAGCTGCAACAAGCACTAGCATATATGCTGACTAACATACGCAAATAAGAGAGAGAAGAGAAGCAACGCAGTGGTCGAGAAGCTAGAAATGATTAAGAAGTGATCCTAAAACTACTTACGTTCAAGCATAACACAAGAACCATGTTCACTTCCCGGACACCGCCGGAAAGAGACCATCACGGCTACCCACGCGGTTGATTCATTTTAATTTAGTTAAGTTTCAAGTTCTCTACAACCGGACATTAAAAAATTCCCATCTGCCCATAACCGCGGGCACGGCTTTCGAAAGTTCAAAACCCTGTAGGGGTGTCCCAACTTAGCCCATCATAAGATCTCATAGTCAATGAAGGATATTCCTTCTCCTAGGACGACCCGATGAGACTCGGAATCCCGGTTACAAGACATTTCGACAATGGTAAAACAAGACCAGCAAAGCCACCCGAATGTGCCGACAAATCCTGATAGGAGCTGCACATATCTCGTTCTCAGGGCACACCGGATGAGCAGTCCGTACAACTAAAACCAACCCTCAAGTTCCCCCGAGGTGGCGCTGCAAGGGGCTCTAGTTTGGACCAACACTCAGAGGAGATTGGCCCAGGGGGGTTAAAATAAAGATGACCCTCGGGCTCCGAAAACCCAAGGGATAAAGGCTGAGGTGGCAAATGTTAAAACCAAGGTTGGGCCTTGCTAGAGGAGTTTTATTCAAGGTGAACTGTCGGGGGGTTCCCATAACACCCAACCGCGTTAGGAACGCAAAATCAAGGAACATAACACCGGTATGATGGAAACTAGGGCAGCAAGAGTGGAACAAAACACCACGCATATGGCCAAGCCTTCCACCCTTTACCAAGTATATAGATGCATTAAATAAACAATATATATACATAGTGACATCCGAACAATATCCATGTTCCAACATGGAATAAACTTCAACTTCACCTGCAACTAGCAGTGCTATAAGAGGGGCTTAGCAAAGCGGTAACATAGCCAAACAACAGTTTGCTAGGAAAGGTGGGTTAGAGGCTTGACATGGCAATATGGGAGGCATGATATAGCAAGTGGTAGGTAGCGCGGCATAGCAATAGAGCGAACAACTAGCAAGCAAAGACAGAAGTGATTTCGACGGTATGGTCATCTTGCCTGAGATCTCGCAAGGAAGAAGAACGAGTCCATGAAGAAGACAAACGGACGTAGTCGAACGGATCCTCACAAACGCGACATTATCGGAACTAACTCGAAGAAGCAACACCGGAAAGAGCAAACAACATAGTAAACAACCATCACATAAGCATGGCGTGATGCACAACCAAGTATGATGCATGTCCGGTTTAATTAGGCATGGCATGGCAAAGTGCACAAACAATACTACAAATTAAGTGAATCTCAATATGCAACAAGTTGCATATTGACGGGACAACACATTCAAGTTATTTAGTTCGATCTCGTTTATGTACCCAACAATATTAAATGTTGATTAACATGGCAAGAGGTGAAGCATAAGTAAACTAAACATCTAAGCAATTTAAATGAGGACGAAACAACAAACAACAATTCTGGTAAATCCCCATATGCATTTAGCAATTTAAAGCAACAAAAAAATTAAACATTTTAAATGTTATTATCATGATGCAGATGACATGTTCAAGTTTATGAAATTTTATGAAAATGCTGACATGAGCAGGTTAAGAGGCCTTTGTCATCGTGGCGGAATCGAAAGGGGTGCCACGGCAATGAATCCCAAAATGATGTCACGGCAACATATCGGTTCCGATAGCTCATGGAGATACCGGTGCAAAAGGAAAAATGATGGGAGCGTGTTGAGCAAGATGGTGGGGTGCTCCCGACTACCGGGTGTCCCACATGACGGTGGCAAGGAAACGAGGAATATGCAAGGATCAAATCGGGCATGGTGCAAACACGGGGTTCATCTCATACATCACACAACATACGTTCACGGGCATCGTCGACGGAACAAGAGGAAGTAGTCGTTCCGCGATGGTAGTAGAAGTAGTGGTACTATTGGTCCTCGCCGGTAGTGGTACACGTTCGTTTTTAAAGTGGTACTTGACGCATCAGAGGTTTCCGAAGGCGACGGTAGTGGAACTTGGTGAATCCGAGTTCTTCGAAGGTCGTCATCGAACTTGGTCAAAAAAACATAGCGTGGGTAGACGTTCACTCGACGGTCTTTGGCAACGGTCATCGTACACGGTTCATAGACGTTCGGGTCTTCCGTAGAGGTACTCGACGCACTCCGGATGTGTAGTCATACACGCACGTAGATGAACTTGGCGGGTCCTCAACGTCCTAGTACTTGGCATTCGATGCGATACTTGTCAAGCAAGAGGCGAAGTCATGGTACTTGGCATATCCAAAGGGTACTTGGTCTTTGGTCATAGGTACTTGACGGTCGTCAATGTTGCATGTGTGTACATCAGAGTGGGAACTTGGCGAAAAACCCCGAAGGCGCTGCTGGAGATGGTGGCGGAGCGCCCTACTCGTTCTTCATGTCACCGGTGGCGGGTCCTGCTTGGCGAGGTTCGACAACCGGAGCGCGGGCGCATGGAGTGCTGCTGGTGATGCTTGTTGCACGCACGCGCGAGGAGGAAGGAGAGGAGACCGGTTCAGCGGTGAGGAGGATGCTGGGGAGGCCCGGACAGCTCCCGGGGCTGCTGTTGCTGCTCCGGCAAGCAGGCAGCGGGTCGAGGCGCTCGGGATCCAGCGTCCAGATCGAGCGGGGCGAAGGAGCTACGGCTGGGAGGCTAGGGCGATGGGCAGAGAGGCGTGACGAGGCGAAGCAAGGGCCGGCAATGAGGCAAGGCGACGAAGGGAGCCTGCGAGGGAGGAGAGGATGACGAGCGCAGGGAGATGGGCGGCTCTGGCCAGTCGTCTGGGTCGCGGAGGACTATGGGGAGGCATCGCATGCCTGCTGGTCGGGAGCTTGAGGTGACCGGGTTGGAGAAGGAGGGTAAGGTAGGGAGGACGAGGGGGAGAGGGAAAGAGGTGGCGGCATTGTGGACCAAGGAGGACAAAGGCTGCGGGCGCGGGGCCTCGCTCCTCCCACTGGCGATGCAAGGAAGAAGGAGGGGATTGAGGGAGGGGCGCTGCGAGCGAGAGAGGTGGGGACCAAGCGTGGTGGCGGCGCTGGGACTAGGAAAAAGAGGCTGCGAGGGAGAGATGAGTGATCGGGCTAGGGTTAAGGTTACGTGGGCCTGGTGCGGGAGGTTGGGCGGCCCAGGTGCAGATGGCCTAGGGATTAGGTGGGTCGGGCTATAAGAAGACTAGGGAGAGAGAGAAAGAAGGAGAGGGGCCACCCTAGAAAGCTGAAATGGGCTTTTATTTAAAAAAAATAAACTTTGGAGAAAAGAAAGAGAGAGTTAGAAAAAGAATTAGACCAACAGGAATATTTTTCTTGGACCAAGAAAAATATGAAGGATTTAACAAAAATGGTTGGAAGAGGTTTTGGCAAACTAAATCCGCACTCATTTGAATTTAATTCAAATGGGTTTGGATAGAAAGTGGGTGAGGAAGGTCCAGAATTGGTGAGGTTTTAGAGGAGCCTCGATAAGAAGTGACAAGAATTGTTAGGAAAGTTTGAGGAAGAACTTGAGGTAGAATGGGCAGAGAATTAAATTGCAAGTATGTTAAGGTGAATTCCAAAATAGTGGAATGTTTAATATAGCTCCCTAATATTGGGGTATATGTTGTAAAGAGAATCACCACGTGAATTCCCTCGGCTTAAATGGACCGAATATCCATGCAACTTATTTAGTTGAGTTTTAGAACGGGTTGCATGATGACATGATGCAATGCACATGATGCAATGATGAATGCAACGAACCAAACAAATCACACGACGAAACCCAGAAATCATGGAAGGCACCTGAAGCTCCGGTCTTGGGGCGTCACAACACACCACCACTAAGAGAGGATCTCGTCCCGAGATCTAGGATGGCACCGGAGAGAAAACGAAAGAGGAAGAGAAGAGGTACAACTAAGTTGCTTCCTAGACCAAATGAGTGAAACCAAAGAACCTTGATAGGTTGAAAAATCGAAAGAAAGAATAGAACGGAGATGAACAAAGTTGAAAACACTCCGTTAGAAAAGAGGAACAAGGAACATTACTAGAACCTTGTAGGTTGAAAGACAAAAGAAAAAGGTTGCAATGGACAAGAAGTACATGCAAGCACTCCGGTTGAAACGAGATGTACAAGGAACGATAAAGTTCAATTACGACAACACTCCGGTTGCAAAAGAGATGCGAGACTTGATACGATGAAAAGAACTTGAAGAGATGACACAACACTCCGGTTAAAATGGATAAGCACGAAAAGAACATGGTCCTCGCAATCCGAGATGATGAGTGAAAAGAGCAACATAACAATGCATCCGGAAGAAAGAAAGACTAGAATGAAATGAACGGAGGGAAGCAAGATCTTGAGAGAGCACGCTTACAACAAATGCTAGAACGGAGTTGTTGGAAAAACCAACAACGAAATGAATAAACTTGTAGTGGGCTTATGGAAAACATCCCAAAACTTGGGGTGAAATTCTGCCACTAACGAAAACAATGATTGATTGATATCAACAAGGAGACGAGAAAACTTATTTCACCAGAAGGATAAATGAAGAACTTGGGTCATTTATAAGCACCATAAATAGAAACAATCCTTAGGGAAAGCTTAGGTGAAATATAACCCAAGATAACTCCAATGAAGAGATTGATGGGTTTAAATATCTTATTCCTGACAACTTATCACCCATGAAACATGAAGGAAAAACCGTCAAGGATGACATAACACCATCCCAAAACATAAGGTAGAAAGAATTGCACTTCAGAGGCAAGATGAAGAATGCTTGAACTCCTTAAAACAAGACATGTGTTGAACACCATGTTTATTTTAGAGTATAGCTTGGCGTAACATAACTCCGATAGAAATCGTGAAGAACAAATCAAGAATGAAAGGAATCCTTGACGCACCATCATGTAGCCTCCATGAAGAACTCCGGTAATAATAAAATGATCAGAAGGAAGTGAAGGATGAAAATAATAAGATTGAAGCCTTGCAATGATTTAGATGGAGCTTCACGACGAGATAAACGGAAAGCTTGGAACTCCGGATAAGAAAAGATGAAGCATCTTGAACCGATAATTTACTCATCGTGAACAAACTCCAGAAGAATGAATCCATCACTTGGATGAAACAAGAATAAGAATTATGTTATGCGTATCCTTCACCAATTTAAATTGATGACAATCAACGGATTTGGCATACTGCTTATTCTCATGGAAAGGATTAAGATAGATATAGAGCCAACTTGGGAAGGTCTTCAACGAGCCACCGGTAGGATTGGAAAGAACAAAGGAATCTATATGATAATGAAGGAAGAGAAGTCTTGAACGAACCGCTGTAAGAATTGAAAATGAAAGTATCAAAGGCACCATTCACGGGGAAGAATTGTAAAACAAAAGAAGATACTTGAGGGGATTTAGATACATGAGAACGAAGAGATCATGAACTGATTAGAGGATATTTGAACGATGCACCGGTAAGATTTGGAGAACTATAGCTGCAAGCTGAGAATGAGTAATGTTTGAAAAGATGGTCTTCAGAGAATCGAACTGAAAAGACTCATGAATTGCTCTGAATGGGTGAAAATAATTCTCACAATAGAAAAAAACTATGAGAGGATGGCATCAAGCTTGAACTACGCATCTTCAAGAGAACGAAGCAAGATTTAAGAGAAAATCTTCTTCGGTCTTCAAATGTTGAGAATGATGACAAGAACCACCACTAAGAATTGTTAGACACTCTGGGAGAATCAAAAGCGAAGAGGTTGAGCCAACGATGAAAGATTTTGAAGATCTAGGAGAAAGACATTTGACTGATGATAATTCATTCTTACGTCAAACTTGGAGAAGAATTTGAGAGTGACTCCGGGAAAATAGAAGAGTCAGGTAAGATCCTGGGAAGAAACCTGTGGGTTAGGGCCCACTCAAGATAGACACCGTTGAATGATTGCTTGAAAAGAGAGATTGCACCGGTTGAATTAAATGGATTGAATGAGATAACAACCTCGAAAGAGCTTGAACGAATGCAGAGTGGAAACATGAATCTTCGAGATATCTTCAGCACTCCGAAAAAAAATTGAATATCGAGAAGTGAATGATTAGGAGGTGCACTGGCATGATAAAACATTTGAAACAAGGAAAAGATATATTTGACACAACTTGATTTGAATCCACCGGATAAGAAAGATAACGAAGAATGATGAACTTGAAGCTCCGTTAGTATCTTCCTGAGAATCACCAGATAAGAACATTGAAGGAAAAGAATGAAGAGACTTCGTGTGAATACAATGGATAGTTGATTAAGAAATCCGAGTCCTTGAATAAAAGGGTGGGAGGGCGGGAAAACAAAGGCTACTTGGGACGGATGAAGCAAACACTGTTGAGAAAACTTAGAGTTGATCTTGCGGATGTTGAAAATGATCGGATCCACTAGAAGAGAAGCACACCGGTTGAAAAGGATTGACATGACAATCTCGATTATCATGAAGGATTAGTATTCACATAGTAATATGAGAACACCATTTAGGAAAGGTATGGAATCAAACTTTGACTTCAAAGCAACTTGAATACCAGAATTGAAAACAAAACAAAGGATTGGAACAAACATATGATAGACCCCATACCATATCATGTGTCTGTTGGAAAGATATCCTACGTGATACTTGAATTCCCACTTATAAACTCCTGAACCTTTCTGGTTATGTAATCAGGTGTTGGGGATACGGGGGAAGCATAATATCTCACCCAAACTAACAATCCCTACATCCAGCTGTATCCATCCTTCAACACATAACCAAGAAATCTTTGGAAATCGTGTACCTCAACCTTCGAAAAGCATATATTATACTAGTTGTGGCAATACTCCCGAACTCCCGCCCCAGTACTGGGTGGTGTCAAGGTTATCTCACCAACAACTGCATAAAAGAGATTTTCGATGTCGGCAAAACTCAGGTATTCCAGAACTGCAACGATAAAATTGTGACGACAATACCTCGGAGCTCAACTCCCGGGACACTGCCACAACCCCTAAATGTCAGGAGGCACCAAGAACAATGTTCTCGTCACAAGAATATCGAAACGATTCCAAGATACCCGCGTGATCCTAAAAAAAATTCATGAAATTTGAGGAGAGAAAAGTTAAAACTTCTACGTCAGGAGGCCTCACTAGAGCGACGAAGGGACTGAGGAGTAAAAAGAATCCCACTCTCCGATATATATAATCCTAAGACTCAAAACATTTTGTTCTAGACTCAACAACGTCAGTGATTCGATCAAGAAGGGGGTTCCTAAGTTGGGGATGGATCTGATACCAACTTGTTACAGCCACAATGCGGCTATATCTCCCACGTGTCGGGGCGCGACTTAGAGGCATAGCTGCATGGTAGGTTTGTCGCAAGAGGGGTAATCTTCACACAATCCCATGTATGAATAAGAAAAGGGATAAAGAGTTGGCTTACAATCGCCACTTCACACAATACATAAATATAACATACAACATCCAAAATACAAACAAAGGTCCGACTACGGAACCAAAAATAAAAGAATACAACCCCAAATGCTAGATCCTGGATCGTCCCAACTGGGCTCCACTATTGATCAACCGGAAACGAAACAACACAATGAATAAGATCTTCATCGAGCTCCCACTTGAGCTCGGTTGCGTCACATGCACTGGTATTGTCGGCACCTGCAACTGTTTGGAAGTATCTGTGAGTCACGAGGACTCAGCAATCTCACACCCGCGAGATCAAGACTATTTAAGATTATGGGTAGGAAAGGGTAGTGAGGTGGAGCTGCAGCAAGCACTAGCATGTATGGTGACTAACATACGCAAATAAGAGAGAGAAAAGAAGCAACGCAGCGGTCGAGAAGCTAGAAATGATCAAGAAGTGATTCTGAAACTACTTACGTTCAAGCATAACACAAGAACCGTGTTCACTTTCCGGACTCCACCGGAAAGAGACCATCACGGCTACACACGCGGTTGATTCATTTTAATTAAGTTAAGTTTCAAGTTCTCTACAACCGAACATTACCAAATTCCGATCAGCCCATAACCGCGGGCACGGCTTTTGAAAGTTCAAAACCCTGCAGGGGTGTCCCAACTTAGCCCGTCACAAGCTCTCACGGTCAACGAAGGATATTCCTTCTCCCAGGATGACCCGACCAGACTCGGAATCCTGGTTACAAGACATTTCGACAATGGTAAAACAAGACCAGCAAAGCCGCTCGAATGTGCCAACAAATCCTGATAGGAGCTGCACATATCTCGTTCTCAGGGCACACCGGATGAGCAGTCCATACAACTAAAACCATCCCTCAAGTTTCCCCGAGGTTGCGCTGCAAGGGGCTCTAGTTTGGACCAACACTCAGAGGAGCACCGGCCCGGGGAGGTTAAAATAAAGATGACCATCGGGCTCCGGAAACCCAAGGGAAAAGGCTTAGGTGGCAAATGTTAAAACCAAGGTAAACTGTCGAGGGGTTCCCATAACACCCAACAGCGTTAGGAACGCAAAATCAAGGAACATAACACTGGTATGACGGAAACTAGGGCGGCAAGAGTGGAACAAAACACCAGGCATAAGGCTGAGCCTTCCACACTTTACCAAGTATATAGATGCATTAGCTAAACAATATATATATAGTGATATCCCAACAATATCCATGTTCCAACATGAAACAAACTTCAACTTTACCTGCAACTAGCAATGCTATTAGAGGGGCTGAGCAAAGCGGTAACATAGCCAAACAACGGTTTCTTAGTAAAGGTGGGTTAGAGGCTTGACATGGCAATATGGGAGACATGATATAGCAAGTGGTAGGTAGCACGACATAGCAATAGAGCGAACAACTAGCAAGCAAAGATAGAAGTGATTTCAAGGGTATGATCATCTTGCCTGAGATCCCGCAAGGAAGAAAAACGAGTCCATGAAGAAGACAAACGAACGTAGTCGAACGGATCCTCACAAATGCGACGTTATCGGAACTAACCCGAAGAAGCAACATCGGAAAGAGCAAACAACATAGTAAACAACCATCACATAAGATGGCATGATGCACAACCATGTATGATGCATGTCCGGTTTAATTAGGCATGGCATGACAAAGTGCACAAACAATACTACAAATTAAGTGAAGCTCAATATGCAACGAGTTGCATATTGACGGAACACCACATTCAAGTTATTTAGTTCGATCTCGTTTATGTACCCAACAATATTAAATGTTGATTAACATGGCAAGAGGTGAAGCATAAGTAAACTAAACATCTAAGCAATTTAAATGAGGCCGGAACAACAAACAATAATTCTGGTAAATCCCCATATGCATTTAGCAATTCAAAGCAACAACAATTTTAAACATTTTATATTTTATTATCATGATGCGGATGACATGTTCAAGTTTATGAAATTTTATGAAAATGTTGACAAGAGCAGGTTAAGAGGCATTTGTCATCATGGTGGAATCGAAAGGGGTGCCACGACAACGAATCCGAAAATGATGTCACGGCAACATATCGGTTCCGATAGCTCATGGAGATACCGGTGCAAAAGAAAAAATGACGGGAGTGTGTTGAGCAAGATGGTGGGGTGCTCCCGACTACCGGGTGTCCCACATGACGATGGCAAGGAAACGAGGAACGTGCAAGGATCAAATCGGGCATGGTGCAAACACGGGGTTCGTCTCATACATCACACAACATACATTCACGACGGTAGTGGAACTTGGTAAATCCGAGTTCTTCGAAGGTCATCATTGGACTTGGTCAAAAAAAAACACGGTGTGGGTAGACGTTCACTCGACGGTCTTTGGCAACGATCATCGTACACGGTTCCTAGATGTTTGGGTCTTCCGCAGAGGTAGCCGACGCACTCTGGATGTGTAGTCGTACACGCACGTAGATGAACTTGGCGGGTCCTCAATGTCCTGGTACTTGGCATTCGGTGCGATACTTGTCGAGCAAGAGGCGAAGTCATGGTACTTGGCATATCCGAAGGGTACTTGGTCTTCGGGTCATAGGTACTTGACGGTCGTCAATGTTGCATGTGTGTACGTCAGAGCGGGGACTTGGCGGAAAACCCCGAAGGCGCTGCTGGAGATGGTGGCGGAGTGCCCTACTCGTCCTTCAGGTCACCGGTGGCGGGTCCTGCTTGCCGAGGTCCGACAACCGATGCGCGGGCGCATGGCGTGCTGCTGGTGATGCTTGTTGCATGCACGCGCAAGGAGGAAGGAGAGGAGACCGGTTCAGCGGTGAGGAGAATGCAGGGGAGGCCCGGGAAGCGCACGGGGCTCCTGTTGCTGCTCCGGCAAGCAGGCAGCGGGTCGAGGCGCTCGGGATCCAGCATCCAGATCGAGCGGGGCGAGGGAGCTGCGGCCGGGAGGCTTGGGCAATGGGCAGAGAGGCGTGACGAGGTGGAGCAAGGGCCGGCGACGAGGCAAGGCGACGAAGGGAGCCTGCGAGGAAGGAGAGGGAGACGAGCGCAGGGAGATGGGTGGCTCTGGTCGGTCATCTAGGTCGCGGAGGACGGTGGGGAGGCGTTGCAGGCCTGCTGGTCGGGAGCTCGAGGTGACCGGGTTGGAGAAGGAGGGCTTGGTAGGGAGGACGAGGGGAGAGGGAAAGAGGTGGCGGCGCTGTGGACCAGGGAGGACGACGGCTGCGAGCGCGGGGCCTCGCTCCTCCCCCTGGCGATGCAAGGAAGAAGGAGGGGATTGAGGGAGGGGCGCTGCGAGCGAGAGAGGTGGGGATCGAGCGTGGTGGCGGCGCTGGGACTGGGAGAAAGAGGCTGCGAGGGAGAGATGAGTGATCGGGCTAGGGTTAAGTTTAGGTGGGCCTGGTGCAGGAGGTTGGGCGGCCCATGTGCAGATGGCTAAGGGATTAGGTGGGTCGGGCTATAAGAAGACTAGGGAGAGAGAGAGAAGGAGAGGGGCCACCCTGGAAAGCCGAAATGGTCTTTTATTTAAAAACAATAAAACTTTGGAGAAAAGAAAGAGAGAGTTAGACAAAGAATTAGACCAACAGGAATATTTTTCTTGGACCAAGAAAAATATGATGGATTTAACAAAAATGGTTGGAAGAGGTTTTGGCAAACTAAATCCGCACTCATTTGAATTTAATTCAAATGGGTTTGGATAGAAAGTGGGTGAGGAAGGTCCAGAATTGGTGAGGTTTTAGAGGAGCCTTGATAAGAAGTGATAAGAATTGTTGGGAAAGTTTGAGGAAGAAGTTGAGGTATAATGGGCAGAGAATTAAATTGCAGGTATGTTAAGGTGAATTCCAAAATAGTGGAATGCTTAATATAGCTCCCTAATATTAGGGTATATGTTGTAAAGAGAATCAGCACGTGAATTCCCTCGGTTTAAATGGACCGAAGATCCATGCGACTTATTTAGTTGAGTTTTAGAATATGTTGCATGATGACATGATGCAATGATGAATGCAACGAACCAAACAAATCACACGACGAAACCCGGAAATCATGGAAGGCACCTGAAGCTCCGGTCTTGGGGCGTCACATGATGGTGTTGGTCCCAAACTAGAGTCGTGTGCGACTTCCCCCGGGGAAACTCGGGTCTCAGTTGCTGTACGATGTGCTCATCCGGGCGTGGCCTGAGACGAGATATGCGCGGCTACTATCAGGGTGTCGGCGCGCCGGGAGGTCTTGCTGGACTTGTTTTACCATTGTCGAAATGTTGTGTGCACCGGGATCCCGAGTCTGATCGGATGTCCCGTGATGGAGGATTGTCTCCATGGATCGTGAGCTTGTCATGGGCTAAGTTGGGACACCCCTGCAGGGTTTAAACTCTCGAGAGCCATGCCCGCGGTTATGTGGCAGATGGGAATTTTTATTGTCCGGTTGTAGAGAACTTGACACCAGAATCGAAATAAAATACACCAACCGTGTGCGTAAGCATGACCGTCTCTTTTCGAGTGAGTTTGAGAAGAGAACACGGTGGAGTTATGTTTGAACGTAAGTAGTTCAGGATCACTTATTGATCATTACTAGTTTGCGACCGTTGCGTAGATTCTCATCTTATTCTTGTACTCGTAAGTTAGCCAGCATACAATGCTTACTTGCTTGCTGCAATCTCACCACTTGTCCATTCCATACCCATTAAGCTTTGCTAGTCTTGATACCCATGGTAATGGGATTGCTGAGCCCTAGTGGCTCACAGATTACTACAACAACAGTTGCAGGTATAGGTTATGCGATGATCTGATGTGAGAGTGATGCTTGATTGTTTTGGAGTTTTTCTGCTTCTTCTTCTATCAAGGGATAGGTTCCAGGTCAGGGAACCTGGGATTAGCAGCGTGGATGTCGTTCTTCTTTTTCGTTTGATTTCATCTGTAGTCAGATCCTGCTCTTTTTGTATGATGATTGCTATGTATTGATGTATTCATGTTGTAGCTTGTGGCGAGTGTAAGCCTTTATCTTGTACTCTCATCTATTCAGTACTTGGTATGTTGTAATGATATCCACCTTGCTATGCGCTCGAAATGCGGTTGTGCCCCAATCATGAGTACATCACGTGATTGGGGTAGAATCACATCTTGGGCGCGACATTGGCCTAGAGTCGGGCGTGCATTACGCATGGAGGAGGGGTTTGGGCATTCCGCTTCACCTTCTCCGGCAACTAGAATGTCTTTCGCCTATCTCTTTGTAGTCTTTAGTACAACTATCGTTCATCATTCTTTACACGGTGCTTCTGTAGTTCTTTAGTATATGTACCTATGCATCGTATTATGCATTCGTCCTTGAACATATATTTGTAATAAATATGGTTCGATATGAAATAAGTGATTGCGTACTTTCAAATTCAAAATTTGTGAATTTTACATCCAGTGGATTAGGGATAATTATTCTATGTAGGATAATACACTACACATGGTTTGTGAAAGCAAAACGTCCATGATAAACGTCAAGATCAGACATGTTTCTCAGATCAACTATGTGTGCGATGAATCTCTACTGCACACATGACCAGCCAAGAAAAAATGTGTGAGATTAACAACAGCAGGGCACACATTGTAAACGTTTGCTCATAGAAGAACGTGTGCGATAGGCCTTCATCCAACGCGGGTATGACGAATGAATCGTGTGGGATATATTCAAGTGTCGTGGAGGAACACGATCACCTATGGGGCCATCGGCCCCTTGTGGTTTGGCAAGGGGGGATCACGTTGCACAAAGAGCAGAAGCCATAAGGCAGCACGACGACGATGACACCGGTGGTTTTTACCCAGGTTCGGGCCGCTATGAAGCGTAAAACCCTACTCCTACTTTTGGTGGATTGGATGGAAGAACACAATGAACATGCAGCGCTCAAGCCCCGCAAGGTGGCCTTGGGGAGAGATGCTACACGCATACAAGTGTGCAAAGGTCCGAATCCCTTTCTAGGTTGCCTTGGACCTCCTTTTATAGCCAAAGGGGTAACAACAGTGGCAAAACAATCTTTATCTAGTGATTAGATAGCTAACATTGCTATCATACATAACTCTGGCAGTTAGGACAAAGCTCATTAAATGCACTGCTACACACATACAATCTTCTGCTTATCTGTTTGACACGCTTCTGAACGGGTGTCATGTGAGGATAATCTGTCTTCCAACGGGCTGCCACGTGTTTAGTGGAAGCCACTTAACCATCTAGAGGCTCGACACCGCACTGATAAGTGATTTGCATTGTGGTGCGGTGGAGTGGTGGAGCGGTGGTGCCTTGGCGGGCTTTCCTGCCCTTGGCAGCCCCAGCAAGCCTGTCAGGGCAACCTTGGACTTGCCCTTGGGGTGGTCTTGACCTGACTGGGTCCTCCTGCCCAGCAAGGGAGGCCTTCCCAAGGTGATGCTCTGCTGTTTTCTATGTTGACTTGGTCTTCTTGATCCGCTCCTTGATCTCACGAAGAGTGGGTTCTCTCGCTTGGTCTTGCTTTGTCAGTTGGTGTTGGGCACGTGATACCCGTACGCCTGTGTATAAGTCTGGGCAAAAAACATGAATGTTTGTTGCACCGATAGGAGACCCCGGGCCTGGCCCATACGCGTTGTCGAGCATCGTTGGGGTACGCCCCAAACAAATACACAGGCGAGCACTTGAACCATGTTGTGATGGGGTGGGGTTTATGTCTCTCTTGACATTCTCCTTGCTTCATCATTAACCTGTAATTGAAACAGTTTCCGGTTTTTCCGTGAGTCATGCGAAACGACGTGGGGTTTCCCATGTAATGGCCCATGGGCCGCCATTGTTCACGGGGAGGTAACTGCCATTTTACCCATCCACTACTCCTACAATTTCCACCACGTACATTGCATGCATTGTGTAGGGTTGGTGGCAGATGTGTAGGGTGCGGGAATGAGTGCCATGGTAGAAAGCTCGGCGTCGTGGATAGGCGCAGGAGGATGGCCATCGCTTCTGGGCATTGTCGGTGACACAGAGGGACTGGATTGGTGGAGCGGGGCGGTTGCCTTCTGGGTGGTGAGGAGCCGGCCCCAGCCATGTTCTCCTAATAAAGGAGGCGTGATCGAGGGTCTTACCCACACACATATCCTCCTTCTTCTTCCTGCGTCTTTCTTCCACCATGGCGAGGGGAGAACCGGCCCTTCTCAACCCTTCCTCACAAATGCCACCGCAACCAGCCTGGCTGAAGTAATCTTCAAATCCAAGGATGGGACCACAAATGTTTGAGGGTGACAAGGTTTTTCTACGCACAAATTTTGACACAGAGGTACAATATGGATGGTTAGGGGAACTGTCGATGTCAAAACCGGAGGATCTCGGGTAGAGGGTCCTGAACTGTGCGTCTAAGGCGGATGGTAACAGGAGGCAGGGAACACGATGTTTTACCCAAGTTCGGGCCCTCTTGATGGAGGTAAAACCCTACGTCCTGCTTGATTTATTCTTGATGATATGAGTATTACAACAGTTGATCTACCACAAGATCGGAGAGGCTAAACCCTAGAAGCTAGCCTATGGTATGATTGTATGTTGTCCTACGGACTAAAACCCTCCGGTTTATATAGACACCGGAGGGGGCTAGGGTTACACAAGGTCGGTTACAAAGGAGGAGATATCCATATCCGTACTGCCTAGCTTGCCTTCCACGCCAAGTAGAGTCCCATCCGGACACGAGACGAAGTCTTCAATCTTGTATCTTCATAGTCCAACAGTCCGGCCAAAGGATATAGTCCGGCTGTCCGGAGACCCCCTAATCCAGGACTTCCTTAGTAGCCCCTAAACAAGGCTTCAATGACGATGAGTCTGGCGCGCAGTGTTGTCTTCGGCATTGCAAGGCGGGTTCCTCCTCCGAATACACCACGGAAGAATTTGAATACAAGGATAATGTCCGACCCTGCAAAATAAGTTCCACATACCACCGTAGAGAGAATAATATTTACACAAATCTAATCTGCTGACACGTTTTGGCAACATGACATTATGCCATGGCCCGGTGATTATTCCAACTATTTCCTTTAACTAGCCCCGCACATAACGCTAGGCAGTTTTTTGACACGTCTTGTCAAAGCAGAGATCGTGTCCCCCTTATTATGGGATTCTCATCAATACGGGCGTGGGTAACCCAACCGCGCCATGGATTACGGTGCTTGGGGGATAAGCGAGTTTTACCAGGCTAGTGGGGGCGCATAGTTTCGGCCGCCCTTATAAAGGGACATGGTTTAACCTTTTTCTACCCACGCCTTATTCCTCCTTGCTCATCCATTCTTGCGCACTCGAGCTCCAACACCCAAGTCCACATCCTTCCCCTCAACCTTCTCCAATCATGTCTGGAGCGGGAGGCAAATGGATGGCTTCCTCCTTTACGGAGGGACACATAAAGAAGTTGCGCGGAGCCGGATACTTAGCCGCGAATATCGTGCATCGGTTGCCCATTGTGGGGCAGATCGTTCCTACCCCTGAACCTCACGAGAGGGTAGTTTTCCTCCACCACTTCCTCCGCGGACTGGGGTTTCCCCTGCATCCATTCGTCTGTGGTCTCATGTTCTACTACAGGCTGGACTTCCATGATGCCCCGAACTTCGTCCTCAACATTTCGACGTTCAGTGTCGTGTGTGAGGCTTTCCTCTGCATCCGGCCCCACTTCGGCCTGTGGTTAAAGACCTTCAATATCAAGCGGAAGGTGGTGGGAGGCCAACAAGCAGAATACGGCGGAGCCATGGTGGGCAAGATGCCCAATGCTATATGGCTTGAAGGCTCCTTCATGGAGACCATAAAGGGGTGGCAATCGGCGTGGTTCTACATCACCGAGCCGCGTGACACCAACTGGGTGGCTGCCCCCGAGTTTCGCTCCGGAATCCTGACGCGGCTCACCTCCTGGAAAGAGAAGGGCTTGCCCTGGGGTTCATTGGTGGAGCTGGATGGACTCCAGAAATGTATCCGGAATATGGCAGGCAAGAAGCTCAAGCTTGTCAACATAGTCCAGGTCATGCTCATCCGCTGGATCCTCCCGTGTCAACAACGGGATTTCAACTTGTGGGAGTTCGACCCGGCCCAGCACCAGACTCTGAGCGAGCTCTTCGACACGACACACAAGGACGTCTGGAGGGTGCTATTCAAGGGCGCTGACGTCCCTCCCTCTCTCACCGAGGACCACGGGCTAAGAGCGAAGCGCTGAGCGCATTCAGTGAGTTCTATACATTTGGTAGGATATTTATTTCCCCTATCTTAACCATGTGCGGGGTCTGAGCTCCATGCCTTTGACAGGACTGGGTGGAGACGTTGGGGCAGATTAACTGTCCGACCCCTCTGCCCGAAGACATTGCGGACGCTCTCCTGACGGAGATGCTGACTCCGGCTCCTTACAAGGTGCCGGAGAAGACCAAGAAGGCCAACGGAACCCAAAAGAGTTCCCGACGCCTGGTGTTATCGCACTCATCGACCGATAACTCCATGACGCACTCCTCCCTCGAAGATGAGGAGGAGGATGAAGATGCTCCCCCTCCAGTCGGGGGAGAAAAGAAAAGGAAGGCCGCCCCAACCGGGGGGGCCGAAGGGTACAAGAAGGGAAGGAATCTCCTTCCGGACTACTCCACCACTGCCGCCGAAGGCGAAGACGAGTGGCTGCTCAGGGCCAAGCCCCTGGCGAAGTCGTAAGTATTCAGATGCCAGAGTAACTCATAGCATACCTTTGTCGCACTGCTTCTCCTAACGCCGAATTATGACTATGCAGACCGCCATGAGCCCATATCGATGTATCCTCGTCGGATGGCTCCCTGGGCTCGTCGGATATGGATAGCAATCCACTTCCGACCGCCACCTCCCCTTGCCCTATGGACAATGTCGAGGTATTGCCTCAAGAGGCACCGGGTCGAGGGGAGACAGTCCTAGAGGCGCCTCAAGGTGACCTTCCGGACTCTGAGAGCAGAGGGAGCAAGGCTCCCAAGGGCTCCGAGTTCGGCCTTCAGCCGAACACCGCATCGGAACCCCCAGTGGTTCCGGACTCGGGCAGGCGGCCTCCTTCCAAAAGGGCAAGGTGCCTGTGCCGGTGACCTCTGTCCATCCAGAGGCACCGGACAATCTGCTGGGAGCGCTTCGCAGCGCTTCCATCGACGAAGAGCACCGCACTATTATGAGTGCGGTGGTCCAGAAGGTTCAGTCCGCCAAGAGCGGACTGACTGAAGCCTGTGCCAGCCTTCTAACAGGCTTTGAGGTAAGTTTGTGAAATATAGGAAAAATATTACCGCATAGACAGTAGCCCCTGATGCTCTGTTCGGTGTTCACAAAGAAAAGCCGAACAGAGGATCAAACAATATCGTAACAGTCTAATATAAGTATGTCTATATGCGTATGCAGGCTTCACTGCTGGCCTCTGCCGCACTGACTGCAGAGGTCGCCGCACTGAAGCAGGACCTCAAAGGGTCCAAGGAAGAGCTCGGCCTTGCCAAGAGGCAGCTCGAGGAGAACAAAGGTAAGTAGTACCTAGTCTATGGATATATATAAAAAGGATGCGATTGCAAAATGACAGGATCATCATAAATTTGCCAGGGGCCACGACCGAGGTGGCGACCCTGAAGCAAGCGCTATCCGAGGCCGAAAACAAAGTGGCCAAAGAGCGCACCGAGCGGGAAAGGCAGGAGGCTCGGGTGGGCGAGGTGCAGCAAGAGCTCCACACTCTCGTGACGAAGCACGAGGCGTTGGAGCTTGACTTGAAGACGCGAGAGTCCGAGCTTGCCGCGGCCCTCGAGAGCGCAAAGAATGCCAATGCTGAAGCCCAAAAGGCCCTCCAGGAGATTGATGCGATGAAGAAGATAGCGGCGGGTAAGGCATTCTATATGCAAAGCAAGCATGCGAAAGTAAATTACTTGTTACTTACCCAAATCCGGAGCTCTCCAGGAGCATTCACAGATTTTCCCCGCGGCGTGTCGGATGCCACACAGTTTTACCAGGCCGAGGAGGGAAGCTCAATGAAGAAGCTATTCTGGTCTCAGTATACTGGGACCGAACACCCGATGCCTCTGAGCGACCAGGTGAAGCAACTGGTCGAGCTACACAAGGCGGCTAAATAGGCCATGAAGGGCTTTATAGTCCGGATGTGTCCTGGCGACGCCCTTCCTGACAGCTACTTCGGCCTGGTGAGGCGGCTTATGGATGCCTGCCCACGGCTGGAAGTCATCAACCGGTCCGTCTGCATTGAAGGTGCACGCCGGTCTTTCGCCCGTGTGAAGGTGCAATGGGCCAATATGGACACTGTGAAGCTAGTGAAGGAAGGGCCACCGGCGGGCAAGGAGCATCGCCACCCCGAGTTGTACTATGAGGGTGTCCTAAAGGGTGCCCGTCTTGTAGCGGACGAGTGTATAAAAGATGTAATATTTGAATGAACTTGCTCGTGTAATCCTGTATTATGAAAAACTTGTTCATATGCGCTATGCAACGCTTGTCTGAATTTAAAATATTGCCTTCTGTTCGGCTGTTTATCAAATCTGAGAGATGGCTAGTCGTCGGCTTCTTCCCCCACGCCACGAGTGTTGGGGTGTTCGGGATAAACCTGAGCACTCTTGTTCGCATTGTTGGGTCCTTCGATGGAGGTGCTCAGCACAACGAACAAGGCAATCAGACTATAATACGTTATCACTCTCACTTAGCCATATAATTCTATAATTTAAATTTCGGTGAAGCCCCTAGTATTCGGAAGGCCGAATTTGGGGCGCGATACACGCCTTAAGCCGGACAGGGCCGACTCCTCGCTCTAAGCAGCATAAGTCTTTAGGGACTCGAAACCTCTCAAACAGCGACCAGTCTCTCGCCTTATCATGACAGTCAGTTTTAGCTTTCTCTACTAAGGTGCTTAGCCCAGTAGAACCGGGGCACAATCGAAGTAGTTCTCCCAGTGCTGCCTTAGCCGATATAGCGGAACGTAAGGTACCAAAACATGGGAGCTGGGCAAACCCAACTATTGACCCAAGACATGATTCAGAGCTGATGCATATAGTGCTATAAGTTCGGGGTGCCGCACTGTCGAAAGTGTTCGGACTTCTCATGCCGTATGATGGGGTATGCTTAAGCCCCTAGCGTATTGGCCGTACCAGAGTGAATGGGTGCTAGATGTCGTGAATGAACATATATATATATATATAAATGAAGAACGCAATAATAGTCTTAATGCTATGCATTTTTTATTCAAAAAGGTGCGTTAAAGCAGAATGATACAAGTAGTGCAATAAGCAAAAAGTAGGATTGTTTGACATGTCCCTTCCAAGGGAAAGCTGAGGAATAGTATTAAAGCAAATATTTCACTCGTTATCATAATCCACCTGGGAGTTCCATGGTGTGACGTAGCTTTTTGCCTCCTTGGTTGCTGCATCATGTGTTCGGCAATCATGCTGCCGGACAGGGTTTCCAGAGATTAAAGTCCTGAAAGAGAAAAATAACAAAGCGGGAAGCCCCTAGTGCGGTTTAAGCCGCGACTTGGAGCATGCCGCAGTCGTGCCCCCCTCCCCGCCTGTGCCCATGGTATTTTTAATGAGTAATTATGTACGCGTGGCATGGATTTCGCCGTTTGGCTGGGACCGGGGTGGGGGCCGCATTGCTATGCGAGCTCAGAACGTGCTAGGCGGTCCTGTTGCCGATTACTCCGGGCGCGCTTGAAGGTGTCCGGGTCCTTAATCGCCGAACTAATGGATTGCCTTAAGAGGCTGCTTTGCGCTTCTCCTGCGAGGGCGGCAGTGTGCTCCTCCATGCAGAGAGAGCGCTTTGTGTTTCCATTGACTGTGATGACCCCCCGAGGTCCTGGCATCTTGAGCTTGAGATATGCAGAATGCGGTACCGCATTGAATCTTGCAAATGCGGTTCGCCCGAGCAGTGCATGGTAGCCACTATGGAACGGGACTATGTTGAAGATTAACTCTTCGCTTCAGAAGTTATCCGGAGATCCGAAGACCACTTCCAGTGTAACTGAGCCTGTGCAATGGACCTCTACACCTGGTATGACGCCTTTAAATGTCGTTTTTGTGGGTTTGATCCTTGAGGGGTCTATACCCATTTTGCGCACTGTGTCTTGATAAAGCAGGTTCAGGCTGCTGCTGCCGTCCATTAGGACTCGAGTGAGGTGAAATCCATCAATGATTGGGTGTAAGACCAGTGCGGCGAATCCGGCATGACGGATACTAGTGGGGTGGTCCCTGCGATTGAAGGTGATCGGACAGGAGGACCATGGGTTGAACTTTGGGGCGACTGGCTCCCACGCATATACGTCCCTAAGCGCATGCTTCCACTCCCTCTAGGGGATGTGGGTTGCGTATATCATGTTCACCGTCCGCACTTGTGGGGGGAACCTCTTCTGTCCTTCGGTGTTCGGCTGCCGGGGCTCCTCCTCGTCATCGCTATGTGACCCCTTATCTTTGTTTTCGACATTTAGCTTGCCGGCCTGCTTGAACACCCAACAATCCCTATTGGTGTGGTTGGCTGGCTTGTCAGGGGTGCCGTGTATTTGAATGCCTTTTTCCGCTGACCGGGTTTAGAGCCTTTCAATCCGGCATTGACTGTCATATCCTCGGTATTATCGCTGTTAATGCGGCGCTTATGTTTGTTGCGACGTGACCTGCCATTGCCGTCCTTGGTATCCGAAGTACCATGGTTCTTTGATATGTTATTACTGCGAGCCAGCCAGCTGTCTTCTCCCACACAAAAGCGGGTCATGAGTGTCATGAGGGATGCCATAGATTTTGGCTTTTCCTGACCAAGGTGTCGGGCTAGCCACTCGTCGCGTATGTTGTGCTTGAACGCTGCTAGGGCCTCTGCATCCAGATAGTCGATGATTTGATTTTTCTTTGTTAGGAACTGTGTCCAGAATTGCCTGGCCGATTCCTCTGGCTACTGAATTATGTGGCTCAAGTCATCGGCATCTGATGGTCGCACATAAGTGCCCTGAAAGTTGTCGAGGAATGCGGCTTCCAGATCTTCCCAACAGCCAATGGACTCTGCTGGCAAGCTAATGAGCCAATGTCGAGCTGGTCCTTTGAGTTTGAGTGGGAGGTATTTAATGGCGTGTAGATCATCACCGCGGGCCATGTGGATATGCAGGAGGAAATCCTCGATCCATACCGCGGGATCTGTTGTGCTGTCGTATGATTCTATATTTACGGGTTTGAAACCCTCCGGGATTTGATGATCCATTACTTCGTCTGTGAAGCATAAGGGGTGTGCGGCGCCTCAGTACTGGGCTACATCACGGCGCAGCTCAAATGAGTCTTGCCCGCTGTGTTCGGCCCGGCCGGACTTACTTTTACTGTATCCGGCGTGACGATTATCATCTCGCATAGTGGCGCGTCCTTGTGATCCGTAGATCGATCTTGCGTGTTTTGCTTTGTCCTCCAATATGTCTCACAGGTCTGGCATATTTCCCCATGCCTTTTTATTTGAATGGCGTCGGGGTGCGGGCTGAGCTTTTGGCTGGAAAGTTTCTCTGTCGCGGCCACGAGGTGGCCGATCAGCCGCGTCATACACCGGGGATATAGGTTTCGGTGCTTCCTCCTCCAGTCGGGGTAGCAACCTGCACTTTGGGTAACTTTTGGTGGGGCGCTCGAGTTTATATTCCTCGGCCGCCAGGACTTCAGTCCATCTGTCAGCTAGCAAATTATGATCAGCTTGAAGCTGCTGCTGCTTTTTCTTAAGGCTATTTGCCGTGGTTATAAGCCTGCGCTTGAAGCGCTCTTGTTCGACGGGATCCTCTGGCCCGACGAATTCATCATCGTCGAGGCTTGCCTCGTCTTTGGAGGGAGGCATGTAATTGTCATCCTCCGCCTCTCCATCTGCTGCTCTCTCTGGAGGGCTGGCTTCTCCATCCTCCTGCCCTAAATCTTGCTGGAGGGGATTGTCGCCATCTTCGGCACTGTCCGGAGTGCTATTATCTCCTGTGCTGGTATCACCACTTTTGCCTTGGTGGGACTTAGAGTGGCACCGCTGATGCCGGCGCTTGGGTTGCTTCTTGGAGGGGTCATCCTCTGTTGTCTCGTCGTCATTGCCTTCTTTGGGTGTGTCGACCATGTATATGTCATATGACGAGGTGGCTTTCCAGTGCCCTATAGGCGCTGGTTCATGTTCGTCTCGTACATCGTCATCCATACCGTCGATGTCTTCGGAGTCGAAGTCGAGCATGTCGGTTAAGTCGTCGACAGTGGCTACTAAGTGGGTGGTGGGTGGGCGGCAAATTTCTTTGTCATCCGCATCCCAATCCTGCCAGACGTAGTTCGGCCAGGACTCTCCTGACAAGGAGAGAGACCTTAATGAGTTCAGTATGTTGCCGAAGGGCGAGTGCTCAAAAATATTCGTGGAGGTAAACTCCATGATCGGCGCCCAATCGGATTCGATAGGAACGGGCGCAGGCGGTTCAGAGTCCATGGCTGGAGAAGGATCCGGCAGTTTAGCAACACGGCTCTCGTGAAGGGTAAGGTCGATATTCGGCTCGATCACCGCTGAGGATATGGCCTCCGTGACGGGGTCTATCCACCCGTCCATGGATGGCGCAACTGGCTCCGAATTGAGGCTCGGAGCGGCCGCCGGTGCGATCTCCTGAATACGGTCCGATGTTAGAGCTAAATCGTGCTCATCGTGACCGCATGGTGCACAAGGCAGGGGCTCGAATCTGTCGAAGATCAAGTCTCCGCGGATATCGGTCGTGTAATTTAAGCTTCCAAACCTGACCTAGTGGCCAGGGGCGTAACTTTTGATCTGCTCCAGATGGCCACGCGAGTTGACCGCAGTGCGAAGCCGCTGAACACAAAGATCTATCCGGGGAGAAAAATCTCACCCTGGACTGCATCGCTATCGATGATAGTAGGAGCCATCAAGCCTAATGGCGATGACACAGAGGAACTCTCAATGAAAGCACCAATATCGGTGTCAAAACCGGTGGATCTCGGGTAGGGGGTCCCGAACTATGCGTCTAAGGCGGATCGTAACAGGAGACAGGGAACACGATGTTTTACCCAGGTTCGGACCCTCTTGATGGAGGTAAAACCCTACGTCATGCTTGATTTATTCTTGATGATATGAGTATTACAAGAGTTGATCTACCATGAGATCGGAGAGGCTAAACCCTATAAGCTAGCCTATGATATGATTGTATGTTGTCCTACGGACTAAAACCCTCCGGTTTATATAGACACCGGAGGGGGCTAGGGTTACACAAGGTCGGTTACAGAGCAGGAGATATCCATATCCATACTGCCTAGCTTGCCTTCCACGCCAAGTAGAGTCCCATCCGGACACGTGACGAAGTCTTCAATCTTGTATCTTCATAGTCCAATAGTCCGGTCAAAGGATATAGTCCGGCTGTCCAGAAACCCCCTAATCCAGGACTCCCTCAGGAACTTATCTGCTTTATGCTACCGGGAGTTCATACGCAAGCTTGTTCTTCACTTTTTCTCCTTGAGAGTTGCTACCTCTTGAGCACTGCGTTGGTTTTCCCTTGAAGAGGAATGGGTGATGCAACAAAGTAGCGTAAGTATTTCCCTCAGTTTTTGAGAACCAAGGTATCAATCCAGTAGGAGACTACATGCAAGTCCCTCGTACCTACACAAACAATAAGAACCTCGCAACCAACGTGATAAAGGGGTTGTCAATCCCTTCATGGTCACTTACGAGAGTGAGATCTGATAGAGATAATAATAATAAGATAAATATTTTTGATATTTTTATGATATAGATTGGAAAATAAAGATTGCAAAATAAAGTGGATTGGAAACTTATATGATAAAAGATAGACACGGGGGCCATAGGCTTCACTAGTGGCTTCTCTCAAGATAGCATAAGTATTACGGTGGGTGAACAAATTACTGTCGAGCAATTGATAGAAAAGTGAATAATTATGAGAATATCTAGGTATGATCATGTATATAGGACTCACGTCCGCGACAAGTAGACCGAAATGATTCTGCATCTACTACTATTACTCCACACATCGACTGCTATCCAGCATGCATCTAGAGTATTAAGTTCATAAGAACAGAGTAATGCATTAGGCAAGATGACATGATGTAGAGGGATAAACTCAAGCAATATGATATAAATCCCATCTTTTTATCCTCGATGGCAACAATACAATACGTGCCTTGCTTTCCCTGCTGTCACTGGGAAAGGACACATCAAGATTGAACCCAAAGCTAAGAACTTCTCCCATTGCAAGAAAGATCAATCTAGTAGGCCAAACCAAACTAATAATTCGAAGAGACTTGCAAAGATAACCAATCATACATAAAAGATATCAGAGAAGAATCAAATATTTTTCATAGATAAACTTGATCATAAACCCACAATTCATCGGATCTCGACAAACACACCGCAAAAAGAGTTACATCAAATAGATATCCAAGAAGATCGACGAGAACATTGTGTTGAGATCCAAAGAGAGAGAAGAAGCCATCTAGCTAGTAACTATGGACCCGAAGGTCTGTGGTAAACTACTCACACATCATCGGAGCTATGATGTTGATGTAGAAGGCCTCCGTGATCGATTCCCCCTCCGGCGGAGCTCCGGAAAAGGCCCCAAGATGGGATCTCTTGGGTACATAAGGTTGCAGCGGTGGAAATATTCGTCGTGCTCCTGGATGTTTTCGGGGTATATGGATATATATATAGGAGGAAGAAGTAGGTCGGTGGAGCTATGAGGGGCCCACGAGGGTGGGGGCGCGCCCAGGGGGGCAGGCCCACCTCCCTGCCTCGTGGCCTCCTTGTTGATTTCTGGACGTCTACTCCAAGTCCCCTGGATCATGTTTGTTCCAAAAATAACTCTACCGAAGGTTTCATTCCGTTTGGATTCCATCAGCAATTTGCAATGGGCCTTTGGTTAGTAGGTTAGTCCCAAAAATAATATAAAAGTGTATAAATAAGCCCATTAATCATCCAGTACAGATAATACAATAGCATGGAACAATCAAAATTTATAGATACGTTGGAGACATATCAAGCATCCCCAATCTTAATTCCTGCTCGTCCTCGAGTAAGTAAATGATGAAAACAGAATTTTTTATGTGTAATGCTACCTAGCATAATTCTCAATGTAATTTTCCTTATTGTGGCATGAATATTAAGATCCGAAAGATTCAAGACAAAAGTTTAATATTGACATAAAAACAATAATACTTCAAGCATACTAACTAAGCAATCATGTCTTCTCAAAATAACATGGCAAAAGAAAGTTCATCCCTATAAAATCATATAGTTTGGTCATGCTCCATTTTTGTCACACAAGAATGCTCTGATCTTGCACAACCCAGATGACAAGCCAAGCAATTGTTTCATACTTTAGTAATCTCAAACTTTTTTCAACTTTCACGCAATACATGAATGTGAGCCATGGATATAGCACTATGGGTGGAATAGAATAATATGATAGGGGTTATGTGGAGAAGACAAAAAAGGAGAAAGTCTCACACCGACGAGGCTAATCAACGGGCTAGGGTGATGCCCATCGATTGATGTCAATGCAAGGAGTGGGGATTGCCATGCAACAGATGCACTAGAGCTATAAATTTATGAAAACAAAAGAAACTAAGTGGGTGTGCATCCAACTTGCTTGCTCACGAAGACCTAGGGCATTTGAGGAGCCCATTGTTGGAATATACAAGCCAAGTTCTATAATGAAAAATTCCCACTAGTATATGAAAGTGACAAAAGAAGAGACTCTCTATCATAAAGATCATGGTGCTACTTTGAAGCACAAGTGTGGAAAAAGAGGATAGTAGCACTGTCCCTTTTTTTATTTTTGTTTTCTTTTCTTTCGGCCTTTCTTTTTTGGCCTTTTTTGGGACAATGCTCTATTAATTATGATCATCACACTTCTATTTATTTACAACTCAATGACTACAACTCGATATTAGAACAAAATATGACTCTATATGAATGCCTCTGGCGGGGTACCGGGAAAGGTAGTGAATCAAGAGTGACATGTATGATAAATTATGCATGGTGGCTTTGCCACAAATAAGATGTCAACTACATGATCATGTAAAGCAATATGACAATGATGAAGCATGCAATAAATGAAACGGTGGAAAGTTGCATGGCAATATATCTCGGAATGGTTATGGAAATGCCATAATAGGTAGGTATGGTGCTGTTTTGAAGAAGATATAAGGAGGTTTATGTGTGACAGAGCATATCATATCATGGGGTTTGGATGCACCGGCGAAGTTTGCACCAACACTCAAGGTGAGAAAGGGCAATGCACGGTACCGAAGAGGCTAGCAATGATGGAAGGATGAGAGTGCGTATAATCCATGGACTCACCATTAGTCATAAAGAACTCATATACTTATTGCGAAAATCTACAAGTCATCAAAAACCAACCACTACACGCATGCTCCTAGGGGGATATATTGGTAGGAAAACACCATCGCTCGTCCCCGACCGCCACTCATAAGGAAGACAATCAAAGAACACCTCATGTTTCAAATTTGTTACACAACGTAACCATACGTGCATGCTACGGGACTTGCAAACTTCAACACAAGTATTTCTCAAGTTCACAACTACTCAACTAGCACAACATTAATATCACCATCCTCATATCTCAAAAAAATTATCAAGCATCCAACTTCTCATAGTATTCAACGCACTTTTTATGCAAGTTTTTATTATACCAATGTTGGATGCCTATCATATTAGGACTAATTTCATAACCAAAGCAAATTACCATGCTGTTCTAAAGGACTCTCAAAATAATATAAGTGAAGCATGAGAGAATAATAATTTCTATAAAATAAAACCACCACCATGCTCTAAAAGATATAAGTGAAGCACTAGAGCAAAATTATCTAGCTCAAAAGATATAAGTGAAGCACATGGAGTATTCTAATAAATTCCAATTCATGCGTGTCTCTCCCAAAAGGTGTGTACAGCAAGGATGATTGTGGTAAACTAAAAAGAAAAGACTCAAATCATACAAGACGCTCCAAACAAAACACATATCATGTGGTGAATAAAAATACAGCCCCAAGTAAAGTTACCGATGGAGGAAGACGAAAGAGGGGATGCCTTCCGGGGCATCCCCAAGCTTAGGCTTTTCGTTGTCCTTGAATTTTTCCTTGGGGTGCCTTGGGCATCCCAAAGCTTAGGCTGTTGCCACACTTTATTCCATAATCCATCAAATCCTTACCCAAAACATGAAAACTTCACAACACAAAACTCAACAGAAAATCTCATGAGCTCCGTTAGTATAAGAAAACAAACCACCACTTAAGGTACTATAATGAACTAATTATTTATTTATATTGGTGTAAAACCTACTATATTCCAACTTCTATATGGTTCATACCCTCCGATACTAGCCATAGATTCATCAAAATATGCAAACAACACACGAAAAACAGAATCTGTCAAAAACAGAACAGTCTGTAGTAATCTATAGGTTTTGAATACTTTGTAACCCCAAAAATTCTGAAATAAATTGGTGGACGTAAGTAATTTGTCTATTAATAATCTTTGAAAAGAATCAACCTAATCGCATGTGACAACCTGGTTTTGCCCTCCCTTATTTGTTTGAGTTTTCATTTGAATTTTTTTTGAAACTTGGAATTCTTGAGTCTTTTCATTTGGACTTAAACACTTGGGCATCCTTGTCTTTCACCCAAGTGCTTCATTTCTCTCCCAAACCCTCATTTCCCATCTGATCCACCTCAAAATAATCTTTGGAATATTCATTTCCTCTCAAAAACCCTTAGGCAAATCTGTTTGCTCCAAATCAACCCTAATTTTTATGGCTCAGAAAATTCTGAGATAATTCACAAATATTCTAGAGACCCTAGGGCATCTCCCTGAGCAAAAATATTTCATCACTTTTTGGAATATTTTTGATATAGAAAATCTTTTCTATTCTGGACAGAAATCGTGGTTTCTACAGCAACTACCATATTACTTACTCCTTTTGACCTGAACTTTCTTGTGCTTATTTACCTTAGTAACTCTAAGCTAGCCTCCAAAGCACAGCTCCAAACACCCAGCCATTTGACCACAGTAACATCACAAAGTTACTGACCAGAAACTTACTTGGTTTGTAAAATCTTCTCTAGTACACCTGGATCCAAACCAAACCATGGTAAACTTCAAAACCACCACGAAAAACATGCCAGACATGATTTTTGGACGAAGGCTGGCGTGAGGAGAGAGTTCGCGTGGTGACCACGCGTGTCCATGATGCCAGGCTTGCATGTCGACGCGCTCTGGGTGCCGCCGAACACTTTGTTCGTGCGTGCTCGCTTCCCCCGCCTGCCCAACCTTGCCAAAACTCACCATCATCACCGTCTCGACGCCCTTAACTCCGCCCTGGCACTCGCCGACGCCGGAGCTCACCGCAGCGAGCACGGGCAAGGTCCGGCCAGCCCAACAGTGCGGAGCGCACTGTGCTCGTCATCACCCCCTTGATCCTGTGCTCGTCCCCGCTCGCCCACAGTGGCCGCGTGACCTCCGTCGCCTTCTCCCCCTCTCACTGACGCCGCTTGTCGCCGGGCACCGTTGACAGGTGTCCACCGGCGGAGCCCGAAGCACCCTCGCCGCTCGCCTATATATAGAGCCCCTCCCCAACATCCTCGAGCATCCTCCAGCACTCACACACACTCCACGGTCGAGTAGGAAGCCATAGCCCGGTCGGGCAGGCCTCGGGCCGCCGTCCCCGAGGTCGAGCTCACCGGCGATCCCCTTTGGTCGCCACGGCAGCTCCAGCCCCTCCCAGGCCTAAGCAACCCCTCCAGGGCCTCCGCCTCTCTCCGGTGAGGCCGTCTCGCCCGCGTGGAGCCTCTGGAGCGGCCCCTGCTGGCCGTCTTCCTCAACTCCGGCGACCTCCTTGTTTTGCCTCCGCTCGCAAGCTAGATTCCGATGCCGTTCGACCACCCCTAGCCACGCTACGGGTACGGACAGGTGTGCCTTGACCTCCTCTTGCCATCCCTCCCTCTCGTTTTGGCCAAAGAGCCCTCGTCGCCGGTGATAGCTCTGGCGAAGCCACGGTCATCTCTGTTTCTCTCCCCCTCTTCCCCCACCTGACTAGCGGGGCCCGCTAGTCAGCCACTCAGTATGCGTGCGAAGCGGTACGAGTGGTGGCGCCCCTGGGCTTTACGCCTTCAACGTCACCCCCAGTCTTTTTCTTTTTATTCAAATTCATTTGAATTTACAGAACACTTCAAACAGTTATAACTTTTTAACCATAAGTCCAAATGAATTGATTCTTTTTTGCATTGTGTTCTTTGAAAGAAAATCTAACAGCTCACCAAAGATGAAATTTTTCTGAGTTGTTTAGAATTTATGGTGAATTTCAGAAGTGTTCTTGATATTTTATTTTTGTGTTTGAAATTATTTTCAGAAGGTGAGGCTTGTCTTGAGGATCACTAGGAGGCTTGTGAACCTCATCTGCACTAAGGCAAGCCACAGCAACATTTTTATGATGCCATTTCAATATTTGTGATTTTCTCAATTGAATGAAACGGTTAATCCTTGCATTTAAATAATTATTGAGTTATTTGCATTCTGTTAAATGTTGGACAGTTGTTATGCTTGATTCACAGAATAGTTGAAACTAGTTTAGTGGATAAAGCAAGTTAAGATATGATGTTAGAAATAATTTTGTTATGCATGTTAGTAATTATTTATCTATGTTTTTGCCTCCCTAAAATTGATAAAAATTTGTCAGAAAATATTATGTTAAATACTTGTTAAAATCATAATACTTGTTTTACAGAATGTTTGAACCTAATTTAGTGATAAAGAAACTAAGGGTTATTGATAGTGAAATCTTTTGTTATGCATATGGAAAAGTTATTGGAGTTACTTTCTTGCGTAAGAAATTAATGAAACTTGATGCTGAATATTTTGGTTAAGTTGTGAGTCAGTAGAGTAATGTGAGTTGTTGACGGTTAAGCTTGGTGTGTATATGGAAGACATGGGTCATTTTATCATTATATGATGCATGTGTTGTTTTGCATTCCATGGCATGCTATGACACCAGTCATTTTTATTTGAATTTGAATATAACTCAACTTTAATATACTATTGACTGGGTCGTGGTGCTACTGAATCGAGTTATTTCCATTGCAACCACATTTGCCTTTATGGGAAGGCCTTGATTCGGTCCATTGACACGGCCTCTGGTCGGTGCCTCCATCTAGGGAAGGTTATGTTGTGCTTGCCCTGCCCCGGTAAGCAGACATAATCTTGTGTGCTCATTGATGAGATTATGGTACCGAGTCCCTGAGTGGGAGTTTGACCACGACGGTGGTCGGGGTGTCTTTGGTAGACACGGGGCCACCCAGGACCAGCCCATTGGGGAATTGGGTCGGAGTGGCCGGGAGAGTGTTGTGGCAATGGAGGGGTTTTGTCGGAATGCCGTTGGTCCACCCGAATGGGAGTGCGAGGCCATGGGTTCTGTGGTGTGGGTACAGTGTGCTACCTCTGCAGAGTGTATAATCTATCGATAGCCGCGTCCACGGTCATGGACACCTCGTAGTAGGTCCCACCATGAGTCAACGATTAATAAAAATTGCACACTAAGCTATAAACTATGCATTGTTGACGATAGTAGAAGGCCATGGAGGAGATTGGGATCAGATAATGATCGTGGTGGTGATCGCCGTAAGGATCACGAGTCGTTTTGTTAAAGACCATGTTGGTGGTGTGTTTTACCATGTTGGTGGTGTTTGTGATCTGAGGATGATCACGGTTGGTAAGTTGTCCTGAGGGACGTTCGAGCATGATCACAACATGTTGACATATAGTGTTGCATTATTAATAATTGGTTAAATATCGTGATATTGTTTGTCATTATGATTATGCTTGTTGTGAGCTTGCAAGTACATTCAATGTACTGACTAGGCGTGTCATGCCAGATTTCAGGAAAGTCTCGTTGGAAAGGAGCGCTGTTCGAGTCTAGATCGTGTCCACATCGGTGTCCCTATGATATGGAGCTTCCACTATGACGTTATTCCACTGCCACGTAGTTGTTCGGATCGAGGCCCCTTTATGTTCACTAAATAATGTACATATTGTTCAGCCGCACCGAGTGTGCCACTTGGCCTCGACCGCTGTTGTAATATGAACTCTGTTCCGCTAGCATCAATAAAGTGGTTGTTTTCTGTACCAATATTTTGTGTGTTGCCAGAAGACATGGTCTCTGGGCTGGCAATGCAGGGTAAACCGGTCGCTCTGAGCCGAGGTGCCACAATGATTGGTATCAAAGTCGCACTGACTGTAGGCCACGCTAGACTATGACGCGTTAACTAGACGTTAGGCGCGAGTAAATTTGAGTGCTGGTAGCAGTTATAGCTGGTTGTTGCATTCTAGTCATTTGATTATTATTGTTATGCTAACCTGCTAACGGTTGTGAGTGTAGATGGCTCTGGTGCCGTATACGTGCCAGTTGCAGCTGATGCCGTACACGTCACCGCACCTTCTCCGCAACGTGTGGCATCGGCTATACCCTCACGGAGACGAACTAGTCTACCGTGTGCACCGGGAGCTTCTAGCAGACTCAGAGTATGAGTACCACACAGTGGTTACTCTGCACACCAGTTCCGATTCCGGCTCTTACACTCGCACTTCTCGGAGTGGTTATGCCTCCACCGCTTCTCAGGCTGTCCAGTTTGCCGCATTTGAGGTCCTTGTCGAGCTTCGTTATACCGAGGTTCAAATGCAGCACCACCCAGGTTTCTATTGCTACCCATCTCTACACGACAACGGTCGTGTCCGTTTTCCTCTCATTGACCCGGAGTCTGATAGTGTTGCTAGCCATCTTGCTCGCTATATCACTGGTAGCTATCTGATGATCCACGAGCTGGCTCGAGAGCTGACTCGTGCCCATACTGCTTTAGCCGCTACCTTGGTCACTAGTAGATCCACCACTAGTCCGTCCTCACTAGGATTTACCCCTTATGTCCCAGTTAGTTATAGCTCCCCTATTTCGCCAGTTACTCCCCCGAGTAGCACAGGCGTCTCAGCCGTGAACCCTCTCAGTGCTCCTGCCGAGTGGGTCTCACTTCTTGCTACCCCTGCAGCCCCGATGCTTCATCCTACCCCTGCCCCTGAGGGAGAGCCCTCGAGGCAGCGTCGTCGTGTTACCTTTAACCCGGAGGTTTCTGTTACCCACGTCAATTCGGGATCCGAGACCGCTTCAGGGGAGGACACCGCAGCACCAGGAGAGCAGTAGTGTCTTTGAGTATTCGCAGTCGTCTAGATGGTGTATGGATGTAGTTGTACGAGTCATGATGCTTCATGTATGAGATTAGTGGAACCAGTCATGTTGTTTAATTTTCATGTATGAGTCCATGTATAATTATGTTGGGACTTTAATCGCGTATTTTCTTCGCACTTTTGTCTTTTTCGAGATTTGTTGCTGGCTTTTCCCCAATTTTATTCTTGGATGTCTCTCATCTCGATTGCGTTGCCTTGGGAAAAATCCTCAATAGGATGACGCGGGGAGGCAGTAGTAGCAACGTTCATGAGGGAACTCCTATTCATCGTTCCGCACGACGGGCATGATATTCTCCCGAGCCGTATGTTCAGCCACCACCTCCACCGCCTGATCCTCCCTCCACCGAGCAAGTTCGGCGTATGTTTGAAGAGAAAAGGAACAATGATCTAATTGAAATAGTGAGAAGTGTGCAAGCTATGGTTGGACAGAATGGAAATCAGAATGGTCATCACTCGAAGCTGTCAGATTTTCAGAGGACCAACCCACCCAGTTTCAGTCAGGTTGTTGACCCATTGGATGCAGATGATTGGTTGCGCACCATGGAGAAAAAGCTTGACGTCGCCCGTACTGAAGGAAATGATAAAGTCCCATTTGCAACCCTTTAACTTGAAGGTGCAGCTGCCATATGGTGGGAAAATACAAAAGCCATGTGGCCCATTTGATGAGGAAGTCACCTGGGAAAAATTGAAGGATAAGTTTCATAAGTATCACATCCCCACTGTAGTTATGAAGGCCAAGCAGCATGAATTTCTCGAGCTCGTCCAAGGAAATCAGTCTGTGGCTGAGTATCTGCAAAAATTCAATCATTTGGATCATTACTCTTTGTATGACGTGGCCACTGAAGAAAGGAAGATTGATAGATTTCTTGGAGGTTTAAATCAACAACTTCAGTGTGCCCTCAGTATGTTTGGTTTCACCGATTTCCAAACACTGGTGGACAAGGCGTTCATTGCTGAACGGGAGCACAAGATTATTTCGGATAATAGGCCGGCTAACAATGACAACAAGCGCAAGTTTGAGCCAAAGAAGGATGGACAACCTATGCAAAAGGCTCGTACCTAGCAGCAGACTCAGGTGGAATACATGCCAAATTGGCAGCAGAATGTTAACAGGACCACCACTCAAGTCAAGAATATTGTAACCAGTCCAACACATGGGGAGCGCCAGCGCAATAATACTTGTTTCATTTGTGGGCAGCACGGACATTATGCCAAACAGTGCCCCAAGAACCACAAGGTGAATGCCCTGAGCAGGCCACAAGTCAACTTTATGGAGTCAGGGCCAACCCATCATAACTTCACTGGGCACGTGAATCATATCTCTGCCGATGTAGTGCAAGAGAAGCCGTTAGTCTTCATTGGTATGTTTTCTGTTAACGACATACATGCAGTAATTCTATTTGACTATGGGGATTCCCATTCTTTTATTTCTCGGAGTTTTGCCACCCAAAACAATTTTCCTTGCACCATTTTGGGCAAAAATATGCTAGTACAAACCCCGAGATATATAATCAAGAGCAATCTAGTCTGCCGTGATCTGGAGATCAATATCAACGGGGTCTACTTTCCAACATTGTTGATAATCATTGAGTCTGAGAAGTTGGATGTTATATTAGGAATGAATTGGTTGACCAAATATCAAGTTTGCATAAACTACGCAACCCGAGAAGTCAATTTGACCAGTCTGGATGGGCAACTCACCAAATTCTATGCTCGCAAGCATGTACCCAAGCCAGAATTAGTTTGCACCGCTATGGTGGAGTTGGAATTTATTCCTGTGGTCAGTGAGTACCTTGATGTGTTTCCAGAAGAACTGCCAGGCATACCACTAGATCGGGAACTGGAGTTTGCCATAGACCTTGTGCCCGGTACCGCACAATTATACAAAAATTATTACCGGATGCCCTCATCAGAATTAGTGGAGCTAAAGAAACAGCTTGACGAATTACTCCAAAAGGGTTATATTCGTCACAGCTCTTCACCATGGGGGTCACCTGCAATTTACATAGGCAAAAAGGATGGCAGTCTCCGTATGTGCATAGATTACCGCCAGCAGAATGAGGTCACCATCAAAAATAAATACCCACTGCCAAGGATTGATGATCTGCTTGATCAGCTCAGTGGGGATAAAGTATTCTCAAAAATCAATTTACGGACAGGATATCATCAGCTCAAGATTAAAAAGGAAGATACTCCTAAGACCGCATTCACTACACGATACGGTCTTTACGAATATACTGTGATGTCCTTTGGTCTCGTCAATGCCCCTGCATTCTTCATGCATATGATGAACAAAGTGTTCATGGACTTCCTCGACAAATTCGTGGTAGTCTTCATCAACGACATCCTCATTTACTCCAAGGATGAAGAAGAGCATAAAGATCACCTCCGAGCAGTGCTACAACGACTCCGCGACCATCAGTTATACGCCAAGTTCAGTAAGTGCGAATTTTGGCTCAAGCAAGTTGGGTTTCTCGGACATATATTATCTGCCGAAGGTATAGCCATGGACCCAAGCAAAGTAAAGGATGTGCTCGATTGGGTATCACCCACGACTATAACCCAGATCCGGAGTTTCCTCGGATTAGCTGGGTACTATTGCCGCTTTATTGAAGGGTTTTCCAAGATTGCTAAACCCATGACGGAGCTGGTCAAAAAGGATACAAAGTCTAAGTGGACCGAGGACTGTGAGAAGAGTTTTAATGAGCTAAAGACACGTCTGACAACCGCACATGTATTAACTCTTCCAGACATTTATCACAGCTTTGATGTGTACTGTGATGCCTCCAGACAAGGTATTGGTTGCGTGCTTATGCAAGATGGCAAGGTAGTAGCATATGCCTCCGGACAGTTACAACCACATGAGGGAAATTATCCTACTCATGATTTGGAATTAGCTGCAGTGGTTCATCCATTAAAAATTTGGAGACACTATCTCATTGGAAAAAGGTGCCAAATTTTTACCGACCACAAAAGCCTCAAGTACATCTTCACTCAGCCAGACTTAAATCTCCGTCAGCGAAGATGGTTAGAGTTAGTCAAGCATCATGACCTTGGAATAAATTACCATCTCGGCAAGGCCAACGTCCTTGCCGATGCGCTCAGTCGAAAGCCCGTTATGTAATGCCCCATATGTAACTTGCCATATTTGTATTCCAACTCTTGCCATTTCCGACACTAAGTTATGATATTCCTCGTTTTTGGGTTTTGTCTCCATGTTTCTTTTGTCTTTGTCATGCATCTCATATCATGTCATCACGTGCATCGCATTTGCATACGTGTTCGTCTCATGCATCCGAGCATTTTCCCCGTTGTCCATTTTGCATTCAGGCGCTCCTATGTCCTTCGGTGTCCCCTTTTGCTTCTTTTTGTGTGAGGGTGTTAAACGTTCTCGGATTGGACCGAGACTTGCCAAGCGGCCTTGGTTCACTACCTGTAGACCGCCTGTCAAGTTTCGTGCCATTTGGACTTTGTTGGATACTCCAATGATTAACCGAGGAACCGTAAAGGCCTCGTGTGTGTTGCATCCCAACACCTCTCCAAAGTGGCCCAAAACCCATCTAAACCCCATCCATCATCTCGGCCGTTTGATCACGATTGCGTGCCCGAAAACCATGGTCAACTTGGAGCCTCCTAGCTCTTCCTATGTATAAATAGGCATCTCCCCCGAAAAGCCCGGATCAAACACCACCCTAACCCTAGCCCCGCTCCCTCCGCGCACCGGATACGTCCGGTCCGCGCTGGACACATCGCCGCTGCCGCTCCGCGTCCAATCCCAGGGCGCCACGTGTCCCGTGCCGCCCCACATCGCCGCCGGCCCGCCAGGCCCGAGGCGGGCCCCCGAAGCCCAGCCGGCCATCGCCACCCACTCCCCGCGCTCCCCGTCGCCCGCGCGCCGCCTCCCGGGCCTCGCCGCGCCGCCGCGCCGGCCCGCCGCAGCCTCACCGTCCGGCCATCGCCGCCCGCCGACTCCGGCCACCTGGAGCACCGCCACGACCACCGGGCCCGCGCCCCTCGCCGCCCCCTCGGTTCGCACGCCCGGCTGCGCCTCCCCGGCCTCCCCGACGCCCCTCTACGCCGGTGACTTCGACTTCGGCCGCCACACCGCACTGTTGCCAACCTCGGGAAGAGTGTCCAGATCAAGATCCGACTAGGGTTGACCTCATTTTGCCCTAAGTTTTCAGTATTTTTTAGCATATTTCTTCATGTCATATCTTTGCATCCGTAGCTCTGTTTCGCACGTGTAGCCTATCAAATTGTTCGTCTCGATGTGCACATCATTTCATTCCATTGCACCATGTTCATTTGAGTTCATCTTGATGCCCTAAATGCTGTTGCAAGAGTGCTATGTAATGTTAGTTTCAGATTCTTAACAGACTATGGACTTTTGTCATTTTTGCCATGTTTAATGTGTGCCTCCTATGAACTTGAGCCCTACATGTGTTTTGTTGTATGCCATGCCATCTTTATAGGGGTGTATACCATGTAATTTTGTGATCTTTGTGGTGGCTAGCACAAGCATGCAAAGTAGCTCTCGTGATGTTGCTGATTTCAGGGACTTAGAAATCTTCTAAGTCATTTTCCTGATGATATTTTTATGCCATGTATTCATGTTGCTACAGAGTGATCCATGCCTCTTTTGAGCAATTTCAGTAAGGATGATTTTGAGATATTGTTATGCTATATCCATACATGTCTTTCTTTGCAATTATGGAGCACCCTAGAATAACTCAATCTTGCTCTACTTTTGCTATAAAATGTTCCTGCAGATTGTTTACATGTTATTCAATTTTGCCAAGGTTGTTGTAGTTGATCCATGCATGTTATGAGAGTGCTCTTGCCATGGTTAGCTTATTGATCATGTCTTCTTCCTGGGTGTATACTTAGTTTGTCATGCAATGACTTGTGGTGGGTGCATCGAGCTCGCAAACATGTCTACGTAAATCTGTTTTGCCATGTTCGAGATTTCTGCTAAGTCTGAATCTGTTAACGAAACTTGCTATGTTCACATGGTTGCCATTGTATTTTCTGATACCTTTTGGCTTATGGTCACTAAGGGACTTTTGTTATATGCTTTTAGTAGCTTCATGCCATGCCTTGCTTTGCCATGATATGTTCCAGTATCATGTTGTATCTTGCTCTAAACATTGCTTCCTGATGTTAATTCCTGACATGTTAATTTCACTAAGTCTGTGAACCTGATATCTTTTGCGCTTTTGCCATGCTTGTTTGAACCTGTTATTGAGTGAATTAGCCATAGCTCAGTGTTCATCTTTTGTCATGAATCTTGAGTGGATCATTGTCATGTGATTTGTAACTATGTTAGAGTGCAGTAGCTTATTTTTCTTGATGCATTTAGATGGCCTCGTGCTGTTAATTGCAGCTTTGTGCCATTATTGGTTTGCTTGCCATTTGCAAACCGTGCATCTGATTCCGGTGATCTTTATATCGATTTCGACCGAAATCAACTCATCTTTCCAGCGGCACTCTTGGTTTTCCAAGTTGAGGCCAGGTTCAATCTTTTCCTTCCGGAGCGTGCATACGCATTGCATATCACATCCCGCATATCATGCCATGTTTTGCATCATGTTGCTTGCGCATTGCAGCGTGGTTGATTGTGTCTCCCTTTGCTTGTGTTCTTGCTTTGGGTAGAGCCAGGATATGATTACGTGATCGAGGAACCGGTTGAGTAGTCTTACAATGATCAAGCTTACGTCAACTCGGAGAACTTTGTAGGCAAGATGACCATACCCTCGAAATCACTTCTATCTTTGCTTGCTAGATGCTCGCTCTATTGCTATGCCTATGCTACAATACCTAACACATGCTTTATCATGCCTCCCATATTGCCATGTCAAGCCTCTAACCCACCTTGACCTAGCAAACCATTGTTTGGCTATGTTACCGCTTTGCTCAGCCCCTCTTATAGCGTTGCTAGTTGCAGGTGAAGATTGGAGTTTGTTCCTTGTTGGGACATGATTATTGTTGGGATATCACTATTATATCTTGTCTGTGTTAATGCATCTATACACTTGGTAAAGGGTGGAAGGCTCGGCCTTATGCCTGGTGTTTTGTTCCACTCTTGCCGCCATAGTATCTGTCATACCGGTGTTATGTTCCTTGATTTTGCGTTCCTTACACGGTTGGGGTATAATGGGAACCCCTTGACAGTTCGGCTTGAATAAAACTCCTCCAGCAAGGCCCAATCTTGGTTTTACCATTTGCCACCTAGCCTCTTTTCCCTTGGGTTCCGCGGACTCAAGGGTTATCTGTATTTTAAACCCCCCCGGGCCAGTGCTCCTCTGAGTGTTGGTCCAAACTAGAGCCCTTTGCAGCGCCCCCTCGGGGAAACTCGAGGTTTGGTTTTAGTTGTATGGAGCGCTCATCCGGTGTGCCCTGAGAACAAGATATGTGCAGCTCCTATCGGGATTTGTCGGCACATTCGGGTGGCTTGGCTGGTTTAGTTTTACCATTGTCGAGATGTCTTGTAACCGGGATTCCGAGTCTGATCGGGCTGTCCTGGGAGAAGGAATATCCTTCGTTGACCGTGAGAGCTTGTGATGGGCTAAGTTGGGACAGCCCTGCAGGGATTTGAACTTTCGAAAGTCGTGCCCGCGGTTATGGGCAGATGGGAATTTGTTAATGTCCGGTTGTAGAAAACCTGAAACTAAAACTTAATTAAAATGAATCAACGGCGTGTGTAGCCGTGATGGTCTCTTTTTGGCGGAGTTCAGGAACAGAACACAGTCTTGGGTTATGCTTGAACGTAGGTTGTTCTAGGATCACTTCTTGATCATAGTTTCTCGACTGTGCCTTGCCTTCTCTTCTCGCTCTCATTTGCGTATGTTAGCCACCATATATGCTAGTGCTTGGTGCAGCTCCACCTCATACCTTTTACCCTACCTATAAGCTTAAATGGTTTTGATCGCAAGGGTGTGAGATTGTTGAGTCCCCGTGACTCACAGATTACTTCCAAAACCAGATGCAGGGACCGATGATACCATTCCAGGAGATATGACTAAGCTCAAGTGGGAGTTCGATGAGGACTCAGGACGATACTACGTTTCCTTTCTAGACGATCAGTAGTGGATTCCAGTTGGGGCGATCGGGGACATTATGCATTTGGGGTTGTCTTTATTTTGGTTCCGTAGTCGGACCTTGATTGTATCTGGATGATTGTCATGATATATTAATGCTCTTGTGTGACGTGGCGATTGTAAGCCAACTATGTACCTCTTTTCTTATTCAGTACATGGGATGTGTAAAGATTATCCCTCTTGCGACATTGCCTACAATGCGGTTATGCCTCTAAGTCTTGCTCCGACACGTGGGAGATATAGCTGCATCGTGGGTGTTACAAGTTGGTAATCAGAGCCTTCCTCGACATAGGAGCCCCCTGCTCGATCGAATCGATGGCGTTGTTGTGTCTAGAAAAATGTTTTGAGTCTTTTAGGATCATATATATCGGAGAGTAGGATTCTTTTTACTCCCCAGTCCCTTCGTTTCTCTGGTGAGACATCCTGACGTAGAGTTTTGACTCTTCTCTTCTCAAATTTTACTAAAACAAAATTTAGGTTCACGCAGGTATCTTGGAATCGTTCCGATGGATTTGTGATGAGAACATTGTTCTTGGTGCGTCCTGACATTTAGGGGTTGTGGCAGTGTCCCGGGGAGTTGAGCTCCGAGGTGTTGTGGTCACAATTTTATCGTTGCAGTTCTGCAATACCTGAGTTTCGCCGACATCAAAAATCTCTTTTATGCAGTTGTTGGTGAGATAACCTCGACGCCACCCAGTACGGGGGCGGGAGTTCGGGAGTATTGCCATAACTCGTATAACGGATGCTTTTCGAAGGTTGAGGTAAGTGATTTCTGAAGGTTTCTTCGTTATGTGTTGAAGGATGGATACAGCTAGATGTAGGATTTGCTAGCTTTGGGTGAGATATTATGCTTCCCCTGTATCCCCAACACTTGATTGCATAACCGGAAAATTTAGGGAGTTTCATAGGTGGGAATTCTTGTAGCTCTAGTATTTCTTCCGCGGATATTTGGTTTGTGATTGGGTAATCCTTACCAAGTATTTGTTCATGTCCGTACCTTTTTGTTTTATTCATCTACCTCTATCTAAGTGGCTTCTCAATTTATGGAAGTGTGACCATTTAATTTGGAATTCATTCGTTCATTCTTGTTCGAATGTTAAGGCTATATGTTGCAATTTCGATCCATTTGATTCAGCTTGAATATATGTCTTTCAAGATGCTAACGGATGTCACCCTCTTCAGGATGCCTCCTCACCGGCCAATTGAATTCGTCATTGATCTTGAGCCTGGCACGGAACCTGTTTGCAAACGTCCTTACAAGCTTGGACCAGAAGACTTGAAGGAGCTGAAGAAACAACTCGATATTCAAGAGCGTATCTCATCCGACCAAGTTCTTCTCCATGGGGTTGTGGTGTTCTTTTTGTCAAGAAGAAGGATGGAATGGACCAACTTTGTGTCGACTACCGTCCATTGAACAAGAAGACCATAAAGAACAAGTACCCACTTCCCAACATCAATGAGCTTTTCGAACAACTCAAAGGTGCTCAAGTATTCTCCAAGCTTGACCTCCATATGGGCTATCATCAGATTCACATTCGTGAACAAGATATCCCCAAGACAACATTCAGAACAAGCTATGGTTCATATGAATACACTATCATGTCTTTCGGCCTTGTCAACGCTCCTCCAACATTCTCTCGCATGATGAACTTCATCTTCAACCCCTACACAAATGACTTCGTTTTGGTCTATCTCGATGACATTCTGGTCTTTTCCAAGAACAAGGAGGATCATGCCAAGCATTTGAGATTGGTGCTGGATAAACTCAGAGAACATATGTTCGATGCTAAGTTTTCGAAGTGCGAGTTTTGGCTCGATGAGGTTCTCTACCTTGGGCATATCATCTCCGCCAAGGGCATAGCTGTTAATCCTGAGAAGGTGTCTGCAATTGTGAATTGGGAACCACCTCAGAATGTGAAGCAACTCCGCAGCTTCCTTGGGCTCGCAAGCTATTGTCGAAGGTTCGTTGAGAACTTCTCTAAGATCACGAAGCCTCTTTCCAACCTCCTCCAGAAGCATGTAAAGTATGTCTGGTCGCCTGAATGTGACATCGCTTTAAACACCCTCAAAGAGAAGTTAGTCACTGCTCCAGTTCTTACTCCTCCTGATGAATCCAAACCATTCGAGGTTTTCTGTGATGCTTCCCTTCAAGATCTCGGTGCTGTGTTAATGCAAGAGAAGAAAGTTGTGGCCTATACCTCTCGCTAGTTGAAGCCCAACGAAAAGAACTACCCCACTCATTACCTCGAGTTGGCGGCAGTCGTCCATGCTCTTTTAACAGACATCTCTTGTTGGGAAGAAAAGTGGACATCTTCACTGATCATAAGAGTCTCAAGTACATCTTCACTCAGCCCAACCTCAACCTCAGGCAGACTCGTTGGGTTGAAATGATTCAAGAGTATAATCCGAGTATTGAATACACTCCAGGCAAGGCCAATGTCATTGCTGACGCATTGAGCATGAAGGCTTACTGCAACAGTTTGATTCTCAAGCCCTACCAACCAGAGCTTTGTGAAGCTTTCCGCAAACTTAATCTCCAAGTTGTTCCTCAAGGATTCCTTGCCAACCTCCAAGTCTCTCCTACTTTGGAAGATCAGATTCGTGAGGCTCAAATTCTTGATGCTATGGTGAAGAAGGTGAAGATTGGGATTGCCAAGTGTCAACCCAAGTACAAGTTCTATCGCCTTGATGACAAGGATACTCTATTCTTCGAGGATCGCATTGTTGTTCCTAAAGGTGACCTTCGTGAAGTCATTATGAACGAGGCTCACAATTCACTCATCTATTCACCCTGGAAGTACAAAGATGTACCATGACCTCAAGAAGTCGTATAGGTGGACTCGAATGAAGCGCGAGATTGCTCAGTTCGTGAATGAATGTGATGTCTACACAAGAGTGAAGGCAGAACACCAATGACCAACTGGTCTCCTCCAACCTCTTACCATTCCAGAATGGAAGTTTGACCATATTGAGATGGACTTCGTGACTAGATTCCCCAAGTCCAAGCATGGCAATGATGCTATCTTCGTTGTCATCGACAAGCTCACTAAAGTGGCTCATTTTCAACCTATCAAAGAATCTATCACAGCAGCTCAGTTGGCAGAGCTATATACCTCCAGGATTGTCTCTTTGCACAACATTCCGCAGTTGATATCTTTAGATCGTGGAAGCATCTTCACTTCTAAGTTTTGGGACTCCATTTAGAAGGCTATGGGCACCAACATTCGCTTCAGCACAACCTTTCATCCTCAAACTAGTGGCCAAGTCGAGCGAGTAAATCAAATTCTTGAAGATATGCTCAGGGCTTGTGTCATTTCTTTCGGTATGAAGTGGGAAGATTGTCTTCCATATGCCGAGTTCTCCTACAACAACAGCTTCCAAGCGAGTTCGGGCAAGGCCCCATTCAAGATTCTCTATGGCAAGAAGTGCCATACTCCACTTAACTGGTCAGAGACTGTTGAACAACAACTTCTTGGCAATGACTTGATCACAGAGGCTGAAGAAATGTGCAAAGTCATTCGTGAAAATCTCAAAGCTGCGCAATCGCGCTAGAAGAGTTACTATGATAGCAAGCATCGTGACTTGGCTTTCGAGATCGGAGACCATGTCTACCTCTGCGTCTCTCCAATGAAAGGTACTCGTCGCTTCGGTAGCAAAGGGAAGCTTGCCCCTAGACACGTGGGTCCTTTCAAGATCATTGGCAAAAGAGGCGATCTCGCCTATCAACTTGAGCTTCCACCCAACTTTGCAAATGTGCACAACGTGTTTCACATGTCTCAGCTCCGCAAGTGTTTCAAGACTCCTGACTGCACCATCAACTTCGAAGAGATTGATCTCCAAGAAGACATGTCTTATCATGAGCACCCCATTGCTATTCTTGAAGAAACTAAGCGCAAGACTCGCAACAAGTCTATCAAATTCCTGAAAGTTAAGTGGTCACATCATTCCGACTGTGAAGCCACCTAGGAACGCGAGGACCACCTCCGTTCCGAATATCCGGAGTTTTTCCAGTCCTAGATCTCGGGACGAGATCCTTTCGTAGTGGTGGAGTGTTGTAACGCCCCATATGTAACTTGCCATATTTGTATTCCAACTCTTTCCATTTCCGGCACTAAGTTATGATATTCCTCGTTTTTGGGTTTTGTCTCCGTGTTGCTTTTGTCTTTGTCATGCATCTCATATCATGTCATCATGTGCATCGCATTTGCATACCTGTTTGTCTCATGCATCCGAGCATTTTTCCCGTTGTCCGTTTTGCATTCCGGCGCTCCTATGTCCCCCGGTGTCCCCTTTTGCTTCTTTTCATGTGCGGGTGTCAAACGTTCTCGGATTGGACTAAGACTTGCCAAGCGGCCTTGATTCACTACCGGTAGACCGCCTGTCAAGTTTTGTGCCATTTGGACTTCGTTTGATACTCCAACGGTTAACCGAGGAACCATAAAGGCCTCGTGTGTGTTGCAGCCCAACACCTCTCCAAAGTGGCCCAAAGCCCAGCTAAACCCCCTCCATCATCTCGGTCGTTCGATCACGATTGCGTGGCCGAAAACCGTGCTCAATTTGGCGCCTCCTAGCTCTTTCTATGTATAAATAGGCATCTCCCCCGAAAAGCCCGGATCAAACACCACCCTAACCATAGCCCCGCTCCCTCCGCGCGCCGCACATGTCCGGTCCGCGCCGGACACATCGCCAGTGCCGCTCCGCATCCAATCCCAGGGCGCCACATGTCCCGCATCGCCCCACAACGCCGCCGGTCCGCCAGGCCCGAGGCGGGCCCCCGAAGCCCAGCTGGCCATCGCCGCCCGCTCCCCGCGCTCCCCATCGCCCGCGCGCCGCCTCCCGGGCCTTGCCGCGCCGCCGCGCCGGCCCGCCGCAGCTTCGCCGTCCGGCCATCGCCGCCCGCCGATTCCGACCACCTGTAGCGCCGCCACGACCACCGGGCACGCGCCCCTCGCCGCCCCCTCGGTTCCCGCGGCCGGCCGTGCCTCCCCGGCCTCCCCGGCGCCCCTCTACACCGGCGACTTCGACTCCGGCCGCTGCCCCGCACTGTTCCGGCCAAGATCAGGAAGTGTGTCCAGATCCAGATCCAGATCCGACTAGGGTTGACCTCGTTTTGCCCTAAGTTTTCTGTATTTTTAGCATATTTCTTCATGTCATATCTTTGCATCCGTAGCTCTGTTTCGCGCGTGTAGCCTATCAAATTGTTCGTCTCGATGTGCACTTTATTTCATTCCATTGCACCATGTTCATTTTAGTTCATCTTGATGCCCTAAATGCTGTTTGCAAGAGTGCTATGTAATGTTAGTTTCAGATTCTTAACAGATTATGGACTTTTGTCATTTTTGCCATGTTTAATGTGTGCCTCCTATGAACTTGAGCCCTACATGTGTTTTGTTGTATGCCATGCCATCTTTATAGTGGTGTATACCATGTATTTTTATGATCTTTGTGGTGGCTAGCACAAGCATGCAAAGTAGCTCTCGTGATGTTGCTGATTTCAGGGACTTGGAAATCTTCTAAGTCATTTTCCTGATGATATTTTTATGCCTGTTTTGAGCATGTTCAGTAAGGATGATTTTGAGATATTGTTATGCTATATCCATCCATGTGTTTGTTTGCAATTATGGAGCACCCTAGAATGGCTCAATCTTGCTCTACTTTTGCTATAAAATGTTCCTGGCAGATTGTTTACTTGTTATTCAATTTTGCTAAGGTTGTTGTAGTTGATCCATGCATGTTATGAGAGTGCTCTTGCCATGGTTACCTTATTGATCATGTCTTCTTACTGGGTGTATGCTTAGTTTGTCATGCAATTCCTTGTGGTGAGTGCATCGAGCTCGCAAACATGTCTACATAAATCTGTTTTGGCCATGTTCCAGTTTTCTGCTAAGTCTGAATCTGTTAACGAAACTTGTTATGTTCACATGGTTGCCATGGTAGTTTCTGATCCCTTTTGGCTTATGGTCTGTAAGGTACTTTTGTTATATGCTTTGAGTAGCTTCATGCCATGCCTTGCTTTGCCATGATATGTTCTTATAGCATGTTGTATCTTGCTCTAAACATTGCTTCCTGATGTTAATTCCTGACATGTTGTCAATTTCACTAAGTCTGTGATCCTGATATCTTTTGCTCTTTCGCCATGCTTGTTTGAACCTGCTATTGAGTGAATTAGCCATATCTCAGTGTTCATCTTTTGTCAAGCATCTTGAGTGGATCACTTACATGTGATTTGTTACTATGTTAGAGTGCAGTAGCTTATTTTTCTTGATGCATTTAGATGGCCTCATGCTGTTAATCGCAGCTTTGTGCCATTATTGTTTTGCTTGCCATTTGCAAACTGTGCATCCGATTCCGGTGATCTTTATATCGATTTCGACCGAAATCAACTCATCTTTCCAGCAGCACTCTTCGTTATCCAAGTTGAGGCTAGGTTCAATCTTTTCCTTCCGGAGCATGGATATGCATTGCATATCACATCCCGCATATCATGCCATGTTTTGCATCATGTTGCTTGCGCATTGCACCGTGGTTGATTGTGTCTCCCTTTGCTTGTGGTCTTGCTTTTGGGTAGAGCCAGGAGACGGGTACATGATCGAGGAACCCGTTGGGTATGCTTACGAGGATCAAGCTTACGTCAACTCAGAGAACTTTGCAGGCAAGATGACCATACCCTCAAAATCACTTCTATCTTTGCTTGCTAGATGCTCGCTCTATTGCTATGCCTATTCTATGATACCTACCACATGCTTTATCATGCCTCCCATATTGCCATGTCAAGCCTCTAACCACCTTGACCTAGAAACCGTTGTTTGGCTATGTTATCGCTTTGCTCAGCCCCTCTTATAGCGTTGCTAGTTGTAGGTGAAGATTGGAGTTTGTTCCTTGTTGGAACATGATTATTGTTGGGATATCACTATTATATCTTGTCTATGTTAATGCATCTATATACTTGGTAAAGGGTGGAAGGCTCGGCCTTATGCCTGGTGTTTTGTTCCACTCTTGCCGCCCTAGTTTCCGTCATACCGGTGTTATGTTCCTTGATTTTGCGTTCCTTACACGGTTGGTTTATAATGGGAACCCCTTGAAAGTTTGCCTTGAATAAAACTCCTCCAGGAAGGCCCAACCTTGGTTTTAACATTTGCCACCTAGCCTCTTTTCCCTTGGGTTCCACGGACTCAAGGGTCATCTTTATTTTAAACCCCCCCCCCCCCGGGCCAGTGCTCCTCTGAGTCTTGGTCCAAACTAGAGCCCTTTGTAGCGCCCCCTCGGGGAAACTCAAGGTTTGGTTTTAGTTGTACGGAGCGCTCATCCAGTGTGCCCTGAGAACGAGATATGTGCAGCTCCTATCGGGATTTGTTGGCACATTCGGGCGGCTTTGCTGGTTTAGTTTTACCATTGTCGAGATGTCTTGTAACCGGGATTCCGAGTCTGATCGGGCCGTCCTGGGAGAAGGAATATCCTTCGTTGATCGTGAGAGCTTGTGATGGGCTAAGTTGGGACACCCCTGCAGGGATTTGAACTTTCGAAAGTTGTGCCGGCGGTTATGGGAAGATGGGAATTTGTTAATGTCTAGTTGTAGAAAACCTGAAACTTAAACTTAATTAAAATGAATCAACAGCGTGTGTAGCCGTGATGGTCTCTTTTCGGTGGAATCCGGGAAGAGAACACAGTCTCGGGTTATGCTTGAACGTAGGTTGTTCTAGGATCACTTCTTGATCATAGTTTCTCGACTGTGCCTTGCCTTCTCTTCTCGCTCTCATTTGTGTATGTTAGCCACCATATATGCTAGTGCTTGCTGCAGCTCCACCTCATACCTTTTACCCTACCTATAAGCTTAAATAGTTTTGATCGCGAGGGTGTGAGATTGCTGAGTCCCCGTCACTCACAGATTACTTCCAAAACTAGATGCAGGGACCGATGATACCGTTCCAGGAGATACGACCGAGCTCAAGTGGGAGTTCGATGAGGACTCAGGACAATACTATGTTTCCTTTCCAGACGATCAGTAGTGGAGTCCAGTTGGGCGATCGGGGACATGATGCATTTGGGGTTGTCTTTATTTTGGTTCCGTAGTTAGACCTTGATTGTATCTGGATGATTGTAATGATATATTAATGCTCTTGTGTGACATGGCGATTGTAAGCCAACTATGTACCTCTTTTCTTATTCAGTACATGGGATGTGTAAAGATTACCCCTCTTGCGACATTACCTACAATGCGGTTATGCCTCTAAGTCGTGCTCCCACACGTGGGAGATATAGCCGCATCGTGGGTGTTACACGTCAGCTTAAATGTCATGTTAACATCATTGCCTACCAAACTTCAATAAGAGATTGCTCAGCTCAGCTTGGTCATCGTGGATGCTGGCCTCGCTAATATTTTGGAAGTTAGCCCCACACTTGAAATGGAAATCCGCAAGGCCCAGCCAGGTGACGCCGAGCTACAAAAACATGCCAAGGGCCAGATAGCAAGGCAGCCCCCAAATTTCTGCAAGGACAAATTCGGTACCATCCGATTCCGTGGACGAATTTGTGTACCAAATCAACCGGACTTGAAGAAGAAAATCTTGTCAGAAGCACATGAATCCTCGTATTCCATTCATCTGGGAGGTACGAAAATGTATGAAGACCTTAAACAAATATTCTGTGGGATGGAATGAAGAAAGACATTGCCTATTTTGTAGCTTGTTGCGACATATGCAACAAGGTGAAAGCAGATCATCAGAAGCCAGCCGGACTTCTCCAACCACTGCCAGTTTCACAATGGAAATGGGATGATGTTTGCATGAATTTCATCACCGGATTGCCTAGGACTCAGCGAGGCAAAGGTGCAATCTGGGTTATAGTGGACACTCTCACCAAGGTTGCTCACTTCATCCTGATCAGCACCAGATATAGAGCAGATGAACTTGCACAACTGTATGTATCCAGAATCGTCAGTCTGCATGGAGTACCCCAGACTATCACTTCCGACCGAGGTTCTTTGTTTACCTCCGCTTTCTGGTCCCATCTCCATCAAGCCTTGGGGGCAGCACTGAAATATAGTACTGCTTATCACCCTCAGACGGATGGTCAGACAGAGCGAGTAAATCAAATACTCGAAGATATGTTGCGAGCCCGTGCGCTAGCCAACGGGGCTAAATGGGAAGATTTCTTGCCATACGCCGAGATCTCATATAACAACAGTTTTCAGACCAGCCTAAAGATGTCGCCATATGAAGCTCTATATGGTCGTAAGTGCCGCACTCCTCTAAATTTGTCTCAATCTAGAGATAGCCGTATCTTCGGAACCGATCTCATGATGGAAGCTAAGAGACAAGTCAGGGATATCAGAGACCGACTGCAATTGGCCAAATCCCGTCAGAAGAGTTATTATGATGCAAAGCATCGGCAGGTCAGTTTTGAACCCGGAGAACACATGTACCTCCGAGTCACTCCTATGAAAGGAGTTAAGCGATTTCAGACTCATGGAAAGCTGGCTCCAAGATTCATTGGTCCATTCCCGATTATGTCTCGAGTGGGTACAGTTGCATATCAACTGGAACAACCCCCGGAATTGGCAGACATACACAACATATTCCATGTTTCGCAATTGAGATGATGCATATCCCCGCCTAAGAAAAGGACTGCAATGGCTAAGATAGAATTGGCAAAAGATTTAACTTATGAAGAAAGACCATTCAAAATTTTGGATCAAGTGGAAAGGGTCACTCGCAACAAAGTCAGAAATTTTTACAAGCTTCAGTGAGAGCATCACACAGAGTCAGAAGCAACTTGGGAGCAGGAAGAATTCCTTAAGGGTCAGTATCCAAAGTGGTTTTCCCAAGCAACTGAATCCCGAGGACGAGATTCATTCTAAGTGGGGGAGGTTTCTGACAGCCTGGTTTTTGCCCTCTCTTATTTGTTTGAGTTTTCATTTGAATTTTTTTAAACTTGGAATTCTTGAGTCTTTTCATTTGGACTTAAACACTTGGGCATCCTTGGCTTTCACCCAAGTGCTTCATTTCTCTCCCAAACCCTCATTTCACTTCTGATCCACCTCAAAATAATCTTTGGAATATTTTTCATAAATATTCATTTCCTCTCAAAAACCCTTAGGCAAATCTGTTTGCTCCAAAGCAACCCTAATTTTTATGGCTCAGAAAATTCTGAGATAATTCACAAATATTCTAGAGACCCTAGGGCACCTCCCTCAGCAAAAATATTTCATCACTTTTTGGAATATTTTTGCTACAGAAAATGTTTCTGTTCTGGACAGAAATGGTGGTTTCTACAACAACTACCATATTACTTACTCCTTTTGACCTGAACTTTCTTGTGCTTATTTACCTTAGTAACTCTAAGCTAGCCTCCAAAGCACAGCTCCAAACACCCAGCCATTTGACCACAATAACATCACAAAGTTACTGACCAGAAACTTACCTGGTTTGTAAAATCTTCTCTACTACACCTGGGTCCAAACCAAACCATGGTAAACTTAAAAACCACCACGAACAACATGCCAGACATGATTTTTGGACGAAGGCTGGCCTGAGGAGAGAGTTCGCGCGGTGACCACGCGTGTCCATCATGCCAGGCATGCGTGTCGACGCGCTCTGGGTGCCCCCGAACGCTCTGTTCATGCGTGCTAGCTTCCCCCGCCTGCCCAACCTTGCCAAAACTCGCCACCATCACCGTCTCGATGCCCTTAACTCCGCCCTGGAACTCGCCGATGGCGGGGCTCGCCGCAGCGAGCACGGGCAAGGTCCGGCCAGCCCAACAGTGCAGAGCGCACTGTGCTCGTCGTCACCCCCTTGATCCTGTGCTCGTCTCCGCTCGCCCATAGTGGCTGCGTGACCTCCGTCGCCTTCTCCCCCTCTCACTGACGTTGCTCGTCGCTGGGCGCCGTGGACAGGTGTCCACCGGCGGAGCCCGAAGCACCCTCGCCGCTCGCCTATATATAGAGCCCCTCCCCAACCTCCTCGAGCATCCTCCAGCACTCACACACACTACACTGTCGAGTAGGAAGCCATAGCCCGGCCGGGAAGGCCTCGGGACACCGTCCCCGAGCTCGAGCTCGCCAGCGATCCCCTCTGGTCGCCGCGGCAGCTCCAGCCCCTCCCAGGCCTGGGCGACCCCTCCAGGGCCTCCGCCTCTCTCCGGTGAGGTCGTCTCGCTCGCTTGGTGCCTCTGGAGTGGCCACTGCTCGCCGTATTCTTCAACTCCGGCGACCTCCTCGTTCTGCCTCCACTCGCAAGCTAGATTCCGACGCCATCCGACCACCCCTAGCCACGCTACGGGTACGGGCAGGTGCGCCTCGACCTCCTCTTGCCATCTGTCCCTCTCGTTTTGGCCAAAGAGCCCTCGTCACTGGCAAGAGCTGCGGCAAAGCCACGGCCATCTCTGTTTCTCTCCCCTCTTCCCCCACCTGACTAGCAGGGCCCGCTAGTCAGCCACTCAGTACGCGTGTGAAGCGGTACGAGTGGTGGCGCCCTGGGCTTTACGCCTTCGACGTCACCCCCCAATCTTTTTCTTTTTGTCCAAATTCATTTAAATTTACACAACACTTCAAACAGTTATAACTTTTTAACCATAAGTCCAAATGAATTGATTCTTTTGCATTGTGTTCTTTGAAAGAAAATCTAACAGCTCACCAAAGATGAATTTTTTCTGAGCTGTTTAGAATTTCTGGTGAATTTCAGAAGTGTTCTTGATATTTTCTTTTTGTGTTCAAAATTATTTTCAGAAGGTGAGGCTTGTCTTGAGGATCACCAGGAGGCTTGTGAACCTCATCTGCACTAAGGCAAGCCACAACAACATTTTTATGATGCCATTTCAATATTTGTGATTTTCTCACTTGAATGAAATTGTTAATCCTTGCATTTAAATAATTATTGAGTTATTTGCATTCTGTTAAATGTTGGATAGTTGTTATGCTTGATTCACAGAATAGATGAAACTAGTTTAGTGGATAAAGCAAGTTAAGATATGATGTTAGAAATAATTTTGTTATGCATGTTAGTAATTATTTATCTATGTTTTTGCCTCCCTAAAATTGATAAAAATTTGTTAGAAAATATTCTGTTAAATACTTGTTAAAATCATAATACTTGTTTTACAGAATGTTTGAACCTAATTTAGTGATAAAGAAACTAAGGGTTGTTGATAGTGAAATCTTTTGTTATGCATATGGAAAACTTATCGGAGTTACGTTCTTGCATAAGAAATTAATGAAACTTGTTGCTGAATATTTTGGTTAAGTTGGGAGTCAGTAGAGTAATGTGAGTTGTTGACAGTTAAGCTTGGTGTGTATATGGAAGACATGGGTCATTTTATCATTATATGATGCATGTGTTCTTTTGCATTCCATGGCATGCTATGACACCAATCATTTTTATTTGAATTTGAATATAACTCAACTTGAATATACTGTTGACTGGGTCGTGGTGCCGCTGAATCGAGTTCTTTCTAGTGCAACCACATTTGCCTTTATGGGAAGGCCTTGATTCGGTCCATTGACACGCCCTCTGGTCGGTGCCTCCATCTAGGGAAGGTTATGTCGTGCTTGCCCTAGCCCGGTAAGCATACATAGTCTTATGTGCTCGTTGATGAGATTATGGTACCGAGTCCTCGAGTGGGAGTGTTCCTGAGTGGGAGTTTGACCACGACAGTGGTCGGGGTGTCTTTGGTAGACACGGGGCCACCCAGGACTAGCCCGTTGGGGAATTGGGTCGGAGTGGCCGGGAGAGTGCTGTGGTAATGGAGGGTTTTGTCGGAATGTCGTTGGTCCACCCGAATGGGAGTGCGAGGCCATGGGTTCCGTTGTGTGGGTACAGTGTGCTACCTCTGCAGAGTGTATAATCTACCGATAGCCGCGTCCACGGTCACGGACACCTCGTAGTAGGTCCCACCATGAGTCAACGATTAATAGAAAATTGCACACTAAGCTGTAAACTATGCATTGTTGATGATGGCAGAAGGCCATCGAGGAGATTGGGATCAGATAATGATCGTGGTGGTGATCGCCGTAAGGATCACGAGTCATTTTGTTAAAGACCACATTGGTGGTGTGTTTTACCATGTTGGTGGTGTGTTGTACCATGTTGGTGGTGTTTGTGATCTAAGGATGATCACGGTTGGTAAGTTGTCCTGAGGGACGTTCGAGCATGATCACAGCATGTTGACATATAGTGTTGCATTATTAATAATTGGTTAAATATCATGATATTGTTTGTCATTATGATAATGCTTGTTGTGAGCTTGCAAGTACATTCAATGTACTGACCTGGCGTGTCATGCCAGATGTCAGGAAAGTCTCATTGGAAAGGAGCGTTGTTCGAGTCTAGATCGTCTCCACATCGGTGTCCCTGTGATATGGAGCTTTCGCTACGCCGTTATTCCGCTGCCACGTAGTTGTTCGGATCGAGGCCCCTTTATGTTCACTAAATAATGTACATATTTTCATCCGCACCAAGTGTGCCGCTTGGCCTCGACCGCTGTTGTAACATGAACTTTGTTCCGCTAGCATCAATAAAGCGGTTGTTTTCTGTACCAATATGTTGTGTGTTGCCAGAAGACATGGTCTCTGGGCTGGCAATGCAGGGTAAACCGGTCGCTCTGAGCCGGGTGCCACATCGCACTCTCCAGTAAAGAAAATGGCAGCAAATCTCGTGAGCGCTAAAGTTTCTGTTTTTTACAGCAAGATCACTAAAACTTCCTGCAGGTCTTCCCAAAGGTTCTACTTGGCACAAACTCTAATTAAAAGCATAAAACCACATATAAACAGAGGCTAGATGAATTCTTTATTACTAAATAGAACCAAAAAGCAAGAAAATAAAATAAAATTGGGTTGCCTCCCAACAAGCGCTATCGTTTAACGCCCCTAGCTAGGCATTGATAATTTCAATGATGCTCACATGAAAGATAGGAATTTAAGTAAGAAGAGAGCATCATAAAACATGTAACATGCACATCTAAGTCTAACATACTTCCTATGCATAGGCATCTGATAGGCAATCAAAAACTAGCATATGCAAGGAAGCGGAAACAAACAATAGCAATCTCAACATAATGAGAGGTAATTTAGTAACATGAAAATTTATACAACCATATTTTCCTCTCTCATAATAATTACATGTAGGATCATAATCAAATTCAAAAATATAGCTATCACAAAACATATTCTTAACACGATCCACATGTATGCAAGGTTGACACTTTTCCAAAATAGTGGGATTAAAATTAACTAAAGTCATGACCTCTCCAAACCAACTTTTATAAAAAAAATCATAAGATTGAACATTCTCCGAATATGTGGGATCTAAAGTTGACACTCTTTCAAACCCACTTTCAATAGTATTCCAAACACTAATATCAATCTCATATTCATCATGGGGCTTAAATAAATTTTCAAGATCAAAAGAAGAATCACCCCAATGATGATCATTGCAACAAGTAGAGGACATAGCAAAACTAGCATCCCCAAGCTTAGGGTTTTGCATATTATTAGCACAATTGACATTAACAGAATTTATAATATCATCATTGCAATCATGCTTTTCATCGAAGGAACTATCAAGTATGGGTGCAATAGTAACGACCTCATGTTTAACATAAGGAACTATAGCAAATTCATCTTCATATGTATTGGCATCATGGCCACAAGAATAGCAAGCAGCATGTTCATCAAGGGATATTTAAACCAAATCATCGGAATCATAATTATCTATAGATTCATGCATATCATTATTTTCTTCCAAAACAACGGTAATTCTTTCAATAAATTCTTTGACATAGACATTATGAGCATAGTTCTCATAGCAATATTTAAGTATGTCAAAATTTTCCGATTCGTAGAGAGTAATATCATACTTTCCAACCAAAGAAGCAACTTCATAAGCACCCTTAAAAGAAAAAAATTCTTAAATTTGTTCGATATCGTAGTAACTATAAACACCCTTTGCGTAAGAAGATAAGATTTCATTATCATTAAACTCACATAGGTAGGGGAGGTGTTTTTTAAGGTTCTTAGAGCAAAAAGTAAAACCACAAATTTCACAAAGATTCCAAGCATAACACAACAATCTGTTTATTTGATCCCATAAGAGTATCCCTTTTTCAGACAAAAGTGACACACAAAATGAGCATGCTCATCTAAAGATTTCCCATCAACTAGGCTACTTGGGGCTTCAACACGAGCGCATAAGGATCAAAGATGATCCAAGTAGAACACTTTAAGTGGTTTCATATCAATAGATTTTTAGCAAGCAAAGATGTAAGCAAATAGAAGGCACATGGAAACACAAACAAAGATACATACAGGAAGAAGGCGAAGAAAAGGCAAAGGCAAAGGTGAATTGGGGGAGAGGAAATTGAGAGGCAAATGGCAAATAATGTAATGCGAGGGATAAGAGTTTGTGATGGGTACTTGGTATGTCCCGACTTGTGGTAGATCTCCCCGGCAATGGCGCCAGAAATCCTTCTTGCTACCTCTTGAGCACTACGTTGGTTTTTCCTTGAAGAGGAAAGGGTGATGCAGCAAAGTAGCGTAAGTATTTCCCTCAGTTTTTGAGAACCAAGGAATCAATCCAGTAGGAGACTACACGCAAGTCCCTCGTACCTACACATCAAATAAGAACCTCTCAACCAACACGATAAAGGGGTTGTCAATCCCTTCACGGTGACATACGAGAGTGAGATCTGATAGATATATTAATAATAAGATAAGTATTTTTGGTATTTTGATGATATAGATTGGAAAATAAAGATTGCAAAATAAAGTAGATTGGAAATTTATCTGATAAAAGATAGACCCGGGGGCCATAGGTTTCACTAGTGGCTTCTCTCAAGATAGCATAAGTATTACGGTGGGTGAACAAATTACTGTCGAGCAATTGATAGAATTGAGCATAGTTATGAGAATATCTAGGTATGATCATGTATATAGGCATCACGTCCGCGACAAGTAGACCGAAATGATTCTGCATCTACTATTATTGCTCCACACATCGACCGCTATCCAGCATGCATCTAGAGTACTAAGTTCATAAGAACAGAGTAATGCTTAAAGTAAGATGACATGATGTAGAGGGATAAACTCATGCAAAATGGTATAAATCCCATCTTTTTATCCTCGATGGGCAACAATACAATACGTGTCGTTTCCCTTTCTGTCACTGGGATCGAGCACCGCAAGATTGAACCCAAAGCTAAGCACTTCTCCCATTGCAAGAAAGATCAATCTAGTAGGACAAACCAAACTGATAATTCAAAGAGACTTGTAAAGATAAACCAATCATACATAAAAGAATTCAGAGGAGATTCAAATATTGTTCATAGATAAACTTGATCATAAAACCCACAATTCATCGGATCTCGACAAACACACTTGCAAAAGAAGATTACATCGAATAGATCTCCAAGAAGATCGAGGAGAACTTTGTATTGAGATCCAAGGAGAGAGAAGAAGCCATCTAGCTAATAACTATGGACCCGTAGGTCTGAAGTAAACTACTCACACATCACCGGAGAGGTGTAACATCCCAAATTTTCAATTTGGAATGTTATACATTAGGTCATCATGCATATCATATTTTATTTTGCTTTTGGTTTTGATCCTAGAAAATCCTAAGCAACTCAAGGACCCACGGAGAGAGTTGGGGATTTCGTTATTTACATATTTGAGTTTTCTCAAATTATGTAAACAGGATCATTTGATTTTATTTATTTTATCATCAATTATTTCTATTACAAAAATATGAGAGCGGGAATAAAATGACTTTCCCAAAATATAGAAATATTGAGGATTTAATAAAAAAATCAAATAAGATTTATTTCGGAGTTTTTCGGTATTTTATTTGAATTTAGGAAAAATGCGCGTTTTTCAAAGTTGTAGTTTGGGCCCAGATAAATGTTCACTTTATCGGGCTTGATTTTAGAAACCCGGGAAAATTTATTTCGTGAATTTTGGAGTCCGTTTAGTATTTCTTTTTATTTTCTTCCGAGCGGAATTATTAAAAAAAACGCGGAACCGACTTTGGGCCGTACTCGGCCAGGACTCCGCTGGCCGGGGCCTTTATAAGGCGCGCCCGAGGCCCGAGCCGAGCCAGCCCACCACGCGCCCTAACCCTAGCGCGCCCCAGCCGCCGCCCGCCGCCGCCGCCGGAGTTGCGCGCCGCCCGAGGTTCGCCGCCGCCTTGTTTTCCGTGCTGTTTTAAAAAAATCTGTTCGTCGTTTTTCTTTTTCGTCGGATTTTTCCGCGGTTATTTTCTGATCGCGATTTCTGATCCGATTTTCGTTTTAGTATAACTTTTCGCTCGTTTATCGGAATCAGGCGATTCAAGCGCCTGGAGTTTCGTCTCGAAACCCTCTTTCCGAATAATCAACTTAAACATGTTTTTGCTACTGTAAAATTTGCCCTAGATCCAGATTACTAGAACGAAGTTGTTTTCTTTCGCCGTTTGATTTCTTTTGCCTCGTTCGATTTGATTCTTTTGCAAACCAGGGTTCTTAAGTTGAACTTTCTGGTTAGATCTTCTATTTGAGTTTTACCTGTGCATTAGATGAGTACTTATTGTATGCTTGTTGTTTGTCTGCGATAGAATACCCGGAGTGCGCCGCCTGTTACTTCGAATCTCTAGGTTTCGCGGATCATCAGCAAGGCAAGTAACACTTTGATCATACCTTTTTCTACAACCCAGTTTTATTGCATTAGATCAATTTTCACACATTGCATGATTAGGATCTAATTAAATTGTGGGATGGGAAGTAGATGAGGTAGTACCTATTACCTGTTTATTATCAAACCTTTGGGAGTTACTTCTACGTTTGCTTATTATGCCATGCTATGCTAGTAGACGTGGATTGGGTGAGTGAAATCCATGACAGATGTGAGATTGATAATTAATGGTTTATCTAAGGTGGCAACTTAAACACACATCTGGGTGGATTGAGGCACCTGGGGTTTCCAGGACTTGCCTGTTTTTCTTTTGGACCGCCACCCAGGCTCAAAGGGATCATGAGATTATTCATACTAGAAACTTCCGTGTGCAGCCACAAGCCATTATGGGCTCTGGCATAGTTGACTAAGTTGTGCGAACTCTTACAGTGGTAGACTAGCAGATGTAGGGGATGTAGGTGGTACGGTCTACCCGATCGTAAGGTGCTAGCGCTTCTGAAAGACTATGTCTCGGTCATCCGTCTTCTCAAACACCCTGTAGTGCGAGAAACCAAACGGAGGCGATCGAGTCTTGTGGGGAAAAGTGCGCAAACCTCTGCAGAGTGTAATAAACTAATCATGATTAGCCGTGTCCCCGGTTATGGACATCTTGAGTATCTAGTACTTGGATTTTCATGTGAATCTCAACATGTTACTCTAAAGTTAATTTTGTTGGGTTTAATGATGTTACTTTAATTGGGATTGAGAATGCTGTCAACCATTCTCAATGTTTAACAACCACCATGATAGTAATTAAATTTATTCCTTTGAAGTAGGGAAAAATTGGCTTTACGCAAAAACTGTAACCATAGAGCTTTCCACCAGCCAAATATGCATATAGTATAGCTGTTGCATTCCATTACTCTCTATGTGTTACCTTGCCAGCATATTCCATGTGCTGACCCGTTTTTGGGCTGCAACGTTAATGTTGCAGACTTTTCAGACGATGATTAAGGAGTTTTTAGGTCGTGGTTCTATACTCAGTGATGCCGTTGGAGTTGATGGACTCACTTATCTTCCAAGCCTTCCGCTGTTATCGTTATTAGATGGCCTTAAGCCATATTTATTGTAATAAGTTCTCTTTTGAGACACTCGATGTAATAAGTGTGTGATTGCTACTCTGCTATAAATCCTCCGAGTACTGTGTGGTGTCAGCATTACTGATCCAGGGATGACACCGGAGCACAGAGATCAGACTGTTTGAGGTCTGGTCGCTACAGAGATGGTATCAGAGCACACGCTGACTGTAGGACATGACCACTAAGCTAAAGACCTAGATCACTACTCACTCTCTTCTCTTCTGATTTCTCATCTTTTCTATTCTTTAGGATGGCGGATGCAAGGAACAAGTTCACACAACCAGATGATGATACACCCTTTGGAAGCCACTTGAAGGAAGTCACTAGATACCTGAACATAGGAGTACCAAGCTTCACGGGAACCTACAACGCCACTTTACCTGAAAAAGAGCGCTGGATGATTCAAGTTCAAGTTCCAGGAAGGACGTTCATGCCAGTCACTGAGCCCATAGAGTTTTCTTTTGATGCACCAACTTGGAGTCTAGGAAAGAGCATGGCAGCTCACATCGCCATGGGACGCATTGGAGAAGTCTACCGCAAGGATCTTAAGGATACTATCTACCAGATTTGTGGGCGCCGAGATGAACACTGGGAGATGATCAGCACCAGGAAAGATAGATCAATTGCAGCTTTTATCCAGGAGTTAAACCAGCACATTCGACGACAGGAGAATCAGATGTGCGCCGACATGATAGATCTGAAGAAGGCTAAGACTAGAATCAAGGAACTAGAGGAAGAACTCAAGGCTACACGTGAAGATTATGAAGAAGAAATTGAAGTATTGGTGGATAAGAATGCCGACCTAACTATGAAGCTAGGAATATTTATGGGAGGCCCGACACCAGTAGATGAAGACGAAGAACCCAAGAGATTAGCCCGGAAGACTACATCATCATTGACGGCACCGACTCGGAACAAGATAGTAGCGATGATGACTATGTGGATGAAGCAGGAGCAGATATCATGGAGTCTACAACCGTAGAATATTTCTAGTAGACCACCTCATCAGTAGTAGTAGTCCACCATGTAAATATAGTAGTCCGAGCACTTTGCGATAGTTAGATCGATTGTATGCCTTTGTTTGATTGATTGAAGTGAATTGTGTGCTTTTGCCTCATGTGCATATGGGTAGTGTTTTCTCTTTAGACCCCCTCTATTCTTATATCTCGTCTTTTCTAAAACCCTCAGATGCCTCCGAGACGTGACCCCGGATTTGCCTTTCCGCCGGAGCTCACCCAGTTGATCCAGCAGCAGAACACCTTGATGCAGTTGCTAGTTCAGAATCAGAATCAGGGGAACAATAACAACAACCCACCACCACCACCACCTGTTGACCACTTAGCCCGTTTTCTTAGGCTAAATCCGCCGGTGTTTTCCAGTAGCACCGAGCCGATAGTAGCAGATGATTGGCTCCGCAAGATAGCTAGGGAGTTGACCACAGCAGGATGCACAGATGTGGAGAAGGTTAAGTTTGCCGCACATCAGTTAGAAGGACCCGCAGCATCCTGGTGGGAGAATTTCACAGCCACCTTCCCAGTCGACACTGTCACATGGGACCAGTTTCAGCAGGCTTTTCGTACTGCCCATGTTTCAGCAGGAGCAATGGCCATGAAGAAGCGTGAGTTTCGTAACTTGCGCCAAGGAGGACGGACAGTTGGCCAGTATGTGGAGGAGTTTAGTAAGCTAGCACGTTATGCCCCAGATGACGTTGCTACGGATGCAGCTAAGCAGGAGAAGTTTCTGGAAGGACTGAATGATGAGTTGAGTATGCAGTTGATGGTAGCCACCTTCAACAACTACCAGGAGTTGGTAGACCGTGCTCTTATGATTGAAGGGAAGCAGCAGCAAATTGAGAACCGCAAGAGGAAGTATGGACAAGGAAAGTATAATTCAGGAGCTCAGCAGAAGCCACGTTTTACCCCTAGGCCGGGAGGACATTTTCAGCATACCCATGGAGTAGGTAGCTCGCACAATCACAATGGCACCAAGAATGGTAATGGGAATGGAGGAAGCAATGGACAGAACCGCAACACCCCATCAACCCCAGCCAAGAAGGACTTGAGCCATGTCACTTGTTATAAGTGTTCGAAGCCAGGACATTATGCAAATGAATGTCCTGAAGGCCAAAATGGCAATGGAAGTTCTGGGAAGAAGCCGAACCCTTTCAACAGGGGACAGGTGAACCACGTTAGCGTGGAGGAGGTTGAAGCTCAGCCCGATGCAGTAATAGGTAAGTTTTTGGTTAAGTCATTTACTGCACTCGTTCTTTTTGATACTGGTGCATCGCATTCATACATCTCAAGGGGATTTGTGGATAAGTATAACCTACCAACCCAAGCCCTTAGGTCACCCATGTTAGTAACCTCGCCAGGAGCAGAGTATGTGGCTAGTCTATGGTGTGATCGGTTACCATTAAGGATTGGTAACTATGTTTTTCCCTCAGACCTAATAGTATTGGAATCTCAAGGATTGGATGTGATATTAGGCATGGATTGGTTATCAAAGTATGAAGGGAATATTGAGTGTGCTAGTAAGTCAATTTTGCTTACCACACCAGAAGGGAGAAGGATCAAGTATGTATCCCGGTATGTACCAAAGAGGACACAAGTAAATTCCTTATCAGGAGTTGTGCAGGAGGAAGTACCAGTGGTAAAGGATTTTCCTGATGTATTTCCCGAAGAGTTGCCAGGCATGCCACCGGATAGAGACATTGAGTTTTTGATTGAGCTATTGCCAGGCACTGGGCCAATATCAAAGAGACCATATAGGATGCCAGCAAAGGATTTGGTGGAAATTAAGAAGCAGATTAAGGAGTTACTGGATAAGGGATATATTCGCCCAAGTTCTTCGCCTTGGGGATCACCAGTACTTCTAGTAGAGAAGAAGGATGGATCGTTAAGGATGGTTGTTGACTATCGAGGATTGAACGAAGTAACGATCAAGAACAAGTACCCACTACCAATGATCAACGATCTGTTTGATCGGTTGCAAGGAGCTAAAGTGTTTTCCAAGATCGATTTGCGATCAGGATACCATCAGTTGAAGATTCGAGAACAGGATATTCCGAAGACAGCTTTTACCACCAGGTATGGGCTGTATGAGTATACCGTTATGTCATTTGGACTGACTAACGCGCCTGCCTATTTTATGAACATGATGAACAAAGTGTTTATGGAGTTTTTGGATAAGTTCGTCGTAGTGTTCATTGATGATATCCTGGTATATTCGAAGAATGAAGAGGAGCATAAGGAGCATTTGCGTTTGGTACTTGGAAAGCTCAGAGAACATCAATTATATGCCAAGTTCAGCAAATGTGAATTTTGGTTGAAGGAAGTAGGATTCCTCGGACACGTTATATCTGGAGAAGGTATAGCAGTAGATCCCGCTAAAGTTGAAACCGTGACCAAGTGGGAAGCCCCAACAACCGTTGGAGAGATCCGGAGTTTTCTTGGACTCGCAGGATACTACCGGAGATTTATTGAGAATTTCTCAAAGATTGCGAAACCTATGACGGAGTTGCTGAAGAAGGATACTAAGTTCAAATGGACTGAGGAGTGTGAGGCAAGTTTTCAGGAATTGAAGAAACGTTTGGTTACCTCACCAGTGTTGATTTTGCCAGATCAAACCAAGGATTATGAGGTGTATTGCGACGCTTCACGTCGAGGACTTGGAGCAGTGCTTATGCAGGAAGGGAGAGTTGTTTCGTATGCTTCACGACAACTGAAGCCTCACGAATTGAATTATGCTACGCATGATTTGGAGTTAGCAGCCGTAGTGCATGCATTGAAGACATGGAGACATTTCCTCATTGGAAATCATTGTGAGGTGTACACGGATCATAAGAGTCTGAAGTACATTTTCACGCAGAAGGAGTTGAACCTCAGACAAAGGAGATGGTTGGAGCTCATCAAGGATTATGATATGAAATTGCATTACCATCCCGGAAAAGCTAATGTAGTAGCTGATGCATTAAGCCGCAAGAGCCATGTCAATACGTTAATGACGGGAGAAATACCCAAGGAGTTAGCAGAAAATCTTCGTGAACTATGTTTGGAAATAGTTCCGAGAGGCTATGTAGCAGCGTTGGAAATTCAGTCAACTTTGATGGATAGAATCAGAGAAGCTCAGAAAACTGACAAAGAGATTGCCGCTATAAAGGAGAAACTGAGCAAGGGAAAAGCTAAAGGATTTCGTGAGGATGAGCACGACACCCTATGGTTTGAAGACCGTGTTTACGTGCCCAATGACCCGGAGATCAGAAAGTTGATTCTGCAAGAGGCACATGATTCACCGTATTCGATTCACCCAGGAAATACCAAGATGTATTTGGATTTGAAGGATATTTTCTGGTGGACCGGAATGAAGAAGGATATTGCAGAGTATGTAGCAGTTTGTGACGTATGTCAGAGAGTAAAGGCAGAGCATCAGAAGCCAGCAGGATTGTTGCAACCATTGCCGATACCCGAATGGAAGTGGGATAAGCTAGGCATGGATTTTATCACGGGATTACCAAGGACTCGTTCAGGCTATGACTCGATTTGGGTTGTAGTTGATCGATTGACGAAGGTAGCTCATTTCATCCCAGTAAAGACCACTTACACCAGTGCTAAGTTGGCAAAGATATACATGACCAGGATCGTATGTTTGCATGGAGTTCCGAGGAGCATCGTATCAGATAGAGGAACCCAGTTTACCTCAAAGTTCTGGAAGCCGTTGCATGAGACTTTGGGTACTAGGTTAGAATTTAGTACAGCTTTTCATCCGCAGACAGATGGACAGACTGAGAGAGTCAATCAGATTTTGGAGGATATGCTGAGAGCTTGTGCGCTAGATTATGGATCTAGTTGGGACGATAATTTGCCATATGCAGAGTTCTCTTACAATAATAGCTATCAGACCAGTTTGAAGATGGCCCCTTTCGAAGCTTTGTACGGAAGGAGGTGCAGGACACCGTTGTCATGGGACGAAGTTGGAGACCGCCAGTTGTTTGGACCAGATTTGATTAAGGAGTCTGAACAGAAGGTGAAGTTGATTCGCGATAGGCTCAAGGTAGCCCAGTCCAGGCAGAAGAGCTACGCAGATTCTAAACGCAAGGAGACAGTTTACGAAGTCGGAGATAGAGCTTATCTTCGAGTATCCCCACTTCGAGGGATTAAGCGCTTTGGAGTTAAGGGGAAGTTAGCGCCACGATTTGTAGGACCATATCGAGTTTTGGAGCGTATGGGAGAAGTGGCTTACAAGTTGGAATTGCCAGAAGGATTAACAGGAGTTCATGATGTGTTCCACGTTTCTCAGTTGAAAAAGTGTCACGCGGAGATGGCTGACATACCTTTGAGAGACACAGTGCCATTGGAAGCAATTCAGTTGGATAACAATTTGACCTATGAGGAAAAACCAGTCAAGATTCTTGAGTTTGCCAGCCGAGTTACTCGCAGCAAAGTTATCAAGTTTTGCAAAGTTCAGTGGAGCCACCACACGGAGGATGAAGCCACCTGGGAGCGAGAGGAAGATTTGCTCAAAGACCACCCTCACCTATTTTCTAGCCAACCCGAATCTCGAGGGCGAGATTCATCTTAAGGGGGGTAGGTTTGTAACATCCCAAATTTTCAATTTGGAATGTTATACATTAGGTCATCATGCATATCATATTTTATTTTGCTTTTGGTTTTAATCCTAGAAAATCCTAAGCAACTCAAGGACCCACGGAGAGAGTTGGGGATTTCGTTATTTACATATTTGAGTTTTCTCAAATTATGTAAACAGGATCATTTGATTTTATTTATTTTATCATCTATTATTTCTATAACAAAAATATGAGAGCGGGAATAAAATGACTTTCCCAAAATATAGAAATATTGAGGATTTAATAAAAAATCAAATAAGATTTATTTCGGAGTTTTTCGGTATTTTATTTGAATTTAGGAAAAATGTGCGTTTTTCAAAGTTGTAGTTTGGGCCCAGATAAATCTTCACTTTATCGGGCTTGATTTTAGAAACCCGGGAAAATTTATTTCATGAATTTTGGAGTCCGTTTAGTATTTCTTTTTATTTTCTTCCGAGCGGAATTATAAAAAAAAAAATTCGCTGAACCGACTTTGGGCCATACTCGGCCAGGACTCCGCCTGGCCGGGGCCTTTATAAGGCGCGCCCGAGGCCCGAGCCGAGCCAGCCCACCACCGCCGCCCTAACCCTAGCGCGCCCCAGCCGTCGCCGCCCCAGCCACCGCCGCCGCCGCTGGAGTTGCGCGCCGCCCGAGGTTCGCCGCCGCCTTGTTTTCCGCGCTGTTTAAAAAAAATTCGTCGTTTTTCTTTTTCATTGGATTTTTCCGCGGTTATTTTCTGATCGCGATTTCTGATCCGATTTTCGTTTTAGTATAACTTTTCGATCGTTTATCGGAATCAGGCGATTCAAGCGCTTGGAGTTTCGTCTCGAAACCCTCTTTCCGAATAATCAACTTAAACATGTGTTTGCTACTATAAAATTTGCCCTAGATCCAGATTACTAGAAGGAAGTTGTTTTCTTTCACCGTTTGATTTCTTTTGCCTCGTTCGATTTGATTCTTTTGCAAACCAGGGTTCTTAAGTTGAACTTTCTGGTTAGATCTTCTATTTGAGTTTTACCTGTGCATTAGATGAGTACTTATTGTATGCTTGTTGTTTGTCTGCGATAGAATACCCGGAGTGCGCCGCCTGTTACTTCGAATCTCTAGGTTTCGCGGATCATCAGCAAGGCAAGTAACACTTTGATCTTACCTTTTTCTACAACCCAGTTTTATTGCATTAGATCAATTTTCACACATTGCATGATTAGGATCTAATTAAATTGTGGGATGGGAAGTAGATGAGGTAGTACCTATTACCTGTTTATTATCAAACCTTTGGGAGTTACTTCTACGTTTGCTTATTATGCCATGCTATGCTAGTAGACGTGGATTGGGTGAGTGAAATCCATGACAGATGTGAGATTGATAATTAATGGTTTATCTAAGGTGGCAACTTAAACACACATCTGGGTGGATTGAGGCACCTGGGGTTTCCAGGACTTGCCTGTTTTTCTTTTGGACCGCCACCCAGGCTCAAAGGGATCATGAGATTATTCATACTAGAAACTTCCGTGTGCAGCCACAAGCTATTATGGGCTCTAGCATAGTTGACTAAGTTGTGCGAACTCTTACAGTGGTAGACTAGCAGATGTAGGGGATGTAGGTGGTACGGTCTACCCGATCGTAAGGTGCTAGCGCTTCTGAAAGACTATGTCTCGGTCATCCGTTTCTCAAACACCCTGTAGTGCGAGAAACCAAACGGAGGCGATCGAGTCTTGTGGGGAAAAGTGCGCAAACCTCTGCAGAGTGTAATAAACTAATCATGATTAGCCGTGTCCCCGGTTATGGACATCTTGAGTATCTAGTACTTGGATTTTCATGTGAATCTCAACATGTTACTCTAAAGTTAATTTTGTTGGGTTTAATGATGTTACTTTAATTGGGATTGAGAATGCTGTCAACCATTCTCAATGTTTAACAACCACCATGATAGTAATTAAATTTATTCCTTTGAAGTAGGGAAAAATTGGCTTTACGCAAAAACTGTAACCATAGAGCTTTCCACCAGCCAAATATGCATATAGTATAGCTGTTGCATTCCATTACTCTCTATGTGTTACCTTGCCAGCATATTCCATGTGCTGACCCGTTTTCGGGCTGCAACGTTAATGTTGCAGACTTTTCAGACGACGATTAAGGAGTTTTTAGGTCGTGGTTCTATACTCAGTGATGCCGTTGGAGTTGATGGACTCACTTATCTTCCAAGCCTTCCGCTGTTATCGTTATTAGATGGCCTTAAGCCATATTTATTGTAATAAGTTCTCTTTTGAGACACTCGATGTAATAAGTGTGTGATTGCTACTCTGCTATAAATCCTCCGAGTACTGTGTGGTGTCAGCATTACTGATCCAGGGATGACACCGGAGCACAGAGATCAGACTGTTTGAGGTCTGGTCGCTACAGAGATGGTATCAGAGCACACGCTGACTGTAGGACACGACCACTAAGCTAAAGACCTAGATCACTACTCACTCTATTCTCTTCTGACTTCTCATCTTTTCTACTCTCTAGGATGGCGGATGCAAGGAACAAGTTCACACAACCAGATGAAGATACACCCTTTGGACGCCACTTGAAGGAAGTCACTAGATACCTGAACATAGGAGTACCAAGCTTCATGGGAATCTACAACGCCACTTTACCTGAAGAAGAGCGCTGGATGATTCAAGTTCAAGTTCCAGGAAGGACGTTCATGCCAGACACTGAGCCCATAGAGTTTTCTTTTGATGCACCAACTTGGAGTCTAGGAAAGAGCATGGCAGCTCACATCGCCATGGGACACATTGGAGAAGTCTACCGCAAGGATCTTAAGGATACTATCTACCGATTTGTGGGCGCCGAGATGAACACTGGGAGATGATTAGCACCAGGAAAGATAGATCAATTGCAGCTTTTATTCAGGAGTTAAACCAGCACATTCGATGACAGGAAAATCAGATGTGCACCGACATGATAGATCTGAAGAAGGCTAAGACTAGAATCAAGGAACTAGAGGAAGAACTCAAGGCTACACGTGAAGATTATGAAGAAGAAATTGAAGTATTGGTGGATACGAATACCGACCTAACTATGAAGCTAGGAATATTTATGGGAGGCCCGACACCAGTAGATGAAGACGAAGAACCCAAAGAGAGTAGCCCGGAAGACTACATCATCATTGATGGCACCGACTCGAAACAAGATAGTAGCGATGATGACTATGTGGATGAAGCAGGAGCAGATATCATGGAGTCTACAACCATAGAATATTTCTAGTAGACCACCTCATCAGTAGTAGTAGTCCACCATGTAAATATAGTAGTCCGAGCACTTTGCGATAGTTAGATCAATTGTATGCCTTTGTTTGATTGATTGAAGTGAATTGTGTGCTTTTGCCTCATGTGCATATGGGTAGTGTTTTCTCTTTAGACCCCCTCTATTCTTATATCTCGTCTTTTCTAAAACCCTCAGATGCCTCCGAGACGTGACCCCGGATTTGCCTTTCTACCGGAGCTCACCCAGTTGATCCAGCAGCAGAACACCTTGATGCAGTTGCTAGTTCAGAATTAGAATCAGGGGAGCAATAACAACAACCCACCACCACCACCACCTGTTGACCACTTAGCCCGTTTTCTTAGGCTAAATCCGCCGGTGTTTTCCAGTAGCACCGAGCCGATAGTAGCAGATGATTGGCTCCGCAAGATAGCTAGGGAGTTGACCACAGCAGGATGCACAGATGTGGAGAAGGTTAAGTTTGCCGCACATCAGTTAGAAGGACCCGCAACATCCTGGTGGGAGAATTTGACAACCACCTTCCCAGTCGACACTGTCACATGGGACCAGTTTCAGCAGGCTTTTCGTACTGCCCATGTTTCAGCAGGAGCAATGGCCATGAAGAAGAGTGAGTTTCGTAACATGCGCCAAGGAGAACGGACAGTTGGCCAGTATGTGGAGGAGTTTAGTAAGCTAGCACGTTATGCCCCAGATGACGTTGCTACGGATGCAGCTAAGCAGGAGAAGTTTCTGGAAGGACTGAATGATGAGTTGAGTATGCAATTGATGGTAGCCACCTTCAACAACTACCAGGAGTTGGTAGACCGTGCTCTTATGATTGAAGGGAAGCAGCAGCAAATTGAGAACCGCAAGAGGAAGTATGGACAAGGAAAGTATAATTCAGGAGCTCAGCAGAAGCCATGTTTTACCCCTAGGCCGGGAGGACATTTTCAGCATACCCATGGAGTAGGTAGCTCGCACAATCACAATGGCACCAAGAATGGTAATGGGAATGGAGGAAGCAATGGACAGAACCGCAACACCCCATCAACCCCAGCCAAGAAGGACTTGAGCCATGTCACTTGTTATAAGTGTTCGAAGCCAGGACATTATGCAAATGAATGTCCTGAAGGCCAAAATGGCAATGGAAGTTCTGGGAAGAAGCCGAACCCTTTCAACAGGGGACAGGTGAACCACGTTAGCATGGAGGAGGTTGAAGCTCAGCCCGATGCAGTAATAGGTAAGTTTTTGGTTAAGTCATTTACTGCACTCGTTCTTTTGATACTGGTGCATCGCATTCATACATCTCAAGGGGATTTGTGGATAAGTATAATCTACCAACCCAAGCCCTTAGGTCACCCATGTTAGTAACCTCGCCAGGAGCAGAGCATGTGGCTAGTCTATGGTGTGAGCGGTTACCATTCAGGATTGGTAACTATGTTTTTCCCTCAGACATTGGAATCTCAAGGATTGGATGTGATATTAGGCATGGATTGGTTATCAAAGTATGAAGGGAATATTGAGTGTGCTAGTAAGTCAATTTTGCTTACCACACCAGAAGGGAGAAGGATCAAGTATGTATCCCGGTATGTACCAAAGAGGACACAAGTAAATTCCTTATCAGGAGTTGTGCAGGAGGAAGTACCAGTGGTAAAGGATTTTCCTGATGTATTTCCCGAAGAGTTGCCAGGCATGCCACCGGATAGAGACATTGAGTTTTTGATTGAGCTATTGCCAGGCACTGGGCCAATATCAAAGAGACCATATAGGATGCCAGCAAAGGGTTTGCTGGAAATTAAGAAGCAGATTAAGGAGTTACTGGATAAGGGATATATTTGCCCAAGTTCTTCGCCTTGGGGATCACCAGTACTTCTAGTAGAGAACAAGGATGGATCGTTAAGGATGGTTGTTGACTATCGAGGATTGAACGAAGTAACGATCAAGAACAAGTACCCACTACCAATGATGAATGATTTGTTTGATCGGTTGCAAGGAGCTAAAGTGTTTTCCAAGATCGATTTGCGATCAGGATACCATCAGTTGAAGATTCGAGAACAGGATATTCCTAAGACAGCTTTTACCACCAGGTATGGGCTGGATGAGTATACCGTTATGTCATTTGGACTGACTAACGCGCCTGCCTATTTTATGAACATGATGAACAAAGTGTTTATGGAGTTTTTGGATAAGTTCGTCATAGTGTTCATTGATGATATCCTGGTATATTCGAAGAATGAAGAGGAGCATAAAGAGCATTTGCGTTTGGTACTTGGAAAGCTCAGAGACCATCAATTATATGCCAAGTTCAGCAAATGTGAATTTTGGTTGAAGGAAGTAGGATTCCTCGGACATGTTATATCTTGAGAAGGTATAGTAGTAGATCCCGCTAAAGTTGAAACCGTGACCAAGTGGGAAGCCCCAACTACCGTTGGAGAGATCCGGAGTTTTCTTAGACTCGCAGGATACTACCGGAGGTTTATTGAGAATTTCTCAAGGATCGCGAAACCTATGACGGAGTTGCTGAAGAAGGATACTAAGTTCAAATGGATTGAGGAGTGTGAGGCCAATTTTCAGGAATTGAGGAAACGTTTGGTTACCTCACCAGTGTTGATTTTGCCAGATCAAACCAAGGACTATGAGGTGTATTGCGATGCTTCACGTCGAGGACTTGGAGCAGTGCTTATGCAGGAAGGGAGAGTTGTTTCGTATGCTTCACGACAACTGAAGCCTCACGAATTGAATTATGCTACGCATGATTTGGAGTTAGCAGCCGTAGTGCATGCATTGAAGACATGGAGACATTTCCTCATTGGAAATCATTGTGAGGTGTACATGGATCATAAGAGTCTGAAGTACATTTTCACGCAGAAGGAGTTGAACCTCAGACAAACGAGATGGTTGGCGCTCATCAAGGATTATGATATGAAATTACATTACCATCCCGGAAAAGCTAATGTAGTAGCTGATGCATTAAGCCGCAAGAGCCATGTCAATAGGTTATTGACGGGAGAAATACCCAAGGAGTTAGCAGAAAATCTTCGTGATCTATGTTTAGAAATAGTTCCGAGAGGCTATGTGGCAGCATTGGAAATTCAGTCAACTTTGATGGATAGAATCAGAGAAGCTCAGAAAACTGACAAAGAGATTGCCACTATAAAGGAGAAACTGCGCAAGGGAAAAGCTAAAGGATTTCGTGAGGATGAGCACGACACCCTATGGTTTGAAGACCGTGTTTATGTGCCCAATGACCCGGAGATCAGAAAGTTGATTCTGTAAGAGGCACATGATTCACCGTATTCGATTTACCCAGGAAATACCAAGATGTATTTGGATTTGAAGGATATTTTCTGGTGGACCGGAATGAAAAAGGATATTGCAGAGTATGTAGCATTTTGTGACGTATGACAGAGGGTAAAGGCAGAGCATCAGAAGCCAGCAGGATTGTTGCAACCATTGCCGATACCTGAATGGAAGTGGGATAAGCTAGGCATGGATTTTATCACGGGATTACCAAGGACTCGTTCAGGCTATGACTCGATTTGGGTTGTAGTTGATCGATTGACGAAAGTAGCTCATTTCATCCCAGTAAAGACCACTTACACCAGTGCTAGGTTGGCAAAGATATACATGACCAGGATCGTATGTTTGCATGGAGTTCCGAGGAGCATCGTATCAGATAGAGGAACGCAGTTTACCTCAAAGTTCTGGAAGCAGTTGCATGAGACTTTGGGTACTAGGTTAGAATTTAGTACAACTTTTCATCCGCAGACAGATGGACAGACTGAGAGAGTCAATCAGATTTTGGAGGATATGCTGAGAGCTTGTGCGCTAGATTATGGATCTAGTTGGGACGATAATTTGCCATATGCAGAGTTCTCTTACAATAATAGCTATCAGACCAGTTTGAAGATGGCCCCTTTCGAAGCTTTGTACGGAAGGAGGTGCAGGACACCGTTGTCATGGGACGAAGTTGGAGACCGCCAGTTGTTTGGACCAGATTTGATTAAGGAGTCTGAACAGAAGGTGAAGTTGATTCGCGATAGGCTCAAGGTAGCCCAGTCCAGGCAGAAGAGCTACGCAGATTCTAAACGCAAGGAGACAGTTTACGAAGTCGGAGATAGAGCTTATCTTCGAGTATCCCCACTTTGAGGGATTAAGCGCTTTGGAGTTAAGGGGAAGTTAGCGCCACGATTTGTAGGACCATATCGAGTTTTGGAGCGTATGAGAGAAGTGGATTACAAGTTGGAATTGCCAGAAGGATTAACAGGAGTTCATGATGTGTTCCATGTTTCTTAGTTGAAAAAGTGTCACGCGGAGATGGCTGACATACCTTTGAGAGACACAGTGCCATTGGAAGCAATTCAGTTGGATAACAATTTGACCTATGAGGAAAAACCAGTCAAGATTCTTGAGTTTGCCAGCCGAGTTACTCGTAGCAAGGTTATCAAGTTTTGCAAAGTTCACTGGAGCCACCACACGGAGGATGAAGCCACCTGGAGCGAGAGGAAGATTTGCTCAAAGACCACCCTCACCTATTTTCTAGCCAACCCGAATCTCGAGGGCGAGATTCATCTTAAGGGGGGTAGGTTTGTAACATCCCAAATTTTCAATTTGGAATGTTATACATTAGGTCATCATGCATATCATATTTTATTTTGCTTTTGGTTTTGATCCTAGAAAATCCTAAGCAACTCAAGGACCCACGGAGAGAGTTGGGGATTTCGTTATTTACATATTTGAGTTTTCTCAAATTATGTAAACAGGATCATTTGATTTTATTTATTTTATCATCTATTATTTCTATAACAAAAATATGAGAGCGGGAATAAAATGACTTTCCCAAAATATAGAAATATTGAGGATTTAATAAAAAAATCAAATAAGATTTATTTCGGAGTTTTTCGGTATTTTATTTGAATTTAGGAAAAATGCGCGTTTTTCAATGTTGTAGTTTGGGCCCAGATAAATGTTCACTTTATCGGGCTTGATTTTAGAAACCCGGGAAAATTTATTTCGTGAATCTTGGAGTCCGTTTAGTATTTCTTTTTATTTTCTTCCGAGCGGAATTATTAAAAAAAAATCGCGGAACCGACTTTGGGTCATACTCGGCCAGGACTCCGCCTGGCCGGGGCCTTTATAAGGCGCGCCCGAGGCCCGAGCCGAGCCAGCCCACCACCGCCGCCCTAACCCTAGCGCGCCCCAGCCGTCGCCGCCCCAGCCGCCGCCCACGCCGCCGCCGCCGGAGTTGCGCGCCGCCCGAGGTTCGCCGCCGCCATGTTTTCCGTGCTGTTTAAAAAAAATTCGTCGTTTTTCTTTTTCATCGGATTTTTCCGCGGTTATTTTCTGATCGCGATTTCTGATCCGATTTTCGTTTTAGTATAACTTTTCGCTCGTTTATCAGAATCAGGCGATTCAAGCGCTTGGAGTTTCGTCTCGAAACCCTCTTTCCGAATAATCAACTTAAACATGTTTTTGCTACTGTAAAATTTGCCCTAGATCCAGATTACTAGAACGAAGTTGTTTTCTTTCGCCGTTTGATTTCTTTTGCCTCGTTCGATTTGATTCTTTTCCAAACCAGGGTTCTTAAGTTGAACTTTCTGGTTAGATCTTCTATTTGAGTTTTACCTGTGCATTAGATGAGTACTTATTGTATGCTTGTTGTTTGTCTGCGATAGAATACCCGGAGTGCGCCGCCTGTTACTTCAAATCTCTAGGTTTCGCGGATCATCAGCAAGGCAAGTAACACTTTGATCATACCTTTTTCTACAACCCCAATTTTATTGCATTAGATCAATTTTCACACATTGCATGATTAGGATCTAATTAAATTGTGGGATAGGAAGTAGATGAGATAGTACCTATTACCTGTTTATTATCAAACCTTTGGGAGTTACTTCTACGTTTGCTTATTATGCCATGCTATGCTAGTAGACGTGGATTGGGTGAGTGAAATCCATGACAGATGTGAGATTGATAATTAATGGTTTATCTAAGGTGGCAACTTAAACACACATCTGGGTGGATTGAGGCACCTGGGGTTTCCAGGACTTGCCTGTTTTTCTTTTGGATCGCCACCCAGGCTCAAAGGGATCATGAGATTATTCATACTAGAAACTTCCGTGTGCAGCCACAAGCTATTATGGGCTCTAGCATAGTTGACTAAGTTGTGCGAACTCTTACAGTGGTAGACTAGCAGATGTAGGGGATGTAGGTGGTTCGGTCTACCCGATCGTAAGGTGCTAGCGCTTCTGAAAGACTATGTCTCAGTCATCCATTTCTCAAACACCCTGTAGTGCGAGAAACCAAACGGAGGCGATCGAGTCTTGTGGGGAAAAGTGTGCAAACCTCTGCAGAGTGTAATAAACTAATCATGATTAGCCGTGTCCCCGGTTATGGACATCTTGAGTATCTAGTACTTGGATTTTCATGTGAATCTCAACATGTTACTCTAAAGTTAATTTTGTTGGGTTTAATGATGTTACTTTAATTGGGATTGAGAATACTGTCAACCATTCTCAATGTTTAACAACCACTATGATAGTAATTAAATTTATTCCTTTGAAGTAGGGAAAAATTGGCTTTACGTGAAAACTGTAACCATAGAGCTTTCCACCAGCCAAATATGCATATAGTATAGCTGTTGCATTCCATTACTGTCTATGTGTTACCTTGCCAGCATATTCCATGTGCTGACCCGTTTTCGGGCTGCAACGTTAATGTTGCAGACTTTTCAGACGACGATTAAGGAGTTTTTAGGTCGTGGTTCTATACTCAGTGATGCCATTGGAGTTGATGGACTCACTTATCTTCCAAGCCTTCCGCTGTTATCGTTATTAGATGGCCTTAAGCCATATTTATTGTAATAAGTTCTCTTTTGAGACACTTGATGTAATAAGTGTGTGATTGCTACTCTGCTATAAATCCTCCGAGTACTGTGTGGTGTCAGCATTACTGATCCAGGGATGACACCGGAGCACAGAGATCAGACTGTTTGAGGTCTGGTCGCTACAGTGTGCCTCCCTACCTCGTGGCCTCCTCGTTGATTTCTTGACGTCTACTCCAAGTCCCCTAGATCACATTTGTTCCAAAAATAACTCTCCCGAAGGTTTCATTCCATTTGGATTCCGTTTAATATTCCTTTTCTGCGAAACACTGAAATAGGCAAAAAAAATAGCAATTTGCACTTGGCCTTGGGTTAGTAGGTTAGTCCCAAAAATAATATAGAAGTGTATAAATAAGCCCATTAACCATCCAAAACTGATAATATAATAGCATGGAACAATCAAGAATTATAGATACATTGGAGACGTGTCAAGAGTTTATCCACGGCAGGAGCCCTATAGTTAGTATAGTATAGTCTAGGGGGCGAAGGGGTACACGGGTCTCGGCCCTTACACTATGCGTAGACAGGGGAGGCCGGACGTCCGGGCGTTCGCGGAGGGCCGAATGTCTGGGCTGTGGAGGCCGGATGTCCGGGTTGGTGAAGTGCTACCTCTTGAGCACTGCGTTGGATTTCCTTGAAGAGGAAAGGATGATGCAGCAAAGTAGCATAAGTATTTCCCTCAGTTTTTGAGAACCAAGGTATCAATCCAGTAGGAGGCTGCACACGAGTCTGTCGTACATGCACAAAATAAATAACTCCTCGCAACCAACGTGATAAGGGGTTGTTAATCCCTTCACGGTCACTTACGAGAGTGAGATCTAATAGATATGATAACATAATATTTTTGGTATTTTTGTGATAAGGATGCAAAGTATAATAAAAGAAAAGTGAAAAAGCAAAGGAAATAACTAAGTATTGGAAGATTAATATGATGAAGATAGACCCGCGGGCCATAGGTTTCACTAGTGGCTTCTCTCAAGAGCATAAGTATTTTACGGTGGGTGAACGAATTACGGTTGAGCAATTGACAGAATTGAGCGTAGTTATGAGAATATCTAGGTATGATCATGTATATAGACATCACATCCGAGACAAGTAGACCGACTCCTGCCTCCATCTACTACTATTACTCCACTCATCGACCGCTATCCAGCATGCATCTAGAGTATTAAGTTCATGAAAACAGAGTAACGCCTTAAGCAAGATGACATGATGTAGAGGGATAAATTGATGCAATATGATAAAAAAACCATCTTGTTATCCTCGATGGCAACAATACAATACGTGCCTTGATGCCCCTACTGTCACTGGGAAAGGACATCGCAAGATTGAACCCAAAGCTAAGCACTTCACCCATTGCAAGAAAGATCAATCTAGTAGGCCAAACCAAACTGATAATTCGAAGAGACTTGCAAAGATAACCAATCATACATAAAAGAATTCAGAGAAGATTCAAATATTGTTCATAGATAATCTTGATCATAAACCCACAATTCATCGGTCTCAACAAACACACCGCAAAAACAAGATTACATCGACTAGATCTCCACAAGAGAGGGGGAGAACATTGTATTGAGATCCAAAAAGAGAGAAGAAATCATCTTGCTAATAACTATGGACCCGAAGGTCTGAGGTAATCTACTCACACTTCATCGGAGAGGCTGTGGTGTTGATGCAGAAGCCCTCCGTGATTGATGCCCCCTCCGGCGGAGCTCCATAACAGGCCCCAAAATGGGATCTCGTGGATGCAGAAAGTTACGGCGGTGGAATTAGGGTTTTGGTTCCGTATCTGATCGTTTGGGGATACGTAGGTATATATAGGAGGAAGAAGTACATCGGTGGATCAACAGGGGGGCCACGAGGGTGGAGGGCACGCTTGGGGGGGGGGTAGGCGTCCCCCCTACCTTGTGGCTTCCTCCTTTATTTCTTGACGTAGGGTCCAAGTCTGCTAGATCATGTTCGATGAGAAAATCACGTTCCCAAAGGTTTCATTCCGTTTGGACTCCGTTTGATATTCCTTTTCTTCGAAACCCTAAAATAGGCAAAAAAAAATAGCAATTCTTAGCTGGGCCTCCAATTAATAGATTAGTCCCAAAAATAATATAAAAGTGGATAATAAAGCCCAATAATGTCCAAAACAGTAGATAATATAGCATGGAGCAATCAAAAATTATAGATACGTTGGAGACGTATCAAGCATCCCCAAGCTTAATTCCTGCTCGTCCTCGAGTAGGTAAATGATAAAAACAGAATTTTTGGTGTGGAATGCTACTTGGCATAATTTTAATGTAATTCTTCTTAATTGTGGTATGAATATTCAGATCCGAAAGATTCAAGATAAAAGGTTAATATTAACATAAAAATAATAATACTTCAAGCATACTAACAAAGCAATCATGTCTTCTCAAAATAACATGGCAAAAGGAAGTTATCCCTAGAAAATCATACAATCTGGCTATTCTCTATCTTCACCACAAAAATATTTAAATCATGCAAAACCCCGATGACAAGCCAAGCAATTGTTTCATACTTTTGACATTCTCAAACTTTTTCAATCTTCACGCAATACATGAGCGTGAGCCATGGATATAGCACTATATGTGGAATAGAATGGTGGTTGTGGAGAAGACAAAAAAGGGAGAAGATAGTCTCACATCAACTAGGTGTATCAATGGGCTATGGAGATGCCCATCAATAGATATCAATGTGAGCGAGTAGGGATTGCCATGCAATGGATGCACTAGAGCTATAAGTATATGAAAGCTCAATAAAAAAAACTAAGTGGGTGTGCATCCAACTTGCTTGCTCATGAAGACCCAGGGCATTTTGAGGAAGCCCATCATTGGAATATACAATCCAAGTTCTATAATGAAAAATTCCCACTAGTATATGAAAGTGACGAAATGAGAGACTCTCTATCATGAATATCATGGTGCTACTTTGAAGCACAAGTGTGGTAAGGATAGTAACATTGTCCCTTCTCTCTTTTTCTCTCATTTTTTAATTGGGCCTTTTTTATGGCCTCTTTTCATTCTCTTTTTTTCGTCCGGAGTCTCATCCCGACTTGTGTGGGAATCATAGTCTCCATCATCCTTTCCTCATTGGTTCATTGCTCTAATAATGATGATCATCACACTTTTATTTTCTTACAACTCAACAATTACAACTCGATACTTAGAACAAAATATGACTCTATATGAATCCGTCCGGCGGTGCACCGGGATATGCAATGAATCAAGAGTGACATGTATGAAAGAATTATGAATGGTGGCTTTGCCACAAATACGATGTCAACTACATGATCATGCTAAGCAATATGACAATGCTGGAGTGTGTCATAAACGGAACGGTGGAAAGTTGCATGGCAATATATCTCGGAATGGCTATGGAAATGCCATAATAGGTAGGTATGGTGGCTGTTCTGAGGAAGGTATATGGAGGGTGTATGATACCGGCGAAAGGTGCGTGGTATTAGAGAGGCTAGCAATGGTGGAAGGAAGAAAAGTGCGTATAATCCATGGACTCAACATTAGTCATAAAGAACTCATATACTTATTGCAAAAATCTACAAGTTATTAAAGCAACGTATTACGCGCATGCTCCTAGGGGGATAGATTGGTAGGAAAAGACCATCACTCGTCCCAGACCGCCACTCATAGGGAAGACAATCAAAAAATAAATCATGCTCTGACTTCATCACATAACGGTTCACCATACGTGCATGCTACGGGAATCACAAACTTTAACACAAGTATTTCTCAAATTCACAACTACTCAACTAGCATGACTCTAATATCACCATCTCCATATCTCAAAACAATTATCAAGTATCAAACTTCTCATAGCATTCAACACACTCATAAGAAAGTTTTTACAATTCTTGAATACCAAGCATATTAGGATTATTTAAGCAAATTACCACGCTATTTAAGACTCTCAAAATAATCTAAGTGAAGCATGAGAGATCAATAGTTTCTATAAAACAATTCCACCACCTTGCTGAAAAAAATATAAGTGAAGTACTAGAGCAAAACTATATAACTCAAATGATATAAGTGAAGCACATAGAGTATTCTAACAAATTCCAAATCATGTATGGCTCTCTCAAAAGGTGTTTACAGCAAGGATGATTGTGATAAACTAAAAGGAAAAGACTCAAATCATACAAGGCGCTCCAAGTAAAACACATATCATGTGGTGAATAAAAATATAGCTCCAAGTAAAGTTACCGATAGAAGTAGACGAAAGAGGGGATGCCTTCCGGGGCATCCCCAAGTTTGGATTTTAGGTGTCCTTAGATTATCTTGGGGGTTCCATGGGAATACCCAAGCTTAGGCTCTTTCCACTCCTTGTTCCATAATCTATCAAATCTTTACCCAAAACTTGAAAACTTCACAACACAAAACATAAAGTAGGAAATCTCGTGATGTCCGTTAGCGAAAGAAAACAAAAGACCACTTAAAGGTACTGTAATGAACTCATTCTTTATTTATATTGGTGTTAAACCTACTGTATTCCAACTTCTCTATGGTTTGTAAACTATTTTACTAGCCATAGATTCATCAAAATAAGCAAACAGCACACGAAAAACAGAATCTGTCAAAAACAAAACAGTTTGTTGTAATCTGTAGCTAGCGCAAGATATGGAACCCCAAAAATTCTAAAATAAATTCCTGGACGTGAGGAATTTATATAGTAATCATATGAAAAAATAATTAACTAAATAGAACTTTCCAAATAAAAATGGAAGAAGTTCTCGTGAGCGCTAAAGTTTCTGTTTTTTACAGCAAGATAACAAGACTTTCCCCAAGTCTTCGTAACAGTTCTACTTGGCACAAACACTAATTAAACATAAAAAACACAACCAAAACATAGGCTATGTAAATTATTTATTGCTAAAAAGGAGAAAAAAGCAAGTAATAAAAATAAAATTGGGTTGCCTCCCAACAAGCGCTATCGTTTAACACCCCTAGCTAGGCATAAAAAGCAAGGATAGATCTAGGTATTGCCATCTTTGGTTATAGGGAAGAAAAGAGCAAACTTGCTATCTATGGAATTAATCTTTATATTTTGATAAAGCACATGGCTATTAATGGTATAAGAAAGATTAAGTATGTTACGAAAATTTGTATCTTAGCTAGCCTTCATCCCTTTGATAGATTCATTTTGGTAAGAGAGCAAAAGAGATGTAGATTCAACTTTCTCATTCATGGGGTGCCCAAATATGGTTTTCATCTTTTCATAAGTGTCTACGGCATCTGCTTCAAGAAAGCCTTCTTCAAATATGGAATCTAAGACATGTTTAAAAGAAGAAGGAAGGGCAATAAAGCTTTTTAAGTAAATTTCAATTTGGTATTGAGGCACATAGCTAGCCCTGATCCTTAATAGTCTATACCAAGCATCTTTCGAAGATTCATCAAGTAAATAACGAAAAATTCCGGAATCATCTTAATCAAAATTATTAAGATTATCATTGATAACTTTGGTTGGTTTTTCCATACTATCCTTATTTATAAGCTTGGCGAGAATAGAAGGGTTGTCCAAAGTATTAAAACTCGGGACAGAACCCCCAATTCTTTTTGGTTCCGACATGGCGAGGGAAAAGCGAGCGAAAAGAGGCAAATAGAGAAAGAGAGGGAGGATAGAGAGAGAGGGCGAATAAAACGGCAAGGGTGAAGTGGGGGAGAGGAAAACGAGAGGCAAATGGCAAATAATGTAATGCGCGAGATAAGGGTTGTGATGGGTACTTGGTATGTTCACTTTTGCATAGACTCCCCGGCAATGGCGCCATGAATGGCTCGTTGTCGAGAGTCAAATCTTGACTTGCGCGAACCTCCCCAGCAATGGCGCCAGAAATTCTTCTTGCTACCTCTTGAGCACTGCGTTGGATTTCCTTGAAGAGGAAAGGATGATGCAGCAAAGAAGCATAAGTATTTCCCTTAGTTTTTGAGAACCAAGGTATCAATCCAGTAGGAGGCTGCACGCGAGTCCCTCGTAGTTGCACAAAACAAATAACTGCTCACAACCAAAGCGATAAGGGGTTGTCAATCCCTTCACGATCACTTACGAGAGTAAGATCTGATAGATATGATAAGATAATATTTTTGGTATTTTTGTGATAAGGATGCAAAGTAAAATAAAAGCAAAGTAAAAAGCAAAGGAAATAACTAAGTATTGGAAGATTAATATGATGAAGATAGACCCCGGGGCCATAGGTTTCACTAGTGGCTTCTCTCAAGAGCATAAGTATTTTACGGTGGGTGAACGAATTACTGTTGAGCAATTGACATAATTGAGCATAGTTATGAGAATATGTAGGTATGATCATGTATATAGGCATCACGTCCGAGACAAGTAGACCGACTCCTGCCTGCATCTACTACTATTACTCCACTCATCGACCGCTATCCAGCATGCATCTAGAGTATTAAGTTCATGAAAACAGAGTAACGCCTTAAGCAAGATGACATGATGTAGAGGGATAAATTCATGCAATATGATAAAAACCCCATCTTGTTATCCTCGATGGCAACAATAAAATATGTGCCTTGCTGCCCCTACTGTCACTGGGAAAGGACACCGCAAGATTGAACCCAAAGCTAAGCACTTCACCCATTGCAAGAAAGATCAATCTAGTAGGCCAAACCAAACTAATAATTCGAAGAGACTTGCAAAGATAACCAATCATACATAAAAGAATTCAGAGAAGATTCAAATATTGTTCATAGATAATCTTGATCATAAACCCACAATTCATCGGTCTCAACAAACTGTAACACCCTCGATGCGACTAAAGCTCCCACGTGTCGAGGCACGACTTAGAGACATAATCGCATCGAAGGCATATGTCACAAGTTAGGCAATCTTCACAACATCCCATGTAACATGAATAATAAAGGGGAGAACATAGTTGGCTTACACTCGCCACGTCAATCAAGAACATAAATAACATTACATCATCCATAACACTCATGGCCCGACTACGGTGCCAAAATAGAAGAGAACCCAACATGCGACACGGTCCCAATCAAACCACAACTAGGCACCACTACTGATCGTCAGGAAAATACACGTAGTATCGCTGAGAGTCTTCGTCAAACTCCCACTTGAGCTCGTACTCGTCACCTGGAGCGGAATCACCTGGACTTGCATCTGGAGTTATAGTATCTGTGAGCCACAGGGACTCAGCAATCTCGCACCCTCGCGATCAAGACTATTTAAGCTTATATGAAGGGTAAGGCAAATATATGTGGAGCTGTAGCAAGCGACTAGCATATATGGTGGCTAACTTATACGCAAAAGAGAGCGAGAAGAGGAGGCAAGGCACGAGCGAGAATCTAAAGGAACAACCTGTGTAAGCATAACTCCAACACCGTGTCCACTTCCCGGACTCTGCCGATAAGAGGCCATCACGGTAACACACTCAGTTGATTCATTTTAATTAATTAAGGTTCAAGTTATCTACAACCGGACATTAACAAATTCCCATCTGCCCATAATCGCGGGCACGGCTTTCGAAAGTTCAAACCCTGCAGGGGAGTCCCAACTTAGCCCATGACAAGCTCTCACGGTCAACGAAGGAATAGACCTCCACCCAAGATGTTCCGATCAGACTCGGTATCTCGGTAACTCAAGACACTTCGACAGGTTAAAACAAGACCAGCAACACCGCCCGAATGTGCCAACAAATCCCGATAGGAGCTGCACATATCTCATTCTCAGGGCACACTCAGATGAGACTAGCTACGAGTAAAACCAACCCTCAAGTTTCCCTGAGGTGGCCCCGCAGGCAGCTCAGTTCGGACCAACACTCAGAGGGAGCACTGGCCGGGGGGGGGGGGTTAAAATAAGATGACCCTTGAGTCTGCAGAACCCAAGGGAAAGAAAAGGCTAGGTGGCGAATGGTAAAACCAATGTTGGGCATTGCTGGAAAAAGCTTTAATCATGGCGAAATATCAAGGGGTTCCCATTATAACCCAACCGTGTAAGGAACGCAAAATCCGGGAACATAACACCGATATGACGGAAACTAGGGCGGCAAGAGTGGAACAAAACACTAGGCGAGAGGCCGAGCCTTCCACCCTTTACCAAGTATATAGATGCATTAAGATAAGGTAGCAACATAATGATATCCCAACAAGTAAATAAATGTTCCAACAAGGAACGGCTCCAATCTTCACCTGCAACTAGCAACGCTATAAGATGGGTTTGCTAGGACAAAGCGGTAACATAGCCAATCAACGGTTTGCTAGGACATGGTGGGTTAGAGGTTCAACATGGCAATTGGGAGGCTGACAAGAAAAAGGTAGGCATCGTAGCAATGGCATAGCAAAAGAGCAAGCAAACTAGCATAGCAAAGATGGTAGTGATTTCGAGGGTATGATCATCTTGCCTGCATAGTTGTCAGAGTTGACTGGATCCTCACAATCAAACTCAACGGGCTCCTCGGTAGTGAACTCGTCTCCTGGCTCTACCCAACAAGACAAACAAGCAACAAGGATACAATCAACCACGTGCAAGACCAAGCAATATGATGAAATGACGACATGCTATGCGGGATGCGATGCGGGATGCAAAATGCAAGATATGACAGAAAATGCATGAAGCTGGCCTCAACTTGGAATTCCAAGGGTGCCACTGGAAAGATGGGATGAAATCGCTTGAAAACGATATAAAGAGCGCCGGAACGGAGTTACGGTTTGGAAATGGCAAGCGATTCAAAATTGACACCGGTCTGCGATTTACAGCAAGTAGGCATCTAAATGCAATGAGATGAACATGCTACAACCACCAAACATGACAACAAAATACATGGCAGGGATGCACACAAGATGCTAAACAAAAGACTAGCACTGAGCCACGGCCAATTCATCCATTAAGAGGTTCAAACAAGCATGGCAAAAGCGCAAATGCAAAACAGATTCCAGACTTAGTGAAATTAACACTTGTCTGAAATTTCAGATCACGAAGCCCTCTTCGGAGCAGCAAGACAACATGATACATGACCTGATTAAGACAAATAAGAACATGGAATGGAGCTACTCAACAAGCTTAACAAAAGACCCAAAGTGACCTGGGGCCAAAAGGGTTCACAAAATATACTAATGGGCACATGAACATAGCGAAAACACAATCAGTTCTCAGACTTAGTGAAAACTGAGACATGCTGAAATATAACTCACGAAGGCATGTAAACAAGCTCGATGCACTCACTACGGTGCAAGTCATGGCAAGGCAAGCATACATCCATTAAGAAGGCACAAAATGCTAGCTAGACATGGCAAGAACAATGGCATATCATGCACGGATCAACTACAATAACATCGGCAAACTCGCAAACGAGTTGACGATCTAGCCAGATTCACCACAAAGCAAAAGTAGAGCTCGATTGACTCAAGCTAGGGTGCTCCATAAATGCAAATGAAGACATGGATGGATAGAGCACTACAAGATTAACAAAACTCCTTTTCTGATCATCCTCAAAAGAGGCACAGATCACTAGGAAACAAGCTGAACATATGGCATCATGAACTAAATAATCCCAGACTTAGTGAAAACTACTAAGTCCCCGAAAACAGATTTACCGGGTGCCTCACTTTGCAAGCTCGCACAAGTCACCACACACATCCTAAAAATGCATGGGTTGCACCTCTGGAAACATAACAAAATGCTTAACAAAACATATGAAGGACTCACAGGCATATCATGCACACAATAATCATGGCAAAAATGACAAAAGTCTAAGATGAACTAGCAGATCTGACAATTAACTCACGAAGCCTCCTTCTAACAGCATTTTGGATATCAATATGCACTCAAATGAAAATGATGCAATGGAATGAAATGATGTACTTGTCGAGACGAACATTTTGATACTATACGTCCAAAACGGAGCTAGGGATGCAAAGATACGGCCGGTCAAAGTAGGCATAAAAATTAGGGTTAGGGACGAAAAAGTCAACCGAAAATATCTCCAGATCCAGATCTGGAATCACTGTTCACGGGCACGGACTTCGAGGTTCGTCGGAGATGTTCACCGGAGGAGCTTGGGGCGCCGGAGAGGAAGATGATCCGAAAACGGGGGGGCTATTTATAGGCATAAGTGGAGCTAGGAGAGTCCAAATGAGGTGCGGTTTTCGGCCACGCGATCGTGATCGAACGCTCTAGGACATGGAGCAGAGTTTGGTGGGTTTTGGGCCAAATTGGAGGGGTGTTGGGCCGAGGCCTTTTCGGTCCCTCGGTTAACCGTTGGAGTATCAAACGAAGTCCAAATGATACGAAACTTGACAGGCGGTCTACCGGTAGTAAACCAAGGCCGCTTGGCAAGTCTCGGTCCAATCCTGAAATGTTTAATCCCCACACACGAAAGAAAGGTAGAAATGGCCACCGGAGGAGAACAAAGCGCCGGAATGCAAAACGGACAACGGGGAAAAAGCTCGAATGCATGAGATGAACACGTATGCAAATGCAATGCACATGATGACATGATATGAGATGCATGACAACGACAACAAAACACGGAGACAAAAACCCGAACCCAAAAAATAAATATAACTTAACGCCGGAAACGACAAGAGTTGGAGTACAAATAGGGAAAGTTACATCCGGGGTGTTACACAAACACACCGCAAAAACAAGATTACATCGACTAGATCTCCACAAGAGAGGGGGAGAACATTGTATTGAGATCCAAAAAGAGAGAAGAAATCATCTAGCTAATAACTATGGACCCGAAGATCTGAGGTAAACTACTCACACTTCATCAAAGAGGCTGTGGTGTTGATGTAGAAGCCCTCCGTGATGGATGCCCCCTCCGGCGGAGCTCCATAACAGGCCCCAAGATGGGATCTCGTGGATACAGAAAGTTACGGCGGTGGAACTAGGGTTTTGGCTCCGTACCTGATCGTTTGGGGGTATGTAGGTATATATAGGAGGAAGAAGTACGTTGGTGGAGCAACAGGGGGCCCACGAGGGTGGAGGGCGCGCCTAGGGGGGGGGGGGTAGGCGCGCCCCCTACCTCGTGGATTCCTCTATTTCTTGACGTAGGGTACAAGTCTCCTGGATCTTGTTCGGTGAGAAAATCATGTTCCCGAAGGTTTCATTCTGTTTGGACTCTGTTTGATATTCCTTTTCTTTGAAACCCTAAAATAGGCAAAAAAACAGCAATTCTAGGATGGGCCTCCGGTTAATAGGTTAGTCCCAAAAATAATATAAAAGTGGATAATAAATCCTAATAATGTCCATAACAGTAGATAATATAGCATGGAGAAATCAAAAATTATAGATACGTTGGAGACGTATCATGAAGCTGGCCATGTCGCTCTCGGGAAGGTGGTGTCCGGATATCCTGGCTCGAGGCCGGATTTACGGGCCGGGCCGGATGTCCGGGCTTGGGGCCAGATGTCCGGATCCTGGAGCTGCCTTCTTCTCCTCTCGACGTTCCTCTTCATCCGTGAACTTGGGGAGTTGTACATCTTCATGTGCATCTTTGGGAGGGTCCTCTTGGTACCTAATCATGCACAACATGTCGGATATAGGTAGTAGCCATGTCTCGAGAGGATCATATGTAATATCACTAAGGAAGGAAGTCACCTCGTTCTCAAGAGCTCTAGCTCTAGCTCGTGTCATGGGTCCTCTTGGCTCTTGTTGAGGCGATGGTAGGTTCATGGGGATGTGCGTAGGATGCTCCGCATCATGAGAGCTTCATCAACATCCAGCCCAACCGATGAGACCGTCAAGATGAGTTCCTTCAAATGCTTCACATGCGGAGGTCGAGGCCACAAGTCCTATGAGTGCACCAACAAGCGGACCATGATCCTCAACGACGACGACACTTAACAATCAATGAGTGAAGGAGAAATGGACGCTCTTGAACAAGTCGCCATGCACCGACAAGTGAACGATGAAGAGCAACAAGTCTTTTGCGATGAAGATTCAAGTCCCGCTCTTGTTGTCTCCAAGGTCTTGACTCTCCAACATCACCAAGACAAAGACCAAAGATGCCACATATTCCACACCAAGGCTGACATCAATGGAAGACCCGTCAAGGTCATCATCGATGGAGGGAGTTTGATGCGGAGCATCCCAAGGTCATCCCCATGGACCCAACTACATTTCCTATGACACCACTTGGACCCATGACACGAGCACATGGAAGAGCTCTCGAAAACGAGTTGACATCTCTCCTATCACATTTTCACTTGGATGCACATGAGACATGGCTACTACCTCAAACATAGACATTGTGCATACTCAGGTATCAAGGAGTTGGCCATGAAGGATCCAAGGAGCAAGGAGGATCAGAAGAGGAAGATGGACGTGAAGACGGAGAAGAAGGAGAGTTGGAGAAGAAGTCCCAGCCACCGGACGACAGGTCGGGACCGGACGTCCGGAGCCTGAACCTCCAGCCGAACCCCAGCGAGCGGACGTCTGGCCCGGACCGGACGACCGGTGCCCCTGTACCCGAGCCAAACGAGCGGACGACCGGCGCCACCGGACGTCCGGCGACCGAACGACTGGCCTCCTCTGGAAATCCGCTACACCAACATTTGAGCCAGAACGAGCGGACGACCGGCAGCCACCGGACGTCCGGCCGCACATGAGACACCGGACGACCGGTCCCCAGCGGACGTCCGGTACCTGGCTGTGTCCAGTTGCGGGCTGAGGCCCATGTACCCCTTCACTTCACCCCCATTTGCACTAAGACTATAAATAGACCTCTCCGTCCTTCTAGCTAGGTTTAGCATTGGTTTAGCTCATATTTAGAGATAGAGCGTTGCTCATCCACTTCGGATCTACTCCAGGAGAGAGACTGCGGCCCCTCTTCGGAGAAGATCCCTTTGGATTCAAGACCCCTCTAAGGGAAGACCCCCTCGTGGATTCAAGACCTCCACACGGAGAAGACTGGTTACCTTTGTATCGTCCGTTGTTGACTTTGGATCTTTTTAACTCCTATCATGTTTCGAGGATCTAGAACTTGTGTAATCATTCTTGTTGGTTTGAGTGTTCTCTCGTGTTCCCCTTGTGTTTTCCCCTCATTTCCCTCCTCGTGTTCTTTGTGTTCATCGCGGGATCCACTCCTTTCGTGAAATATCGGCCAATTAGGGTTCCTACCCTACATCATGATGTGGAACATCCCACGATCATCCCCATGGATGCACCTACACCTCCAACGACACCACTTGGACCAATGACAAGAGCCTGAGCCAAGGCTATCGAAGATAAGGTGAACTCACTCCTGTCCGAACTTCCACTTTGTATGCATGAGACATGGCTACTACCTATGTCTGAGACGTTGTGCATGATTAGGTATCAAAAGGATCCTCCCGAAGATGCACGTGAAGATGTGCAAGCCCCCAAGTTCATGGATGAAGAAAACCAACAGAAGGAGTCAAGGACACCTCCCAGGCCCCAGACATCCGGCCACGACCCCGGACGTCCGGCCCCTGGAGCTTCACCCACCACATCCGCTCAGCCACCGGGACACTACAGGCCCCGGACATCCGGCCCTTCCCAAGCCCCTGGAAATCCAGCTGCCAGCCCGGATATCCGGACACCCCCGAACCCGAGAGCAACATGGCCAGCTTCACTAGCCCGGACATCCGACCTCCACAGCCAGGACATCCGGCCCTCCGCAAACGCTCGGACATCCAGCCCGACGCCCAGACGTCCGGCCTCCCCTGTCTGCGCACAGTGTAAGGGCCGAGGCCCGTGTACCCCTTCTCCCCCCTAGACTATATATACTCCTCCTCGTCCTACTTTCTAGGGTTAGCAAAGGATTAGCTCATATTTTGTGTGAGAACTTTGCTCACCCACTTGGATACTTTCTCCTCAGAGATTCGAGCCTCCACCGGAGAAGAGCCTCAACTTCGGTCAAGGTACATTTGATATTCGTTCTTCTCTTTCTACCACTCACATTTTTCTTTGAATGATGGATAAGCCAAGTACTTCTACCAACCCACTCTTCATTGAGCACGACGACGACATGAACTCCTACGTCACCAAGAGCCACCTCTTTGGTGCACAATGTGCTTTGCATCAAGAGCAACAAGCAATGAGTGAACGCATCGACAACCTCGTCGCCGACTTGCGACTCTCCCAGCAATGTACAAGGGACTACTTCAACCACAAGCTCGACGATCACAAGCAAGAGAATGACGCAATGATGGACGAGATTCGTGCTTTGTTGCTCAACCACTCTTCTTCCACTTCGTCCTCTTCAAGAAGGACCCACCCAAGTCGACACTCCGACTTCACCATCTCCGGCTCAAGTACACCAACATCGAACACTCTTCATCGGGCTGCGCCCAATGATCATCAAGCAAGACTCAATCCTCTACACGACACCGACTCTCAAGAGCACCGACATCGTCAAACCCAAGCGGCTTTTGCGCTAGCACAAGAACAGCAACGACAACGCCAACATGAAGAGGAAGAGTGAGCGCGTCTTCACCAAGATGCACAAGATGCCAAGGCACAACGCCAAGAGCAACAATTGCTAGATGCTCAAGCACTTGAGGCGCAAAAAGCCCTCCAAGATGCAGGTCGCGCCATAGCCAACCGAGGCTGATAAGCTCGTGAACATGAAGTAACACTTCATGAAGAAGCTCATGAACGAAGATTTCAAGCTCGCGTGCATCATGAAGTTCCTCCTCGAGCTCGACAAGCTCCTCCACAAGCTTGCCAAGAACATCAAGTTGATCAAGAGCATGAAGACAATGGAAATCCCCCACGACAAGAGCAACATGAAGTTGACAACCCTCCTCACCAAGAGCGATACGAGCTTGACAATCATCAACAACATGGGCGTCATCATCCTCAACCCCAACTGATGTAGGGTGGAACCCTATAAGGCCGATCCTTCATGAAAGGAGGGGATCCCACGATGAACACGAATAACACGATGGGGAAACGAGGGGAATCACGAGAGAAACACTAAAACCAACAAGAATGATCACACATGTGCTAGATCCTCGAAACACAAAGAGATACAAGATCCGAATCCAACAAAGGACGATACATAGGGTAGCCGGTTCTTCTCCGTGAGGAGGTCTTGATGGGGCCGCCCAAGAGGGGGTCTTGAATCCAAGGTGGATCTTCTCTGAAGAGGGGCCGCGGTCTCTCTCGTGGAGTAGATCCGATATGGATGAGCGAAGATCTATCTCTCAAATGGGCTATCACAACGCTAACCCTAAAATGTAGGTGGAGGGGGAGTATATATAGTCTAAGGGGCGAAGGGGTACATGGGCCACGGCCGAGATGCGCTGCACGTTGGAAGGGGGCCGGATGTCCGGGCGTCGGGCCGGATGTCCGGTCCTTTCTGAGACACCGGATGTCCAGGCGCTGGGGCCGGATGTCCGGGCTGGCAGGGTCCAACCTTGTTGCTCTCTGGAATGGCGGGGTACGGATTTCCTGGCTCGAGGCCGGATGCCCGGGAGCTCGAGAAACACCAAATGTCCGGGCCCTGTAGACTTGGTCGTTGGCTCCTTGCTGCTGGTGACACTTCCAGGGGCCGGATGTCCGGGCCAGGGCCGGATGTTCGGGTCCTGGGAGCTGTCTCCGTCATCTTCTATCGTCTTTTCCATGCTTCCCTCGCGGATGGTGTAGTTTTTCCTTGGTGCTTGCACTCCTCCTCGTCGTCCGTAGTGTTCCGACAATACCTATGCATGCACACAAGAGGGGTGTCAAGTAGTATACCATCCTCGAAGGGGTCAAGTGAGCACGTGTAAAGGAGATGATTCACCTTTGGGTATGTCAAGTAGATGTCACATGTGTCACTCACCAAACAGACTCTTGACATGGTGACGTCCATAGGATGCTCCGCATCATCTCCCCTCCCTTGGGAAATATCTGACCTCGGATCGAGAACCTAATCACCATGGGAAAGAGATGGCTTCTCCATGTAGAAGTGGAAGTTCACCAAGTACTTGTCATCTTGAAGCTTCAAATGGGCACTCTCCAATGTTGCACCGTCTTGTGATTCCTTCAAAAGTAGTAAGGACAACAAACTCTTGGAAAAAACGTGCTTAGCGTTAATGCAAAACCAAGCATTCAAGAGGTGAGTCACCAAACAAGTGTTGTCATCATGCAAATCATACGGTGTGACAATGGTTTGTGACATGGCATGTAAGCATATCAATCAAGCACAAGCAAATAAATCATGGGGACAAGCATGTGAATGTGATAGTGATGCAAATATGTGTGACAAGAGAAGAAGCATCTACCTCAAGTTCATAGCAAGCATTCACAAATTTCTCAATGAAAGGTCTATGGTAGGCATAGGAATCATTCACAACACCCAATAAAATGAAGTGTCTAAACGCATTGGTCAAGTGCAACACAATCCAAGCATAATGTGCATGGGGTGTAGTGAATATTGTGTGGCACTTAACACAATGGAAAGAGCAATTGTTCATCATGTGTGAGGCAATCAAGGCAAGCATGTAGCAATCAATGGGACATGGCATATGTGAAGTGATGACATTGTTGCAACCAAGAATATGAGAGGAGCAAGTAATCCAAGAATTGGATGCAGCACACAAGGCATATATATCATGATGCATGTAACAGTGAAAATGACAAGTCGAAGCAAGATCTCTAACATGTGTGCAATCAAGTGGTCCAAGATGAACAGTAAGTCTCATGGTGCAAGCAACACAAGTAGTATGATCCGTCATATCCATGCTCAAGAAAGATGTCACCTTGAAGGCGTGTCCTTGTGCGTCCTTCACAATGCCAAAGTACAAGCAAGTGCGATATAGAATCGTCGTGGTAGAAGGTGGTTCTCTCTCAAGAGCTCGGATTGTCAACTCACGTGACATGGAAGTTGACACGAAGTCCAAGTATCCTACACATGCACACAACAAAAGAAATACTGTATGTGCATGGTAGATAAACACATCATCCATCATGATGGTTCTCTTCTCTTGCACATAACCATTAGAATCACAAGTGCGTGAATAATATGATGCAACAATGGCAATATTCATGGCACTAGGTATATGGTGCAAAGAGGTAAGACAAGCATGCTTCACAAAAATATGTCAAAATCTCCAAATATATGTGAGAATGCCATGGGGGCAATCTCATGAGCAAGAGTAGAAGCATTGTTGCACTTAATACATGGAAAATCGTCTAACATGAGAGTGGCAACACATGGAGATATATGACAAGATGCAATAACAATCATGTGCAAAGCATGTAAATGGTTGTCACCAACCGCATGAAGTGAGCAAGTATGAATCATTAGTGATGCAACATAAGCAAGCATAGTAATCAAGTCGTGCAAGCTAGAAGTGCGAAGATGCAATATACTAGAGTAAATCATGGCAATCATGTCATGTGAGCAAATAATAGGCATAGGCAATGCACATGACATATCGCAAGCACAAACACAAAGCAAGATCATAGTATCATCATAGGCATGGGGCACAAAGCAAGCATGGCAATAACAAGCAATATCTCCACCGAGCTTGCAAATACACATACAAGTATGAGAATCAATCATCATATGCAATGCAAAGCATGGGTCACGAATGCATGGCAAAGGCATAGTCATGAACATATCATGCAAAGTGAACATGGCAAGATGGGCATAGAATATGTAATGGATAATAACCCATAGCCAAGGGAGGGCCATGTAGAATGAATGCATGAAGTCTTTGCGCGAAGAGAGCAGTGGGAAAGACAATCCATGGGATCCCAAGTCATCAATGCTCTCTAGAGCTCATTTTGTCAACTAATGGGATTGTGAGGTTGACAAGTATTCATGGGTACCTACACAAAAAATACACAAGCGAAAGAAATTGTGTATGGTTTAAATGTACACATCATCCATCATGATGTGTATGTGCACATGAGAGTTAGCACAAGATAGGCCTCGCTCAAAGAAATTTGAAGCATGGTATAAGAACATGTCATCCATCATGAAAGAATAGTTATTATGTATAACATGATGGGACACAAATTGAGAATGCAATTATATGGCACATCAAAAGCATGTTTATTCATGGGAAGCATATTGTGCACACAAATATTGGAATCATGCAATGGATAGGATGAATCAAAATCTCCTAGCATGTATGAGGAAACTATGGGGGTCTCCCTCATGAGCAATATTGGAAATATCGTATGGAGAAAATGGACAACATCCAACACAATACATATCCGAAGCTAGGTGGTCATGGCATGGTATATGAGATAAATGATGCAAAGGGAGCATATCAATATCACCACAAGAAAAAAATGCCAATAACCCTAGGCTTTTCATCTATGCCATATGCGCAAATTGGGTTTGTTTGAATGGCATATGCATAGTCACTATGAAGATATTGCAAATATGACATATGATTGATCTCATGCATAGCATATGACAAGTCAAGCGGATTGTCAAAAATGATGTAACCTAGAGAATTGTCACAAGAAATCCTATGTAACATGGCATCACAACTAAGAGACTCCACAAGGCAATCATCATACTCATCATAAATGGGTAAACCATCGCATGGGGAAGTCGCACTAGCATGAAGCATGGTAATAGGTTGATCAACATCATGCAAGCAATCAATATCAAGAATGTCCACAAGTGGGACTAGAGCATCACCTTCACCTATGTTACCTTGTTCATTCCACTCTAGTGGTGTATGTGAGGTGGGTAAGACCAAATAGTGGTCAAGATCATCATCGTGATGGAACCATGTGAAGGGTGCATCATATTCCACCATGTCCATCGTCTTGTCCAAAGGGAGGACGAAGTCATCGCGAATCGGCGCGTCATCATATATGGGACCTAGCACCAAATGAGAAGACACAATAGAGGTATAGGTCAAGTCGTTAGTTTTGAAAGTGGCTGAAAGTGTCCTGGACTAGGTGGTACTCACCACTTCATCTCCCGATCTGTTAGATTGGGCCGAGGACCCCCATGTCCGTATACTCATGGGCTAGTTCGGACAGCTGCCACATACAAGGAAGATTCCACAAGACTTGGTGATCAAGACAAGGACTCCTCCCCACCGGCGTATTCGGCTAGGACTCTTGTTATCCTAGGCATCTGGTGCATTATATAAACCGAGGCCAGGCTAGTCGATAGATTATCAACAACAATCATACCGTAGGCTAACTTCTAGGGTTTAGCCTCTACGATCTCGTGGTAGATCAACTCTTGTAATACTCATATCATCAATATCAATCAAGCATGACGTAGGGTATTACCTCCATCAAGAGGGCCCGAACCTGGGTAAACATCGTGTCCCCCGCCTCCTGTTACCATCCACCTTAGTTGCACCGTTCGGGACCCCCTACCCGAGATCCGCCGGTTTTGACACCACCATTGGTGCTTTCATTGAGTGTTCCGCTGTGTGATCGGCAAAAGGATCAATTGCTCGCCTGCAGGTCAACTGCAACGCCGACATCTTCATCGCCGGCTCTACTGGTCACCTTGGCTCGACTGAGGACCATGCTCCATCTCCGATCGTCATGTTCGGACGGGGGCCTTCTTTAACATCAACTCTGATCTCTATCATGATCATAGAGGAATCATCCATGGAGCTTGAGGGCTTAACGTCAACATTGCCCTCGGGCGGCCGCGCTGTTTTATGGACAGCGAACTTGTATCCGCCTTCACTGCCTCCTTGAGCGTTGGTTTGATGATTGCTTCAGTAAAATAGTGCATAATTATGTCTAGTTCCGATGGAAGAATCTCCAACAATCTACGATATACCGGAGCCTTGTCAAATCTAGACGGGAATCTGGACGAGTTTAGGCCGTGGTCTCTAAAGCCTAGCTCGGAGGTCCTTTGGAAGATCCAACCATTCAACTATTGCGGAATTCCCATATCTACCACCCCTCCAAATTGTAGCTCGATCTGACGGTTCAAACTCCAAGAACCTTCCGATGAGTGGACCAATTTTCAAATTTGTTTTCTGTGCGAATACGGATCCGACCCGAATTCATGTTTCTTTATGAACGTGATATTGGACAACCTTTCTAGAGGAATTCTCTTCTAGGGTATTTTGCGTCGTTTTTAAACACTTGCCCGTAAAATTTTAAGCCTCCCCTGAGGTTATCTTCATCATCATGCTGGTGTCAAACCAGTCCGGCAATATTGCTCCAAGGCTGCTGACCTGCGCTAGACACGTCGTCACTTTGTTGAGCCACGCTCAACTTCTTCAGATCATCATCTCGGCAAGCCGAACAAGAGTTCGGCATCGCGAAGGATAAATCATCACCAACATCACCGACCCACGGATTACACGGGGCGGGCACACCGGCATCGCCACACAGTCACTTCATCAAGCCGGCATTGACCACATCACGACCTGCATCGGCAGGGCCGCACTATTGCTTCTTCAAGCCAGTGTCCATCACGCCGACCTACTTCGACTCATCGGCTGACATTGAGGCTTCGACATCTCGGCTGGACCGGGGGCTTCACCATCTCTTCATCAACCTACTCCGGAGACTTCGGCGTCACTAGCCGGCCAGCTCCGTCACGTTAGCTCGACCGAGGGCTTTGCCTCGGCGAGCCAACCTTTGCCAGCATCGCCATGTCGTCACTTTGTCTCCCATCAGGCAATGGGTGTGCGGATCAAGTCCCAATTTTGGGAATCACCTTTCTTCGGATTGTTACAACAAATAAACCAGGTGCTATTAATCCTAGTATTTTTTGCTTGTTTGGATTTATTTTTCCCAATGAACTATTACTCTGGGTTGTCCATCATATGTACACAGGTCTATCAAATGGTGGCCGTATTAACGACGGTTGCATGGTGGTTCAGTCAGTTTCCATACATAGTCCGGCAAACGCCGCATCCGAAACTCGGACCGACCTGTGAATTCAGGCTTTGCCACACCTTTACCGCATCACGCCGACGCCCTGCATCGACGTTGACTTTGGTGCCAAGCCATATTTCTTTTATTACTCACTTTGCATAAATTATTCATTATGCAACAATTTTTTTAAAATTATTATTATTACTATTATCTCCGGTTTGCACTATTTTTTGTGCACAGGAAAATGATCCGGGTTGGACAGTATCGTCAACTCCGCATACTTACATACCACGTCACCTCGGCTGGACGGGGGGCTTCGTCAACACTTCATTTCCCCATGCTGGGGACTTCGGCATCACTCTGTCGCCTTCATTGACCATGCTATGTTACCACTTTGGAGTGCCGAGCTCTTTGCTCCGCCACCTCGGGACTGGCTTGGGGGATGGAACCTTGTCCGGCATCAAGCTCGGACCGCGTCATCAATACCAAACACATTAACCAGCTAAGTTTCCTTCATGCTCAAAGTTTTAAATTTTTAAATTGTGTTCGGTTCGACCAAGCATTATACGTTTTTGGAAAAAAGTTGCTTGTAAAAAATTTCCTTGTCAAAACTTTTTTTGTGACACACAAATTCAAATACCCCGTTTACTTGGGGGCTTCCTTCATGAAGACTTTCCACTTGCAAATGATTACACTTGTACGGCTTTGTTCCTTGTTCGTGTATTACGCCACAATATGCACAATGTTGACTTAAAAGATTTGCAAGCTGGGTTGCCTCGCTCCTGTGTTTACCCCTATGTTCCCGATAGTTCGGCTAGGGAGTAAAGGGAGCACCTCTGCGATTGTCATGATCGGGTCATCCGAGCCGGACCTCAGACTGGGTGAAGCCGAAAGCTAGCGCTCTTATTTTTTTCAATTATGGTTGGCACACAACGGAACTCATGAGTACAAAAATCTATTGCACAAGTCTCATAGTAGCAATGAGCAACCGAAGAAAGATATCGGTGGGGGTACTATTCTCTTCGAAGATGCTTCTTACACTTCGTCAGTAATATAGCATAAGTTCCCTGAGCACGCTTTGTCTATTACAGCCTTATGGCCTGATTGCCTGGTTATCAGAAACACCGTCGATATTCTCGACAGGTGGAGTACATAACACTCTTCGGCCCTTGACCGAAGAGGGAGAAGCCAATGGTCGGTTAAGCCACGTTTAAAGTTCAGGTGAACACAGATATGACATAAGTACTTCGGTACATAGAATCATTATACATAAAATTCTTTGACCCAAGTCACTTGGGGGCTCTTAATTTTATATGAGCCGTTTTATAATAAGTGTTCTTCTTCTTAGTCATTGCAAAGTTTTTATTATTATTATTATTTACCACTCCCTTTTTCGACACGAGTGTGTGGTGACTAGCCGGGGAGCCTAATTTCTCTCTCAAAGCCGCTAGAGTTTAGTTTGCTAAACTGGCCTAATGAGAAGTACTCTGCCTTCGGGATAGGTAGTTGAAATTGTAGACTGACCCGCTTGAAGTCTTGAGATAGGATGTGTCATGTTAAAGCACGACAGAAGCACTTTTTTCTATAGTCCAATTTTCGGATTGGCACCGGACACTTGATCTTGTTCGGACGTCAAGTTTTTACTGACGTTTTTTGGTTTTCCAAGCTTATGGCACTTTCAAACTATTTGTGTGTTTTCAGCACAAGTCTCGCAGTGCAACGCCGGACACCTTTAGAGATCCGGCAAAAACACTCTCGAATATTGCCATATATGCATCGGTTTTGAATTGTGTCTTCGGTCAATAGTTGGGTTGCCCGACTTCTGTGCTTGCCTCCTACATTCCGCTTTGTTTGGCTAGGTGTGCAAAGGGAGAACCACTGTGATTGTGCTTCCAGCTCGCATGGTTAAGCACCATAGTGGAGAAAGCCGAAAACTGACTGTCACAACAGGCATAAACTGGTCAGCGATCCGATGACTATGTTAAATGACGGGCCGTTCATAACATTGCCCGATGTGTTTACAGCTTGACCTCGAATGTCGCCAAATACTAACCGGGGGCTCATAGCTAGCTTCCCTAGTTTAAAGCTCCTATGACTAAGCAAAAGTTATAAACCCCGCATATCTGATTGCCTCGTTTCCGCTAACACAACCACCTTCGGGCACCGAGACGTCGGCTAAGGGTTGTTTTGTTAGTGCGGAAACAACCAGCGTAGTATCTACCAAGGGGTAGAGGTTGACGATGGGCGACTTTCAACTGATAAATGGTCGAAATGGAGTCAAAATAATGATATAAAGTACTTGGATACATAGAATAATTACACATAATCTGTGATTTTACTCTGGATATCGATCCCTAATTTGGCCACCCGTGCCCACATTAAGGCTCGGGGGCTACTGGGCTTTGCGCTCATTATTTGCAACTAGCACCTATGCATGTGCGTTGCAACGGGAGAGAAAATTATCGTGTCCTTTAGAACATTCATCGGCGCGACACACCAGTCTCTGGACGATGCCACCCAACGATGGTAGTGGGGCAAATGAGGTGGGCTCCTGCCCGATGGCGCCCAAGACAGAAGCACATCGTTGCGGGAGTCGGCTAGTTGACGCGGTAGTTGATGAAGATGTGATGCTATGATGTGTGCATGCACGCACCTTGTACACGTCCACACCCGCATATCTAATGCTACCGCCTTGGACACGACTCATGGACGATTTTCACGTGTCTAGGTTATCAATGAGAACTTGCATCGAAAAATAAAAATTGTCACGATAATTAGCGTATATGTCTTTATTTGGACATCTGGCGGGAGGTACACGATAGTATCAATATTGATGGAAGGTCGAGATGTTGTGATTTCCTTCATTGAAGCTTGAGCCAAAGAATATATATAGGCCTTCCATAGAAGATGTCTTCGCACACAGTACTAATTAACAATCAATCCGATATGGGTGGAGTCTGATCACATCACACGCACATAAGATGTCCGCAAAGGTGTGATCCATGGAGGCAGGGACAGATTGGAGATGGATGATGGGGGTCCAACATGTGCTCCATGAACTCTTGGGCGTAGAGTTGGTTTTCATCATTTTTCTTTTTTCAACACTTGTTTACTTTTTCCACGCATAATGTACATTTTTCTTATACATAAGGGACATTTTTATTGCATATGTTTAAAATTTTCTAAATATATGGTTAACATTATTTTAATATAGTTTTTACTGTCTATGTTTTTTTATAGATTATACATTTGTTTGTATATATCAGGAACATTTCTTCATACATGTTTAACATTTTTCAAAAGAAATAATTACTTTTTTTGAAATAATCGTTTGATGTCTAAATTTTTTTCAACACATGTCTACATACTTTTTATAATATATGATTAACATCTTTTCATATATATGTTTTGATGTCTAGTTTTTTCTACATATTGTACATGTTTTGTGTACATATGAAATATTGATTATACAGGTTAATTAAAAAATACATGGTTAAAATTTCATGAAATATATATTTTGATGTCCCCTTTTTTCATACATATTGTACAATTTTGATATACATCTGAAACATTTTTATGTATGTTTAACATTGTTTAAATACATTATTAACATTTTCTTCAAATACATGTTTTGATTACTATTTTTTCATGCACACTGTAGATTTTTCTTGTACATCAAAAGTATTTTTTGTACATGTTTAACATTTTTAAAATACATGATTTAATTTTTTTAAAGTGCGATGAATACTTTACAAACCTAAATAGGAAAATAAAAAAACATAAGAGAATAAATAGAAACATAAAGTACAAACAAAAGAATAAAAATATGTGGGGCATCATCCTTTCGAATGGGCCAGCTCATGAAACTGCTGCTTGCATCAAGGCGAGCTACGGGCGTCCACAATAATAGGTGGAACTTCCGCTTCTGCACCAAACACATCAGCTTGGTTTGATGGTTATGAATGCGTGACTTTTTTTTGGGACACCACGGTTCGAGTCGGTCTTTGAACGCATTTTCCCCCTTTTTTCTAAAACAGATGACGTACGAAACTCCTGAGATGACAATGTACGAAATATTTATGAGACGAAAAAAGTGGAGAAACGCTCCTCCCTTTAATATTAGGTAAAGAATATTAAAGGGGCACATCGATCCCCTGATTTGGTGTTGCCACCCGACCAGTATCTCGGGGGCTAATGCATTGCCTATTCAATGCAGAACATTCAAAGGGCTCAGTATTCGGCTTGATCAAACTATGGGAAAGCGTGCCTTCGGACAAACAATAAGTACCATCTGGACCTATCTGGCATCAAGCTAATATATCACAGCGACTTCTCACGACCCTCTCTCAAGGGCCCGTCCGCTGATCATTATTATTTCTAAATATATTATACTGCCAATAACCATGGGCTTGTCATCTATGCCATATGTGCAAATTGGGTTTATTTGAATGGCATATGCATAGTCACTAAGATGAGATTGCAAATATGACATATGATTGATCTCATGCATAGCATATGACAAGTCAAGCGGATTGTTAAACATGATGTGACCGAGAGAATTAGCACAACAAATCCTATGTAGCATGGAATCACAACTAATAGACTCCACATGGCAATCATCATACTCATCATAAATGGGTAAATCATCGCATGGGGAAGTCGCACTATCATGAAGCATGGTAATAGGTTGATCAACATCATGCAAGGAATCAATGTCAAGAATGTCCACTAGTGGGACTAGAGCATCACCTTCACCTATGTTACCTTGTTCATTCCACTCTAGTGGTGTAGGTGAGGTGGGAAAGACCAAATGGTGGTCATCTTCATCTTGATGGAACCATGTGGGGGTGCATCATATTCCACCATGGCCACCGTCTTGTCCAAAGGGAGGACGAAGTCATCATGAATCGGCGCGTCATCATAGATGGGACCTAGCACCAAATGAGAAGACACTGTAGAGGTAGAGGTTAAGTCGTTAGAAATCATAGTGGTCTCACTCTCTCCATGTGGTGGTTCACTCACTCCCTCAAGGTAGGTGCACTCAGTCTCACGTATGGTGGAGTCACTCATCTCACTCAAGTGGTGGGAGTTGTGGCTCTCCTCACATGGGAATTGTGGTAACACATCATATACGGGGCTAGTGGTGAAGTCACTCTCACTCTCAATATGGTGGAAAAAGTCACTCAAGTCATCATACGTCGCCATGGTCGAAGGGAAAATCCCATGCTCAACCATCTCATCGCCGTCGCCGTGGATGAAAACTGAATATGGCACATCATCACTCTCACCTCCTAAGATGGAAGCATCATCCTGGCTCGTCACCATGTCGCTCACCTCCAAAGGTTGGTCCTTGATGGTGTCCGTAGTCGTAGTCGTCACCACACCATCTTGAAAAAGAGTCGAAGTAGACTCGGCATCATTAATGCCACAGAGAGGGATTGCGGTGAAGTCGAACTTGGGAGCATCGCCTTGGAGCTCATCGGGCATGGACATCATGGTGGTACTAGCCTCATGCTCGTTCTCATGGAGCTTGGTCGTCGCGAAGTGAGCTTGGGGTGGAGAAGCTTTGGCCTTCATGAGTTCTTGTTCCACCTTGAGAGCACCAATGTAGTTGTCGTCGATGGACTTGTAGTTCTTGAGGAAGATCATCTTGGAGATGTCGTTGTGCAATCCCATCATGAAGTGGAACTTCATAAAATGGGCTTGTCCACGCCGGCTCATCGCAAGGCAATCTTCATCTCCTTGAAGTACTCGTCGATGGACTTGGATCCTTCGATGGTGTTCTCCAATTGGCGTTGAAGTTGTTCCGTGTAGGTTGGAGGCATGAAATCACGCCACAAAGCTCTCTTCGTCTTGGTCCAACTCATGTCGTAGGTCTCCAAAGGTGCGTGAAGCCACCATGTGGACGCGTAGTCGTGGAAGTTTCTTGTGGAGCACTTCACTTGATCTTCGGGAGGAACTTGATGTAGCTTGAGGTAGTCGTCCATCTAACGCTACCACTCGAGATACTCCTCGGGTTCTAGAGTCCCATAGAAAGGAATCACGTGGTCGATGTCGAGGTCATAGTAGCTTGTGGAAGTCGTGGACTTGAGCTTGGGGAGCTTCTCTTGAAGTTCTTCTAGGCGAAGATGTCGTATGTCCATAGGCGAAGATGCCTTGAAGTCGCTTGCTGAAGATGCCAAGGGAGATGGTGAAGTCGTTCAGCAGTTGTTGGTGTTGAGATCTTGACCTTCACATTCGTGGTGGTGATGGTGTCGGTGCTGATGTGACCTTGCCGGAGATGGTAGCTTGGAAGCATGTGTACTTGAGTGTCTTCTCGAAGATGAGGAAGATCGGTTGTAGGACTTGATGAGGGCTTTGATCTCCTTCATTTGAGCTTGCATCTTGGCGTCAATAGAGTTATTCGTGGCATCAAACTCGTCGTTGTTGTTGTAGACCGAAGATGAAATGCCTTGCCTATCCATCACAAGACTCGAGTATAGGTGAGTAGGAAATGAGATAAACAATACCAAGTTACCTTTTCCCAAAGTTGAGGATGTATCCCGTTTCACTCAATGTGAGATGAAAGAATAGTGGAATTGGTACCGGACTTGTTCACTCACACCTACAAACTAAAGCTTATGAAGTAGCTCAGTGAGGATAGTGGCACAAAAATTTAATGCAAAATGTTAGCAAGAGTCAATAATGTTGAAAGAGATTCACAAATTCGCAAGTGAAACAAGTAGACCAATAGCAATATGTGGCACACGGAAACACACACACACAGATAGATTTATGGGGTCGTGCAACCAAGGAATGAGCACAAAATGTGGAGTCCACGGAAAACGCTCATGTTGGACAACTCAAGAGAGACTCTAGCACGATTGCTGAATAGGCAGATACAACACTTGTGCACAACCTATAAGATGCAAAGATATATCAACTTTCTATCCCAAGTATGCTATGTGTGTACGATGTTCCGGTGGTATGATCCAAGATGATCGGATATGATAATCTTATGCAATGTGGTATGATGCTATGGCACTTTCTTACAAGCTCTTTGTTCACTCTTTTGCTTAAAAGATTATTTTTTATTTTTGTGTATGGCCACAATGCAAAATGCACAAACCAAGATAGCAATTGGATATATACAGGAACAATCTTGTGACACAAGGGATGATATGATACCAATATGGTATGGTATGTATGCAATGTATGGTGTAGATCACTAATGTGCATAAGTAGTGTTGCCGGCAATACTCAAATGGCTAGTCTCAATAGGCAAGTGATGCAAAATGGGCTAGGGGTTATCAATGCAATGGCAAGGGAATATACAATGGAGGAATACCACGTTACTGTCACACCCTGATTTTCATGCCACAACACTAAAGCTAATCAATCATGATAAAATGTGGTTTGACAAAAACTTTTGAGTGTTTTGGTCTTTGTTTGATTTGATTTTATTGTGTTGGTTGCAAGTGCTTTAAAAATCAAATAAATCCTCCAACTCTTATACTCCTTCTCCTTGATCCAAAACCTTGCCCAATGATCATGCCATGTGTATAGGACATAAAAATAATTTCTTACAAAAATAATTTGGCCAAATAGTATTTTCAAAAATTAGTTTTCCAAAGACCCCTGAATTGAGATTTGCACTGCAAGTACTTAATTATGGGAAGTAAAAATCTTTCTAGAAATATATTTCACTCCTATTAGATATAGGACACCCAAAAACCACAAAAATATAATTTTAAAACTTATTTTACTATTTTATTTAAAGGCTTTTTCTTAAGGCCAGAAATGGTCTTTAATAGGTTAAAATTATTTTAATGTTTTGAAAATATTTGAGAAAATTTAGGGAAGCTCGGTGGACATATATTTTCCATATATAAGAGTTTCAACACATTGTAATGTTCAAATTATTGAACAAATCCCTCAAAAACAATTTCTAGACATTTCAAGCTTTTGAAATGTTTACAAAGAAAATATTCTCCATTAAATATAGGAAAATTCTATGATATACAAAATGACCTACTTGAGGATCCTACAAAGTCTCATGTCATGGAGAACAATATAGCCCCACCAAACCCTCTCAAAACCATTTTTGTCCTTTTTCAAGTTTGAACAACTTTGCACTGCCAAACATGTCCAAATGCTCTCAAACTTGGTGCACATGCTCAAATGGTGTAATAATGCATCTAGACAAAATGGCACAAGTTGGAGAGAAGGATACCATGATCAAAGTGTTCTAAAACCCTTTCTGTCCAGAACCAAAGTTGAACAACTTTACATTGCCAAGTGTGTCCTTGTGATCTGAATTTTTGTGTACATGTTCAAGTCCTCAAATGGTGACACTACACCAAGTGGTGCATCAAGGAGAATATATTTGCATGACTAAATCTTGGTAAAGCCATTTCTGCTGATTTCTAGGGTTTACCAAAGTTACATTGGCTACTTTGCCCAACTGAACTCAATCTTGGTGGAACCTCTTATTTTCTCAGTCCATTTGACCCTGTCAAGCCTCATGACAAGGGAAGTCCATTTTCTTGCCAAAACCTACATCAAACACCTTCTGGCAAAAACTTAAAATGCATGTTTTGGCCATTTCCACTAATCTCCATGAGCTGAACTTCTTCCCACAACCTCTCCTAGTTTCCCTCTACCTCTGGTGTGCTTCCCTGCTAGAGAGGCAATGATGAAGGGGGGCAGGGATCCACTTTTCTTCTCTGGACAACACCATTTTCACTCTCCCTACCCCTCCTCTCTTCTACTAGCTCCCCAAGGCATCCAATGCCTTTTCCACTTTGTTTACTCCCCCTGCAGCTACTAGACACAAGTGGACGCGCGAGTGCATGCAGAAAAGCTGGGGACGCCGGCCAAAGACGCGCTCTGGAGCACGTCATCGCGCTCCCGACCGTTGATGCCGCGTCCCCCGACCACCTCGAGCCTCCCCCTCGCGCCAGTCGAGGTCCTCGACGTCCGCAACATGACAGCCGTGCATGCCCCCTCCTCTCCCACTCTCTCTCACCTCCTGTGGCGCGTGCCTAGAGCCGTCCGGCTCGGCCAATGCTTGCGCAGCTCCTATGGCTGCGTGCAGCTCGCCCCGCTCCTCCTCTCTCTTCCTGTCGCCCCAATCAACTCCCACGAACGCCGTAGACAGCCCCGCGCCCTCTGTCCTGGCCTCCCGAGCCGTTGCCGCGGCTACCCGTGCGCCACGTCCACGGTGAGCCACGGTTCGGCTACTTAAGGGCACCCCCGAGCTCTCTCTCTACCCATTTGGCTCTCTCTCCCTCCCATGCATCCCCTGGACCAACCCATTCCCCTCCTCGTGCCCTCCAACCTCATCCATGGCCGGAGCCGAGCCACCGACCACCGCCTAAATTCTCATCGTCCGGGCCCCCTCCTCCCCACCTATGGGTTACTTTGCATCTCTACTGCCCCCGCGAAGCTTCCCCGCACTCCGGTTACTCCTCCCGGCGGCAGGAGCATCGTGCCCGCCATCGCCATTGGCCACGTCCACCACGGACGATGCTCTCCTTGACCGGGTCCTCCTCGGCATGCGTGTGACCAGTGGCTCGAAGCGCCTCTCTGCGCTGGTCACGCCGGTGAGAAGAACGTTGCCGGGGGCGCTCTGTAGCCCCGGCAATCGCCAGCGGGAGCCGGTCCTTCCCACGGCCGGAGCGCGCGCGGGAGGTTGAAGACGACCTGCTGCTGGGCCCCGCGCATTAATGACCCAATGGGCGGGCCCAACCGTTTAAGTGGAAACGGCTTCGGCCGGATCCACCTCCCCTGCAGGAAGGCACACCCCCGCGAAGACTCCTTCGACATCACCACCTCTGCCCGCGCAGCCGAGTTGCTGGGCCGACCCACGGTCTATCTGCGGCCCCATGCGCAGGATAAGGTTAAAGCCTTATTTCCTTTTTCTTTTTCAGTCAACTTCAAAAATCCATAAATAATTCCACAGAGCTCCAAATTCGATGATTCAAATTTTTAGTAGTTCATAAATTCATGATCTATCACATGGTGTTGTTTGCACATTTTTTCAGGAAACTTTTCTACACACATATTTTGAAAAACCCTATTTTCCTATTTTTGTGATGAACTTTATAAAATCATAGAGAGCTCAAAATTGATCCAAATGCCATGATTCAAATTCCTAGATGCTTCTATGTTCAGAACTTAGTTTATGAACATTTTTCTTAATACTTTCTGTACCACACAAAATAATGAGCCATTTCTTCATATTTGTCAATTTTGCAAATTCATAGGAAAATCATTTGAACTCCAAATCTCGTGAAATCAACTCCTAGATACTTCTAAAATCATGGTTTGTTAAATGGGTGCCTTTGCTCATTTTTCAAAAATATATTTCTGTACACTTCTTACAAATCCACAAATCCCTTGATTCCATCATATTGAAATGTTCGGGAATATCCACTGACCCAATCCCAATGAAACCACTCTGTTTATTTTTCATATAACCAGAGATGTCCTAGAAAAGTCAAATTAATATTTTTAGCGCACTTTTATTTTCTGCCTTGTTGTGTTGCTTACTATGATTGTTTGCGATGTTAGTTGACAAAGTAGACGAGATACTCGGAGATGGACCAGAAGATTTGAAGACTCTGATGAACCAGGCAAGCAGCCCTTTGACCATGTCTAAGAAACCTTTTTTATGCATGTCATATGGCACTTTCATTGCTTGCATCGAAGTCATGATAAAATGGTGACCACTTGAGGTGGTTTGCCTCCATTGCTTTTCTTGTTGACACCTGCGTGATGCATGACCCTACCTTTCTATGAGGGTTATGCGAGTGTGTGTAGTTAGGATGCTAAGTAGCTGCTACGCAAATGGATTGAGTATATGCATGGTGATGGAAGCAAGATTGTTTTCAAAAACTTTTCGAAAACCCCATCGGGTGCCACTTATGCCCAAGGGAGATAATGAGTTGGATAACCACTTGATGACGAAGTGGTGCATCGAGGCAAGTGTGTGTGTTGTTTTCAAAACGGATTGGTTTAAGTTGCGACCGTTATTCCAACCTTACATGCGCAACCACTCTACCCTTATATGGGAAAGGGCATTATTGATTACCTAGGCCGATACTAGCTTGGAGCCCGCATTACTAGTGACGGGAGAGTTGTTGTTGCACTCTCTCGGGACGGGGTCATGCCAGGTAGGGCGGCCATGACTGTTTTCACAGGGCACCGGACACACCGTTGGTACCCCGTGCTTGTGATGTGAGATGATTATGGAGCGTGGCTCCACGAAAGTGTTATGTGATAATGTTGGGCATGGGGGTTACTACCAATCGAGTGGACTCTATGTTAGTGTCGTCTAGGGAAAGATAGTGATCGGGTGCTTACCCCGGGTACTTGAGGTACCGCGGGTCATGGATGACACGGAAGTTCCCCGGATCTTGTGGGTAAAGTGTGCAACCTCTGCAGAGTGTAAAACTATTCGAATAGCCGTGTCCACGGTCAAGGACAGTTGGGTAACCGCTCTTGGGCTATGTCCACATGTTTACAAACCAGTGTGTGTGTTTGGATAAGTGGGAAGAACTACTTGGGTCAAGTCCAAGGACTTGATATGGATGAGTTGGCTTGGAGCCCACTCCCTTTATGTTGATATCTGTAACCAGTCCCTATGGTTACTTGAATTCATAGGAGGCATGATTTACCATTTATTGAACATGTCATAACACAACAAAATTAGCTTTCTGCAAAAATTTACCTATGTCATGCATTGTTGTATCTTGAGCCAAAACATGGGTTGCTTGCGAGTACTTTCAAAGTACTCATTGGCTTGCCACTGGTTATTTTATTGGCCAAGCATGAAAGAACAGGATATGATGAAGAATACTTCGGTGACGAACACGCGAGCTAGGACGCTTCCCAGTCAGAATGCCTGTAGGGTTAAGGAAAATGGCATGGGTCCAAGTTATCGACCAAGATTTCCACTGCGAAGTTATACTCAAGACTCAACCATAACGGTCATAATTTATGTAAGACGGTATGTATGGATGTAAGACTCTTGTTATTCAGCTTCTATGTGTTCAGTGAGCATTGATCTCTAGGATCACTGTACATGTGCATTCGGTGATCACGACTTATGAGTCGGGGTCACCGCAGATACCAAGATGATATGGAGGTTACCGTCCGCGGTGATGATGAGTGGCGGTGATCTTGATGGAGATACCAAGATGATGGTGACTCGTCCCTAAGTAGCCGAAACACCTTAGGAAACAGAAAAACCGAGAACTCAAAATCTCAAATGTCAAATGGTGATATCGGGATGTGGTGGTGTTTTTGTGGAAGCTCAATGGAATTGTGGAATGGCAATGATGGGTTATGAGACACAATGCGGAAGTGGAGGGTAAGTTGGTGGACTATACACGGTGTCGGAGTAGGAAGCACGGTCCCTAAGTAGCCGAAACACCTTAGGAGACACAACTCACAACACAAAGAAAATTGGGTTAAGTCGGTGAGGCGGAAATGTATGGTGGGTAAGCCAATGCGGTAGTTGTGGTGGTGGTTGATGAAGAAGCAACCGTCCCTAAGTAGCCTAAACACCTTAGGATACTCAAATCACAACTCAAACAACCACTAATGCGAAGGAGAACAAAATTGGTTAGGTTGCGGAAGTCGGTGGTGGTTATGCGGAGGTTGTGGTGGAAGCCCTAGGCAGAGATGCCAAAGTTCCAAAAATTTGATGGAGTCTAATGGTGATGGTAGTATTTTTGTGGGAAGGGGGATGTCAAGAACTTTTCAACGAGCTAAAGAACATCAAAAATGGACTCCGGATGAATTAGTTATGGTGAAAACGGTGAAACGGGGAATGCTGAAATGTCAGGGGCCGGACATCTGGGCTCGAGGCCGGAAATCCGGGACCTGATGTCCAGAACCGCGCGTGAATTGCGCTCCAGGGGCCGGATGTCTGGCTTGGGGACCGGATGTTCGGCCAGGTGGCCCGGATGTCCGGCTTGAGGCCCGGATTTCCGGCCCGACGATTCCAGATCGGGATTTGGACTTCGAAACTCGATTTGGGGCAGAAATTGATGATTTTGGGGGCAAAATTTGACGGATTTTGTGGATGGAAATTGGGGAAAAGTGGATGGAAATCTAGATCTACCTGCAACACACGAAATCCACGGATCAAATCCAACAAAACTTCATCTCACCAACAAATCACAAAAAAAATTTGGGGCTATTTTTGGTGGGGATTTTCGAAATTGGGGAAGAAAACAACAAAATTAGGTTAGAAAACAATGGGAGGCTCTGAAATCATGATCAACGTGGCTCATGATACCAAGATGATGTAGGGTAGAACCCTAATCGGCCGATCTTTCACGAAAGGAGCAGATCGCAACTAAGAACATGAAGAACACGGGGAAGAACGGAGAGAAATCACAAGGGGAAACACTTAAGAACAAGTCCAATCACCCATCCACTAGACAATCAAACACACAAGATCCACATGGTACATGGACAACAAAGGGAAAGATACAAGGTAAGCTTCATCTCCATGAGGAGGTCTTGGTGGTAGAGTTCATCTGAAATCCAAAGGAGATGGGGGCTTGAATCCTATAAGGATCTTCCCACAAGGGGGTCTTGAATCCAAGGTGGATATTCTTGGAAGAGGGGCCGCGATCTCTCTCGTGGAGTAGATCCGTAATGGATGAGCAAAGCTCTATCTCTAAATGAGCTACTACTTTGCTAACCCTAACTAGGAGGAGGGGGAGTAGTATATATAGTCTAAGCCTCGAAGGGGTAGGTGGGAAAGGGATACATGGGCCTCTGGCCCGACTCTGCGCGCACGCAGCGCTGGATGTCCGGGCTGGGGGCCGGATGTCCGGCCGTTCGCGGGAGGCCGGATGTCCGGGGCACGGGCCGGATGTCTGTGCTGAAGTGGCAGTTCGAGTCCTTCTTTGGATAGGGGATGCCGAATTTCCGGGAGGGATTCCGGATGTCCGGGCGTTGCTGAGGTGCCGGATGTCTGGGCACACGGGCCGGATGTCCGGCCGCTGATGCTTCGGCCGTCTGTTGGTGCAGCTCCTTGGAGGCTGCACAGGCGCCGGATTTCCGGCCTCTGGCCCGGATGTCCGGTCGTTGTAGCTTCAGCAGCTCCGTCTTCTTCCATCGTCTCTTCCAGGCTTCCCTCGCGGATGGTGTAGTTGTTCCTTGGCACTTGCACTCCTCAACATCCGTGAAGCTCCGACAATATATATGCATGCACAAGGGAGAAGCACCAAGTAGTATACCATCCTCGAAGGGGTCAAGTGAGCACGTGTAAAGGAGATGATTCACCTTTATGTATGTGAAGTAGATGTCGCACGTGTCACTTGCCAAATGGACTCTTGACATGGTGATGTCCATAGGATGCTCCGCATCACATGTGAGCATGCTTTGTGCCTACCTACTACAACCGCCACCTCTTCAAGAAACTTCAACTACTCAAGCAAGGAACCAAGAGCATTGAAGAATACTACAAGGAGATGGAGATTGCCATGATAAGATCCAACGTCACGGAAGATGATGAGAAGACAATGGCATGTTTCTTGAATGGACTCAACCATCCTATCAAGAAGATCGCCCACTTCCAACCATACTCGAACCTCATCGACCTAGTGCATCAAGCTACCAAAGCAGAACGTCAAGTACAAGACGATTTCAAGTATGCCAAATTCTCATCCAAGTCCTACGGCTTCTCCAACACCCAAGCTTTAACGACTCCAACACCGTCTACCAAGCCTTCTACAAGCAACTCGACAAGTCGAGTTCCAAGAAAGCTTCGTCAACTCCAAGTCATCCTCCTACTACAAGCAACTTCAAGCCAAGAGCTTCATCACCATCAACCCCCCCGATGAGGCAGTCAAGACAAGTTCCTTCAAATCCTTCACATGCGGAGGACGAGGCCACAAGTCCTAAGAGTGCACCAACAAGCGGACCATGATCATCAACGACGATGGCACCTACGACTCGATGAGTGAAGGAGAAATGGACGCTCTTGAGCAAGTTGCCATGCACCGGCAAGTGAACATGAAGAGGAACAAGTCTTTTGCGATGAAGATTCAAGTCCCGCTCTTGTTGCCTCCAAGGTCTTGACTCTCCAATATCACCAAGAAGAAGACCAAAGATGCCATATCTTTCACACCAAGGCCGGCATCAATGGAAGATCCATTAAGGTCATCATCGATGGATGGAGTTGTCATAATCTCGCAAGTGAAGAACTTTGCTCCAACCTCCAATTCCCCAAGACGAAGCACCCACATCCATACAAAGTCCAATGGCTTAGCGACTCCGGCACTATCCAAGTCGAGCATCAAGTACAAGTCTCCTTCAAAATTGGCGCCTACGAAGACACCTTAGAGTGCGACGTTGTTCCAATGACCGTTTGCCACCTTCTCCTTGGACGCCAATGGCAATTTGATAGAGGAGTCATCCGCAACGGCCGAACGAACCACTACATCTTCAAGATGAAGGGCAAGGAGTACGTCCTTCATCCCATGTCTCCAAGCCAAGTTGTCGCCAACAAGCAAGCCACCCATCATGGAGATAATAGTGAGAGAGCAAGCCACCAAAAAGAGAGTGAGCGCCACAAGCCCAAACCGAGCGCCTCCACGATGAGCGAACAGAAGAACTTAGTCCTATTTACCTTTTGTGCAAGAACAATGAAACACAAACTAACACCTCTCACACTCTTCCTCTAGTGTTGTCTTCTCTGTTGCAGGAATTTCACGATGTTTTCCCCGACGAGCTACCTCCGGGACTACCTCCACTACGAGGCATTGAGCACCGCATCGACCTCATCCCCGGAGCACAGCTTCCGAACAAAGCTCCCTACCACGGACAAGTAAAGGCAAGTAAAGCATCTCATAGACCATGTACATGTGTGTGAAAGTTTGAGTCCTTGTGCCGTCCCGGTCATTCTTGTGCCAAAACGATATGGTAGCTTTCGCATGTGCTCCGATTGTAGACCTATCAATGCTATCACCATTCGTTATAGGTATCCCATTCCACACCTTGATGATATGCTTAATGAACTTATTGGTGCCACTATCTTTTCAGAAATTGATCTTAAGAGTGGTTACTATCAAATCCGCATACAAGAGTGTGATGAATGGGAAACCGCTTTCAAAACCAAGTTTGGCTTGTATGAGTGGTTATTCATGCCTATGGGTCTATCGGAAGCACTGGGTACTTTTATGCGTCTTATGAATCATGTCTTTCGCCCTTACATTGGTGTGTTTATTGTGGTCTACTTCGATGATATCCTTGTTTTTAGCAAGTCTCTCAAAGGGCATGTCACCCATGTCCGAACCGTTTTGCAAAATCTTCGAAAAGAGAACCTCTATGCTAATATGGAGAAATGCCTTTTTGGCGTTGAAAAGCTCATTTTCTTGAGTTTTCTTGTATCTTCTAAGGGTGTTCATGTAGATGAGTCCATGATCAGTGCTATTAAGACTTGGCCCCAACCAACCAACTTGCAACAAGTGCGTAGCTTTCTTGGCCTTGCGGGTTTCTATCGTCGCTTTGTGAAAGATTTTAGCACCATTGCTTCGCCTTTGCATGCTTTGAGCAATAAGAATGCACCTTTTGTTTGGGGACCATCCCAAGATACCGCTTTCAATGAGCTTAAGAATTTGCTTACTCATGCTACCGTGCATGCATTACCCAACTTTGACAAACCCTTTGAGATTCATTGTGTTGCTAGCGGTAATGGCATACGAGGTGTGTTAACGCAAGAGAAGCACCCCATAGCATACTTTAGTGAGAAACTTTTCGGAGCGCAACTCAATTACCCCATCTATGACAAAGAGCTCTATGCTTTAGTCCATGTTTTGGATCAATGGGAACACTATCTTCGCCCTCATGAATTCATCATTCATACCGATCATGAAATGCTCAAGTATGTTAAGGGGGAAACCAAGTTGAACAAGCGTCATGCTAAATGGAGTGAATTTATTGAATCTTTTCCTTATGTCATCAAGTACATTAAAGGTAAGGAAAACATTGTGGTGGATGCCCTTTCCCGCATATGCATGCTTGTTACTCAATTTGATTTGGATGTCATTGGTTTTGAGCATATAAAAGACTTGTATGAGCATGATCCTACTTTTGCTACTCCTTATGCCAAGTGTTTGACGCACACCTCTTGGGAACGCTATTACATCAAAGATGGATATCTTATGAGAGCTAACAAGCTTTGCATCCCCGAGTCTTCTCTTCGTTTGTTGCTTTTACAGGAATCTCAAGGAGGAGGCTTAATGGGACATTTTGGATGCGACAAGACTTTCACCACGCTCTCCAAGAACTATTTTTGGCCCAAGATGTTTCACGACGTCAACCGCTTTACCAACCGATGCTCTAGATGTTGCAAAGCTAAGTCCAAAGCTCAATCCCATGGCCTTTACATGCCTCTCCCAATTCTATATCAACCATGGGAAGACATTAGCATGGATTTCGTACTTGGATTGCCTAGGACTAGAAATGGAAAGGATTCGATATTTGTCGTTGTGGACCATTTCTCTAAGATGGCACATTTTATTCCTTGCAACAAGATAGACGATTCTTCACATGTTGCTAATCTATTTTGTAGGGAAATATTGCGTCTACATGGAGTGAAAAAGACTATCGTCTCGGACCGTGACGTCAAATTTCTTAGATACTTTTGGAAGACCCTATGCGCCAAGCTCGGAATCAAGCTGCTCTTCTCCACGACGTATCATCCACAAACCGACGGACAAACAGAGGTGACAAACCACACACTCTCCACTCTACTTGGAGTACTCATCAAGACAAACATCAAGGAGTGGGAAGAGTGCCTACAGATACGTCTCCGTCGTATCTACTTTTCCAAACACTTTTGCCCTTGTTTTTGACTCTAACTCGCATGATTTGAATGGAACTAACCCGGACTGATGCTGTTTTCAGCAGAATTGCCATGGTGTTATTTTTGTGCAGAAATAAAAGTTATCGGAATGACCTGAAAATCAACGGAGAATTATTCTAGAATATAAAAAAAATACTGGAAGGAAGATCCACGTCAGGGGGGCCTCCACCTGTCCATGAGGGTGGGGGGCATGCCCTACCCCCTGGGCGCCCCCCCTGCCTCGTGGGCCCCCTGACGCTCGACCGACCTCAACCTTGACTCCATATATTCAATTTCGGGGAGAAAAAACAAGGGAGAAGGATTCATCACGTTTTACGATACAGAGCCGCCGCCAAGACCTAAACTCTCTCGGGAGGGCTGATCTAGAGTCCGTTCGGGGCTCCGGAGAGGGGAATCCATCGCCATCGTCATCATCAACCATCCTCCATCACCAATTTCATGATGCTCACCGTCGTGCGTGAGTAATTCCATCGTAGGCTTGCTGGACGGTGATGGGTCGGATGAGATTTATCATGTAATCGAGTTAGTTTTGTTAGGGTTTGATCCCTAGTACCCACTATGTTCTGAGATTGATGTTGCTATGAGTTTGCTATGCTTAATGCTTGTCATTAGGGCCCGACTGCCATGATTTCAGATTTGAACCTATTATTTTTTCATCAATATATGAGAGTTCTTGATCCTATCTTGCAAGTCTATAGTCACCAACTATGTGTTATGATCCGGCAACCCCGAAGTGACAATAATCGGGACCACTCCCGTTGATGACCGTAGTTTCAGGAGTTCATGTATTCACTATGTGTTAATGCTTTGGTCCGGTACTCTATTAAAAGGAGGCCTTAATATCCCTTGGTTTCCAATAGGACCCCGCTGCCACGGGAGGGTAGTTCAAAAGATGTCATACAAGTTCTTATCCATAAGCACGTATGACTATATTCGGGATACGTGCCTACATTTACATTGATGAATTGGAGCTAGTTCTGTGTCACCCTATGTTATGACTGTTACATGATGAACCACATCTGGCATTATTCTCTATCACCAATCCATTGCCTACGAGCTTTCCATATATTTTTCTTCGCTTATTTACTTTTCCGTTGCTATTGTTATCATCAGTATAAAACACCAAAAAATTACTTTTGCTACTGTTACCTTTTACTACCGTTACCACTACTATCATATTACTTTGCTACTAAATACCTTGCTGCAGATATTAAGTTTCCGGGTGTGGTTGAATTAACAACTCAGTTGCTAAGACTTGAGAATATTCTTTGGCTCCCCTCGTGTCGAATCAATAAATTTGGGTTGAATACTCTACCCTCGAAAACGGTTGCGATCCCCTATACTTGTGGGCTATCAAGACTATTTTCTGGCGCTGTTGCCGGGGAGCATAGCTCTATTCTTTGAGTCACCTGGTATTTATATATGCTTATCATTATGAAGAACATGAAAGATCCAAGAACCAAGATTTATCCCTCAACTACGAGGGGAGGTAAGGAACTGCCATCTAGCTCTGCACTTGATTCACCTTCTGTTTTGAGTAAGCTTGCGAGACCTAAAGCTGCTTCTGCTATTAATTCTGATATGTTGCATGTTATTGATGATGCCACTTCCGCTATGCATGATACTTATGATGAAACTACTTCTATGCTTGATACTACTGTTCCACTTGGTGAATTTCTTGATGAACAACATGCTAGGGCTAGAGAGAATGAAATTATTGAAACTGATAATATTGATGAAAGTGATGATGAAGATTCTCCCCCTAGATATGAATTGCCTGTTATGCCTGAGGGCTATATTATGGATGAAGAAACTGCTAGAGATTTTCTTGCTTGCAATGATAGGAGTGATCTTATAAATTATTAGCTAAGATGAAACAAAAAACTCTGAATTCTAGAATGAAATATGATCCTGCTTATGCTACTTCACCTATCTTTGTTACTGATAAGGATTATGATTTCTCTGTTGATCCTGAGATAATTACTTTAGTTGAATCCGATCCATTCTATGGCCATGAATCTGAAACTGTTGTGGCACATCTTACTAAATTAAAGGATATAGCCACCCTGTTCACTAATGATGAGAAAACTCGCTACTATTATATCCTTAAGATATTTCCGTTCTCATTAAAGGGTGATGCTAAGATATGGTTTAATTCTCTTGATCCTAGTTGTGTGTGTAGTCCCTAGGATATGATTTATTACTTCTCTGCTAAATATTTCCCCGCTCATAAGAAACAAGATGCTTTAAGGGAAATATATAATTTTGTGCAAATTGAAGAAGAGAGTCTCCCACAAGCTTGGGGGAGGCTTCTCCAATTACGTAATGCTTTGCCTGATCATCCTCTTAAGAAAAATGAAATACTTGATATCTTTTATAATGGACTAACCGATGCTTCCAGAGACCACTTGGATAGTTGTACCCGTTGTGTTTTTAGGGAAAGAACACCATATGAAGCTGAAATTCTATTGAATAATATGTTGACTAATGAAAATAATTGGACACTTCCTGATCCAATCCCTGATCCAATTCCTGAACCAACTCCTGAGCCAACTCCAAAAAAAGGGGTATTCTATTTCTCAGTCCTGAAGATATGCAAGAGGCAAAAAAATCTATGAAAGAAAAAGGTATTAAAGCTGAAGATGTTCAGAATTTACCTCCTATTGAAGAAATACATGGTCTTAATTTGCCGGCTGTTGAAGAAATGCATGGTCTTGATAACCCGCCATAAGTAGTAAAGGTAAATTCTCTCTATAGATATGATAAAGCTGACATTCCTCCTACTAAGTTTGCTAGCCAATGTTTGGATGAATTTGATAGCTTTATAGTTAAGGAAGATGATTTTAATGTTTATGTTGGTAGACAATTGAAACATAATGCTTATATGATTGAACACTTGAGTGATTATATGGCTAATGTTAAAGGTGAACTAAAACTTATTAGTAAAAATGCTTCTACGGTTACCACTCAAGTAGAACAAGTACTTAAAGCTCAGAATGATTTGCTCAATGAATTAAATAGTAAGAAGAATGATAATGCTGTTGGAGTTATGACTAGGGGTGGTAAAATGATTCAGGAACCTTTGTATCCTAAGGGCCATCCTAAGAGAATTGAGCAAGATTCTCAGAGAACTAATATTGATGCACCTAGTCCTTCTAAAAGGAAGAAAAAGAAAAATGATAGGACTTTGCATGCTTCTAGTGAACCTGTTGATGACACACCTGAGAATCCCAATGATATTTCTATTTCTGATGTTGAAACACAGTCTGGTAATGAACATGAACCTAGTAATAATGTTAATGATGATGTTCATGTTGATGCTCAACCTACTAATGACAATGAAGTAGAGATTGGACCTGTTGTTGATCTTGATAACCCACAGTCAAAGAATCAACATTATGATAAGAGAGACTTTGTTGCTTGGAAGCACGGTAAGGAAAGAGAACCATGGGTTCATAAACCCATGCCTTTTCCTCCTAAACCATCCAAGAAAAGGATGATGAGGATTTTAAGCGCTTTAATGAAATGATTAGACATATCTTCTTGCGTATGCGTTTGACTGATATGCTCAAAATGAATCCTTATGCTAAGTATATGAAAGAAATTGTTACAAATAAAAGAAAGATACCGGAAGCTGAAATTTCCACCATGCTTGCTAATTATACTTTTAAGGGTGGAATACCAAAGAAATTTGGAGATCTAGGAGTACCAACTATACCATGCTCCACTAAAAGAAAGTATGTTAAAACTGCTTTATGTGATCTTGGAGCCGGAGTTAGTGTTATGCCTCTCTCTTTATATCGTAGACTTGATTTGAATAAGTTGACACCTACTGAAATATCTTTGCAAATCGCTGATAAATCAACTGCTATACCTGTCGTTATTTGTGAGTATGTGCATGTTGTGGTTGGAAATGTTACTATTTTAATGGACTTTGTTATTCTTGATATTCCCGAGGACGATAGTATGTCTATTATTCTTGGAAGACCCTTTTTGAATACTACAGGGGCTACACCAAAGGCAATGTCACTTTTCATGTTAATGGCAATGAGCATACGGTACACTTTCCGAGGAAACAACCTCAAGTTCACAGTATCAATTCTATTGGAAAAATTTCAACAATTACTATTGGAAGTTTTGAATTTCCTCTTCCTACCGTCAAGAAGAAATATGATATTCTTATTGTTGGGGACATGCTTATCCCCGTTGAGGTAACCTAGTGTTATTTGAAAATTCTCCGGTTCCATGTTATTCGGAATGAGTTTGTTAACAAGACCTGATCAACCTTGTTAGTGGATTCCTTTTGATGAGCATGAGATGAATGAATTTAGAAAACACAACTCTCTGTACCCTCCTTTTACTTTCTGTTATTTAGTTGAAATAAAGCAAAAATAGTATATTCTGTCTGTTTTCTGAATTATCAATGCAATAAAAAATACCCCGAAAATAAAAGTTCTCCAAATCCCCTGAAATTTAAATATGATTTCTTCTGGAATATTTGAGAATATCTGGCACTGAGAACACAGCAAGGGAGCAAGCGCCTAGCCACGAGGGTCCACAGCGCGCCCTACCCCCCGGGCGCGCCCCTTGCCTCGTGGGCCCATGGTGGCTCCCCTCCACTTATTCCAGCTACAACACACTCCTTCTTCCTCCCACAAAAATCACTAACCAGCTCAAACTCGAGTCCAAGCTCATCTTGCTGTCATTTTTGATCTCCTTGCTCAAAGCTCCATTCACAATACTGCTTTGGGGGATTGTTCTTTGGTATGTGACTCCTCCAATGGTCCAATTAGTTTTTGTTCTAGTGCTTTATTCATTGCAAATGTTTGCTGCTTAGGTGACCCTATTCTTGAGCTTGCATGCGAAATTTATATGGTCAAAAGTAGTTTTGATGCATGATATTGCCTCTAGGCACTTGTAGGAGTAGTTGCTATCAATTTTGTTGAGTTTGCTTCACTTTTATTTTGAAGTTACTAAAAATTTCAGAAATGTTCAGAAAAAGATGAAGAGATTTTTTAGGGGCTCATCGAGCAAAAGCTCGAAGGATAAGCAAAGTGAGGAGGATAAGAGGCCCAAATATAATCTTCCTCGCACCACGGAGGTTCGGCCATGTGAATGGCCTTGTGATGATTTCTTGAGAGCAGCCGAGATTTATGATGATTTCAATGAATTGGCTGAGAATGCAGGCCTCACCGCCTTCCTCCATGACCAATGTGAACGGCATCTCTTACTCACCAATATCTTTGTGCAAAACTTTCATTTCCATGCTAGGAGCCCACCACCTACAGTGGAATTTTATTTATATGATGAGCCTACGGAGATGTCACTTTGTGATTTTTGTCGGGTTTGTTTGATCCCTTTCGAGGGCAGTGTAGAGGAACCACATCGTGACGATGTGGATGGGTTTATTGATACCATTGCTGTAGGGGAAACGAGGAAGGTTTCCGACGCATGAATTTCTAGCATACATTTTCCTGTATTATGTTATTTGGCAATATTTGGTAGTAGATGCTTAATTGGTCGCAGAAACTGTGGCAACCTTAGTGCCCATGATATTGTTATTTTGTGCCATGCCTTTTTCCATGATGACACATTTAGTATGGGCGCTATTGTTGCAAAGCGGTTAAATCTTAACTGTACTAAGGGCCCCGTCCTTGGAGGCATCTTCGCCTCGCGCCTCGCTACACACTTTAACATACCTATTAGGCATTATGAGAAAGAAGAAAAATTGCTGCCTCCTGTTTATCTAGAGTATAAGAGTATGGTAGCACATGATTTTATTGTTAAGAATAGGGACAAGGCGTTTAAGTACAAATTAATATTTGGAAAAAATTATCCTAAGACTATTACCTTGCCTGCTCCTTCCTTGTTTGATTTATCTGCAGCCAGGTACCTTGTTCCGTTGGAGGCCATTCATGCCTACCGAAACCCTACATCAGCTACAGAGCCAGTGTAACATCCCAAAATTCTAAATTTTGGAATGTTATAATAAATAGATAGATTTATTGATTGTTTGATTGTTGTGTGATTGATTGAGTAAAATTTGAAGCTTTTGAAAGTTAAATGAGAGGGAATAAAAGGACTTTCCCAAACTTTCACCTTTTTTCTTTTGATCCCTGTGAATTTAAATTCTTTTCATCACAAAACCCTGGAGAGAAGATGACAGGACTTCTTCCATTTATTTAAATGACAAGGGGTGTTGAAAATAATTTTGAATTTCATTTGGAAATATTTCAATTCATAAACTTCATGCAGCTCAATGATTTTCATGAGAGAAGATAAAATGACTTCTTCAAATTATATGAAATATGAGTTGGGAGTTTCAAAGAATTAAATTCAAAGTTCTTTTGAATTTATTTTCAATTTGGAGTTATTTGAGTATTATTCAAATTATTTTTCTCCAAAAATAAAAATACATGGAAAATAGGGTAACATGATTCCCTACAACAGAAAATTGGAGAGAAATAAATTTGAAATCATTTTGGTATTTTTAAAATGATTTTATTGAGTTTTTATTAGACCAGTAGCACTCTTTGAATTATCTGTTTTTGTGTGGATTTTATTTGGCATTATAAAAATGTCCATGTTGTAGAAAATCTTTTTCTGCAAATTTTAGTATATTATATGCCTATATACTATTTTTATTTCTATTTGTTTTATTCTGTTTTGTTTGTCTGAATAAATTTTTTTTTAAAAAAATCCCCTGACTAGGCCGGCCCAGCCAACCGGGCCAGGACAGCCGCAGCCCAGCAACTCCCCGCGCCCGAACCAGCTACGCCTTGCTCGCCCGCTCGCTCCGTCGCGCGGACGCCGCTTCGCCAGCCGCCGACAGGTGGACCCCACCTGTCAGCTCCTTCTTCCCCAAGCCGAGCCGGAGTCCAACTCCAGCACGCGTCGCCGACCGCCGCCGTGTCCGACTCGACGTCCACCCCGCGCCGCCTTGCCCCTCGCCCAAGCCACCGCCTCGCCCCCTTCTTTAAATACCGAGGACCCGGCCTCGTTTTCCCCTCAAGCCGAAGCCGCCGACGCCCCGCACCCCCTCGCCGGAGTCGCAAACTCCGACGAGATCCGCTGCCATCGCCCGCTCCACTCCCTCGCCCTCGACCGCAGCTGACCCCGCCGACGACTCCGCCGCTCCGCTCCGCCCCTCCCCGACCGCTCCGCCGTCGCCCTTGACCACCGGAGCCGTCGCCCGCTCGAAACCGCCGCCGCTGCTGCCATCTTCTCTGGCGACGTCGACACCCACCGCCGCGGTAAGCCCGGCTCCTCCCTTGCCCGTTAGATCTAGGGTCAACGGATAGGATTAGATCGCGCTGTTTTTTTTCTCTCCAACCGTTTTCTTTAAGTAGTGAACATCCATTGTTTAGTGTTTGCAGCGAACGGTTTTTGTCTTATAAGCTTCTAGAGCGAACATTCGTTAGATAGATTTTTCTTTTTCTGTTTAATTACAGCTAGGGACCCATGTGTAATTAGTTTCTTCAGAAATTAGTCCCTAATCTTCAATCCATCACAACTTTTTGCCCGTTTGTCCAAATCCAACGAAACCAACGCTCACGTCTTTGTTATGATCTCCTCTATCCAGTAATCCAACTCAAACATGTTTTTTAAAAGTTTAAAAATTTGAATTATATCAGATTTGAATTCAAACTTCGTTTGATCATATCTTGAGTTTCGTAGCTCCGTTTGAGTTGATTCTTTTTGCAAATCGAAGCTCTTGACCTAAACTTTTTGATAAGGCCAAATTCACTTAATTTTGTACTGTTAGAAATTGTTTTATTTTGCAAGAGTTATTTGCTTGGTTTTGACGTTTTCCGAATCGTCTTCTTCGATCTTTCTGATCTTTTGAGTGAGTGCTTATGTGTGGTTACTATTGCTTGCTTACGATAGATTGACCGGAGTGTGACGAGTAGAACAATCAAGATTTTGAGTGCGAATCATCTTCATCAACATTGCAGGCAAGTTCACACTTTGATCATATCCCTTTTCATACCCAGTTTTTATGCATTAGTTACAACCCTCAAACATTGCATGAGTAGGATTAATAACATGTGGGTATTGGGAAGTAGTTGATGAGGTAGTACCTATTTCCTGTTTATTATCAAACCCTTGGGAGTTACTATTACGTTATGCTTATAGTGCCATGCTATGCTCGTAGACGTGGATTGGGTTTTGAGAGTATTCATGACAGATGTGAGATTGTTAATTAATGGTTTACTTCAGGTGGAAACTTAAACACACATCTGGGTCGATTGAGGCACCTGGTTATTCTAGGATTGCCTGTCTAGGCACCTGGGTAGACCAGGATTGCCTGTTTTTTATGAATCACCACCCAGGCTCAAAGGGATCATGAGATTTTTCATGCTAGAAACTTCCGTGTGCAGCCACAAGCTATTATGGGCTCTAGCATAGTTAACTAAGTTGTGCGAACTCTTACAGTGGTAGACTAGCAGATGTAGGGGACGTAGCTGGTACGGTCTACCCGATCGTAAGGTGCTAGCGCTTCTGAAAGACTATGTCTCGGTCATCTGTCTTCTCAAACACCATGTAGTGCGAGAAACCAAACGGAGGCGACCGAGTCTTGTGGGGAAAAGTGCGCAAACCTCTGCAGAGTGTAACAAACTAAGCATGGTTAGCCGTGTCCTCGGTTATGGACATCTTGAGTATCTAGTTCTTGGATTATCCTGTTGATCTCATCATGTTACTTTAATTAATATTGTTGGGTTTTAATGTTGATGCTTAATTGGGATTGAGAATTTTGTCAACCATTCTCAACGTTTAAAAACCACCATGATAGTTAAATAAAATGTATTCCTTTGTAGTAGGGAAAAATTGGCTTTACGCAAAACTATAACCATAGAGCTTTTCCACCAGCCAATTATGCATGTAGTGATAGCCATTGTTCATCATTCTCTATGGTGTGAATTTGCCAGTACATTCAGTGTACTGACCCTTTATGGCTGCAACATCTCATGTTGCAGGATTATCTTACGACGAGTAAGTGATATGTTAGGGTTACGATTTCTACACTCAACTTTGCCGTTGGTGTTGATGGGAATCCACAACCTTGTTACTTCCGCTATTTGGATTGAGGTAATAGTATTTTACGTTACTTATACATGTGATTTACCTCTGTTATAAATCCTCGAGTACTGTGTGTGTCAGCATACCGATCCAGGGATGACACGTAAGCACAGAGACTTGATCCATTCGGGTCGGGTCGCTACAAGATGGTATCAGAGCACATGTTGACTGTAGGACGTGACCCTAGAAACTAGCAAGCCCATAGCAAAGATTTTCTCTACAACTTTCCCTTTCAAATGATCTTTTACCTCTCTTCTCTACTGAGCTTTTTCAAAAAAAATTCCTTTAGTGAGACCATACCCCTTTCCCCTTTTGACCACATGAAGATTTGACTGATGAGACCACTCCAAGAAGTACAAGATACCGGACAACTAAGACCACTTTGAATGAAGAGGATTTTACCATACATCATAATAATGGAAGCTACAATGGTTGAAGACTCCGAAGACTAGGAGAATTTGAAGACTCTAAAGAATTTTCCAGATTTGTATGACCTAGGAAGGCTACCCTTATGGAACTTGGCAGACTATGGAATTTGTCAATACCCGAGATCAAGGTGTATCGGAGAAAGACTGAAACAAGGAGCATGAGAACTCGAAGTTTTGTCAAGAAAACCCTAGGGCAGGAGATATCAACTATGGAATGATAGCTCATGGGAATGACAAGAGCAGAAACACGGATATCCATGATGTTATCGCCCGCTTATGCTATGGTCACCGTGCTGAGTTAAGCATGCATATGCATGGAAGGATTGGATGGTAGAAGGCTGATGGAGCACCTATCAGTAAGATGAAGTTTTGACCTTAGCCGGTGTATCACTAGGACCTGGAGTGTTACATCAAGAAGTTAAGATGGAGCTACAAGAAGCCGTATTTTGACAAGGAGCATTTCGTGAAGAACTTAGGACCCAGAAGTTGAAGTAGCCAAGCTGGAGGAGCTACAACCTCGAGATACCGGAGCTGAAGGACAGTATGACCATTGTTCATGTGAAGGATGTTGAAACCAGAAGTTTGGAACTCAACTCCAGAATATTAAAGGACGTCATGAAAGACTTCGCGTCAACAGAGTTGATCTGGCAAAAGAACTTGAGAAAGACAAGCATGATCAAAATAAGCCATTGGAGGCATGAACAAGGCTTGAAGAGTTGGAGACGTTGAAGATTTATTGACCTCTGGAAGACCAAACCCCTGTTATATACCTACGTTAGATGCGATGGTTGTGAGCTATCATTTGTTTGATGTTTTTTTGACAGCCACAATAAAATCTGCCTTTTCAAAACCTTTGTTTGTATTGTGTGCATCTCTCTCGATCTCTCTTATCTCACCCCAAACTCATGAACCCAATAGAGGATGAATGAAGATGAGCTTATATTTTCTGTACCGATGAGTCAAATGGAGATAGACCAATGGATTCAGAACATGGATGATCACATGAAGAAAAACCTTATAGTCGGAAAGGATATAACCCAGCATGCTCTTCAGTGTTTTGAAAGAGGTGCTGCTACTTGGTGGAGGATGTACCAAACCATGAAAGGATGGCAAGTAGCGACCACTTGGAAAGAATTTATGTTGACTCTGCCAAAGTCTTGGATTGTTTCCCAGAAGTTGAAGCCTTATGGAAAGGATATGAAGAAACCTTGTGCATGCAAGATTTGTGGAGAAATAGGACACACCCATAAAGGACACAAGGATGAATGCCCTAATAGTGAAGGAAGTCACCTAGTTGAAGAATGCCCAACTAGGCAGATTACTTTTTTCTTGCGTGAAGGGACTACCTACTATCCTACTCAGTGTCACATTTACCCCATGGTACAACGAACCATCCAGCAGAAGAAAGAAGAAATGAAAGGAGCCCTCATGGAAATTTTAGAAGAAACTTTGATGAAGGAAAAGGTGGGCGACACACCCAAAGAAGAACCAATTAAACCCTGCACCAAGTCATGCTATTCATGTGGAGAAGAAGGACACATCTCCCAACATTGTTTGAATGGGGATCTAGTAGAATTCCCGACAGAGGAAGTAGAATATGACCCACAGGAAATAGAAGCCATGATTGGAATGGAAAAGTCCAGGAAGAGAAGCAAATTGGATACCAGGAAGGACCTGAGTCATATCACCTATTACAGGTGCAAGGAGTCAGGGCACTACCTCCACAGTTGCACAAAAAGGAAACCTCGATACTTGTCAGAAGTAATATGTTTTAGTTGTAATGGAGCAGGGCACTTTTTGCCAGAGGATGCCCCAAGGAGAAGGAGACTTTTGCTAGATAGTTGAGTTTGCAAAAAAAGAAATGGAGTTGTAGAAGTGAGAACATTTTCTTTTATATTGAGGTATTGAGTTGAGACATGTAATGGAAAAGCGAGAGACTGTAATCAATTGAGAGTGAATAAAGTTAGCATCGTTGGTGCTGATATGGATTTTATGAGTTGTTACTCTATGAAGAAGAATTTTCACCATTTTTGAGGATATGAGAATTATGGTCTATGGAAGATTTGTGCATTTTAAGGGTGGTAGTACCCTATAAGAACCCTTGACCCTTGGAAAAGATAAGGATACTCCACTGAGTGGATTTCGGACAAAATGAATACGAGTTTTGTCTCGATATGTGTGATACCCCAAGAGTATGTGGGATGAAGTTGGAGACTGTCAGTTGTTCGGACCAAATGTGATCAAGGAGTCGGAAGAGAATGTTAAGTTGATTCGAGATAGACTGAAAGTAGCTCAGTCCAGGCAGAAGAGTTATGCAGACTTAAAAAAGCAAGGAGGTAGTCTATGAAATTGGAGACAGAGCATGACTTCATGTGTTCCTTCTGCGAGGAATTAAACGATTTGTAGTTAAGGGAAAGTTAGCCTCGAGATTTGTAGGACCATACCGAGTTTCGGAGCGTATGGGAGAAGTGGCCAACAAGTTGGAGTCACCCAAAGGACTGTTAGGAGTTCATGATGTGTTTCATGTTTCCCAGTTGAAGAGGTGCCATGCAGAGATGGCCAATATTCCCCTGTAAGAACGCATGACCCTGGAAAGGATAATGATGTTCCACGAAGTGGAATATCGACTTCATAAGTATAAGTTTTATCTCGGTATGAGGGATATCCGACGAGGATGAAGAGATAAATTACTATTGGATATAAAGGAGGTATGATGTCGGAAATATGGATCAATGGAAACTCCATGATGAGTCTGAGTAATCATGTCCTAGTTCGGTGCCAATAGAAGGAAGGAAGACAGTACAATTGGATGGATTTAAGAATACTAGGAAGTTGGAAGTTGGAATAATGATCAGTTGCCCGATGATAAGTTCAAGGACTACAAGTGATGAGATGGGCCTGTCACACCCTAGCTAGTCATGCATTAGAGTGTTGCATCATGTTTACTCATTCATCAGAAACTTGAAATTGGGATGACAGAACCCCCAGTCCCCTCTGAAACCAACTAGGGCTACTAAAATAATTTTTCAATGAACCTGAAATGCCCTTCTAAAATGCCCATCATTTTTGTCTTGGTTCAGAACCTCTGCCAAAAATGGTGCACATTTTCCTAGGCCATCCTAGGGTTTTTGAATTAAATCATAAATATTTGAATTTGGGCATTTAAAATAATATAAAATATTTAAATGCTCAAATATCTCCAAACTAAAATGTTTCATGTTGGAAATAATCCAACTATGGGCCAGGAATAGTTTGGTGATTTTTGAAGTTGCCTAGGTATTTTATTTAATTCAACAAAGTTGCAGATATATTAAATAAAACAGAAAACAGAAGAAAAAGGGAAAAACTTACCTGGGCTCCTCCCTGTGCGGCCCAGCCAGCTGGCCGGCTCAGCCAGCAACCGACCCAGCCCAGCACTGTAGCCCTCCGTCGTCTTCCTCCCCTCGCCCCGAAGCTGCTGCGTGCTCGCGCGCGCACGGCCGCGCGGCCACCTCCTGCTTGCCGACGACCTCCTGGCCGCGTGGACGACGCCCGCAGCCCGTCCCGATCCCCCCTGCTCTCTCTCACTCTCCCCGGCTCTTTCCTTCCTCTCCCTCGCTCTCTCTCTCTCACGGCCGAACACCACCGTCGCCGCCGTTCGCCACAGCAGCCATCTCCGGCCACCCCTCGCTCCCCCCGACTAGCTCAGAAGCTCCGCCACAACTCCCTCTTCCTCCCCACCGCTCCACGGGTCCCCGGAAGCCCTGCATCGCCGCCACGTCGCCGTTCCCCTCTTCGGCTACGATCATCGTCGCCGTCGAATTCGTCGTCTCCGGCACGTCCCCGAGCCCGCTTCGACGCCCACTGCAACCGCGGTGAGCTACGCCACCGTTTCCCCCTCTTCTCCCCCTCGTTCCCTCACCATAGCCTCCTCCCCACCACGGCCGAACCTCCGCCGTCGCCGAGCTCGCCGTCGACGCAGCTCCGGTGACCATTTGGTCACCCCGGCGAGTCCAACAAGTTCGCAAGACCCCGTAGAGCATTCCTAGCGCCTCGCTTTGCTCGACTTCGAGCTCCAACCCCATTCCCGTGCACGACCGAACCCCGGCGGCCGCAGCCGAGCTCGCCGCCGTCGACTCCGGCCACCCCGACCCAAACGGACTCCGCCAAGAGCTGCGGGTCGTCCTCAGCTCCACTCCGGTGGTCTCCGCGGCCCCTCTGGTGGCCGAAATGGCCAAAACCACTCCCGCCGCCGCGTCGGGCTCGCCGGCGGCTAAACGCCGGCAGCCGACTTTGACTTTGACCACGGGTGGGCCCTGGTTGACTCCCCTGAGTCAATGACAGGTGGGGCCCAGCCCTGTTAATTAAACAGGATTAGTTTTAATTTACTTTTAATTAAATTAATCACCCTGACATGCGGGACCCACTGTCAGGTTTGACCCAGACCTGTTCCGTTGACCTGCTGACGTCACACTGACGTCAGGCTGACGCAGTAATTGATTTTCTGGATTTAAATTAAATCAGGAAATTCCAGAATATTAATTAAACTTCAAAAATTCATAACTTTTATTCTGTAACTCCAAATTGGACAAATTATATATGAAAAATGATCAGAAAAATCCAATCTATCCATCTGTACTATTTTCATGCATGATCAAACAAGTTAAGTTGATGTTTTAAGCAGAATAAGGAAAAGCACTTAAAGAGGCCATGTTTGAGTTTGAAATTTGAATCCTTGATTCAAATTTGTTCAAACCCCTCTTGTTTTAGTTGCATTAGCCCAACACACTCATATTGCCATGTTTCATGCATGCATCATATTGTTGCACATTGTTTGGTGATGCTTGTGTATCGATGTCCTTTGCGACAGGTTCTGTCTCCGAGGAGTACCGTGATTACCCTAACGAAGAATCATATCCGAGCATCGAACCATCAGGCAAGCAACCAACCATTTGATCATATCGATACAATCCCATGTTCTCGCTCCTGCTCTCTTTTACTGCATTAAGACAACGCGATTCAAACTGCTGTGTGCTACGGTAGTTGAACCCATTTCCTCTGCATGACCTGTCATTGCCACAGTAACTAGATGAAACCCACTAGCATGTGTAGGAGTTGATTGAGCCATGTGTATGTGTTGTTCCTACCTTGCTATGCCTGCTATGCTTAGAGTCGTGTCAGGTCTGGTTCATCTGGGTGATGGTCTAGAGTGAAATGATTATGTCGGTAATGAGAGTGGTGTGGTGAACACGATTTGGTAAAGGTATCGATGAGAGGCCATGTAGGAGTACATGGTGGGTTGTTTCATTGAAGCCGACCTTAAGCACTGAGATCTGTATGTGTGATTTAAGATACAGCTACTACCATGCATTGGGCCCTGAAATATGACCCCGCTCGACTTCTTATTCACCCTAGCTCTCTGTCCAGGAGTTGCAAGTAGTTTCTGGTGTTTGTAGCCTACTGGAGGCCGTGGACAGCGCTGACCGTAGGGGTGGGCTGTGATGCGGTAGGTACGTGGCCGGGTGTACCGAATACCCGTTAGGTATCTCGGGAACCCTGTTCACATCGTTCGGGGCCGTATGGGAAACCTCGGCCGGACTCCCTGCGAATGGAACCTGAATAGGCGATAAACCTGGACTAGAGGCTTAAGTGTTTAGGTAGGTCGTGGTCTACACCCACGTCGGCTTTCGCTTGAAGTCTGCCGAGCACATGTCGTGTGCAGACGCTAAGTGGTGGAAACATGTATGAAGAAGTACACCCCTGCAGGGTTATCATGATATATTCGAATAGCCGCGTCCGCGGTAAAGGACTACTTGGTTGCCTATACAGTTCATAGACAAGTAAATGGAAACTACTAAAAGCCTCAAGATAAGTGTGAGTGCCGAGGATGGCTCTTCCGTAGGAAGACGGAGGTGGATCCTCGGTAGTGTATTGAAGTGGTGAGTAGTGGACTCGTGTGCGCAAAACATTTCAAGTTGGTGTATCGTAGGATAGTCTAGCCAAGAGTCAAAGCTAGCTTGCTGCAATAACTCCACCAACCCTTCTTGATACTATGCATGTATGTAGGATCTGATGTAAGTCTTGCTGAGTACCTTTGTACTCATGTTGCTATAATCTACATTTTTACAGAAGACGCTGCAACCCCTTCTGATGGGTTCTATGTAGACGTTGACATCAACGAGTAGGCTAAAGACCCAGGTGGTGACCCTGAGCTTGTGATGGACCACGTAGTATAGTTAGGCTTCCAAGCCTCTTTTATTTTACTAGTTGTCTGTACCCAGACAATGTACTTCCGCTGCTGGCTTGTATGATTGTATGACTTGTATGTTGGGTCGTGAGACCCATACCTTTGTGAATGTTATGTATGGCTCCCTGAGCCTTAAATAAAGTACTTGTGTCATAGAGTCATGTTGTGATGCTTCGTTGTATTTGCACATATCGAGCATATTGTGTGTATGATTGAAATGCTTGGTATGTGTGGGATCTGACTATCTAGTTGTTTATCTTTAGTAGCCTCTCTTACCGGGAAATGTCTCCTAGTGTTACCGCTGAGCCATGGTAGCTTGCTACTACTCTGGAACACTTAGGCTGGCCGGCATGTGTCCTTCTTCGTTCCTGTGTCTGTCCCTTTGGGGAAATGTCACGCTTTGAGTACCGGAGTCCTGTTAGCCCGCTACAGCCCGGTTTACCGGAGTCCTGCTAGCCCAGTGCTACAGCCCGGACCCACTTGCTGATGACCGACACGTTCGAAGCTGGGTCATGGATGCCTGTCCCTATAAGTCTGTGCCACTTTGGGTTTACGACTAGTCATGTCAGCCCGGGCTCTTTATCATATGGATGCTAGCGACACTATCATATACGTGAGCCAAAAGGCGCAAACGGTCCCGGGAAAAGGGTAAGACGACACCCATGGGAATACCGTGCGTGAGGCCGCAAAGTGATATGATGTGTTACCAGCTAGATCGATGTGACATCGAGTCGGGGTCCTGACAGCGTTGGCATCAGAGCCGGACTGCCTGTAGGTTCTCCAAGCCAAACTGGTCGATGTTGAGTCTAGAAATTCTTTAGTTATATGTAGGGTAATTGTTTGTGGGTTGGAACGTAAGGCTCTTTTACTCCTTATACCTTATGACTTTCTGATCTGAGTCAGTCCATTCTTCCACCGGGGGTTAAGGAATTAGGATCTATTCTCTCTATCAGGATCACGTGTTACTAATCAGTAGTACCTTATAAGTTTGATGGATACAAGCCTAGTTCAGTTCTACTACCACATTATGTTGCCAGAATGGTTTCAGAACTTTGATATGATGATGTTGAGTGTGTACGAAATCCTTTGTCAAATGTCTCAAAATCCTTTTTGAGCATTTACAGCTGTTATGCTGCCGAAATTTTGCTAGAAATTCTAATGCCTTTGCATTATGATTATGCTTTCAGATGGCCACTCGCGACCTTAATCAAGTGGTTCGCCTGACTCGATGCCTAGATGTACCCGGCCATACTGCCAAGTTGGTCAGGGTAATGACTGAGGCTGGATACCGCTGGTATCCTGAGTACACGGTCGAAGAGCAATTTCGGGACTTCAATCAAAGCTAGTATCTCTGCACTGTCAGGATATTTCCATCTTATCCTGGATCCACCGTGCCTCTTCACTGCTCCTATGGACTCGGGGTTACTATTGAGATGGCTGTGCAGGACGCCGCCTACTCTATGATGACCATCATGCGAGTCAGATCTGGTTTATTTCGGGACTCTGATTTCCGGTATATGCCAGGATCACTTCCGGGAGCACAAGGATATCTCCAGGCTATCTATGCTGACTCCACTCAGGAGGATTCACGGACTCGCACCATTGCTGAGATGCTCGAGGATAAGGACCGTGAAAATCGGGCCTTGAGGTTAGAGCTCTTCAATACCCGTGCTGACCACTGGGCCACTTTGACTCGGTTCGCACCGGCGGTACAAGCTGGATTCTCAGATATGCGCGATCTCTATCCTGTGAGATCTGCTCTGCCAGACGTGATGGTTTGGCGTGATGTAGGAGGCATCACCCCACCTCGCGGTCCCCGCAGGCCACCGTCTGTTGGTCCAAGGCCTCATCCTAGCCCCTATGGTCCACAAGCTCTGCGAGACCGTCTGTTTCCGGATGATCATGTTGAGCTTCCAGGCTATGGAGGTGACTTCTACGAGGACTACTACGGATCGGTCTGAGTAGTGGTAGTATCACTAGTTCGCACTAGCCGTGTCGTCTATCGTCCTGCGTGACTCGTGGGATATGACCTAGTTGTACTCTTTCCGGAGGTGTAGAAAAATAATGTATAGGAGCTTGGAATGCCTCCGATGAGATGTAATCCTTTTTCTCACCGTAATAGTACTTTGTTTGGTCTTGTACTAAACCTTGTATGGTGTGTATGACGATGGAATAAAAGAAGCAGTTTCTGTATCTACCATGTCATACGGATGATCATCTTGCATTCCGAGTTATTCCTTACATTATGTATCCTATGTCGGAATTTTATCATTCTGACTAAATCATTGTCTTGTTTACCTAGGATGGTCAACACGCGTGCTAACCCTGCTTCCCAAGAGCAGGCCAAAGGCAGTGAGGGCAGGAATGAAAATCTGCCTCATCCTCCTTCACTAGCCGAGGTTATGATGGAAGCTGAGAGAAACAAGCGGGAGACAAACCGTTTGTTGGAGCGTATTGAACAGAACACAGCACACCATCAGAGGGCTAACGTGGTGTCACTCAGTGATTTTATCAAACTGCATCCACCCACGTTCCACCACTCCGTTGAGCCTCTCGACGCCGATGACTGGCTTCGCAGTATCTCTCACAAGCTGCGTTCCGCGCTGGTAGCGGAGGCCGACAAGGTCACCTTTGCCGCATATCATCTTGAAGGCCCCGCCAGTCTATGGTGGGAGAATTATGGAGCTATGCGCCCAGCGGGCCATGTCACTACTTGGGCTGAGTTCAGCGAGGCTTTCCGTGAACATCACATTCCGGAGGGTCTCATGGACCGTAAACGTGAAGAATTTTGCAATTTCACCCAAGGCCGACTCTCTGTGGATGTCTATAGCAGGGAGTTTGGTAATCTCGCGCGATATGCAACCGAGGAAGTGTCTACTGACGCCAAGAAGCAAGCAAGGTTCCGTAAGGGCCTTAGTCCTGAGCTTCGCCGCGACCTCCGTCTGCATGAGTGCACATCTTTTTCGAAACTTGTCAACAAAGCCATCAGTGCTGAAACTGGTCAGACTGACTATGACGCAACACGCAAGCATGGACGTGACATGGGTTCCTCATCCGGTGCTGGTCCTCAGAAGCGCCGCGTGTGGGTGCCCAACACCGCTCTGCCACCCAGATTCACACCGAGGCAATCTTTCCAGGCGCCTCGCCCTGTTCAACAGTCTGCACCGGCCAAGCCCTATGGGGGTCCAACCAATAATGCTCCTCCACGTACCAGTTCCGTGACTTGTTTCAAATGTGGAGAATCTGGTCACTATATGCGTGAGTGTCCCCAGACCAACCCCAATCAATCTGCTAAAGCTGTTGGCCGTGGCAAGCCGACAGGGAAGGTGTTTCATGCTAAACCGGTCACCGCTTCACGTGGCCATGTCAATTGTATCTCTGCCGAAGAAGCTCAAGAGGACCCCAACGTCGTTCTCGGTACGCTTCTTGTTAACTGCCACCCGGCATCTGTTCTTTTCGATACAGGAGCCTCTCATTCTTTTATATCTGAAAATTATGCTCATTTGCATAACGTTGCATTCTGTGACTTGCCATCCACTATGGAAATCTCTACCCCTGGGTCTAGATGGCAGACCTCTAGGGTAAGTTATGGAAATGAGATCCAAGTCGACAGACTTGTTTTCCTTGCATCTTTGATAGCCCTTAAATCTTCGGATGTTAATATCATTTTGGGTATGGACTGGATGTCAGCTCATCAAGCCAAAATTGATTGCTTCTCTAGGACTGTTCAACTCACCCATCCTTCGGGGAAGATAGTTAATGTCTTGACCCGAATAGCCAAGCGACAATTATATTCTCTTAACGCCAGCCCTTTGCCAGACCTTGAGGACGTTCCGGTAGTCCGTGACTTTCCGGATGTCTTTCCAGAGGAATTGCCAGGTGTTCCACCTGACAGGGATGTTGAGTTTGTAATAGACCTCATTCCAGGAACCGTTCCGATTGCTAGAAGACCCTATAAGATGGCACCCCTAGAACTAGCCGAGCTTAAGAAACAACTCGATGAGTCCTTGAAAAAGGGTTTCATCCGACCTAGTTCATCTCCGTGGGCTTGCCCCGTCCTATTCGTCAAGAAGAAGGATGGTACGGACCGGATGGTTGTAGATTACCGACCTGTCAATTTGGTCACAATCAAGAACAAATATCCACTTCCCAGGATCAACGATCTGTATGATCAGCTCGCTGGATCCTCAGTCTTCTCCAAGATGGATTTGAGGTTGGGCTACCATCAAATCAAAATCAGAAACGGGGACATTCGTAAAACGGCCTTTGTTACTCGTTATGGCCAATACGAGTACACCGTCATGTCCTTCGGTTTAACCAACGCTCCAGCCACCTTTTCTCGGTTAATGAACTCAATCTTCATGGAGTATTTGGATAAGTTCGTCGTAGTTTATCTCGATGATATACTCATCTACTCCAAGAACGAGGAAGAACATGCCGAACATCTAAGGCTAGTGTTGAAGAAACTTCGAGAGCATCGCCTTTATGCCAAATTTTCTAAATGTGAATTCTGGTTGCCAGAAGTGACCTATCTGGGTCATGTAATATCTGGTAAAGGTATTGCTGTTAACCCTGAGCGAGTTCAAGCCGTCCTTAATTGGACTCCACCTGAATCGGTCAAGCAAGTTCAGAGTTTTCTAGGCTTAGCGAGCTATTGCCGTCGCTTTGTCGAGAACTTCTCCAAAGTTGCCAAACCTCTAACCGAACTCCTCAAGAAAGATAAGAAGTTCGAATGGACTCCACAATGTGAGCACAACTTTCAGGAACTGAAAAGACGCCTGACCTCTGCTCCCGTACTGGTACCGCCAGACTTCTCCAAGGACTTTGTTATCTACTGCGACGCCTCGCGACAAGGACTAGGTTGCATTCTCATGCAAGATCGACATGTAATTGCTTACGCTTCACGGCAATTGCACCCACATGAGGAGAATTATCCTACTCATGATCTAGAGCTTGCAGCCGTAGTCTATGCACTTAAGACCTGGCGACATTACCTCCTCGGTAATCGTTGCGAAATATTCACTGATCACCAAAGCCTGAAGTACATTTTCACCCAACCGGATCTGAATCTCAGGCAAAGACGTTGGGTTGAATTGATTACAGACTTCGATTTAGGAATAACCTACACCCCAGGGAAAGCCAACATCATGGCTGATGCGCTAAGTCGTAAATCTTATTGTAACAACCTGATGTTACAACAAAGTCAACCGCTTCTCCATGAGGAATTTCGGAAGCTTAACCTTCACATTGTTCCTCAAGGTTTTCTTTCCACCTTGGTAGCAAAACCTACTCTTACGGATCAAATCATCGCTGCCCAAAAGCGAGATAAGGGAATATCTAAAATCAAAGAGAACATTGCTAGCGGAGGTGCTAGTTGTTTCTCCACAAATGATCATGGTGTTGTGTACTTTGAGAACCGTCTAGTAGTTCCCAAAAACCAGCATCTACGGCAGCTGATCCTTAAGGAGGCTCATGAATCTCCTCTCACCATTCATCTCGGTAGTACTAAGATGTATCAGGACCTACGCCGGAGGTTCTGGTGGACTAGGATGAAAAGAGAAATTGCTCAGTATATTGCTAATTGCGACGTCTGTCGTCGTGTAAAAGCAGAGCATCAACGGCCTGCTGGCACCCTTCAACCCTTAGCTATTCCTGAATGGAAATGGGATAAAATTAGTATGGATTTTATTACCGGTTTTCCCAGGACCAAGAGAGGGAATAATGCTATTTTCGTCGTGGTCGATCGTCTTTCCAAAGTAGCTCATTTCTTACCTGTTCGTGAGAGTATAACCGCTAGTCAGCTGGCAGATCTGTACATCTCCCGAATAGTGTCTCTCCATGGTGTTCCTTTGGAAATGAACTCGGATCGAGGAAGTCTTTTCACCTCTCGATTTTGGGAAAGTTTCCAAAATGCTATGGGAACCCGTCTCTCCTTTAGCACCGCTTTCCACCCTCAGTCGAGTGGTCAAGTGGAACGCGTCAATCAGATTCTAGAAGACATGCTCCGAGCCTCTGTTATCTCCTTCGGAATGGACTGGGAGAAGTGTCTTCCATTTGCCGAATTCGCTTACAACAACAGCTATCAATCTAGCTTGGGTAAAGCCCCTTTTGAAGTTCTCTATGGACGACGATGTCGAACACCCCTTAACTGGTCAGAGACCGGGGAAAGACAATTCTTTGGCCCGGACATGATTCAGGAAGCAGAAGATCAAGTTCGTATCGTTCGTGAAAAGTTGAAAACAGCCCAATCTCGCCAAAAGAGTCAATATGACCGAAAACATAGGGCTATGACTTTCGAGGTTGACGAGAAGGCTTATCTTCGGGTCACCCCTCTGAAGGGAACCCATCGTTTCGGTATCAAAGGCAAATTGGCTCCTCGTTACATTGGACCTTTTCGCATTCTTGCCAAACGAGGAGAAGTTGCCTACCAATTGGAACTACCTCCGCATCTCTCCAGAGTTCACGATGTCTTCCACGTTTCTCAACTCAGGCGTTGCTTCTCGGATCCTATCCGTGAAGTGGACCACGAAACGCTTGATCTCCAAGATGATCTTACATATCGAGAGTACCCCATTCGTATCCTCGATCAAGCCGAACGTACCAGGCGACGTCATAATATCAAGTTTCTCAAGGTTCAATGGTCGCATCATTCTGAGGATGAAGCAACTTGGGAAAGGGAGGATCGTCTTCGACTCGAGTATCCCGCCTTCTTCCCGGAGGAACCCAAATCTCGGGACGAGATTCTTTTGAGTGGGGGTGAGTTGTCACACCCTAGCTAGTCATGCATTAGAGTGTTGCATCATGTTTACTCATTCATCAGAAACTTGAAATGGGGATGACAGAACCCCCAGTCCCCTCTGAAACCAACTAGGGCTACTAAAATAATTTTTCAATGAACCTGAAATGCCCTTCTAAAATGCCCATCATTTTTGTCTTGGTTCAGAACCTCTGCCAAAAATGGTGCACATTTTCCTAGGCCATCCTAGGGTTTTTGAATTAAATCATAAATATTTGAATTTGGGCATTTAAAATAATATAAAATATTTAAATGCTCAAATATCTCCAAACTAAAATGTTTCATGTTGGAAATAATCCAACTATGGGCCAGGAATAGTTTGGTGATTTTTGAAGTTGCCTAGGTATTTTATTTAATTCAACAAAGTTGCAGATATATTAAATAAAACAGAAAACAGAAGAAAAAGGGAAAAACTTACCTGGGCTCCTCCCTGTGCGGCCCAGCCAGCTGGCCGGCCCAGCCAGCAACCGACCCAGCCCAGCACTGTAGCCCTCCGTCATCTTCCTCCCCTCGCCCCGAAGCTGCTGCGTGCTCGCGCGCGCACGGCCGCGCGGCCACCTCCTGCTTGCCGACGACCTCCTGGCCGCGTGGACGACGCCCGCAGCCCGTCCCGATCCCCCCTGCTCTCTCTCACTCTCCCCGGCTCTTTCCTTCCTCTCCCTCGCTCTCTCTCTCTCACGGCCGAACACCACCGTCGCCGCCGTTCGCCACAGCAGCCATCTCCGGCCACCCCTCGCTCCCCCCGACTAGCTCAGAAGCTCCGCCACAACTCCCTCTTCCTCCCCACCGCTCCACGGGTCCCCGGAAGCCCTGCATCGCCGCCACGTCGCCGTTCCCCTCTTCGGCTCCGATCATCGTCGCCGTCGAATTCGTCGTCTCCGGCACGTCCCCGAGCCCGCTTCGACGCCCACTGCAACCGCGGTGAGCTACGCCACCGTTTCCCCCTCTTCTCCCCCTCGTTCCCTCACCATAGCCTCCTCCCCACCACGGCCGAACCTCCGCCGTTGCCGAGCTCGCCGTCGACGCAGCTCCGGTGACCATTTGGTCACCCCGGCGAGTCCAACAAGTTCGCAAGACCCCGTAGAGCATTCCTAGCGCCTCGCTTTGCTCGACTTCGAGCTCCAACCCCATTCCCGTGCACGACCGAACCCCGGCGGCCGCAGCCGAGCTCGCCGCCGTCGACTCCGGCCACCCCGACCCAAACGGACTCCGCCAAGAGCTGCGGGTCGTCCTCAGCTCCACTCCGGTGGTCTCCGCGGCCCCTCTGGTGGCCGAAATGGCCAAAACCACTCCCGCCGCCGCGTCGGGCTCGCCGGCGGCTAAACGCCGGCAGCCGACTTTGACTTTGACCACGGGTGGGCCCTGGTTGACTCCCCTGAGTCAATGACAGGTGGGGCCCAGCCCTGTTAATTAAACAGGATTAGTTTTAATTAACTTTTAATTAAATTAATCACCCTGACATGCGGGACCCACTGTCAGGTTTGACCCAGACCTGTTCCGTTGACCTGCTGATGTCACACTGACGTCAGGCTGACGCAGTAATTGATTTTCTGGATTTAAATTAAATCAGGAAATTCCAGAATATTAATTAAACTTCAAAAATTCATAACTTTTATTCTGTAACTCCAAATTGGACAAATTATATATGAAAAATGATCAGAAAAAATCCAATCTATCCATCTATACTATTTTCATGCATGATCAAACAAGTTAAATTGATGTTTTAAGCAGAATAAGGAAAAGCACTTAAAGAGGCCATGTTTGAGTTTGAAATTTGAATCCTTGATTCAAATTTGTTCAAACCCCTCTGGTTTTAGTTGCATTAGCCCAACACACTCATATTGCCATGTTTCATGCATGCATCATATTGTTGCACATTGTTTGGTGATGCTTGTGTATCGATGTCCTTTGCGACAGGTTCTGTCTCCGAGGAGTACTGTGATTACCCTAACGAAGAATCATATCCGAGCATCGAACCATCAGGCAAGCAACCAACCATTTGATCATATCGATACAATCCCATGTTCTCGCTCCTGCTCTCTTTTACTGCATTAAGACAACGCGATTCAAACTGCTGTGTGCTACGGTAGTTGAACCCATTTCCTCTGCATGACCTGTCATTGCCACAGTAACTAGATGAAACCCACTAGCATGTGTAGGAGTTGATTGAGCCATGTGTATGTGTTGTTCCTACCTTGCTATGCCTGCTATGCTTAGAGTCGTGTCAGGTCTGGTTCATCTGGGTGATGGGCTAGAGTGAAATGATTATGTCGGTAATGAGAGTGGTGTGGTGAACACGATTTGGTAAAGGTATCAATGAGAGGCCATGTAGGAGTACATGGTGGGTTGTTTCATTGAAGCCGACCTTAAGCACTGAGATCTGTATGTGTGATTTAAGATACAGCTACTACCATGCATTGGGCCCTGAAATATGACCCCGCTCGACTTCTTATTCACCCTAGCTCTCTGTCCAGGAGTTGCAAGTAGTTTCTGGTGTTTGTAGCCTACTGGAGGCCGTGGACAGCGCTGACCGTAGGGGTGGGCTGTGATGCGGTAGGTACGTGGCCGGGTGTATCGAATACCCGTTAGGTATCTCGGGAACCCTGTTCACATCGTTCGGGGCCGTATGGGAAACCTCGGCCGGACTCCCTGCGGATGGAACCTGAATAGGCGATAAACCTGGACTGGAGGCTTAGGTGATTAGGTAGGTCGTGGCCGACACCCACGTTGGGCTTCCGCTTGAAGGTTGCCGAGTACATGTCGTGTAAACGACGGTAAGTGGTGAGAGCGTGTATGAAGAAGTACACCCCTGCAGGGTTAACATGATCTATTCGAATAGCCGCGTCCGCGGTAAAGGACTACTTGGTTGCCTATACAGTTCATAGACAAGTAAATGGAAACTACTAAAAGCCTCAAGATAAGTGTGAGTGCCGAGGATGGCTCTTCCGTAGGAAGACGGAGGTGGATCCTCGGTAGTGTATTGAAGTGGTGAGTAGTGGACTTGTGTGCGCAAAACTATCTCAAAATGGAGTATCGTAGGATAGTCTAGCCAAGAGTCAAAGCTGGCTTGCTGCAATAACTCCACCAACCCTTCTTGATACTATGCATGTATGTAGGATCTGATGTAAGTCTTGCTGAGTACCTTTGTACTCATGTTGCTATAATCTACATTTTTACAGAAGACGCTGCAACCCCTTCTGATGGGTTCTATGTAGACGTTGACATCAACGAGTAGGCTAAAAGACCCAGGTGGTGACCCTGAGCTTGTGAAGGACCACATAGTATAGCCAGGCTTTCCAAGCCTCTTTTATTTTACTAGTTGTCTGTACTCAGACAAGTTACTTCCGCTGTTGGCTTGTATGATTGTATGACTTGTAGGTTGGGTCGTGAGACCCGTATCTTTGTGTGTATGTTATGTATGGCTCACTGAGCCTTAAATAAAGTACTTGTGTCGTAGAGTCATGTTGTGATGCTTCGTTGTATTTGCACATATCGAGCATATTGTGTGTATGATTGAAATGCTTGGTATGTGTGGGATCTGACTATCTAGTTGTTTATCTTTAGTAGCCTCTCTTACCGGGAAATGTCTCCTAGTGTTACCGCTGAGCCATGGTAGCTTGCTACTGCTCTGGAACACTTAGGCTGGCCGGCATGTGTCCTTCTTCGTTCCTGTGTCTGTCCCTTCGGGGAAATGTCACGCTTTGAGTACCGGAGTCCTGTTAGCCCGCTATAGCCCGGTTTACCGGAGTCCTGCTAGCCCAGTGCTACAGCCCGGACCCACTTGCTGATGACCGACACGTTCGAAGCTGGGTCATGGATGCCTGTCCCTGTAAGTCTGTGCCACTTTGGGTTTACGACTAGTCATGTCAGCCCGGGCTCTTTATCATATGGATGCTAGCGACACTATCATATACGTGAGCCAAAAGGCGCAAACGGTCCCGGGAAAAGGGTAAGACGACACCCGTGGGAATACCGTGCGTGAGGCCGCAAAGTGATATGATGTGTTACCAGCTAGATCGATGTGACATCGAGTCGGGGTCCTGACAGGGCCATAACCCACAGGACCCAGGACCTGCCAAGAAGCAAGCACATTCTTGCTGAAGGAAAAACCCTAGAGGAAGATACGACGTTTATCGGCAGACGATTTTATAGGAGTAACGCAAAACCTGAGAGATTGTGAAGGAACGATAGATGTTTGTTTGGCTTGAAGAATCAATGGATTTATCCGAACCTTGATTCGTCGACAAGAGAAATTCTGCAATACTTGTGAGGATGACCGCGTGTTAGAATGCGAGATTTGCTAAACCATATACAAGGTAATGATTTGGGTGTGGGATGGATTGATCACCATACCGACTTACTCTTGTTTATTCGCCTTGCTATATGGGATGGTAAATCTGAGTGACTTACCCATAGTAGAGCGACGACGATCGAAACCTTGTTTAAGCCTTAGAACGGTATAGGTATTTTTCCCTTGTACAAGGAAGTTTTTGCCAACTGTAGGTTATACAGTATGGATCAACCCAGGCCCATTTCCTGCAGGAGAAACCATACATTGTTGACCACCATGAGATATCGATAGTTGTTTAGTTTTGGCGCCAGGCCCGTCAGCTAAGAAGACCCAATCTCAGAATAACCTTACCAAGAGGAAAGGATAGAAGAATTGAGTAAAAGGTTATGCCATTACCGAAAGAGCCCAGAGAACGAATTATCCTTACGATCTGAGAAGACCGACATTTTCAAGAATAAGGGTGAAGTATATGAGTTTCGATGGAACCGTAACGATGTTTCTAAGGGTGGTAGCACCCCAGACCCCTATGATGATCGATGGATTTTGAGCAGATCCCAAACCCTAACCTATTTCTTATTAGCCTCTCCGAATCTCGAGGACGAGATTCATTTTAAGGGTGGTAGGTTTGTAACATCCCAAAATTCTAAATTTTGGAATGTTATAATAAATAGATAGATTGATTGATTGTTTGATTGTTGTGTGATTGATTGAGTCACACAAAACCCTGGAGAGAAGATGACAGGACTTCAAATTCTTTTGATCCCCGTGAATTCAAATTCTTTTCATCACAAAACCCTGGAGAGAAGATGACAGGACTTCTTCCATTTATTTAAATGACAAGGGGTGTTGAAAATAATTTTGAATTTCATTTGGAAATATTTCAATTCATAAACTTCATGCAGCTCAATGATTTTCATGAGAGAAGATAAAATGACTTCTTCAAATTATATGAAATATGAGTTGGGAGTTTCAAAGAATTAAATTCAAAGTTCTTTCGAATTTATTTTCAATTTGGAGTTATTTGAGTCTTATTCAAATTATTTTTCTCCAAAAATAAAAATACATGGAAAATAGGGTAACATGATTCCCTACAACAGAAAATTGGAGAGAAATAAATTTGAAATCATTTTGGTATTTTTAAAATGATTTTATTGAGTTTTTATTAGACCAGTAGCACTCTTTGAATTATCTGTTTTTGTGTGGATTTTATTTGGCATTATAAAAATGTCCATGTTGTAGAAAATCTTTTTCTACAAATTTTGGTATATTATATGCCTATATACTATTTTTATTTCTATTTGTTTTATTGTGTTTTGTTTGTCTGAAAAAAAAATCTTAAAAATAAATCCCCCGACTGGGCCGGCCCAGCCAACCGGGCCAGGACAGCCGCAGCCCAGCAACTCCCCGTGCCTGAACCAGCTAGGCCTCGCTCGCCCGCTCGCTCCGTCGCGCGGACGCCGCTTCGCCAGCCGCCGACAGGTGGACCCCACCTGTCAGCTCCTTCTTCCCCAAGCCGAGCCGGAGTCCAACTCCAGCACGCGTCGCCGGCCGCCGCCGTGTTCGACTCGACGTCCACCCCGCGCTGCCTTGCCCCTCGCCCAAGCCACCGCCTCGCCCCCTTCTTTAAATACCGAGGCCCCGGCCTCGTTTTCCCCTCAAGCCGAAGCCGCCGACACCCCGCGCCCCCTCGCCGGAGTTGCAAACTCCGACGAGATCCGCTGCCGTCGCCCGCTCCGCTCCGTCGCCCTCGACCGCAGCTGACCCCGCCGAAGACTCCGCCACTCCGCTCCGCCCCTCCCCGACCGCTCCGCCGTCGCCCCTGACCACCGGAGCCGCCGCCCACTCGAAACCACCGCCACCGCCATCTTCTCCAGCGATGCCGACGCCCACCGCCGCGGTAAGCCCGGCTCCTCCCTCTCCCGTTAGATCTCGGGTCAACAGATAGGATTAGATCGCGCTGTTGTTTTTTTTCTCTCCAACCGTTTTCTTTAAGTAGTGAACATTCATTTTTTAGTGTTTGCAGCGAATGGTTTTTGTCTTATAAGCTTCTAGAGCGAACGTTCGTTAGATATATTTTTCTTTTTCTGTTTAATTACAGCCAGGGACCCATGTGTAATTAGTTTCTTCACAGATTAGTCCCTAATCTTCAATCTATCACAACTTTTTGCCCGTTTGTCCAAATCCAACGAAACCAACGCTCACGTCTTCGTTATGATCTCCTCTATCCAGTAATCCAACTCAAACATGTTTTTGAAAATTTTAAAAATTTGAATTATATCAGATTTGAATTCAAACTTCGTTTGATCATAACTTGAGTTTCATAGCTCCGTTTGAGTTGATTCTTTTTGCAAATCGAAGCTCTTGACCTAAACTTTCTGATAAGGCCAAATTCACTTAATTTTGGTACTGTTAGAAATTGTTTTATGTTGCAAGAGTTATTTGCTTGGTTTTGACATTTTCCGAATCGTCTTCTTCGATCTTTCTGATCTTTTGAGTGAGTGCTTATGTGTGGTTACTATTGCTTGCTTACGATAGATTGACCAGAGTGTGACGAGTAGAACAATCAAGATTTTGAGTGCGAATCATCTTCATCAACATTGCAGGCAAGTTCACACTTTGATCATATCCCTTTTCATACCCAGTTTTTATGCATTAGTTACAACCCTCAAACATTGCATGAGTAGGATTAATAACGTGTGGGTATTGGGAAGTAGTTGATGAGGTAGTACCTATTTCCTGTTTATTATCAAACCCTTGGGAGTTACTATTACGTTATGCTTATAGTGCCATGCTATGCTCGTAGACGTGGATTGGGTTTTGAGAGTATTCATGACAGATGTGAGATTGTTAATTAATGGTTTACTTCAGGTGGAAACTTAAACACACATCTGGGTCGATTGAGGCACCTGGTTATTCTAGGATTGCCTGTCTAGGCACCTGGGTAGACCAGGATTGCCTGTTTTTTATGAATCACCACCCAAGATCACAGGGATCATGAGATTTTTCATGCTAGAAACTTCCGTGTGCAGCCACAAGCTATTATGGGCTCTAGCATAGTTAACTAAGTTGTGCGAACTCTTACAGTGGTAGACTAGCAGATGTAGGGGACGTAGGTGGTACGGTCTACCCGATCGTAAGGTGCTAGCACTTCTGAAAGACTATGTCTCGGTCATCTGTCTTCTCAAACACCATGTAGTGCGAGAAACCAAACGGAGGCGACCGAGTCTTGTGGGGAAAAGTGCGCAAACCTCTGCAGAGTGTAACAAACTAATCATGGTTAGCCGTGTCCCCGGTTATGGACATCTTGAGTATCTAGTTCTTGGATTATCCTGTTGATCTCATCATGTTACTTTAATTAATATTGTTGGGTTTTAATGTTGATGCTTAATTGGGATTGAGAATTTTGTCAACCATTCTCAACGTTTAACAACCACCATGATAGTTAAATAAAATGTATTCCTTTGTAGTAGGGAAAAATTGGCTTTTTTACGCAAAACTATAACCATAGAGCTTTTCCACCAGCCAAATATGCATGTAGTGATAGCCATTGTTCATCATTCTCTATGGTGTGAATTTGCCAGTACATTCAATGTACTGACCCTTTGTGGCTGCAACGTCTCATGTTGCAGGATTATCTTATGATGAGTAAGTGATACGTTAGGGTTACGATTTCTACACTCAACTTTGCCGTTGGTGTTGATGGGAATCCACAACCTTGTTACTTCCGCTATTTGGATTGAGGTAATACTATTTTACGTTACTTATACATGTGATTTACCTCTGTTATAAATCCTCGAGTACTGTGTGTGTCAGCATACCGATCCAGGGATGACACGTAAGCACAGAGACTTGATCCATTTGGGTCAGGTCGCTACAGCCAGAGCTGAAACCACAATTTGATCCTCCACGATAGTCTGATTTCAAGTGGGATCCGGAGGTGATTGCCAACAAGCGGCAATCCGAGGCTTCTTCTCAGTACGACCCCAACAATTACTTTGGATATCCGCCAGGCCAGCCGTGGCCATAGACCAACTTAGGCCAAAAGCCTAAGCTTGGGGGAGTACGTATTTCTCACCAACATTACATTCATGTTCACACACTCATTGCTAGTTGTCAGTGCTCATACTTTTTCAATGTATCATCCATGCTAGTTTATTTTCCTTTTTATGCTTTCTTCTTGTGTGTTTGATAAACCTTAAGAAAAACAAAAAAGAGTTGTAGCTTTTAATTAGTTTACTTTCCATGCTTGTAGTAGTAATTAAAAAGAAAACCCAAAAAGATTTCTCGTTCTTCTTTTGCTTGTTGGGAGCTTTCCCGTGTAAATAGTTTTGTTTCTTTTCCTTGGGGGTCGAGAGGAGAAGACCATAATGAAAATGTTGAGTGGCTCTCATATGCATTATTGTTATCTCTTGACTTGCAGATTCTAGCTTAGTCCAATGCACGTGCACTATTATTATTAGCCACACTATTCGGTCGTGCAAGTGAAAGGCAATAATGATGATTATATGATGAACTTATTGAGATGAGAAAAGCTGGTATGAACTGGACCTTTCTTGTTTTTGTAAATATGATTAGTTCATCGTTCCTGATTCAGCCTATTATGAATAAACATGTTTGCAATGACAATTAGAGATTATGGTTGCTTATGCCATGATTAATTAGCTAGGAGGTTATAATGGTTTACATTGCGTGCCAACATGCTATTAAAATGGTTGTGATGTGGTATGATAGTGTGGTATCCTCTTTTGAATGATTTGAGTGGCTTGACTTGGCACATGCTCACGCATGTAGTTGAAACAAAATCAACATAGCCTCTACGATATTTATGTTCGTGGTGCATTATATCCTACTCATGCTTGCATTCGGTGTTGATTAATTTTAATGCATGTTCATGATTGTTGTCGCTCTCTAGGTGGTCGCTTCCCAGTCTTTTGCTAGCCTTCACTTGTACTAAGCGGGAATACTGCTTGTGCATCCAATTCCATAAACCCCAAAGTTGTTCCATATGAGTCCACCATACCTACCTATATATGGTATCTACATGCCGGTCGAAGTAAATTTGTATGTGCCAAACTCTAAACCTTCAAATAAACATTCTGTTTTGTATGCTCGAATAGCTCATGTATCAACTAGGGTTGTCCATATCTTCCATGTTAGGCGGGTTATTCTCAAGAGGAGTGGACTCTTCTCCTCACTCACGAGAAAATGGCTGGTCACTGGGATGCCCAGTCCCATGATTTATGCATATCAAATCAAAATAATTGGAAACATAACTCCCCCGGGACTGTTGTTAGTTGGAGGCACTCGTTGTTTCTAGCAAGCCATGGATTGATGCTTGTTGGTGGAGGGGGAGTATAAACCTTACCATTCTGTTTGGGAACCGCCTATAATGTGTGTAGCATGGAAGATATCGCCATCTCTTGGTTGTTATGTTGACAGTGAAAGTATACCGCTCGAAATATTATTCATATCTATTTCAAAACCGAGCTCTAGCACCTCTACAAATCCCTGCTTCCCTCTGCGAAGGGCCTATCTATTTACTTTTATGTTGAGTCATCACCCTCATATTAAAAAGCACCAGCTGGAGAGCACCGCTGTCATTTGCATTCATTACTCTTAGTTTACATTGAGTATGACTTGACTAGATCTCTTTTACCATGAATTACAATGTCTAGTCAGTCCTTGATCTTTAAGGGTGCTCTGCATTTATGTTTTGCGGTCTCAGAAAGGGCTAGCAAGATACCATCCTGTTATATCATATCATGATTGTTTTGAGAAAGTGTCGTCATCCGAGATTTGTTATTATTGCTCGCTAGTTGATTATGTCATTGATATGAGTAAACATGAGACCTAAATGTTATTGTGAATATGGTTAGTTCATAATATTTGTTGAAAACTTGAATGTTGGCTTTACATATTTACAACAACAAGAGCAAACAGAGTTTGTAAAAGTTTTTCTTATCACTTTCAGTTTATCAACTTAATTGCTTGAGGACAAGCAAAGGTTTAAGCTTGGGGGAGTTGATACGTATCCGCCGTATCTACTTTTCCAAACAATTTAGCCCTTGTTTTGGGCTCTAACTTGCATGATTTGAATGGAACTAACTCGGACTGACGCTGTTTTTAGCAGAATTGCCATGGTGTTATTTTTGCGCAGAAATAAAAGTTCTTGGAATGACCTGAAAATCAACGGAGAATTATTCTAGAATATATAAAAAATACTGTAAGGAAGATCCACGTCAAGGGGCCTCCACCTGTCCACGAGGGTGGGGGTGCGCCCCCTGCCTCGTGCGCCCCCTGACGCTCCACCGACCTCAACCCTGACTCCATATATTCCCTTTCGGGGAGAAAAAAATGAGGGAGAAGGATTCATCGCATTTTACGATACAGAGCCGCCGCCAAGCCCTAAACTCTCTCGGGAGGGCTGATCTAGAGTCCGTTCGGGGCTCCAGAGAGGGGAATATGTCGCCATCGTCATCATCAACCATCCTCCATCACTAATTTCATGATGCTCACCGCCGTGCTTGAGTAATTCCATCATAGGCTTGCTGGACGGTGATGGGTTGGATGAGATTTATCATGTAATCGAGTTAGTTTTGTTAGGGTTTGATCCCTAGTATCCACAATGTTCTGACATTCATGTTTCTATGACTTTGCTATGCTTAATGCTTGTCACTAGGTCCGGAGTGCCATGATTTCAGATCTGAACCTATTATTTTTTCATCAATATATGAGAGTTCTTTATTGTCGTCATTTTGGGAACAGGGGTCCCCAGACTTGCCTGCCTGCGGCCCATGGCGTGGCTGAGCCAGCAAGCCGAACGACCCATCTTCACCAACAAGGCACCCAAGACCCTCGCGAGGGGCCAAGCCTCATGAGGCGGACGATGCAAGACGTCCTCTGGAGCGTCCTGGTCAGGCAGGCTCGCGAGGAGCGGAGATATCAAGGCGGGGCAAACCTCACGAGGCTCTCGTGACGTGAGCCATGACGATCGACACTAGGCGGGCACCCGCGCGCAGCGTCCTTGCTTCCTCTTTGGTGCAAAGGGGGCAAGCGTAGCCGCGGAGTACCGAGGCATCATGCAAAGGTTGCCATTTCGGTGAAACAAGACCAAGACCATGGACTGCAAAACAGAGGTCATCATGGAGCCCGAGACAGCGTCACCACTAGAGCTTTGTGCAGGCGAAGACCGCTTTTGTCAGGACTAGCTGTCCCCCTTCGAATTAGCCCGCCATTGTTGGCTCCCTTCCGACTCAATATTTCGAAAGAGGACCAGGGCCTCTATAAATAGGACTAGCCACCATAGGGGGTGAGACCTCACCAGATCCGGGGAGAGACCTCACCAGATCCAGGGAGCGACCTCACCAGACCCAGAGAGACACACAAATCCGAAAGCACAAGAACACCTCAACCTGAGGAGGCTGTTCTTCCCCTTGTATTGTTCATCATCAGCCCAAGAGGCAATCCACCACCACCACACTGGAGTAGGGTATTACACCGCAACGGTGGCCCGAACCAGTATAAACCCCATGTCTTTCTGTGTTTGAGTTTGTCGAGTTCGTCCGCAAGGTCTTAGCGAGCTAGAGCGTAGATCGGTAGGAGGGAAAGACTTCGCGCGCACCCTAGTGTTCGAACCTTAAGGGTTAGCCGGAGCCCAACATCTGACATTTGGCGCGCCAGGTAGGGGTGCACCGGAGCTTCTTCTCCGCCAATACAGCTCTCCGACGTTCACCGTCTATGATGTCTGGCTACCCAAGGGCCGGATCCGACCGCTGGGCCGCTTGGCCGGCCCCGACGGTGCCGCCTGCCCTTGAAGATCTCGACCCCGCACCCCAAGCGGCGCGGGCACCACCAAGCTCTGCCGAGCGCGGACAGCGCGGCCAGGCATCATCCACCCTCACCCCGTGACAAGCATGAGCCGCGGCGAGAGCAGCGATTCACGCCACAGCAACAGCGCCGCACTCACGCGGGAGCAAGCGAACATGCGGGCGGCACTCACAGTTGCAAGGGCGCTACTGCGATGTAGGATGATGGAGAGCGGTCGGGACGAACATGCTGCTTGAGCGTGTTGCTGAGCTGCCAGAGGCAGCGGCGTCGGGAGTGCCACCCTTCTGCTATCGACTTCCCCCCAGGCCAAATGCAAGGTCGCGCGGCGAGCCTCACCACATCTGCGTGCCATCGACTACGCCCGGGGGCTTCGTCAACATCAGCATGGCTGGCGGCTTAGGAGGCTCCAACCCCCGCCCCCTCATGCCGCCCTCGACGGGCACAAGCGCAAGCATCACCCCCCATGGTCCCGGCCAGATGCCATATTATCATCCCCAGAACGCCATCATGGGCGGAGCAACATGGAGCATGGGGCACCACGGCGAGGTGTTCGGGGTGACGGCCCCGGAGGCCTACTTGCCCCGCATGATGGACCAAAGGTACGCACCAGAGGACGACATCAGCTCATTTGTTGGAGAAGATTGGGGAGAAGGGGCGCTAGGAGTCGAAGCCTTCCAAGAGCCAGCGGAGATCCATAGCGATCGCGCTGGCGACGGCAACTACAGGGTACCGCTAACCTCTCAGGAACAGGCTTATGCTAACCATGGGCTACAGATGAATCAGGTTGCAGCATCGATCGGGGACCCTGGAATGGCGGCACCCATTTCAACAAGGGAGACACGCTGGGGGCCACCGGGAGGGAGACAGGAGCAAGGCTCCTCCCCAAGTCACGCGAAACCAGGGGACACCCGGAGGTAGGACCTCTGCCAGGGTGGCTTCAACAACCCTTCCCCGGCAGAGGGCCCGTGGTCGCCGAGGGACCGCTAGCGTCCTCTTTCCCTCCTTTGTGTCGTCCTGGTCTCCGGTCAGCTCAAAGGGGGTCAAGAGTGGCGCAAGGCATGGCCCTCGTCTGGTGATATGAAGCAAGGCCGGTACCTGTGAAGAAGGCCTGGTGCCTCTGAAGCTCGCCGCCCGTGACACTCTCACATAATAATGAGTTGGGGCTGTACATGCCCCAAAGTCTCAGGAGCGCCGGCCTCAGGCCCTGGGGCTCCCTCCCACACCTTGTGGACAGCACTTAGCTCCGCGCTGGTGAGAAGGCTTTAAGACCCGAAGACTAGACTAGGTGCTGGACGCGGCTTTTTCTTTGAATCTCTCTTTCTGTGGCTTTGCTTTCTGATTCTGGGCTTAAATTGAAGCTGAATTTTTATCGATGCGTGTGGGGGGTGCCTTTTCTCGTTCGAGCCGTTTCTCGCCTTTTGGATCTTGTTTGGTTTGGGACTCATGTCCATCGCCTTTCCCTCGCAAAGCTCCTCGCGAGACGGACCGCGCAAAGCACGCGGTAGCACCACGCCTGGTGCTCACCCCTCGCGGGGCCCCATCGAATGGGGCAACAAGCTCCGCAGGATTCTCAGGAACTTGTCGCCTCACGATCCAGCCCTGAGTTGGCGCTGACTAAGGTAAACCATGTCGGGAAACTCAACCCCAGCTTCATGAGCTCAGGACGACACATACCCACATCGCATAGGAAAGTAAAAACTGCAATTTGCTTACACGAGGGGCTCCCCCTCTCAAAATGCTCTTACAAGTTTTCCAAGGGCCACGCCCGAGTTTTGCGTGGAGAATAAAACATCAGGAGATCATGGGATCAGCCAGAGATATCGCTCGTTGCGTCGTCCAGGGACGCGTCACTCGCATCATCATCACTTTCGTCGGAATCGTCGCCGCCATCGGCAACGCCCCCATCGTCGTCATTGACCACGTCACCTTCGTATGCGACGACCACCAACCCATCATTCTTAGGTGAAGGCCCTGACCAACGCGTCGACATGGTCCTCTACCCAACGCGCCAGGTCGCCCCGGACGACCATGGGTACAGGGGCAATGGCGGCAACAAAGTCGAAGTTGGGGTCGGCGTTCAGAAGGTGGCTGAAGAAACGAGAGAAGGCGTGCTGAAGCAGGCCATGACCCCTCTCCTCCACAAGCTGCCGAGCTCTAGCAGATTGAGCCTCTAGATGCATCACCACCTCGGTGAAGAAGGATAGGTGGCTGGCGTAGTCACTTGAGCGAGGGGTCGAGGCATTCTCGTCGCAGATGTAACCGAGGGCGGTGTTGGCCTTGTTCCGAAGGTCTTGAAGCATAGGAGCTTGCTCGCGCTCCAGCGTCCGGCGTTCAACCACTTGCTCCCTGTTTTGTCGTGCGACGGCCTCGGCATCATCAACTCGTTTTTGGAGGGAAGACAGCTCGGCGCGGGCGGAGGCCAAGTCCGCCTACGCCGTAACCAGGGCGGCAGCTGTGTCCTCCGCACGCCTCTCAGCCTCATCCAGCCTGGTCCTGAGGGCGGCGGCTCTGCCCGCACCCTCACCAGTGAGCTTCAGCTTCAAGTCGTACCTGCCTTCCAGATTTGTGCGAACCTCGGCCACCCTACGATTGATCTCCTCCACGACTCTGGCCTCACGGGCCCCGACAGCATCTTCAGCTTGAGCGTCTTGACACTCCCACATCTCCAGTCGCTGGAGCTCGAGGCTGCGTTCCACGGCCTCCAGGGCTAGCATCTCCTCGCGCCGTGGGACCTCCTCTTCCTTCGCAGGCGTCCCCCTCATCGATGCAAGGGTGGCCCCGCGCGCCTCGACCTGCTGTTCAAGGGACGCGCTCCAGGCCTGGAGCTCCCACGCGCGCTCCTCCACAGCCTCGCGGCGGTGATTGGCCTCGTGAGCTTCTTCCAAAGCTCGCGAGCATGCCTCATTGGCAATCTTGAGGGACGCCTCAGCCTTCGCATTCTCGAGGTCGCGATGATAACGACCGAGATTGATGGCCACTGGCAGCTTGCGCCGCTCCTCCACCAACCGAAGACTTTCAGCCTCAAGACGCGAGTCGACACCAGCAAGCTCTTCACCAAAGCGGTTCATCACGCCCATCGCCTCCTAGAAGAGCTCGTGGGGGACCACGCTGTGCCCGTGATCAAGCTCAAACGCTCGACCCACCTCGTCCTCCATCTCGGGGGCTGCGGGTGGAGCATCAAGTGGCACACCACCTCCCGGTTGGGGGCCAGGGGCTGGCGCGGCCCCAGGCGCTAGCTGACCCTCGTGAGGGGCCCGAACCGAACAAGGCCTGCTGCTTGAAGGAGACTCCGGGATCGAGGCTAGCCATCTATCAACCATGACCAAGGGAGGAGCCATTGGCACGCCTTCTGCGCTTCGAGCAAGGCCGCGAAGAAAGGACGGCGAAGGCGCAAGCTCGGGACGTCTTGATGACAGACCAGCTCCCCTGGCTGACCCCACACTATGGGTAGCGTCCGAGCCTGTAGCGCTGGAGCTTGGCGGGCGTGATGGGACGAGAGGGAGCTGCTTCTCTGGAGATTTCATGGTCTTAGCAGAAGGGGACCTGAGGGGACAATCGTCAGGAAAGGAAGGCGGCACATAGAAGACCACCAAGATAAGGTACTTACTCGTCGATAGCGATGTACTTCCGTCGCTTCAATGTCCCGAAGATGTTGCTGTCGCTGGGGCATCCCTTCCTCTTGCGGAGCTCCTCGAAGTCCACACAAAGGCGGCCGAAGCACTAGACATGACGGCTAGTGCGTGGCGGAGCCGAAGAAGAACCAATGGGGACAGCCTCAGGGGAGCCCGGCTGTGGCGAACGGCCTAGATCTTCCTCGCTGCGACCTCCCGAGGCTCCTGGAGCCTCGGCCTCGGGAGCCGCATGCCGCATCTCATCAGCAACCGGCACCTCAAGAGGGGCGTCGCAAGCTCCCGAGGATGACGCTCCTGGATCACCGCTCGACATGTACTCCTCAACATTTGAGCAGCCGGCCACCGTCACCGCACCGCTCGCTCCCCCGCACCGTCACCTGGGGCGAGCTCAGCACCGGCTGCAAAGAATGGGACCACGATGATGGGATTCTTGCGGGGGCCCACCAAGCCAATTGAGCGCAGCCCCCACTCATCAAAGGAAGGCATGTTCGCAGCAAAGGTGACCTTGTTCTCGCTGCGGTACAACATGGAGCTTTTCCTGGGCATCTCGTCTGGCAGAGGGATACCAGATAGGACCGTGAGCACCGTTTACCGCGCAGCGAGAGGGAGCCCCTCCTCCTGAACCCTCATGTTGTCTTGTCTGCTGAGCAAGTATCACATCGGGCGAGAATGGCACTGAAGCGGAGCAACTCGACGCCTGACGAACTCCCTCACCACCATGGGCACAGTCACGCCAAGGTCCTTCAACCACCTCAGCCTAGCCCAGACAGGGGCAAGGTAGGGGCTCGTGAGCTTCTGATATCCCCATCCAGAGTTTGGAATGGCAGGCCCCACTGGAGCTTGGAGCAGAGGGTTGAGCACACCGGCATCAACAAACACCCATCGCGTGCAGAACTCGCTTGCAGATGAAGGGAGCTCAAATTCGATCCCCATGTCTGCTGTCGCAGCCACGGCCTGGAAGCCCACACACCGTGAGCTCTGCCGAGCACCGGTGAGATGCATCGAGAAGAAGTGGCGGAGGAGTGCGACGGAGGGGGCGATGCCCACCATGGCCTCACACACAAAAGAGAAGACGGCAAGAAGGGTCACAGATTGAGGGTCAAGGTGGAGCATGTGGATCTGATAGTGCTCGAGCACTGCATTGAAGAAGGCGGAGAAGGGAGGAAGCTGGCCAGCCCAGAGGGCGTCAATAAAGATCGGAACCACGATGACTGCCCGAGCCATGCTGAAGCAAGACGTAGGCCAGGCCGGCGTCTCTCCCCACTCATTGAAGCTGGAGGCGAGCATGGGGTGCACCTTGCCCATGGCCTCATCGTTGAGCACCCGAGGCCGGCCGAGCGCCGGCTCGGAGGATGGAGGCGCAGTTGGCGAGGACGGAGGTTTCTTCCCCTTCGCGGCTTGCTTCGGCGCCATGGCGGTGAAGCGGGCGGAGCGCAAGTTGGATTGGGAAGGCGGAGCAGGACGTCGAAGGAGCAAGGAGATTGGAAGAGCCGGGCGCGGAGAGGGAAGAATAACTATGCAAGAAGTGCGGCCGCATAGCCAGGCAGATTCAAGGGTGACGTGGGGAAGCGGAGACTCCCACGTCCAATCAACCGCCACGCGTCAACCGAGGCCGCAGGCTTTTGGGGCCCGCGATCCAAACTTGACCCTTGGCTTCGCCGCGATGCCAAGTCCGCGCGCACCTTGGGCTTGGGGGCTACTATCGGCGTTCTGGGAATGGGGATCCCCAGACTTGCCTGTCTGCGGTCCATGGCGTGGCTGAGCCAGCAAGCCATACGGCCCATCTTCACCAACAAGGCACCCAAGACCCTTGCGAGGGGCCAAGCCTCGCGAGACGGACGATGCAAGACCTCCTCTGGAGCGGCCTGGTCAGGCAGGCTCGCGAGGATCGGAGATATCAAGGCGGGGCAAACCTCACGAGGCTCTCGTGACATGAGCCATGACGATCGACACCAGGCGGGCACCAGCGTGCGCAGTGTCCTTGCTTCCTCTTTGGTGCAAAGGGGGCAAGTGCAACCGCGGAGTACCGAGGCATCAGGCAAAGGTTGCCATTTCGGTGCAACAAGACCAAGACCATGGACTCCAAGACGGAGGTCATCGTGGAGCCCGAGACGGCGTCACCACCAGAGCTTTGTGCAGGCGAAGACCGCTTTTGTTAGGATAGCTTGTACTATTTGTCCCCCTTCGAATTAGCCCACCATTGTTGGCTCCCTTCCCGCTCAATATTTCGAAAGAGGACCAGGGCCTCTATAAATAGGACTAGCCACCATAGGGGGAGAGACCTCACCAGATCCAGGGAGAGACCTCACCAGACCCAGAGAAACACACAAGTCCGAAAGCACAAGAACACCTCAACCTCAGGAGGCTGTTCTTCCCCTTGTACTGTTCATCATCGTCCCAAGAGGCAATCCACCACAACCACACTGGAGTAGGGTATGACACCGCAACATTGGCCCGAACCAATATAAACCCTGTGTCTTTCTGTGTTTGAGTTCATCGAGTTCGTCCGCAAGATCTTAGCGAGCTAGAGCGTAGATCGATAGGAGGGAAAGACTTCATGCACACCCAAGTGTTCGAACCTTAAGAGTTAGCCGTAGCCCCACATCCGACATTGATCCTATCTTGCAAGTCTATAGTCACCTACTATGTGTTATGATCCAGCAACCCCGAAGTGACAATAATCGGTAACACTCCCGATGATGACCGTAGTTTGAGGAGTTCATGTATTCACTATGTGTTAATGCTTTGGTCCGGTACTCTATTAAATGGAGGCCTTAATATCCCTTAGTTTCCAATAGGACCCCGCTGCCACGGGAGGGTAGGACAAAAGATGTCATGCAAGTTCTTTTCCATAAGCACGTATGACTATATTCGGAATACATGCCTACATTAAATCGATGAATTGGAGCTAGTTCTGTGTCACCCTATGTTATGACTGTTACATGATGAACCGCATCCGGCATAATTCTCTATCACTGATCCATTGCCTACATGCTTTCCATATATTGTTCTTCGCTTATTTACTTTTCCTTTGCTATTGTTATCATCACTATAAAACACCAAAAAATTACTTTTGCTACCGTTACATTTTACTACCGTTACCACTACTATCATATTACTTTGCTACTAAATTCCTAGCTGCAGATATTAAGTTTCCATGTGTGGTTTAATTGACAACTCAGCTGCTAATACTTGAGAATATTCTTTGGCGCCCCTTGTGTCGAATCAATAAATTTGGGTTGAATACTCTACCGTCGAAAACTGTTGTGATCACCTATACTTGTGGGTTATCACGTACCTATCGCCGAGTTCGCTTACAACCGAGCAAGACACTCAACAACGGGCAAGTACCCCTTCAAGGTTGTCTACGGACTCAACCCATTGTCACCATTGGACATTCTTCCTCTACCACTCCAAGAGTGCATCAATTTGGATGCAAGTGCACTTGTGACTCATCCGAAGAAGGTGGATGAAGATACAAGACTTACTATCGAGCACCAAGTACAATGACTTGCGACCAAGCTCAACATCAACAAGCGCCCCATAGTCTTCAACATTGGTGATCTCGTGTGGCTACACCTTCGCAAGGACCGATTTCCCCAAGAATGCAGACGGATCCTTCAAGGTGCTTGCACGCTACAACGACAACGCATACAAGATCGACATTCCATGCGACAAGTACTCCATGAGCGACATCTTCAACGTCAAAGATCTCTCTACCTACCATGGTGATGAAGAATTTGATCCAAGGACGGATCTTCCCCAAGGGAGGGGAGATGATGTGAAGCATCCCAAGGTCGTCCCCATGGACCCAACTACATCTCGTGCGACACCGGTTGGACCCATGACACGAGCACGTGCAAGAGCTCTGGAAACCGAGGTGACATCTCTCCTCTCACATTTTCACTTCGATGCACATGAGACATGGCTACTACCTCAAACAGAGACATTGTGCATACTTAAGTATCAAGGAGTTGGCCATGAAGGATCCAAGGAGCAAGGAGGATCAGAAGAGGAAGATGGACGTGAAGACGGAGAAGAAGGAGAGCTGGAGAAGAAGTCCAGCCACCGAACGACCGGTCGGGACCGGACGTCCGGAGCCTGAAGCTCCAGCCGAACCCCAGCAAGCGGACGTCCGGCCCGGACCGGACGACTGGTGCCCCTGCACCCGAGCCAAACAAGCAGATGACCGGCGCCACCGGATGTCCGGCGACCGGACGACCGGCCTCCTCCGGAAATCCACTACACCAGCATCCGAGCCAGAACGAGTGGACGACCGGCAGCCACCGGACGTCCGGCCGCCCATGAGACACCGGACGACCGGTCCCTAGCGGACATCCGTTACTTGGCTGTGTCGAGTTGCGGGTTGAGGCCCATGTATGATGCGGAGCATCCCAAGGTCATCCCCATGGACCTACCATCGTCTCACCAAGTGCCTAGCGGACCCATGACACGAGCACGTGCAACAGCTCTTGAAACCGAGGTGACATCTCTCCTCTCACATTTCCACTTTGATGCACATGAGACATGGCTACTACCTCATACGGACACATTGTGCATAGTCAGGTACCATGGAGAAGCTAAGGAGCAAGGAGAAGAAGAAGAGGAAGATGGACGAGAAGACGGAGAAGAAGGAGGGCTGCAGGAAAAGTTCCAGCCACCGGACGACCGGTCGGGACCGGACGTCCGGCACCTGATGCTCCAGCCGAACCCAGCGAGCGGACGTCCGTCCCAGACCGGACGACCGGTGTCCCTGCACCCGAGCCAAACAAGCGGATGTCCGACGCCACCGGACGACCGGCGACCAGAGGACCGGCCCAGACCAGAAATCCGCCACACCAGCATCCGAGCCAGAACGAGCGGACGACCGATGCTTACCGGACGTCCGGCCGCCCATGAGCCACCGAACGACCGGTACCTGTCTGTGCACAGGATTCGGGCCCCAGGCCCATGTACCCACCCACTTCGCCCCTTTAGCACTAAGACTATATATAGACCTCCTATTCATCCTAGCTAGGGTTAGCCAAGGTTTAGCTCATATTTTGTGTGAGAGATTTGCTCATCCACTTGGTTACCTTCTCCTCGGAGATTGCGCCTCCTACGGAGAAGATCCCCCAAGAGAATTCAAGACCCCTTTATGGGAAGAACCTGAAGACCTCCTCATGAAGAAGACCGGCTACCTTTGTATCGTCCCTAGTTGATCATGTACGGTGTGATCTCTTATGTATTCGAGGATCTAGCACATGTGTGACTATTTCTTGTTGGTTTAGTGTTCCTCTTGTGTTTCCATCATGTTTTCCCTCGTTCCCCTCCTCGTTTTCTCCGTGTTCATCGCGGGATCCGTTCCTTTCGTGAAAGATCGGCCGATTATGGTTCCTACCCTACATCATCTTGGTATCAAGAGCCAGGTTGATCACGATTTTGGAGCCTCCCCGTTGTGTTGCTAGCCTAGTTTTTGTTGTTTTTGTCCCTAATTTGAAAATTCCGCACAAAAATAGCCCCGATTTTTTTGTGATTTGTTGGTGTGCTGAAATTTTGTTGGATTTGATCCGATGATTTCCTTTGTTTTGACTGGATCTAGCTTTCCCCCCTTTCCGCATCTTTTCCATCCACAAATCCACCCGAATTCGACGAATTTCGACCTCTCCATGACAAACACGTGTAGTTCATCCCATGCCCGAGATTCTCCTAGGCACTGAACGTCTGACCGCCAGCGGACGTCCGAAGATTGGACGACCGGCCCAGACCGGACGTCCGACCAACACTGACGAAACTGAATTTTTTTCCAGCTTAGTCACCACCACCGCCCCACATTTCCGCATATGCACTCCTACCATTTATACACCATCACCACTTCCACATATCACCACCATTGCTGATAGAGGCAGAGGTGTCCCGTCTTTCGATGAGATGGTGGCTATCGTTTTGGAGGAAGTCGAGTTTGACGATCCGACTACGAATGTGCGAGTACGTCGCGCCTTAGCAATCGCTAAACCAACTCTGAGAGGTTATTGACCATGCTGGAGCACGATCAACCTAACCACGAAGGTCTGTTTCCTGCAGGCAAATGAAGAACAAGCAAGAAACTGAGATTGCAATCTGGATATTGCGAATATAAGAGGAAGGCTTTATTGATCAAGGTGGGGTTCCGAGACGCCTTTGTCTGGTCGTTGAACACAAACGAAGTACCCGAAATTGCAGCTATGGAGAACTTTAATCTAAACAAAACCCAAAGTCTAAATGACGCCCTAAGGGCTGTATATATTGAGGAAAATGGGGGATTTTCGTGGCCCTTGGAGGAGGGGTCCAAAACCAACCCTAACTCTTTCCCCACACATACGGATTCTAACAACAGCCTATACTTAAGTATTTCAAAAATACATGGGCCTGGCACAATAATAAGGTGACGCAACACCTAGAATAGCCTCTGGACGAAATTTATGAAGCGGCATCTTGTATATTTCATCCAAGGCTTCATGCACTCCTTATGGTGTCTTCAAAGTCCTCAAATCCTCACTTGTAACTTCGTTCTTGATCCCCTTGTGCATGCCATCCTCTCCATGCCTGGTCTTTCTCCAGTGTTCATCCCTCTTATCCATGCCAGGCCTTCATTTGTAAGCAAAACAAATGTATCCAATTTAGGCTGCATCATATTCTCATGAACATTAGAATCATTACCAAGAAACAAAAGTACCTGATAATTTAATTGGCATGCGCAAGCTCTAGTAAGTGGTGCATTATGTATAGCAGCAGGGGCTATGGGTGTAACAATGGTATTGATGTCCTCATCATCCTCCCCTTCTTGAAATGAAGTCGTCCTCGACGGAAGCTCATCTTCCTCACCCAAATAAGGCTTCAAATCTGCAATGTTAAAAGTGGGACTAACCCCAAAATCTGCAGGCAGCTCAAGTCTATATGCATTATCATTTATTTTCTCTAACACCTTAAAAGGACCATCAGCACATGGCATTAGCTTTGATTTGCGCAAATTAGGAAATCTATCCTTACGCAAATGTAAGCAAACAAGATCTCCAGGTGCAAACACAACATGTTTTCTACCCTTATCTCCAGCAAGTTTATATTTAGCATTCATACACTCAATGTTTTCCTTAGTTAACTCATGCATTTTTAAAATCAATTCAGCATGTTCTTTAGCATCAAAATTAACCTTCTCCGAAGATGGAAGAGGCAACAAATCAATAGGTGCACGAGGTGGGAAACCATACACAATTTCAAAAGGGCACATCTTAGTAGTAGAATGCAATGAACGATTATAAGTAAATTCAATATGAGGCAAGCATTCTTCCCACATTTTCTTATTATTCTTCAAAACAGCCGAAGCATAGTAGACAATGTTCTATTGACTACTTCAGTTTATCCATCAGTTTGGGGTGACAAGTAGTACTAGAAAGCAGTTTAGTCCCCAAGTTAGCCCATAAACATCTCCAAAAGTGGCAAAGAAATTTAGTATCACGATCTGAAACAATAGTATTTGGCACACCATGCAAGCGAATAATTTCACGAAATAACAAATTAGCAACATTAATAGCCTCATCGCTTTTATGACATGGTATAAAGTGTGCCATTTTCGAAAATCTATCCACGACAACAAATATGCTATCCCTCCCCTTCTTTGTACGAGGTAAACCTAAAACATAGTCCATAGATATATTCTCCCGAGGAACACTAGGTACAGGCAAAGTCATATATAAACCATGAGGATTGAGTCATGACTTGGCTTTTTGACATGTAGTGCAGCGAGCAACAAAATGCTCAACATACCGTCTCATCTTTGGCCAAAAGAAATGTTTAGCAAGTATATCCTCCGTCTTGTTGACGCCAAAGTGTCCCATTAATCCTCCTCCATGCGCCTCCTGCAACAACAAAAGATGAAAGGAGCTAGCTAGAATGCATAGCTTGTTAGCACGAAACACAAATCCATCGTTAAGAGCGAACTTGTTCCAAGTTCCCCCTTCCTTACAATTCTGCAATACATCTTTAAATTCGGCATCATGCACATATTGATCTTTGATGGTCTCCAAATGAAATAGTATAACGACGAGACAATGCATCAGCAATAACATTTTCTTTACCCTTCTTCTGTTTAATGACATAAGGGAATGTCTCAATGAATTCAACCCATTTAGCATGTCTATGGTTAAGTTTTGCTTGACTTTTAATGTGTTTCAAAGATTCATGATCAGAATGTATAATAAATTCCTTGGGCCATAAATAATGTTGCCGTGTTTCTAAGGTCCGAACAAGAGCATATAATTCTTTATCATAAGTAGAATACTTCAGACTAGGCCCACTCAATTTTTCAGAGAAGTACGCAACAGGTTTGCCATCTTGTAATAACACACCTCCTAACCCAATTGCACTAGCATCACATTCAAGCTCAAAAGTCTTACTAAAATCAGGAAGTGTAGTAAAGGAGCATGTGCCAACTTATCTTTCAATACCGTGAAGGCTTCTTCCTGTGCGGTACCCCAAACAAAAGGCACATCTTTCTTTGTATGCTCGTTGAGAGGTGCAGCAATGGTGCTGAAATCTCTCACAAAACGCCTACAGAAACCAGTGAGGCCAAGGAAACTCCTCACTTGTGTGACCATTTTGTCCTGCGGCCAACTCTCAATAGCTTCAATCTTGGATTTATCAACTTCAATTCCCTGTGGAGTAACAACATAGCCAAGAAAAGATATTCGGTCGGTGCAAAAGGTGCACTTCCCAAGGTTACCAAACAAACGTGCATCACATAGAGCAATAAAAATAGCATGTAAATGTTCCAGATGTTCCTCCAAAGATTTGCTATAAATCAATATGTCATCAAAGTAAACTACCACAAATCGTCCAATGAAAGCACGTAAAACTTCGTTCATTAACCTCATGAAAGTACTAGGTGCATTAGTTAACCCAAAAGGCATGACTGACCACTCATATAATCCAAACATAGTTTTAAATGTTGTTTTCCATTCATCTCCGAATTTCATACGAATTTGATGGTATCCACTACGCAAATCAACTTTGGAGAATATTGTAGAGCCACTCAATTCATCAAGCATATCATCTAGCCTAGGAATAGGATGACGATAACGAATAGTAATATTATTAATGCCTCTACAATCAACGCACATACGCGACATACCATCCTTCTTCGGCACTAAAATGATAGAAATAGCACAAGGACTAAGGGATTCCCGTATATAACCTTTGTTGAGCAACTCTTGTACTTGATGCATGATCTCCTTCGTCTCCTCTGGATTGGTACGATATGGTGCACGGTTGGGTAATGATGCACCGGGAATTAAGTCAATTTGATTCTCAATCCCTTGAATAGGTGGTAATCCCGGTGACACGTCTTGTGGAAAGACGTCAGCGAACTCCTGAAAAATGTTAGTGACAGCAGGAGGCAAAGAGGAAGGCACGGCCTCGAATGAAAATAATGCCTCTTTGCACACAAAAGCATAGCAAATAGATTTGCTAAAATCTAGATCATCAATATCAGATTTGGTGGCAAGTAAACATGCACTTTTCAATTTAATTTCAGAAGCAACACTAGATGGTTTATTATTAGGCTTCATTTGTTGCTCAAATTCTTTTGCCACAATCTGATTTTCACTCTTATTTTGCTGCTATTTTGCTTTATTATCTCTATTAATATCATCTTTCAAAATGAAATCAGGTGTCATAGGAAGAAAAGTAATATTTTTGTCCTTATGAACAAGGGTATACTGATTGTTTCTACCATGGTGTACAGAATTTTTATCAAATTGCCATGGTCTACCAAGTAATAACGAACACGCTTGCATAGGTACCACATCACAATCAACATAACCAGCATATGTAGAGATACTAAAATGCACATGAACAGTACGTGTTACCTTAACCTTGCCGCTGTCTTTGTACCATTGGATGTAGTAAGGATGTGGATGTGGTCTTGTGGTGAGAGATAGCTTCTCCACCATCTCCATGCTAGCCAAGTCATTGCAGCTCCCTCCATCTATGATGACGCGAACAGTACGTTCCTTCACAACTCCCTTTGTATGGAACAAATTATGCCTCTGATTTTGCTCAGCTTGTGTAACCTGCACTCTCAAAACACATTGAGCAACTAAACATTCATACCTGTTAGCATATTCAGCAGCCATGTATTGCGTCTCATGATCAGAATCATCTCCACCGTGTTCTTCATGTGTAATAAGAGCCAAAGTCTCCTCATCATAGTCACTAGCGGACTCATACCCACCATCCTCAGTAGCAATCATCACACGTTGAGATTTGCATTCTCTTGCAAAATTTCATCTTCCCTTACAACGATGACAAATAATATCACTTGTGTTCCCGGTTGATGCCATGGAAGAAGAAGAGCTCTACGCAGGCCCGGCAGGTGTGCTCTTGGCACATAGTTGTGGTTGTGCCTGCTTTCTTGTATCACGGCTGGATGTGGCACCCGATGGAGGTGCTGGTGCAGTGGAAGTAGAGGATGCACGTGGTGTCCATGATGAAGGTCGACCTATAGAAACATTAGTTCGCGCCAATGCCTGTCGATCCTGCACTTCATGTTCAGCTTTACAAGCAAGATGGAATAAAGGAGTGATATTAGTATACTCCTTATACTCTAGAATGGTCTAAATATATCCATTTAATCCAAACATAAAATGTGCAAGCATAGCTTCATTCTCCTCAACAATACCACATCTAATCATGCTAGTTTGTAATTCCTGATAATATTCTTCTACAGAATTTTTTCCTTGTCTTAAACATTGTAATTTTTGAAGCAATTCACGTTGATAATATGGTGGAACCCAACGAGTTCACATAGCAGTTATCAAAGCAGCCCAAGTAGTTGGAATAGGATATAATCTACAATGTTCAGACCACCAAGAACATGCGAAGCTAGTGAACACGTCTCTCCTCAGGATATTGTAAACATGTAAAATGTTGTTCAGTTTCTAACTCCCAAGTAATATATATACCAGGAACATATCTACCCTCAAATGGTGGAATATTCAATTTTAGTTTAGGAAGATGGTCATGATCTCGTACCTCATATGGTTGTGCAGCCCTACCGTTGTGATGATATACCTAAGGACGACCTGGTGGTGGTGGTGCTGGTGGTTGCACGTAGTTCTGATTTTGATCATCCTCATCCTTGTAATGGTCCTCTACCTCTGCAGTAGCAGCAGGAGTTACAGAAGCATCAACAACGGCACCAGAATTTTGCCTAGGGTCAATGGGAACGCGTTGTGCTCGTCCCACTTGATTTGGAAGGCAACGTTGTTGTTGTTGTTGTTGTTGTTGTTGTTGTTGTTGTTGTTGTTGTTGTTGTTGTAGAGGTGCGTTAGGTCTAGCCGGTGGTGGTGGTGGAAGACGCACGAGCAATTCATTAAACTTGTTATCGAGCTTTGTTTCGAACATCTTCTCCATGCCATCTATCTTCTCCATGGCCTCTTCAAATCTGTTTAGCACATCTTGCACCTGTCCACTCATCATTTGCTGAAATTTATGATGCAACTCCTTATTCATCATGTTCTCCTAGTCAGTCTCGTTGGCTTGTGATCCTGCCATGGTTAGCAGCAATAGAAACACACAAGAAATATGATCCTACAGGCTACTAACAAGAGGTGGTGGTGGGTGTCACAAATCCGTCAAGCAAATCTCAAATTCTTACTGGTTTTTACCTAGCAGCAGGCGGTGATATGCAACCGTCATAGTCAAAACTCTCAAAGATTGGATAGAGCGATTACCAGGGAGAGTCAAACGCACAAAGTAGATGTACGTGGAGCTAGGAAGGCTTATAATATGGTAGAAAAAAGGGTAAGCAATAATCAATTTAGAGATGCAAAGTTGAATAAATGCTCAATGATAGTACTGTGCTGGTCCTAGGCTAGACCGTGCTAGAGACGCGAGCCTAGAACACTAACAAAATCACGACGTTGCACGTAAACAAGGGAGGAGCACGCTCTGAATTTTTTTCAAATTTTTTGCACTTTTTTCCTCTTTTTTTTGCTCCGCAACAAATTTTTTTTCAAAAAGTCTACAAATTTTCCAGACTTAGTTTTTTTAGTTTGGAACTATTTTTCTATTGCGGGTAGCACGAAAGTTGGGGAGTCTGGCTTGGTCACGACTCGAAGTATCACGTGATCTGGAAACCGAAAACAAAGCAACAAATACTGGACTCGGACTAGGACTGGTGGCGGACATGAATCTGGTGGAAACTCGGACTGGTGGCGGATATATGTCGGGCGGTGGAACACGGACTGGTGGCAAATCTGTGATGGAGGTGGACTCGGATTATCGTGATGGCGGTGGATATGTGGTATATGGCAGCGGTGATGACGATGGTGATATATGGCAGTGGTGCTGACGATGGTGGTATATGGCAATGGTGATGACGACGGTGGTATATGGCAACGGTAACAACGGTGGTGGTATATGGCAGCGGTGACGATGATGATCCGGTGGCGGCGTGACAACTTGTGAACAGAACTTGAAACTCTAAAGGACTAGACACTAAGACCAGCAACTAGACACGACGATGCAACCGCAAATTCAACAATGCAAAACCCTAAAAAGATTATGCAAAGGCTCAAATTGGTTCGGATATGATGAACTAACCCTATTTTTTTGGCTTTTTCATGGACTGTAGGTATGAAGAACAGACTCGATAACTATGAAAAACTGGAAAATCTCACCGAGCAACCTGGAAATCTGATACCACTTGATAGAGGCAAATGTGTCCCATCTTTCGATGAGATGGTGGCTATCATTTTGGAGGAAGTCGACTTTGACGATCCGACTACGAACGTGCGAGGACGTCGCGCCTTAGCAATCGCTAAACCAACTCCGAGAGATTATTGACCATGCTGGAGCACGATCAACCTAACCACGAAGGTCTGTTTCCTACAGGCAAACGAAGAGCAAGCAAGAAACTGATATTGCAATCTGGATATTGCGAATATAAGAGGAAAGCTTTATTTATCAAGGTGGGGTTTTGAGATGCCTTTGTTTGGTCGTTGAACACAAGCGAAGTACACGAAATTGCAGCTCTGGCGAATTTTAATCTAAACAAACCCAAAGTCTAAACGACGCCCTAAGGGCTGTATATATGGAGGAAGAGGGCGGATTTTCGGGGCCCTTGGAGGAGGGGTCCGAAACCAACCCTAACTCTTGTTTCCCCACACATACGGACTCTAAAAACAGCCTATACTTAAGTATTTTGGAAATAGATGGGCCCGGCCCAATAATAAGGTGACACAGCACCTAGAATAGCCTCTAGACGAAATTTATGAAGTGGCATCTTGTATATTTCGTCCAAGGCTTCATGCACTCCTTATGGTGGCTTCAAAGTCCTGTAATCATCACTTGTAACTCCGTTCTTGATCCCCTTGTGCATGCCATCCTCTCCATGCGTGGTCTTGCTCCTGTGTTCATCCCTCTTATCCATGCCAGTCCCTTCATTTGTAAGCAAAACAAATGTATCCAATTTAGGCAGCATCATATTCTCATGAACATTAGAATCATTACCAAGAAACAAAAGTACCTGGTAATTTAATTGGCGTGCACGAGCTCTAGTAATTGGTCCAGTATATATAGCAGCAGGGGCTGTGGGTGTAACAATGGTATTGATATCCTTCGACACATTTTGCCACTTCCATCTTTGAGAATTTGAGTTCTGGTTCCGTATCCTTTTGTGTTTAGGCTATCTAGGTATGGTTCGACATCAACATCACCGCCTCTCATCTTCGCCAAGGACACGTCATCAACAATGGCCACGTCGACTACATCTTGGTATTCGTGCCACCATTTTGACACCATACCGTCCGCAAGAAACGGTAACCTCAACTTGTTATTGGACATATCACTCTTGCCATTACATTGATAGCCATCATAGCCTTACTCCTTTGCGTTGCTTACCCATCGAGACTAGCCATTGAGTATTGCCGGCAATGAGACTTTTCACATTAGTCATCATACTTCCCATAGCATACATACATCATTGTTGCATATCTTGGTATCATCTCTTGTGTCACAAGGTTGTCATCGCATACACACTTGCTATCTTGGTTCGTCAAGCATTGCATGAGAAAAGAGCTCAAGCAACAAAGAGCCAAACAAGCTTTTAAGAAAAAAGGAAAGATAAGCAAAGAGATTTTAAGCAAGCACCATAGCATCATACAACATTAAGATTGCCATATTAGATCATCTTGGATCATATCATCGAAACACCTTGCATAGAACATACTTGGGATAGAAGTCGTTGCATTTTTGCTTAGTAGGTTGTGCACAAGTCTTTGTATCCGCCTATTGTGCAATCATGCTAGCGTCTCTCTAGTGTTGTGGAACACGAGCATTTTTGTGGATTCCACATTTTGGCTCATCCTTGGTTTCCCAACCCCACTTATCTCTTTGCGTGTGTGTTTCCGTGTATATTACATTGCTTGGTCTACTTGTTGCATTGCAATCTTGCGAATCTTTTCCAACATTATTGAAGCTCATTTACAATTGCATCAAATTTTGTGCCACCATCCTAACCAAGCTACACCATAAGCTTTTACTTGTGTAGGTGTGAGAAACCGACAAGAATTGGTAACAATTGTGCTATTTCCTTGTCCACATTGGAGTGATCATTGATCCACTTTCAAGTTCGCTCAAGGTACATTTGGTATTCGTTCTTTTATTCCTACCACTCACATTTTTATCTTGGAATGATGGATTGGCCAAGTACTTCTACCAACCCACTCTTCATTGAGCACGACAACGATATGAACTCCTACGTCACAAGCTCGACGATCACAAGCAAGAGAACGACACAATTAGTTCTTTGAGAGCGTTCCGAATGACTTGCCTCTTCCAAAATGTCCCATTAAGCCTCCTCCACGAGATTCTTGCAAAAGCAACAAACAAAGAGAAGACTCGGGGATGCAAAGCTTGTTACTCTCATAAGATATCCATCTTTGATGTAATAGCATTCCCAAGAGGTGTGCGTCAAACACTTGGCATAAGAGTAGCAAAAGTAGGATCATGCTCATACAAGTCTTTTATATGCTCAAATCCAATGACATCCAATTCAAGTTGAGTAACAGGCATGCATATGCGGGAAAGGGAATCCGCCACAATGTTTTCTTTACCTTTAATGTACTTGATGACATAAGGAAAAGACTCAATAAATTCACTCCATTTAGCATGACGCTTGTTAAACTTGGTTTGGCCCTTAAGATAGTTGAGCGTTTCATGATCGGTATGAATGATGAATTCATCGGGGCGAAGATAGTGTTCCCATTCATGCAAAACATGGACTATAGAATATAGCTCTTTGTCATAGATGGGGTAATTGAGTTGTGCTCCTGAGAGTTTCTCACTAAAGTAAGCTATGGGGCGCTTCTCTTGCGTTAACAGACCTCCTATGCTATTACCGCTAGCATCGCAATGAATCTCAAAGGGTTTGTCAAAGTTAGGTAACGCAACCATGGGAGCATGAGTAAGCAAATTCTTAAGCTCATTGAATGCGTTATCTTGGGATGGTCCCCAAACAAAAGGCGCATTCTTCTTCCTCAAAGCATGCAAAGGCGAAGCAATGGTGCTAAAATCTTTCACAAAACGATGATAGAAACCCGCAAGGCCAAGAAAACTACGCACTTGATGCAAGTTGGTTGGCTTTGGCCAAGTCTTGATAGCATTGGTCTTGGACTCATCAGCATGAACACCCTTAGAGGAAACAACAAAACCCAAGAAAACGAGCTTGTCAATGCCAAAAAGGCATTTCGCCATATTAGCATTGAGATGCTCTTTTCGAAGAGTTTGCAAAACGGTTCGGACATGGGTGACATGCTCTTTGAGAGACTTGCTAAAAACAAGGATATCATCGAAGTAGACCACAATAAACACACCAATGTAAGGGCGAAAGACATGATTCATAAGACGCATAAAAGTACCCGGTTCTTCCGATAGACCCATAGGCATGACCAACCACTCATATAATCCAAACTTGGTTTTTAAAGCGGTTTTCCATTCATCACCCTCTTGTATGCGGATTTGATAGTAACCACTCTTAAGATCAATTTTTGAAAAGATAGTGGCACCACTAAGTTCATCAAGGATATCATCAAGGCGTGGGATGGGATACCTATAATGAACGGTGATAGCATTGATAGGTCTACAATCGAAGCACATGCGAAAGCTACCATCTCGTTTTGGCACAAGAATGATCGGGACAGAACAAGGGCTCAAACTTTCACGCACATGTCCATGGTCTATGAGATGCTTTACTTGTCTTTGTATTTCTTTTGTTTCTTTGGGGTTGACGCGGTAGGGAGCTTGTTCGGAAGCGGTGCTCCGGGGATGAGGTCGATGCGGTGCTCAATGCCTCGGAGTGGAGGTAGTCCCGGAGGTAGCTCGTTGGGAAAAACATCTTCAAATTCCTGCAAAAGAGAAGACAACACTAGAGGAAGAATGTGAGAGGTGTTAGTTTGTGGTTCATTGTCCTTGCACAAAAGGACGTAGTGTAGGACACTAGATGGGTTCTCACACACTCCTCTTATCTCACTTTTGGTGGCAAATACGACTATGTTCTTGTTGCCGCTCATCGTGGAGGTGCTCGATTTGGGCTTGTGGCGCTCACTCTTTTTTTGGTGGCTCGCTCTCTCACTATTATCTCCATGATGGGTGGCTTGCTTGTCAGCGACCACTTGGCTTGGAGACATGGGATGAAGGACATACTACTTGCCCTTCATATTGAAGATGTAGTGGTTCGTTCAGCCGTTATGGATGACTCCTGTATCAAATTTCCATGGGCGTCCAAGGAGAAGGTGGCAATCGGTCATTGGAACAACGTCGCACTCGAAGGTGTCTTCATAGGCGCCAATTTTGAAGGAGACTTGTACTCGATGCTCGACTTGGATAGTGGCGGAGTCGCTAAGCCATTGCACTTTGTATGGATATGCGTGCTTCATCTTGGAAAATTGGAGCTTGGAGCAAATTTCTTCACTTGCGAGATTATGATAACTCCCTCCATCGATGATGACCTTGACGGAGTGTCCATTGATGCCGGCCTTGGTGTGGAATATGTGGCATCTTTTGTCCTCTTCTTGGTGATGTTGGAGAGTCAATAACTTGGAGACAATAAGAGCGGGACTTGAATCTTCATCGCAAAGGACTTGTTCCTCTTCATTTTTCACTTGCCGGTGCATGGCGACTTGCTCAAGAGCGTCCATTTCTCCTTCACTCATTGAGTCGTAGGTGTCGTCATCATTGTGGATCATGGTCCACTTGTTGGTGCACTCGTAGGACTTGTGGCCTTGGCCTCCGCATGTGAAGCATTTAAAGGAACTCGTCTTGACGGTCCCATCAGTTGGAGTGGATGATGAAGCTCTCGGCTTGAAGTTGCTTGTAGTAGGAGGATGACTTGGAGTTGACGAAGCTTTCTTGAAACTCAACTTATCGACGTTTCTTGTAGAAGGCTTGGTAGACGGTGTGGGAGTCGTGAAATCTTGGGTGTTGAAGAAGCCATAGGACTTGGATGAGAGCTTGGCATACTTGTAATCGTCTTGCACTTGACGTTCCGCTTTGGTAGCTTGAGGCACTAGCTCGATGAGGTTCGAGTATGGTTGGAACTTGGTGATCTTCTTGATAGGATGGTTGAGTCCATTCAAGAAACGTGCCATTGTTTCTTCATCATCTTGCGTGATGTTGGCTCTTATCATGGCAATCTCCATCTCCTTGTAGTACTCTTCAACGCTCTTGGTTCCATGCTTGAGTAGTTGGAGTTTCTTGAAGAGGTCGCTGTTGTTGTAGGTAGGCACCAAGCGTGCTCTCATGACATCCTTCATTTGTGCCCAAGTAGTGATGGGTGGTTCACCTATTGCCTCTCGGCGCTCGATAACTTGTTCCCACCAAATGAGGACATAGTCTTGGAACTCAAGCGATGCCTTTGCGATCTTCTTCTCTTCTTTATAGTTATGCAAATGGAAGATTTTGTCGACCTTCAATTCCCATGGAAGATACTCTTCGGGATTGTTGCTTCCATTGAACTTGGGCATGGTGAACTTGAGCTTGCCGTAGCGTTGCTCTCCATTGTGTTGGGGTCGGTGATGATGACACCCATGTTGTTGATGATTTTCAAGCTTGTGTTGCTCTTGGTGAGGAGGGTTGTGTACCTCATGTTTCTCTTGTCGTGGATGAATTCCATTGTGTTCATGCTCTTGATGAACTTGATGTTCTTGGCGAGCTTGTGGAGGAGCTTGTCGAGCTCGAGGAGGAACTTGAGAAACTTGATGATGCACACGAGCTTGGAATCTTCGTTCTTGAACTTCTTCGCGAAGTGCTTCATCTTGTTCACAAGCTTGTCGGCCTCGGTTTGCTACGGCTCGACTTGAATCTCGGAGGGCTTGTTGCGCCACAAGTGCTTGAGCTTCATGGAGTTGTTGTTCTTGGCGTTGTGCCTCAGCATCTTGTGCATCTTGGTGAAGACGCGCTCGCTCTTCCTCTTCATGTTGGCGTTGTCGTTGCCGTTATCATGCTAGCACAAAAGCCGCTTGGGTTTGACGTTGCCAGCGCTCTTGAGAGTTGGTGTCACATAGAGGATTGAGGCTTGCTTGACGATCATTGCGCGCGGCACGGCGAAGAGTGTTCGATGTCGGTGTACTTGAGCCGGAGAGGGTGAAGTCAGAGTGTCGACTTGAGCGGGTCCTTCTTGAAGAGGACGAAGTGGAAGAAGAGCTGTTGAGAAACAAAGCGCGGATCTCATCCATCCTTGCATCATTCTCTTTCTTGTGATCGTCGAGCTTGTGGTCGAAGTAGTCCCTGCCCAGAGAGTCGCAAGTCAGCGGCGAGGTTGTCGATGCGTTCACTCATTGCTTGTTGCTCTTGATGCACAGCACATTGTGCACCAAAGAGGTGGCTCTTGGTGACAAAGGAGTTCATGTCGTCATTGTTCTCAATGAAGAGTGGGTTGGTAGAAGTACTTGGCCTATCCATCATTCCAAGAAAAATGTGAGTGGTAGAAAGAGAAGAATTAATACCAAATGTACCTTGACCGAAGTTGAAAGTGGATCGATGATCACTCCAACGTGGACAAGAAAATAGCACACTTGGTACCAATTCTTATCGATTTCTCACACCTACACAAGTAAAAGCTTATGGTGGAGCTTGGTTAGTATGGTGGCACAAAATTTGATGCAATTGTAAGTGAGCTTCAATAATGTTGGAAAAGATTGGCAAGATTGCAATACAACAAGTAGACCAAGCAAGATAAGGTACACGGAAACACACATGGAAAAAGATAAGTGGGGTCATGCAACCAAGGATGAGCCAAAATGTGGAATCCACAAAATGCTCTTGTTTCACAACACTAGAGAGACACTAGCACGATTGCTAGGCGGATACAAAGACTTGTGCACAACCTACTAAGGAAAAATGCAACGACTTCTATTCCAAGTAGGTTCTATGCATGGTGTTTCTATGATATGATCCAAGATGATCGAGTATGACAATCTTATTGTTGTATGATGCTATCGTTCTTGCTTAAAAGCTCTTTGCTTATCTTTCCCTTTTTGCTTAAAAGCTTGTTTGGCTCTTTGATGTTTGAGATCTTTTCTCATGCAATGCTTGACGAACCAAGATAGAAATTGAGTATGCGATGACAACTTTGTGACACAAGAGATGATACCAAGATATGCAACAATGATGTATGTATGCTATGGGAAGTATGATCACTAATGTGCACAAGTCTCGTTGCCGGCAATACTCAATGGCTAGTCTCGATGGGTAAGCAACGTAAAGGAGTAAGGCTATGATGGCTATCAAAGTAATGACAAGAGTGATATGTCCAATACCAAGATGAGGTTACCGGTCTTGCTTGCGGTAATGTGTCAAAATGGTGGCACAAATACTAAGGTGTGTTCGAGGTTGTCGTTGTTGATGATGTGTCCGTGGCGAAAATGAGCGGCGGTGATGTTGATGCCGAACCTTACCTAAAAAGCCGAAACACAAGTAGGACACGGTACCGCAACTCAAATTCTCAAAGCAAAATTGGACCAAAATTGTCAAAGTTGGAGTTGGTAAGTGATGGTGGTCGTATGCGGAAATGGTGGTGGTATGCGGAAGAAAATTTGGCGAAATATGGACGGAAAACGGGTGGTGGAGAGGAAGTGGTGCTGCCAGGGGCCGGATGTCTGGGGCGCCGGATGTCCGCGCTCTGGATCCGTGGATGGATTCGAAGATGGTCGCGAGGAGAGGTCAAATTCGGGAAAAATTTGGAGAAATTTGTGGATGGAAATTGTGGAAAAGTTGATGGGAAGCTAGATCTACCTGCAACACACGAAATCCATGGACCAACAAAACTTCATCACACCAAAAAATCACAAAAGAAAATTGGGGGCTATTTTTGTGGGGAATTTTCGAATTCGGGACGAAATCAACCAAATTAGGCTAGAAAACGCAATGGGGAGGCTCCGAAATCGTGATCAACGTGGCTCATGATACCAAGATGATGTAGGGTAGAACCCTAATTGGCCGATCTTTCATGAAAGGAGCGAACCCCGGCGAGGAACACGAGGAACATGAGGGGGAAAGGAGGGGAAACACAAGGGGAAACACAAGAGGAAACACTGAACCAACACGAATAAGTCACACATGTGCTAGATCCTCGAGTACATAAGGAAAGATACACGATCCACGGACAACTAAGTACGATACAAGGGTAGCCGGTCTTCTCCATGAGGAGGTCTTGAGTTCTTCCCAGAAGGGGTCTTGAATCTGCTTGGGGGATCTTCTCCAGTGGAGGCTCGAATCTCCATGGAGAAGGTATCCAAGTGGATGAGCAAAGCCCTCACACAAAATACGAGCTAATCCTTTGCTAACCCTAGAAAGTAGGACGAGGAGGAGTATATATAGTCTAGGGGGGAGAAGGGGTACACGGGCCTCGGCCCTTCACTGTGCATAGACAGGGGATGCCAGACGTCCGGGCGTCGGGACGGATGTCCGGGCTGAGGAGGCCGGATGTCCGACTGGAGCGGATGGTTTGTTGCTCTCAGGTTCGGAGGGGTCTGAATTTCTGGGATGGAGGCCGGATATCCGGGGGCTTAGGAAGGGCCGGATGTCCGTGCTGGCGAGGCCGGATGTCCAGGGCCTGTAGTGTCCTTGCAGCTGAGCGGCTGTGGTGGGTAAAGCTCCAGGGGCCGGATGTCCGGGGTCATGGACGGATGTCCGGGGCCTGGGAGGTGTACTTGACACCTTCTGTTGGTTCTCTTCATCCGTGAACTTGGGGACTTGTACATCTTCATGTGTATCTTCGGGAGGGTCCTCTTGGTACCTGATCATGCACAACAACTCGAACATAGCTATCTTCGGGAGGGTCCTCTTGGTATCTTTGGGGAGTTGTTGTGCATGATTAGGTATCAAAAGGATCCTCCCAAAGATGCACGTGAAGATATACAAGCCCCCAAGTTCACGGATGAAGAAAACCAATGGTAGGAGTCAAGGACACCTCCCAGGCCCCGGACATCCGGCCACGACCCCAGACGTCCGGCCCCTGGAGCTTCACCCACCACAGCTGCTTAGCCGCCAGAGACTACATGCCCCGGACATCCGGCCTCGCCAGCCCAGACATCCAGCCCTTCCCGAGCCCCCGGATATCCAGCCTCCAACCCGGAAATCTGGACCCCTCCGAACCCAAGAGCAACAAACCAGCCGCCCCACCCCGGACATCCGGCCTCCTCAGCCCAGACATCCGGCCTCGCGTGAAAGCCCGAACATCCGGCCTCCCCTGTCTGCGCACAGTGAAGGGCCAAGGCCCGTGTATCCCTTCTCCCCCTAGACTATATATACTCCTCCTCGTCCTACTTTCTAGGGTTAGAAAAGGATTAGCTCATTTTTTGTGTGAGAGCTTTGCTCATCCACTTGGACACCTTCTCCTCGGATACCCTTGTATCGTCCTTAGTTGTTCGTGGATAGTGTATCTTTCCTTATGTACTCGGGATCTAGCACATGTGTGACTTATTCGTGTTGGTTTAGTGTTTCCTCTTGTGTTTTCCCTTGTTTCCCTCCTTGTGTTCTTCGAGTTCATCGCGGGATCCGCTCCTTTCATGAAGATAGGCCGATTAGTGTTCCACCCTCTATGGGGCGCTTCTCTTCCATTAACACACCTCCTATGCTGTTACCACTAGCATCGCAAGGAATCTCAAAGGGTTTGTCAAAGTTGGGTAATGCAAGCACGGGAGAAAGAGTAAGCAAATTCTTAAGCTCATTGAAACCGGTATCTTGGGATGGTCCCCAAACAAAAGGCGCATTCTTCTTGCTCAAATCATGCAAAGAAGAAGTGATGGTGCTAAAATCTTTCACAAAGCGATGATAGAAATCTGCAAGGCTAACAAAACTAAGCACTTGAAGCAAGTTGGTTGGTTGTGGCCAAGTTTTAATAGCATTGATCTTGGACTCATCAACATGAACACCCTTAGAAGATACAACAAAACCCAAGAAAACGAGCTTGTCAACGCCAAAAAGGCATTTCTCCATATTAGCATAGAGATGCTCTTTTCGAAGAGTTCGCAAAACGGTTCGGATGTGGGTGACTTGCTCTTTGAGAGACTTGCTAAAAACAAGGATATCATCAAAGTAGACCACAACAAACACACCAATGTAAGGGCGAAAGACATGATTCATAAGACGCATAAAAGTACCCGGTGCTTCCGATAGTCCCATAGGCATGACTAACCACTCATACAACCCAAACTTGGTTTTGAAAGCGGTTTTCCATTCATCACCCTCTTGTATGCGGATTTGATAGTAACCACTCTTAAGATCAATTTTAGAAAATACAGTAGCACCACTAAGTTCATCAAGCATATCATCAAGGCATGGAATGGGATACCTATAGCGAACGGTGATAGCATTGATAGGTCTACAATTGGAGGACATGCGAAAGCTATCGTCTCATTTTGGCACAAGAATGAACGGGACGACACAAGGGCTCAAACTTTCACGCACATGTCCATGGTCTATGAGATGCTTTACTTGCCTTTGTATTTCTTTGATTTCTTCGGGGTTGACGCGGTAGGGAGCTTTGTTCTGAAGCGGTTCTTAGGGGATGAGTTCGATGCGGTGCTCAGTGCCTCGTAGTGGAGGTAGTCCTGGAGGTAGCTCGTCGGGGAAAACATCGTGAAATTCCTGCAAAAAAGAAGATAACACTAGAGGAAGAGTGTGAGAGGTGTTAGCTTGTGTTTCATTGTCCTTGCACAAAAGGACGTAGTGTAGGACACTAGATGGGTTCTCACACACTCCTCTTAGCTCACTTTTGGTGGCAAATAGGACTAAGTTCGTCTTTTCACTTATCGTGGAGGTGGTCGATTTGGGCTTGTGGCGCTCACTCTCTTTTTGGTGGCTTGCTCTCTCACTATTATCTCCATGATGGGTGGCTTGCTTGTCGGCGACAACTTGGCTTGGAGACATGGGACTAAGTACGTACTCCTTTCCCTTCATCTTGAAGATGTAGTGGTTCGTTCGGCCATTGTGGATGACTCCTCTATCAAATTACCATGGGCGTCCAAGGAGAAGGTGGCAAACGGTCATTGGAACGATGTCGCACTCTAAGGTGTCTTCGTAGGCGCCAATTTTGAAGGAGACTTGTACTCGATGCTCAACTTGGATAGTGCCGGAGTCACTAAGCCATTGCACTTTGTATGGATGTGGGTGCTTCGTCTTGGGCAATTGGAGCTTGGAGCAAAGTTCTTCACTTGCGAGATTATGACAACTCCCTCCATCGATGATGACCTTGACGGATCTTCCATTGATGCCAGCCTTGGTGTGGAATATGTGGAATCTTTGATGAGGACATGACTACCTTGGATATGACCAAAAATATTGCATACATGCATATTTGTCAGGTGATTTCTAGTGCAAACTATTGAATAATCTATTTACGTTATGCAGAACAAAAATACTTCACACACTTTTGTGCTTTGTCTAACTGCAGGTGTATGGGACATTCGTACAATACACATATGAAGATAAGGGAAAAGGAGAAGTTTAGGTTTTGTTAAAAAAGTCCTCTCATGTCACCTTTGGGCCAAGAGAAGAAAGAGTCCATGTCTCTCACGTTCTGGATTCACATTCGGACTGGACAAACATACCTGACTCAAAACGCCAACAACTTTCTCATACAGACTCCGAATTGGGTGATTCTTTTTTGGTTTGAAAGTAGATTTCGTGCTTTTTCAAACATAATTGGATTCACCTTCAAATTCGTTCGGAGAGTTGAGTTATGGATGAAACAATCAACATTGCAGCAGAATCTGAGTCAAACTACAAGCCCAAAAGTGTTGCATCACCTCCACTTCGGCCCATGAGCCTTGTACGACCTAGGTTCGTTCTAGGCTGCCTTGGGATGTCCTCCCACCTCCTTGGCCGCCACCCCTTGCTCCTATATAAGTAGATCCATCTAGTAGGTTTTTCCTTGGGATTTGTTTAGTTAAACTTTAGCCATTGCAACTTTGTGTACTTCATTTCTGTCCAACGACCAGACTAAGACCGCTTACGGATCCCCACCATTATCAATAATTCATATATATTCACACTATCCAGATTGCTTTATCATATTCTTTCTTGTTCTTAGATTGCTTGCAGGAATATACCTTCGTGGTCAGGCTGACCGTGCTTCCGGCATCGCCCGTAATCTCAGGAGATTGATTTAGCGATTGCTAAGGCACAACGTCTTGCACGCTTGTAGTCTGTCGGATTTCGGGTTCCGGCAGACCCTTGAGGTTCGAACACTGGGGTGCGCGCGGAGATCTCTCCCCTATCGATCTACGTCCAATCTCCTCGCGTGATCTAAGCTGGAAACAACGAACAACACAAGGGACATGAGGTTTATACTGGTTCCGGCCACCGTTGTGGTGTAATACCCTACTCCAGTGTGTGGTGTGGTGGTACAGGTGGGTTTCCGAGGGCCATCTCCATCTCCACCCGGACTGCACAATGCCTGACCTCCTGAGCCTCCAGAATGCTCCTCAGCAGGCGCTGATGAGCGGCGACCATGTTCGGCAGGCCGAAAGGAATGTGAACGTAGCTGTGAGGTGGACCCTCGCAACGCCCCATGCGCGAAGGCCAGAGGCGCTCCTGAGACGCGGCTCGGTTGAACCCTTCCACGTCGATGCAGAGGCGCAGCCCACCATCATCGCCTGGATGTGGGGCTATGGCGGACAAGCGGCTGCCACGCATGACTTTCGACTCCGGTAGCTCCTGGGTGTTTCTGGCGATGAACTCCTGAGGGTTTGGTCTTCCTTGCCTTGTACCTTCCTGAGGGAAACGTTCCTGGAAGCACCCCTCCAAGTGGTGCCCAAGCGCCTCCCTTGCGACCTTGGCAAAGTTGGTGTCGCTCCCTGATTGGGCGCAGATCCTGACACAACACCTCCGGAGGTGCCTGCCTCCTTATGGCTTGGGCCAGGCGAAACCTTCTTCTTCTTAAGGGTCACCTCGGGAAGTCTTTCATTTCTGTGGTCCGGGTCTTCGACTGCTGCGGCTTGGAATGCGTGCTTAAGTGAACACACTGCGTCCCTTTCTTCATAGGGTACGGTGATGACTCCACTGCTTCCTGGCATCTTGAGGACATTGTATCCATGGTGAGTCACTGCCATGAACTTGGCCAGGGCTGGGTACCTAAGGATGGTGTTGTATGGCAGACGGATGTGGGCGACATCAAAGTCGATGAGCTCGGTGCGGTAGTTGTTGCGCTGCCCGAAGGTGACTGGAAGGCGAACCTGCCCTATTGGAACAGTGGAATCGTCAGTGACTCCTGAGAAGGGCTTGGTCGGCTCAAGCTGATCTTACGACACTTGGAGATTGTCGAATGTCTCGACGGACAGGACGTTGAGTCCTGCTCCGCCATGAATGAGGGTCCTGGTGACCCGCACGTTGCTGATGACTGGGGAGCAAAGCATCGGGAGGACTCCGACCGTTGCCGCGCACTTGAGCTGATCCGCTGAGCTGAACATGATAGCGCATGCAGACCACCTGAGAGGGCGCATGGCCTCAAGCTTGGGGAGGACTGCGTTCACCTCGCGAGCAAACTGCTTGAAGATGCGCCGTGAGGCTGGGGCCTGTGCTCCACCCAAGATGCAAGCGATTTCGCGCGGCTCCTGGAAGTCCCCAGCCCCCTCGTCTTGATGTTGGTCTTCGTTCCTCCTTGGCGGTGGCGACAGAGGAGGAAGGCCTGCGTTGCAGCGTGGGCGATCCTCATGAGGCTGATCTCTCCAGCCTCCCTCGCGAGGCTGGTCCTGCCAGCGATCCTCGCAAGGTCGGTCACGCCACCCTTGGCGAGGGCCACGGTCTTCCCATTGTCCGCCACCTCTTCCTCCTCCTCGACCATAGCCCCTGTCATTGCGCTCGGGGCGTCGGCCGACACGTCCATCTCTCACGGCCCTGAGCTCTTGACATTCGTTGGTGTTGTGGGTGTGGAGGTCGTGGTACACGCAGTACCGGCTGCCCTTGGATGACTCAGGCTGATCCCTGCCTTGCTTGGTGTCTGGTTCCGCTGCTAGCACGGCAGCCCCCTTGCGCTTCACGTCCTTGGCCTTGGGCTTCTTCTCTTCTGGGTCGGCAGCCGGGAGTTCGAGGAGGGAAAGGCGCCCTTCCTAAGCCCTGGCGCACTTGGTCGCCAAGTGGAACAGCTCCAGGGATGTGCATAGGTCTTCATGGATTGCTAGCTCCTCCTTCATCTTGATGTCGCGTATGCCATCGGAGAAGGCCGAGATGATGGCTTCTTCAGTCACCTTGGGGATCTTGAGGCGAGCGTTGTTGAAGCACTGGATGTATTTCTGCAGGGTTTGCCCTTGCTGCTGCTTGATGCGGCACAGATCGCTCATGGCCAGGGGCCGGTCGCGAGTGCCATGGAAGTTGGCGATGAAGCGAGTGCGCATCTCTTCCCAGGAGGAGATCGTGCCAGGAGCTAGGTTGAGGAGCCAGGTGCGGGCCCCGTCCTTGAGCGCCATGGGAAACCAGTTCGCCATAACCCTTTCGTCTCTGTTGGCGGCTTTGATGCATAGCTCGTAGAGCTGTAGGAACTCCGCGGGGTCCGCCGTGCCATCGTAGCGAGGGGGCAGGTCAGGCTTGAACTTGCCTGGCCGTGGCGCATAGCTCGGGGGTGAGGGCACGGCAGCCTGCCATGGCCACCGGCGCCTTTTGCTGGTGCTGGGCTTGTTCCTGGGGATTACCATGCGCCGCCGCTTGGAGCAGCGCGGGGTCTTGGCATGTAGGTGCAGGGATGCGATCTTGGCGCGCCGGCGCTGGGAGCGCGCGAGCACCTTCTTGGGGGCGAGGGATCTCTTGGCAGCTCCTTTCTTGCGGTGCAGGCGCTGGACGCGGAGGGTCTCGCCCTGGGGCTACGCGCCTTGGAGCCAGGGCGCCTTCTTGGGGAGGAGGTGGTGGAGGCACCTCATGATCTTCGCCTCCTGCGCGGAATGGTGGGCCAGGCAGCGAGAGGGACGGCAAGGGAGAGCCCCCTGCGGCGCTGACGAGCTCGGTGATGCGGGCGAGCCAGTCCTCGTAGAGGTCGTCGACGGGGCGGTAGTGCAAGAGCTCTCTCGCCAGGAGCAGCGCGGCGTGCGCGTCCGTGGGGGCGCGACGGGTGTGGGACGACGAAGCGGCTGGTGTCACACCCTAGCTACTTCATGCATTAGAGTGATTGCATCATGTTTAAATTACCAGAAAGAAGAAATGGGGATGATAGAACCCCCAGCACCCCCCTGGAACAACTAGGGTTTACTAAAAACTTTTCCAATGAACCTGAAATGCCCTTCTAAAAAGCCCACCCTTTTTGTCTTGGGTTAAAACCTTTGACAAAAATGGTGCACATTTTTCTCGGACATCTTAAGGTCATTGGAGTAATTCATATAGTACTTGCATTTGGGCATTTAAATGCTATAAAATATTTTAAATGCTCAAATAATCATAAACTAAAATGTTTACTGTTGGATTTATTCTAAGAAGTAGGCATGATTAATTTTATGATTTTTGGAAATGCCCTGGCATTTTTAATAAAGCCCTAAAGTTACAGAAATAATAGAAAATAAATAAAAACGGAAAAGCAGAGAGAGAGAGAGAGAAACCCATCTGGGCCTTCTTACCTGGTGCGCCTGTAGCCCAAGTGGCCGGCCCAGCACGGCCCAGTCCATCTGGCCGTGCCAGTCGTCCCCTTCCTTGGGACAGAAGGACGATGGGCGCGTGCCCGACGCGCGCGCACCGCTGTGCGCCACCTCCTGCTTGCCGCTTCGTCGCCGGACGGGCTGTACGACCTCCACGTCGCGCCCCCGACCCCCTGGACACCTCACACTCCCCCTGCTCTCTCCCTCGCTCCCCCGACGCCAAGGCCGAAGCAGTTGCCGCCGTCTCGCCGCCGTAGCCGTAGCCACCGTCGTCTCTGCACCGCCCTACCATGTCCACGAGCTCCGCCACCCTCCTCTCCATTCTGCAGGATGAGCCCCGAGCGCTCGCGTGCCCCAAAGCCACCGCATCGACCTCGCCCGACTCCGCCACTGCCGGAGACCACCTTCGCCGTCACCATCGCAGCAGGCCGTCCCCGACCTCGCCGTCAGCTCCGTCGCAACCGCCGTGAGCCTAGCTACCTCCCCACCCTCTGTGTTCCCTCTCTCGAGCCCCGTAGCGACTGCACGTAGCTCGCCCGCACGCGCCGCCGCGAGGCTCATTGCCGACGAGGCTCCGGCCACCCAACGGCCACGCCACCTTCTCCACTAGCCCTACCGCACTCCCAGGAACCCAACGCACTAACCCACGCGCCTTTCCATTCCACCTAGCAATGAGTCCTAGCTCACCCGAGCCCCGTAGATGACATCATACGGCGGACGGCAAAGACCCTAGCAATTTTGCCGTCAGCGGCGGACGGCAAAGGCCTGCCATTAGCCACTTAACGAACTGACAGCACAATTATTGCCGTCCGCTCTCTTTGCCGTCCGCCGCGGACGGCACAAGGTCTTTGCCGTCCGCCGCCAGGAAGCAGACGGCAAAGTAGCTGTTTACCGTAGCCTACTTTGCCGGAGCCTTTTGCCATCCGCGGCTGACGGCAAAGGCCTTTGCCGTCCGCTGTTCATGCCTTTCCCGTCCGCCATGGCAGACGGCAAAGTAGCTGATTCCTGTAGTGCTTCTCTGTGGTGGCTAGCTCTATTTATAGAGGCCCTGGGCCTCTCCCCAAATAATGAGTGGGAAGAGCGCCAACAATTGGCCATTTTGAAGGGGAACATCTAGTACAAGTTATCCTGACCAAAGGTGGTCTTCGGCTGCCAAAAACACTGGTGATGACACCGTCTTGGGCTCCACGGTGACCTCCGTCCTGTCGCTCTGCCGGTCTTGGTCTCGTTGCATCGGAACTTTGCCCGATGCCTTAGCCTGTGCTTGCCCCCTTTGCACCAAAGGGGAAACAAGGACACTGCGCAGGCCGACGCCCGCCTGGTCTCGATCGTCATGGCTTGCGTCATGGGCTCCTCGCGAGGTACCCCTGCCTTGATCTCGCCGCCTCCTCGCGAGGCTGCCTGATGAGGCTGCCTCTGAGGGAGCTTTTTGTCGTCCGCCCCGCGAGGCTTGGCGCCTCGCGAGGGTCTTGAGCTTGAGCTGATGAAGATGGGCCGCGCTGGGCCCCCACTTGAGCCACACCGCAGGCCGCAGGTAGGCAAGTCTGGGGACCCCTGTTCCCAGAATGCTGACATAGTTGGATCGTCAAAGTCGACTCCACCAAATCGATAATTATCATCTCATCAAAAGATCGGGACACCCCGCCTCTATCAAGTGGTATCACTTTTCAGGTTGCTCGGTGAGAATTTCCAGTTTTTCCTAGATTAGATTTATTTTCTTACCTATTTTCCAAGAAAAAGCCACAAAAATAAGTTAGATCTATTCATCCTTTGTCCAAGTTAGTCTGAGCCTTTGCATTTTTATTTTCATTTCTTGCATAGTTGAATTATCGGTTGCATCGTCGTGTCGAGTTAGTGGTCTTAGTGTCTAGTTCGTTTAGAGTTTCGAGTTTTGTTCACATTAGTCACGTCGCCGCTGCATCATTATCCCTTCCGCTGTCCACCACCCATCCATCAATTTCCACCACGTGCTACCCATCGTTCATTGTCACAATCATAGTTGAGGTCGTTCACATCTTCGCTAGATCCAATCTACATCTTATCTAGTTTGTCTTGGAAAGAGGGAGAGAAAAAAAGGCAAAGAAAAAAAGAGAGAAAAAAGGCAGAGAAAAAAGTGAAAAAGTAAAAAAATTCAGAAAAAAAGGAGAGTAAGAAAAAAGTGTGAGGAGAAAAAAGAAGAAAAAAACAAAATTCGGATATATCTAGACTCAATCTCGTAGTTGAATTCGGATTGGAATCTGTTTCGTGCATTGTTCAGTAAAACAGCCATAACTTCTTCATACGAAGTCCGTTTTGACTCCGCGACTCAAATGAAAGCTAGCGACGATCCGCATTTAAATAGTTGTAGAAGCTAGTTCAATTTTTCGCACCTCAAAATCGGCTTCTAAATAGGTATTTTTACCCTCTGAAGTTTACGAACAGAACTTATTCTAGTTTTTCAAGCCAATTTTAGAATTTTTTGACTCCTCATATCAACTCGGAATTGAGTCATTTTTTTGCATTGGAAAGCTTGAGTTAGTAGCGTTCTTTGAAAAAAGTTATCAGAGAATTGGCTCAAACTTTTCAAGAGGAAAGTTGGAGAGAGAGTTGTTGTATATCCTGCTTGGCAGTTGTTTTTCATCATTATCTTTACCGCTGTTGTGATTTTCACTTATATCTTGCTGTCCAGAGCTGTTTAGTATTCTTCATTGATGCTAGTTGCTACGTCGTGACCTCATTTGTGTTCTAGGCTCGCGTCTCTAGTCCGGTCTAGCCTAGGACCAGCACAGTATCGTCGATGAGCGTTTATTCAACATTGCATCTCTGAATTGATTATTGCTAATCTTTTGCTACCATATATAGCCAACCCAGCTCCACATATTTCTACACCGTGTATACATACGTTCCCCTGGCAATCGCTTTACACAATCTTCGGAGTTATTTGACACCGCCAGTTGCCTGTCACCACCTGCCGCATGGTAAGAACTTGTAAGATATTGATATTTGCTTTACTGTGAGCACTTTACAACCACATCCTAGTAGTTCATAGGAACATTATTCTCGAATTTTGTTTCTTGTTTCTACTAACCATGACAGGTTCCGGAGATAGAAGTTCTTGGGCGACGAACACATCTTCACCATCACGAGATTTGGGACAACACACACATGCACATGGTCAGGTTATCTCTTTACCATCATTTGAGGGTAGATTTAATCCTGCTATTTATCTAGCTTGGGAGCTTGAAGTAGAACAAGTTTTCACTCACCATGATTTTTCTGAACTTGAGAGAGTACGATCTACCACTAGAGCATTTACTGGTTTTGCTTTTGTTTGGTGGAGTGTACATTGTAAGAAAAACATTGATAACCAACCCACAACTTGGAAAGTTTTGAAAGATGTAGGGTAGAACCCTAATCGCCCGATCTTTCACGAAAGGAGCGGATCCCGCGAAGAACATGAGGAACACAAGGGGGAAAACGAGGGAAAACACAAGAGGAAACGCTAAACCAACACGAATAAGTCACACATGTGTTAGATCCTCGAGAACACAAGGAAAGATACACGATCCACGGACAACTAAGGAAGATGCAAGGGTAGCTGGTCTTCTCCGTGAGGAGGTCTTGAGGTCTTCCCTAAAAGGGGCCTTGAATCCGCTTGGGGGATCTTGTCTGGTGGAATCTCGAATCTCCGAGGAGAAGGTTTCCAAGTGGATGAGCAAAGCTCTCCAACAAAATATGAGCTAACCCTTTGCTAACCCTAGAAAGTTGGACGAGGTGGAGTATATATAGTCTAGCGGGGCGAAGGGGTACATGGGCCGCGGCCCTTAAACTGTGCGCAGACACGGGAGGCCGGACGTCCGAGCGTCGGGCCGGATGTCCGGGCATTCGTGGAGGGCCGGATGTCTGGGCTGTGGAGGCCGGATGTCTGGGTTGGTGAAGCTGGCCATGTCGCTCTCGGGAAGGTGGTGTCCGGATATCCGGGCTCGAGGCCGGATTTCTGGGTCGGGCCGGATGTCCGGGAGGGGGCCGAATGTCCAGGGTTGTAGATGCGTGGCAGCTGGTAGGCTGTTGTGGTCGAAGTCTCCAGCGGCCGGATGTCCGGGATTGGGGCCGGATGTCCGGGTCCTAGAGCTGCCCTCTTCTCCTCTCGGTGTTCCTCTTCATCCGTGAACTTGGGGACTTGTACATCGTCATGTGCATCTTCGGGAGGGTCCTCTTGGTACCTAAGCATGCACAACAACTCGGACTTAGGTATTAGCCATGTCTCATGCATAGAAAGTGGAAGTTCGGAGAGGAGAGAGTTCACCTTATCTTCGATAGCCTTCGCTCGGGCTCTTGTCATTGGTCCAATTGGTGTCGTAGGGGACGTAGGTAGGTCCATGGGGATGACCTTGGGATGCACCGCATCAATGATGAATGGAAAACCTCTTTCAAAACCAAGTTTAGCTTGTATGAGCGGTTAGTCATGCCTATGGGTCTATCGGAAGAACTTGGTACTTTTATGCGTCTTATGAATCATGTTTTTAGCCCTTACATTGGTGTGTTTGTTGTGGTCTACTTCGATGATATCCTTGTTTTTAGCAAGTCTCTCAAAGAGCATGTCACTCATGTCCGAACTGTTTTACAAACTCTTTGAAAAGAGCATCTCTATGCTAATATGGAGAAATGCATTTTTGGCGTTGATAAGCTCGTTTTCTTGGGTTTTGTTGTATCTTCTAAGGTTGTTCATGTTGATGGGTCCAAGATCAATGCTATTAAGACTTGGCCACAACCAAACAATTTGCAACAAGTGCGTAGCTTTCTTGGCCTTGCATGTTTCTATAGTCGCTTTGTGAAAGATTTTAGCACCATTTCTTCGCCTTTGCATGCTTTGAGCAAGAAGAATGCGCCTTTTGTTTGGGGACCATCCCAAGATACCGCTTTCAATGATCTTAAGAATTTGCTTACTCATGCTCCAGTGCTTGCATTACCCAACTTTGACAAACCCTTTGAGATTCATTGCGATGCTAGCGGTAATGGCATAGGAGGTGTGTTAACGCAAGAGAAGCGCCCCATAGCTTACTTTAGTGAGAAACTCTCCGGAGCACAACTCAATTACCCCATCTATGACAAAGAGCTATATTCTTTAGTCCGTGTTTTGCATGAATGGGAACACTATCTTCGCCCCGATGAATTCATCGTTCATACCGATCATGAAACGCTCAAGTATCTTAAGGGCCAAACCAAGTTGAACAAGCGTCATGCTAAATGGAGTGAATTTATTGAGTCTTTTCCTTCTGTCATCAAGTACATTAAAGGTAAGGAAAACATTGTGCGGATGCCCTTTCCCGCATATGCATGCTTGTTTCTCAACTTGAATTGGATGTCATTGGCTTTGAGCATATAAAAGACTTGTATGAACATGATCCTACTTTTGCTCCTCCTTATGCCAAGTGTTTGATGCACACCTCTTGGGAACGCTATTACATCAAACATGGATATCTTATGAGAGCTAACAAGCTTTGCATCCCCGAGTCTTCTCTTCATTTGTTGCTTTTGCAGGAATCTCATCGAGGAGGCTTAACGGGACATTTTGGATGAGACAAGATGTTCGCTGCGCTCTCAAAGAACTACTATTGGCCCAAGATGTTTCACGATATCAACCGCTTCACCAAATGATGCTCTACATGTCGCAAAGCTAAGTCTAAAGCTCAATCCCATGGCCTTTACATGCCTCTCCCAATTCCATATCAACCATGGGAAGACATTAGCATGGATTTTGTACTTGGATTGCCTAGGACTAGAAATGGAAAGGATTCGGTTTTTGTCGTTGTGCACCATTTCTCTAAGATGGCACATTCCATTCCTTGCAACAAGATAGATGATGCTTCACATGTTGCTAATCTCTTTTGTAGGGAAATATTGCATCTACATGGAGTGCCATAGATGATCGTCTCAGACCGCGATGTCAAGTTCCTTAGCTACTTTTGAAAGACCATATGTGCCAAGCTCGAAATCAAGCAACTCTTCTCCATGGCGTATCATCCACAAACCGACGGCCAAAGGGAGGTGACCAACCGCACACTCTCCGGTCTACTTCGAGTACTCATCAAGAAGAACATCAAGGAGTGTGAGCAGTGCCTACCTACCGCCGAGTTCGCCTACAACTGGGCAAGACACTCAACAACCAGCAAGTTACCCTTTGAGGTCATCTACGGATTCAACCCATTGTGACCATTGGACATCCTCCCTCTACCACTACAAGAGTGCATCAATTTGGACGCAAGTGCACGTGTGAATCATCTCAAGAAGGTGCATAAAGATACGAGGCAAACCATCAAGCGCCAAGTACAACGCCTTGTGACCAAGCTCAACTTCAATAAACAACCTATGGTATTCAACATTGGAGATCTCGTTTGGCTACACGTTCGCAAGGACCGCTTTCCCCAAGAACGCAAGCCCAAACTTCGACCAAGAGTGGATGGACCCTTCAAGGTGCTTGCACGCTACAACGAGAATGCTTACAAGATCGACCTCCCGCGTGACAAGTACAATGTGAGCGATATCTTCAATGTCAAGGACCTCTCTCCCTTCCATGGTGATGAAGAATTCGATCCGAGGACAGATCTTCCCCAAGGGAGGGGAGATGATGCGGAGCATCCCAAGGTCATCCCCATGGACCTACCATCGCCTCACCAAGTGCCCAGCGGACCCATGACACAAGCATGTGCAAGACCTCTTGAAACCGAGGTGACATCTCTCCTCTCACACTTCCACTTCGATACACATGAGACATGGCTACTACCTCAAACAGAGACATTGTGCATACTCAGGTATCTAGGAGTTGGCCGTGAAGAAGCTAAGGAGCAAGTAGAAGAAGAAGAGGAAGATGGACGTGAAGACGGAGAAGAAGAAGAACTGGTCGAAGTCCCCAGGCTCCGGACGACGGACGAACCCCGGACGTCCGACAACCTCCAGGCTCTGGATGTCCTGCCCCCTTCGGACGATCGACGCTTCCACACCCGAGCCAAAAACCACGGACACCGACCGGACGTCCGACCGAAGACCACCCGAGCCGAATTTACGGACGTCCGACAGGCACCGGACGTCCGAACACTCACGCGCCTCCAGACGACCGGTGACTCCCGGACGTCCGACGCCTGTGCGCTGCCATGTGTCGGGACGCAGCCCATGTACCCCCTCCCCCCACTACGCCCGCTTTTGCACTAAGACTATATATAGACTTCCTATTCCTCCTAGCTAGGGTTAGCATTGGTTTAGCTCATATTTTGAGATAGAGCATTGCTCATCCACATCGGATCTACTGACCGCGGCCTCTACAGGGAAGATCCCTTTAGATTCAAGACCTCCTTGCGGAGAAGAACATCAAGACCCCCTCTTGGGCGGCCCCATCAAGACCTCCTCACGGAGAAGACCATTACCTTTTGTATCGTCCCAAGTTAACCGTGGATCATGTGATTTCCTATGTACTCGAGGATCTAGCACATGTGTGACTATTTCTTGTTGGTTTAGTGGTTCTCTTGTGTTTCCCCGTGTTTTCCCTCGTTTCAATCCTCGTTTTCTTCGTGTTCATCGCGGGATCCGCTCCTTTCGTGAAAGATCGGCCGATTAGGGTTCCACCCAACATCAATTTGCTTATAATCGTTCATTGCATTCTACTACTAAGATGTGCCCTTTCGAAATTGTGTATGGTTTCCTACCTCATGCACCTATTGATTTGTTGCTTCTTCCATCTTCGGAGAAGATTAATTTTGATGCTAAAGAATGTGTTGAATTGATTTTAAAAATGCATGAGGTAACTAAGGAAAACATTGAGCATATGAATGCTAAATATAAACTTGCTGGAGATAAGGGTATGAAACATGTTGTGTTTGCAATTGGAGATCTTGTTTGGTTACATTTGTGTAAGGATAGATTTCCTAAGTTGCACAAATCAAAGCTAATGCAACGTGCTGATGGTCCTTTCAAGGTGTTAGAGAAAATAAATGATAATGCATATAAACTTGTGCTGCCTGCAGATTTTGGGGTTAGTCCCACTTTTAACATTGCAGATTTGAAGCGTTATTTGGGTGTAGAAGATGAGCTTCCGTCGAGGACGACTTCATTTCAAGGAGGGGAGGATGATGAGCACATCAATACCATTGTTACAACCACATCCCCTGCTGCTATGCATACTGGACCAATTACTAGAGCTCGTGCACGTCAATTAAATTATCAGGTACTTTCGTTTCTTTGTAATGATTCTAATGTTCATGACAATATGATGTTGCCCAAATTGGATACATTTGTTTTGCTTACAAATGAAGGGCCTGGCATAGATAAGAGGGATGAACACTGGAGCAAGACCAAGCATGGAGATGATGGCATGCACAAGGGGATCAAGAACGGAGTTACAAGTGATGATTTCAGTACTTTGAAGCCACCATAAGGGGTGCATGAAGCCTTGGGCAAAATATACAAGATGCCACTTCATAAATTTCGTCTAGAGACTATTCTAGGTGTTGCGTCACCTTATTATTGGGCCAGGCCCATGTATTTTCAAAATACTTAAGTATAGGCTGTTTTAGAGTCCATATGTGTGGGGAAACAAGAGTTAGGGTTGGTTTCGGACCACTCCTCCAAGGGCCACGAAATTCCCCCCTCTTCCTCCATTTATACAGCCCCTAGGGCATCGCTTAGACTTTGGGTTTTGTTTAGATTAAAAGTTCGCCATAGCTGTAACTTTGAGTACTTCGTTTATGTCTAGCGAGGAGACCAAGACGTCACAGAACCCCATCTTCATTAATAAAGCTTTCCTCTTTTATTCACAATATCTAGATTGCAATCTCACTTTCTTGCTTGTTCTTCGTTTGCTCGCAGGAAATAGACCCTCTTGGTCAGGTTGATCGTGCTCCGGCGTGGTCACTAACCCTCGGAAGTTGGTTTAGCGATTGCTAAGGCGCGACGTCTTCGCACGTTCGTAGTCGGATCATCAAAGCGGACTCCCACAGAAAACGATATCTATCTCATCGAAACATCGGGACCCCTTCGCCTCTATCATGTTTTGTTCCACTCATGCCGCCCTAATTTCCGTCATACCGGTGTTATGTTCCTTGATTTTGCGTCCCTAACACGATGAGGGTTTATGGGACCCTCTTGACAGTTCACTTTGAATAAAACTCTTCCAGTAAGGCCCAATATTGGTTTTACCATTTGCCTAATAACAACTAAAACTTGCATAGGGACCCGCCAACACCTGACGTCTCTTAATCAAAGCCCCTAGGCCAGTGCTCATCATGAGTGTTGGTCCACCTACCTAGCAGTCGCCGGTGCCACCTTAGGGAAACTCGAGGTATTTGGCTATCATCCACTTAGCATAGACGGTGTTGTCCTCAGAATGAGATACACGCGGCTCCTATCGGGGTATCGACGCACCGGGTGGTCTTGCTGGTTTTTTGTTTTACCATTGTTGAAATTTCTTGTGCACTGGGATTCCGAGTTTGATCGAATGTCCCACGATGGAGGATTGTCTCCGTAGATCGTGATCTTGTCATGGGCTAAGTTGGGACACCCCTGCAGGGTTTAAACTTTTGAGAGCCATGCCCGCGGTTATGTGGCAGATGGGAAATTGTTAATATCCGGTTGTAGTGGACTTCAACTATACTCAATTAAAATACACCAACTGCATGTGTAACCTTGACTGTCTCTTTTCGAGTGAGTTCAGGAAGAGAACATAGTTGGGTTATGTTTGAACGTAAGTAGTTCAGGATCACTTCTTGATCATTACTAGTTTGTGACGGTTTGCGTAGATTCTCATCTTACTCTTCGAATCGTAGTTAGCCACAATACCATGCTTAGCTGCTTGCTGCAACCTCACCACTTATCCATTCCATACCCATTAAGCTTTGCTAGTTTTGATACCCATGGTAATGGGATTGATGAGTCCTCGTGGCTCACAGATTACTACAACAACAGTTGCAGGTACAGGTAATGCGATGCTCTTTCGTGAGAGTGATGCTTGCTTGTTTGGAATTCTTCCTCTTCTTCTTCTTCGATCAAGGGATAGGTTCTGGGTCGGGGAGCCTAGGATTAGCAGGGTGGATGTTGTTCTTGTTTTTTGTTTGATTTCATCCGTAGTCGGATCCTGCTTTTCTGTATGATGATTGTTATTTATTGATGAACTATTGTATTCATGATGTAGCTTGTGGCGATTGTAAGTCTTTATCTTGTATTCTCATCTATTCAGTACATGGTATGTTGTAATGATACCTACCTTACTATGCGCTCGAAATGCGGTTGTGCCCCAATCATGAATTAATCACGTGATTGGGATGCTACAAGTTGGTATCATAGCCTTATCGACCTTAGGAGCCCCCTTGATTGATCGAACCGCTGTCGTTGTTGAGTCTAGAAGAAAACTATTTTGAAACTAGTTATATATCGGAGAGTAGGAATTCTTTTTACTCCTTACCCCTTTCGTCGCTCTGGTGAGGACTCGTGACATAGGTGTTTTCCCACTCTTCTATCCTTTTTCACTCAATTTTTTTAGGATCACGCCCGTATTGTTGGATCATTGCGATATCATTGTGACGGGGATTCTATCTTGGTGCCTCCTGTCATTTAGGGGTTGTGGCAGTGTCCTGGGGAGTTGAGCTCCAAGGTGTTTTTGTCACAGTGCTTATCGTTTAAGTTCAAGAATACCAGAGGTCACCGACATTGAAAGCGCTTCTATACTCTTTGCGGTGAGAGTAGTTTGACGACACCCTGTACTGGGGAGAGCGATCAGATGTATTTCCACATCTAGTATGTCAAATGTTTTCGAAGGTCTGAGGTACACGATTTACGAGGTTTTCTTGGTTATGTGCTGACAGATGGATACAGTTGGAGTGTGGGATTTGTTAGTTGTGTGAGATATTTGTGCCTCCCTATATCCCCAACACCAGATTCCATAACCAGAAAGTTTCAGGAGTTAATAGGTGGGAATTCAAGTAGTTACCTAGGTTTATCCTTCCAACAAATGCATGAGGGCTATGCATTTGTTCCAACTTATTTCCCAAGCCAATCCTTTGTTTTGTTTTGAGTTGTGGTATTCGAGTTGCTTCAATGTCAAGTGTTGATTCCATACCTTTTCCTAAGTGGTGTTCTCATATTTCTTTGGGAATACTAATCCTTCTTGATCATCAAGATTGTCATGTCAATCCTTTTCAACCGGTGTGCTTCTCTTCAAGTTAATCATATCCTTTCAATTTCTGCTAGATCAATAATCAGTTCTTCACAACGGTGTTTGTTTCATCTATCCCAAGATGCCTTTGTTTTCCGCCCTCCCACCCTTTTTCCTTGCAGAGTCAGACATCTCAATCAAGTATCCAATTTATTCACGTGAAGCCTCTACATTCTTTTCCTTCAATATTTTAATCATTGATTTCTCGTGAAGATGCTCAGGACCTACAAGTTTTTTTTCATTCTTCGTTCTTGTTTCTTCTTCGGTGGACTAAATTCAAGCCTTGTTGGTCATATCCCTTTCCATGTTTCAAGTGCTTTCCCACACCGGTGCATCTCTTAATCATTCACCTCTCGATTTCCATTTGTTCCGGAGTGCTGAAGATATCTCGAAAGATTCGTGCTTCTATTCTAGATCTGTTCAAGCTATCTCGAGGTTGTTATCTCATTCAAGCCATTTAATTCAACCGGTGCAATCTCTCTTTCAAGCAACCATTTCAATGGTGTATCTTTGAGTGGGCCCTAACCCACAGGTCTTTCTCCAGGATCTTACCTGACTCTTCTAATTTTTTTATTTCTAGAGCTATTCTCAAATTCTTTTCAAAGTTTGACGTAAGAATGGATCTCCATCAGTCTTATGCCTTGTCCAAGACCGCTTTTCAATTATCTTCATCTTTGGCTCAACCTTTTATCTTTTCATTCATCCGGAGTGTCTCAACAATTTGGTGGCATTTCTCCCTCGTCATTCTCACATTTGAAGACCGAAGAAGAGTTCCTCTTAAATCCTTACCAGTTCTTCCAAAGATGGGTAGTTCAAGATTGATGCCATCCTCTCATAATTGTTTTTGATTGAGAGAATTCTTTTCATACCCATCAGGCGCATTTCAGTAGTTGCTTTCCTTTCTCGATCATCCAAAGGCCATCACTTCGAAAGGTTTATTCGTTCTCAACATTCAGCTCTCATTACCAAATCCTATCAGTGAGTCATTCAAGATTTTCCCAAGTTTGCACTATATATCTCCTCAATCCTTTTCAAGAGCAATAAGTTGCATGCAAAATCCCTTTGTCATCAAATAAATTTGATGAGGATAAGCATAACGTAATTATTATTCTCATTTCATCGTGGTCAAGTAATTCTTTTCTTCAGAGATTGTTCTTGATGAATAATCTCTCGGTTGTAAGTTGTTCATATTTTCTTATCCGGAGTTCCAAGTTTTGTCTCGCTTCTCTCATCGCGAAGTTCCATCTAAATCATTGCAAGGCTTCATCTTGTTCTTTTCAATTTTGCTTTTGTTTGATCATTCTTTTATTACCGGAGTTCTCATGAAGGCTCAACATGGTGGTTCGTCAAGGATTCCTTTCATTCTTCAATTGTTCTTCAAGATTTCTCTCGGAGTTAAGATCCGCCAAGCTATACTCTAAAATAAACATGGTGTTCAACACATGTCTTGTTTTGAGGAGTTCAAGCATTCGTCATCTTCCATTCCGAAGTGCGGTTCTTTCTCTCTTATCTTTTGAGGTGGTGCTATGTCATTATTGACAATTTCCCTTCGTGATTCAAGTTGTCAAGAATGAGATATTTTTAAACCCACCATTTTCAATTCGTTCATGAGAACTTTTCAACCCAACAATTTCTTCGTTGTTGTTATCTCGGTATAGATTTCACTTAAAGCCTTCCCTAAGGAATGTTGCTAATTTTGGCGTCTTTCTATAATCCAAGTTTCCTCCTATTCTCCCGATGACAGAAGTTTTCATCTCTTCGTTGTTCTCAAGCAAGCAATTCATCCCGTTAGTGGCAGAATTTCACCTCAAGCTTTGACATGTTTTCCATAAGCCCACAACAAGCTTATTCTTTTCATTGTTCATTTTCCAACAACTTCGTTCGGTCCTTCTTTGCAAGGATGCTTTTCAAATTCAATTGTGGGAGAAGTTGTCATTTCCTTCTCCGTTCTCTTATTCCGATGATCTACCTTCTATTCTTTCGTTCCGGAGGCATGGTGATGTTGCTCTTTTGTCAAGATCATGTTCTTTTCCATGTTTATCCATTTAACCAGGGTGTTGTGTCATCTCTTCAATTTCCTTTTATCTTATCAAGTCTTGCCCCTCTTTTCAGTCGAAGTGCTGCCGAATTCTTATTTCCTTACTTCTCTTCGACCAAAGTGGGTTCAAAGTCCATATTGTTCCTTGACCTCTTGGTTATTGTCATATTCCATGTTCCTCTTTGCTAACGGAGTGTTTGCAATCCCCTTCATGTCCATTATATTCTTTCTTTCGATTTGTTCAACCTGTCAAGGCTCGTGGTTTCACTTGTTTGTCAAAGAAGCAACTTAGTTACCTCTTCCTCTTTCGCTTCTCTCTGGTGCCATCCCTACATCTTGGGGCGAGATCTCTTGTAAGTGGAGGAGTGTTATGGCGACCCGAGACCAATGCTCCAGACGCCTTCCATGTTTTTCATTGTTGTCCTGTGTTTCATTTGTTTGTTGCATTCATCATGTCATCATTTGCATTGCATCGGCACTCCGTTACCGTCATCTTTGTAAAACTTGCATCTATTGGTAGCGCTGCTTCCCGTTTGTCTTTGTTGACCTTCTCGGACCACATGCAACCTGGATCTTTGTTCCCTCACTTGCACACGTCCTCCTCACATCTCTGCACAGCCCACTTTTCCCCTCCTTGCAACTTGTCCGAAAACTTCCTTGAACCGCTTGGTCATTACCGATGGGTCCAGATCATCCCCAAACATCCCTAAAATATCTTCGGTTTATTTATTGAACTCCCCTAGTCTATTCTTCCCATCCGTCCGATTTAAATCGGATGTCCCAAAATTCTCCTCATTTCACTATATATATAGACCACCCCATAACCAAATAAGTGCAAAACCCTAAATCCTAGGATATTTGTCCCTGCCGCCGCCGCACTCATCTCCCACCTTGGGATCCCCATCGCTCCAACCAAAGCACTCCCCTGCCTTCCCGATCCTTCCATCGATCCACCCATCCAGCCTCACCGCCTCCATGCCCGAGCCCCAACCAGCCACGGAGGGGATCAAGCACTGATGAGGACATGACTACCTTGGATACGACAAAAAATATTGCATACATGTATATTTGTGAGGTGATTTCTAATGCAAACTATGCAATGATTTATTTATGTCATCCCAGACAAAAATACTTCACAAACTTTTGTGCCATGTCTAATTGCAGGTGTATGGGACATTTGTACAATCCACATATGAAGATAAGGGAAAATAGAAGTTTAGGTGCTGTTCAAAAAGTCCTCTCACGTCACTTTTGGGCCAAGAGAAGATAGAGTCCAAGTCTCTCACATTCTGGATTGAGATTCGGACCGCACAGACATACGTGACTCAAAACGCCAACAACTTTTTCATACGGACTCCGAATTGGGTGATTGTTTTTTTTTGAAAGTAGATTTCGTGATTTTTCCATCACAATTGGATTCCTCTTCAAAAATCATTCGGAGCTTTGAGTTATGGACGAAACAATCTGACGTTGCAGCAGAATCCGAGTCAAACTAAAAGCCCAAAGGTGTTGCATCACCTCCACTTGGGCCCATGAGCCTTGTACGACCTAGGGTTAGTTTTAGGCTGCCTTGGGACGTCCTCCCACCTACTTGGCCGCCACCCCTTGCTCCTATATAAGTAGATCCATCTGGTAGCTTTTTCCTTGGGATTTGTTTAGTTAAAAGTTAGCCATTGCAACTTCATGTACTTCGTTTTTGTCCAACGACCAGACCAAGACCGCTTACGGATCCCCACCATTATAAATACTTCATATATATTCGCAATATTCAGATGGCTTTATCATATTCTTGCTCGTTCTTCGATTGCTTGCAGGAATAGACCTTGGTGGTCAGGCCGACCGTGCTTCCGGCATTGTCAGTAACCTCAGGAGATTGGTTTAGCGATTGCTAAGGCGCAACATCGTGCACGTTTGTAGTTCGATCGTTAAAGTCATCTCGACCAAATCGATAGTTATCATCTCATCGAAAGATCAGGACACCCTCGCCTCTATCAAGTGGTATCAGTTTTCACGTTGCTCAGTGAGAATTTGTAGTTATTCCTAGATTAGATTTATTTTCTTACCTATTGTCCAAGAAAAAGCCACAAAAAAGTTAGATCTATTCATCCTTTGTCCAAGCCAGTCTGAGCCTTTGCAATTTTCTTTTCATTGCTTGCATAGTGGAATTATCGGTTGCATTGTCGTGTCTAGTTACTGGTTTTAGTGTCTAGTTCGTTTAGAGTTTCGAGTTCTATTCACATTAGTCACGCCGCCGCTGCATCGTTATCCCTTCCGCTGTCCACCACCCATCCATCAATTTCCACCACATGCTACCCACCGTTCATTGTCATAATCATAGTTGAGATTATTCACATCTTCGTTTGATCCAATCTACATCTTATCTAGTTTGTTTTGGAAAAAGAGAGAGAGGAAAAAAAGAGGGAGAGAAAAAACAAGAGAAAAAAAAAGAAAAAAAGTCAGAGAAAAAAAGAGAAAGAAAAATAAAAAAAAGTGTGAGGAAAAAATGAGAGAAGAAAGAAAAATAAAATTCGGATCTATATGGACTCAATCTCGTAGTTGAATTCGGATTGGAATCTGTTTCGTGCACTGTTCAGTAAAACATGCATAACTTCCTCATACGAAGTCCGTTTTGGCTCCGTAAGTACTCAAATGAAAGATAGCGACGAGCCGCATCTAAATAGTTGCAGAAGCAATTTCAATATTTGGCACCTCAAAATCGGCTTCTAAATAGGTCTTTTTGCCCTCTGAAGATCACGAAAACAGCTTATTCCAGCTTTTCAGGCCAGTTTTAGAACTTTTTGACTCCTCATATCAACTCGGAATTGAGTGATTCCTTTTGTGTTTGAAAGCTTGAGTCAATACCATTCTTGAAAAAAATTCAAAAAAATTGGCACAAACTTTTCCATAGGAAAGTTGGAGACAAAGTTATTGATATATCATGTTTGGCTATTGTTTCACATCATTATCTTTACGGCTATTGTGATCTTCACTTATATTTTGTTGTCCACAGCTACTTCATATCCTTTATTGATGCTAATTGTGCTACGGCATGACATTGTTAATGTTCTCAGCTCGCATACCTTGGATGCGACCAAAAATATTGCATACATGTATATTTGTGAGGTGATTTCTAATGCAAACTATGCAATGATTTATTTATGTCATCCAGGATAAAAATACTTCACAAACTTTTGGACCATGTGTAATTGCAGGTGTATGGAACATTTGTAAAATACACATATGAAGATAAGGGAAATAGAGAAGTTTAGGTGCTGTTCAAAAAGTCCTCTCACGTCACTTTTGGGCCAAGAGAAGATAAAGTGCAAGTCTCTCACGTTCTGGATTCAGATTCGGACTGCACAGACATACCTGTCTCAAAATGCCAACAACTTTTTCATACGGACTCCGAATTGGGTGATTCTTTTTTTGTTTGAAAGTAGATTTCGTGCTCTTTCCAACACATTTGGATTAACCTTCAAATTTGTCTGGAGCATTGAGTTATGGACGAAACAATCTGATGTTGCAGCAGAATCCGAGTCAAACTACAAGCCAAAGGTGTTCCATCAGCTATACATGGGCCCATGAGCCTTGTACGACCTAGGGTTAGTGTTAGGCTGCCTTGGGATGTCCTCCCACCTCCTTGCCCGCCACCTCTTGCTCCTATATAAGTAGATCCATCTAGTAGCTTTTTCCTTGGGATTTGTTTAGTTAAAAGTTAGCCATTGCAACTTCGTGTACTTCGTTTGTCTCCAACGACCAGACCAAGACCGCTTACGGATCCCCACCATTATAAATACTTCATATATATTTGCAATATTCAGATTGCTTTACCATATTCTTGCTAGTTCTTCGATTGCTTGTAGGAATAGACCTTCATGGTCAGGCTGACCGTGCTTCCGGCATCGTCAGTAACCTCAGGAGATTTGTTTAGTGATTGTTAAGGCGCAACATCATGCACGTTTATAGGTCGATCGTCAAAGTCGTCTCCACCAAATCGATAGTTATCATCTCATCAATAGATCGGGAAACCCTCGCCTCTATCAAGCGCGCTCCTCCCTGTTGCTCCTCCCCTCCATGGCGCCGCCGCTAGCGCACCCAGCCCCTGGACCGCGCCCCGTCTTCCTTGTCGGACTATGACCAGGCCGTCTTGCATCTTACCGTGCTCCTCCCATTTCCATCTCTCATCTCCCTGCCTATCTCTCTTTCTGTGAGCAAGGAGCCAGCCATGGACAACCGCAACAGCGACCCCCATGGACGCCCATGCGAGCTTCCAATTGATGCCGCCTCCTCAAGCTCTCCTTCGGCCAGATCCGGATTGCCCTGCGGGATCCACGCCATCGCCTCCGTTTCAAGCCCAGCCTCATCAAGTTCTCGCATCGCCCGGTTGCTGCTATGCTTCATCCTCGACGCCCGCTTGTTGATGATGACATAAATACCATTGTTACACCCATAGCCCATGTTGCTATACATACTGGACCAATTACTAGAGCTTGTGCACACCAATTGAATTATCAGGTACTTTCGTTTCTTGGTAATGATTCTAATGTTCATGAGAATATGATGCTACCTAAATTATGTACATTTGTTTTTCTTACAAATGAAGGGCCTAGTTTGGACAAGAAAGATGAACCTTGGAGCAAGTTCAAGCATGGAGATGATGGCATGCGCAAGGGGATCAAGAACAGAGTTACAAGTGATGATTTCAGGACATTGAAGCCACCATGAGGAGTGCATGAAGCTTTGGACGAAATATACAAGATGCCTCTTCATAAATTTCATCTAGAGACTATTCTAGGTGCTGCGTCACCTTATTATTGGGCTAGGCCCATGTATTTTTGAAATACATAAGTATAGGCTGTTTTTAGAGTCCGTATGTGTGGGGAAACAAGAGTTAGGGTTGGTTTCGGACCCCTCCTCCAAGGGCCACGAAATTCCCCACCTATTCTTCAATACATTGAGCCCTTAGGGCGTCGTTTAGACTTTGGGTTTTGTTTAGATTAAAAGTTCGCCCTAGCTGCAACTTCGCGTACTTCGTTTGTGTCCAACGACCAGACCGAGACGTCACAAAACCCCACCTTCATTAATAAAGATTTCCACTTTTATTCGTAATATCCAGATTGCAATCTTGCTTTCTTGCTTGTTCTTCGTTTGCTCGCAGGAAATAGACCCTCGTGGTTAGGTTGATCGTGCTCCGGCGTGGTCAGTAACCCTCAGAAGTTGGTTTAGCGATTGCTAAGGCGATACGTCTTCGCACGTTCGTAGTCGGATAGTCAAAGTCGACTCCCACATAAAATGATATCTATCTCATCAAAACATCGAAACACCTTCGCCACTATCAAGTGGTATCAGATTTCCATGTTGCTCGCTCAGATTTTACAGTTTTTCGTAGTTTAGATCGAGTCTGTTCTTCATCTATACCAATATAAAAAGACTCAAATGGGTAGATCCAAACCATCTCGACTGACAAATCATGTCATCTAGCGGTTCAAATTGCTTCAAAATTGAGCACCAAACACGTTTAACGCTCTAATTACCCACCACTGCCATTGGTTATAAACATGTTTTGACTCAACGATATCCCTTGAAATCTGTCATGTAATTAATATACTACCGTTCCCGCGAAAAGTAATTGATATCTTACCTAATACCAATGTGCAACAGATATATCTTACCTAATATAATGTGCAATAAATATTGTACCTAATATAAACGTGCATTGCACATACATTATTACTAGTACCTACAGTCCATGAAAAAACCAAAAAAATTTTAGGGTTAGTTCATCATATCCGAACCAGTCTAAGCCTTTGCATAGTCTTTTTAGTATTTTGCTTTGTTGAGTTTGTGGTTGCATCATCGTGTCTAGTCGCTGGTCTTAGTGTCCAGTCCTTTAGAGTTTCGAGTTCTGTTCACAAGTAGTCACGCCACCGCCGCATCATCATCATCACCGCTGACCTATACCACCATCGTCGTCACCGCTTCCATATACCACCATCGTCATCACCGCGGCCATATACCAGCATTGTCATCGCCGCTGCCATATACCACATATCCACCGCCATCACGATAATCCGAGTCCACCTCCATCACAGATTCTCCACTAGTTCGTGTTCCACCGCCCTACATATATTCGCCACCAGTCCGAGTTCCACAAGATTCATCTCTGCTACCAGTCCTAGTCCGAGTCCAGTATTTGTTGCCTTGCTTTCGAGTTCCAGATCACGCGATACTTTGAGTCGTGACAGAGTAGGACTCCCGAGATTTCGTGCTACCCGCAGTAGAAAAAATAGTTCCAGTTTCATAAAAAAAATAAGTCTGGAAAATTCTGGCTAGGCAGTTTTTAGACCATTTGTAGACTTTTTTGAAAAAAATTGTGGAGCAAAAAAAAGAGGAAAAAAGTGAAAAAAAAGAAAAAAAAAATCAGAGCGTGCTCCTCCCTTGTTTCCGTGCAGCGTCGTGATTAGTGTTCTAGGCTCACGTCTTTAGCACGGTCTAGCCTAGGACCAGCACAGTACCATCGTTGAGCGTTTATTCAACTTTATTGCATCTCTGAATTGATTATTACTGACACTTTTTGCTACCATATTATAAGCCTTCCCAGCTCCACATATATCTATGACGTGCGTTCGACTCTCCCTAGTAATCACTCTATCTAAGCTTTGAGAGTTTTGACTATGATGGTTGCCGATCACCGCCTGCTGCTGGGTAAGAACTGGTAAGAATTTGAGATTTGCTTGACAGATTTGTGACATGCAGAAGACGTTCGAAAAAAGCTCGATAACAAGTTCAATGAATTGCTCACGCGTCTTCCATGACCACCACCGGCTGCACCTAACGCACCTCCACAACAACAACAACAATGACAACAACAACAATGATGACTACCTCCACGTCATGAAACAGCCCTCCGCCGAGCGAGCCATCTCCCTCTTGTGTCTGGCCAAACTGTTGGTGCTGCTGTTGATACTTCTGTGGTTCCTGCTGCTGATGCAAAGGAGGATGATTTTGCAGGAGATTACAAGGATGAGGTTGATCAAAATCAGAACTACGTGCAACCACTAGCACCACAACCACCAGGTCGTCCACATGCAAATAATGGCAATTGTAGGGCTCCCCCTCAAGTATGAGATAATGACCATCTCCCTAAACTGAAATTGAATATTCCACCATTTGACGGTAGATATGTTCCTGATATATATCTTACTTGGGAGATAGAAACTGAACAACGATTTACATGTTTACAATATCCTGAGGAGAGACGTGTTCCTGCTGCTGTTGGTGCTTTCACTAGCTTCGCATATGTTTGGTGGTCTGAACATTATAGATTATATCCTATTCCAGCTACTTGGGCTGCTTTGAAAATAGCTATGCGTACTCGTTGGGTTCCACCATATTATCAACATGATTACTTCAAAAATTGCAGCGTTTAAGACAAGGAAAAAATTATGTAGAAGAATATTATCAGGAATTACAAACTGGCATGTTTACATGTGGTATTGTTGAGGAGAATGAAGCTATGCTTGCACGTTTTATGGGTGGATGGAATAGAGAGATTCAGACCATTCTAGAGTATAAGGAGTATAAAAATAACACTCATTTATTCTACCTTGCTCATAAAGCTGAACGTGAAGTGCAGGATCGATAGGCATTGGCGTGAACTAATTTTTCTGTAGGTCGATCTTCATCATGGACACCACGTGCATCCTCTACTTCCACTAGACCAGCACCTCCATCAAGTGCCACCTCCAGCCGTGATACAAGAAAGCAAGCACAACCACCACTATCTGCCAAGAGCACACCTGCTGGGCCTGCGCAGAGCTCTTCTTCTTCCATGGCATCAACAGGCACAGAAGTGATATTATCTTTCGTCGTTGTAAGGGAAGAGGACATTCTGCGAGAGAATGCAAATCTCAGCGTGTGATGATTGTTACTGAGGATGGTGGGTAAGAGTCCGCTAGTGACTATGATGAGGAGACTTTGGCTCTTATTACACATGAAGAACACGGTGGAGATGATTCTGATCATGAGATGCAATACATGGCTACTGAAGATGCTGACAGTTATGAATGTTTAGTTGATCAACGTGTTTTGAGTGTGGAGGTTACACAAGCTGAGCAAAATCAGAGGCATAATTTGTTCCATACAAAGGGAGTTGTGAAGGAACGTTCTATTCGCGTCATCATAGATGGCGGGAGCTGCAATAACTTGGCTAGCATGGAGATGGTGGAGAAGCTATCTCTCACCACAAGACCACATCCACATCCTTACTACATCCAATGGTTCAACAACAGTGGCAAGGTTAAGGTAACACGTACCGTTCATGTGCATTTTACTATCTCAACATATGATGACTATGTTGATTGTGATGTGGTACCTATGCAAGCATGTTCCTTATTACTTGGTAGACCATGGCAATTTGATAAAAATTATGTACACCATGGTAGACCCAATCAGTATACTCCTATTCATAAGGATAAAAATACTACTTTGCTTCCTATGACTCATGATTCCATTTTGAAAGATGATATTAATAGAGCTAATAAAGCAAAACAGGAGAAAAATAAGAGTGAAATTCAGATTGTGGCAAAAGAATTTGAGCAACAAATGAAGCCTAATAATAAACCATCTAGTGTTGCTTCAGAAATTAAATTGAAAAGTGCATGTTTACTTGCCACCAAATCTGATATTGATGATCTAGATTTTAGCAAATCTATTTGCTATGCTTTTGTGTGCAAAGAGGCATTATTTTCATTCGAGGACGTGCCTTCCTCTTTGCCTCCTGCTGTCACTAACATTTTGCGGGAGTTCGCTGACGTCTTTCCACTAGACGTGCCACCGGGATTACCACCTATTCGAGGGATTGAGCATCAAATTCACTTAATTCCCGGTGCATCATTACCCAACCGTGCACCATACCGTACCAATCCAGAGGAGACGAAGGAGATTATGCGTTAAGTACAAGAAGTGCTCGACAAATGTTACATACGCGAATCCCTTAGTCCTTGTGTTGTTCCTATCATTTTAGTGCCAAAAAAGGATGGTACGTCGCGTATGTGCATTGATTGTAGAGGCATTAATAATATTACTATTCGCTATCGTCATCCTATTCCTAGGCTAGATGATATGCTTGATGAATTGAGTGGCTCTACAATATTCTCCAAATCTGACTTGCGTAGTGGATACCATCAAATTCGTATGAAATTGGGAGATGAATGGAAAACAACATTTAAAACTATGTTTGGATTATATGAGTGGTTAGTCATGCCTTTTGGGTTAACTAATGCACCAAGTACTTTCATGAGATTAATGAATGAAGTTTTACGTGCTTTCATTGGACGATTTGTGGTAGTCTATTTTGACGATATACTGATTTATAGCATTTGGAGGAACATTTGGAACATTTACGTGCTGTTTTTATTGCTCTACATGATGCACATTTGTTTGGTAACCTTGGAAAGTTCACCTTTTGCACCGACCGAGTATCTTTTCTTGGCTATGTTGTTACTCCACACGGAATTGAAGTTGGTAAAGCCAAGATTGAAGCTATTGAGAGTTGGCCGCAGCCCAAAACGGTCACACAAGTGAGGAGTTTCCTTGGCCTCGCTGGTTTCTATAGGCGTTTTGTGAGAGATTTCAGCACTATTCCTGCACCTCTCAATGAGCTTACAAAGAAGGATGTGCCTTTTGTTTGGGGTACCGCACAGGAAGAAGCCTTCACGGTATTGAAAGATAAGTTGACACATGCTCCTTTACTCCAACTTCCTTATTTTAATAAGACTTTTGAGCTTGAATGTGATGCTAGTGGAATTGGATTAGGAGGTGTGTTATTACAAGATGGAAAACCTGTTGCATACTTTTCTAAAAAGTTGAGTGGGCCTAGTCTAAACTATTCTACTTATGATAAAGAATTATATGCTCTTGTTCGGACCTTAGAAACATGGGTCACTTTAGAAATTTGTTATACATTCTGATCATGAATCTTTGAAACACATTAGAAGTCAAGAAAAACTGAACAGTAGACATGCTAAATGGGTTAAATTCATTGAGACTTTCCCTTATGTCATTAAACATAAGAAGGGTAAAGAAAATGTTATTGCTGATGCATTGTCTCGTCGTTATACTATGCTTTCACAACTTGACTTCAAAATATTTGGTTTGGAGACCATCGAAGATCAATATGTGCATGATGCTGAATTTAAAGATGTATTGCAGAATTGTAAGGAAGGGAGAACTTGGAACAAATTCGCTCTTAATGATGGATTTGTGTTTCGTGCTAACAAGCTATGCGTTCCAGCTAGCTCTGTTCATCTTTTGTTGTTGCAGGAGGCGCATGGAGGAGGATTAATGGGACACTTTGGCGTCAAGAAGACGGAGGATATACTTGCTACACATTTCTTTTGGCCAAAGATGAGACGGGATGTTGAGCGTTTTGTTGCTCGTTGCACTACATGTCAAAAAGCTAAGTCACGACTCAATCCTCGTGGTTTAAATATGCCTTTGCCTGTACCTAGTGTACCTTGGGAGGATATATCTATGGACTCTTATTTAGGTTTACCTCGAACAAAGAAGGGGAGGGATAGCATATTTGTTGTCATGGATAGGTTCTCGAAAATGGCACACTTTATACCATGTCATAAAAGCGATGATGCTATTAATGTTGCTGATTTGTTCTTTAGTGAAATTATTCGCTTGCATGGTGTGCCAAATACTATTGTTTCATATCGTGATACTAAATTATTAGCCACTTTTGGAAATTTTTATGGGCTAAGTTGGGGACTAAACTGCTTTTTAGTACTACTTGTCACCCTCAAACAGATGGAAAAACTGAAGTAGTCAATAGAACATTGTCTACTATGCTTAGGGCTGTTTTGAAGAATAATAAGAAAATGTGGGAAGAATGCTTGCCTCATATTGAATTTGCTTATAATCGTTCATTGCATTCTACTACTAAGATGTGTCCTTTTGAAATTGTGTATGGTTTCCTACCTCGTGCACCTATTGATTTGTTGCCTCTTCCATCTTCGGAGAAGGTTAATTTTGATGCTAAAGAACATGTTGAATTGATTATAAAAATGCGTGAGTTAACTAAGGAAAACATTGAGCTTATGAATTCTAAATATAAACTTGCTGGAGATAAGGGAAGGAAACATGTTGTGTCTGCACCTGGAGATCTTGTTTGGTTACATTTGCGTAAGGCTAGATTTCCTAATTTGCACAAATCAAAGCTAATGCCACGTGTTGCTGGTCCTTTTAAGGTGTTAGAGAAAATAAATGATAATGCATATAAACTTGAGCTGCCTGCAGATTTTGGGGTTAGTCCCACTTTTAACATTGCAGATTTGAAGCCTTATTTGGGTGAGGAAGATGAGCTTTCGTCGAGGACGACTTCATTTCAAGAAGGGGAGGATGATGAGTACATCAATACCATTGTTACACCCACAGGCCCTACTGTTATACATACTGGACAAATTACTAGAGCTCGCGCACGCCAATTGAATTATGAGGTACTTACGTTTCTTGGTAATGATTCTAATGTTCATGAGAATATGATGCTGCCTAAATTGGATACATTTGTTTTGCCTACAAATGAAGGGCCTAGTTTGGACAAGAAAGATGAACCTTGGAGCAAGTTCAAACATGGAGGTGATGGCATGCGCAAGGGGATCAAGAACGGAGTTACAAGTGATGATTTCGGGACTTTGAAGCCACCCTAAGGAATGCATGAAGCCTTGGACGAAATATACAAGATGCCACTTCATAAATTTCATCCAGAGGCTATTCTAGGTGCTGTGTCACCTTATTATTGGGCTAGGCCCATGTATTTTTGAAATACATAAGTATAGGCTGTTTTTAGAGTCCGTATGTGTGGGGAAACAAGAGTTAGGGTTGGTTTCGGACCCCTCCTCCAAGGGCCACCAAATTCCCCACCTATTCTTCAATACATTGAGCCCTTAGGGCGTCGTTTAGACTTTGGGTTTTGTTTAGATTAAAAGTTCGCCACAGCTGCAACTTCCTGTACTTCGTTTGTGTCCAACGACCAGACCGAGACGTCACAGAACCCCACCTTCATTAATAAAGCTTTCCTCTTTTATTCGCAATATCCAGTTTGCAATCTCAGTTTCTTGCTTGTTCTTCGTTTGCTCAAAGGAAATAGACCCTCGTGGTCAGGTTGATCGTGCTCCGGCATGGTCAATAACCCTCAGAAGTTGGTTTAGCGATTGCTAAGGCGTGACGTCTTCGCACGTTCGTAGTCAGATCGTCAAAGTCGACTCCCATAGAAAACGATATCTATCTCATAGAAACATCAGGACACCTTCGCCTCTATCACTTGTGCTCTGTTTGTCACCGTCTCCGTCAGATCCGAGGAGCCCCGGTGACCCCTCCTGGACCTGCTACTGCGGCCAAGTCCAGCCTCCACCATCGTGGATTCGCCCCTTCCTCCGCCCGTTTACCCATTCCCGGTGCTGACATGGAGCCGCGCCAAGACTCCACCGCTACTCTGCTTCTCGACAAGCAGAGGACGAGCCGCCCGCTCGCCCGTGCCTGACCGCACCTTCGCCAAGTCCAGCGCCAGCTCGTGCTGGAGACCACTAGCGCCGTCGACCTTCATCTCCCTGCTTCACTCAGTCACCGGTACCCAGACCCCTGGATCGAGCAGGGCCTCGACATGCGGCTCCTCTGCCTTTGTTCGAGTGGAGGATGCTACATATGCGCCTGGTCGCTTGCGTTGACCTTGAACTGCCCATCTCCTTCGCCTCCTGGGCCACCAGCAACATCCCCAATCCGACCTGCTTCGGCCTCCCTCCACCACCGGCCTGACCCGACCCTCTCGTGAGAAGCCCAGTCTGCCCGAGATGCGGCCTAGTTCCTGTTTTTCTTTCTTTCAGATCTACGAATTTAGTTATTTCCAAGGACTGTCTGTTTAAAAAAATAGTCCCTCTAGATCATGCATTTAATATCTCATGAACCGTGCATCGGATTAAAATGTTTTAAATATGTAAAATGCTTAAAATTTCATCTAGTTTCACCATATGCCACTTTCATCTATGTTTAAAATGTTTAAAATGTGTTTGTATTTATTTTGCATAATTATCATGTTAAAATGGTTTATTTCATAACTAAATAACCATAACTCCGAATTTAATAATATTTATATGTAAATGGACTAGAAGGATTCCTAGTATAACATGATGCACTTTACTTAAATGTTTAACAACAATAAAATATGGTTTATGGCAGAACAGTACAAATTTGGAAATTGCATATGGTGATGTTCCAGAAGTGTTGTTTGTTATTTCTGACCCCATTTAAATTGCTTAGATAGTGCAAGTTTTGTTATGCTTCACCTCTTGTCATGTTAAGAACATTTAAACTTGTTGGGTTCATAACGAGAGCTAACTAAATATTTGATTGTGGTGTTTCGTCAATATGCAACCCATTGCGTATTGAGCTCCACTTAATTTGTAGTGTTGTTTGTTGCACTTTGCCATGCCTTGAATCATTAAACTAGACATGCATCATACTTGGTTGCGCATCATGTCATGTTTATGCTTGTGTGTTTACCATGATGTTTGCTTCTTTCCGGTTGCGCTTCTCCTTGATAGTTTCGGTTACGTTTCGATTGTGATGATTCGTTCGACTATGCCTGTTCGTTTTCTTCATGGATTCGGTCTTCTTCGTAGCGGGATTTCAGGAAAGATGACCGTCACCTTGGATCTCACTATTATGTTTGCTATGCTAGTTGTCTTGATGCTATCGCTATGTCATGCTACCTACCACTTGTTTCTCAAGCCTCCCAAATTGCCATGAAAAGCCTCTAACCTCTTCCACCATCCTAGCAGACCATTTTTTGGCTATGTTACTGCTTTGCTCAGCCCCTCTTATAGCATTGTGTCGGTGTTCTGGGAATGGGGGTCCCCAGACTTGCCTACCTGCGGCCTGCGGCGTGGCTAAGCCAGCAGGCCGTACTGTCGGTGTTCTAGGAACGGGGGTCCCCAGACTTGCCTACCTGCAGCCTGCGACGTGGCTCAAAAGGGGGCCCAGCGCGGCCCATCTTCACCAACACAGACCCAAGACCCTCGCGAGGGGCCAAGCCTCACGAGGCGGACGACGTGGAGCTTCCTCAGGCGCGGCCTCGTTAGGCTGGCTCACGAGGAGGCGGAGAGATCAAGGCGGGGTACCTCACGAGGTGCCCGTGACGTAAGCCATGACGACCAGGGGAGCCAGGCGGGTGCCAGCCCGCGCAGTGTCCTCCCTTCCTCTTTGGTGCAAAGGGGGCAAGCGCAGCCGCGGAGTACAGAGGCATCAGACAATGGTTGCCATTTCGGTGCAACGAGACCAAGACTAGGAGGACTACGAGAAGGAGGTCACCGTGGAGCCCAAGATGGTGTCATCACCAGAGCTTTGCGCAGGCGAAGACGACTTTTGTCAGGATAGTTGATACTAGCTGTCCCCCTTCAAATTAGCCCGCCATTGTTGGCTCCCTTCCCGCTCGATATTTGGGAAGAGGACCAGTGCCACTATAAAAAGGACCAGCCACCCACAGAGCAAGGGGAGGCTGGGGGAAAAAGAGCTGGTTGGAGAGTTGGAAAGGTAGAGAAGATCAGGTAGAGAGAGAGAGTAGGGTGACTGAGCTCCTCCCAGCAGTTCATCGCCCCTGCAAGAGCAGTCCCTCACGAGGCTGTTCTTCCTTGTATTGTTCATCATCATCAGCCCAAGAGGCAATCCACCACACCACACACTGGAGTAGGGTATTACACCACAACGGTGGCCCGAACCAGTATAAACCCTGTGTCTCTTGTGTTGTTCTTTCCTTAGTTTAGATCCTAGTAAGGCGGAGGAGTGCAGGTAGGTAGGAGGTGAAATCTCCGCGCGCACCCTAGTGTTCGAACCTCAAGGGTCTGCCGGAACCCGAAATCCGACATTTGGCGCGCCAGGTAGGGGTGCGCCGGGATTCGTCTTCCACCACCCCGTTCTCCTCCGACCATCACACCCATGTCTGACGCTCGTCGGGCCCGCGCCGAGCGCCGGGCCGCGCTCGCTTCCCGCGTCGCCAAGACGGCCCCTTCGGCGGGCGTCCTCGCCATTCTCCGTCGCCTACCGTCAACGGCGTCACCGGCCCGGCGGGGGACGAGCAGCGAGAATCGTACCAGCATCCATCCGTGCGGCAAGACGGCCACACCGCAACTCCCTTGCTCACACCAGCTGGTTCTTCGTCCCGCGCGCTCCGCGCGCCCATGGAGCCCCGCAACCTCTCCCCCACCCATCGCGATGCACCAAGACCCCCGGTCGTCGCGGCCCTCTTGGGCAGCTCGCAGGCGCCGCCTACAAGTCACCACGTCAAGCCGTTCATCCGTCGGGTCAGCGCCGCTTCCACGCGGCAGGGGGCTCCCTTGGAACGGGCGGCGCTTGAGACCGGCCTGACCTTCAGCTCGGAGGACCACCCCTCCAACTCGGCCTGCTCGGGTGCGCTCCCCATGCTGTGCACCCCCACCATCTGCCAGGTGGTCGTCACCAGAACCCTCATTGATGGCGGCGCGGGCCTCAGCATGCTCTCGGTCGAGGCCTTCAACCTCCTCTGCATACCCCTGGAACGGCTGCAACCCAGCCGGCCCTTCTCAGGCGTTGGGGGCAAGTCGTCCAACTCCTTGGGACAGATCCGGCTCCCAGTAACCTTCGGCACCTACGACAACTTCCGCACGGAGCTGGTCGACTTTGACATCGCCCCCATCGGCCTCCCCTACAACGCCATCCTCGGCTACCCAGCGCTGGCCCAGTTCATGGCCGCGACGCACCCGGCGTACAACCTCATGAAGATGCCCGGGAGTAGCGGTGTCCTCACTGTGCACGGGGACACCAAGGACACGCTGCGGGTGCTCAAGCTCGCCTTCAAGACGGCGACGTCGGCACAGCCCGCCAACTTGGAGACCCCCGGGCCCAAGGGGGCTGCACCCGCCAAGAAGAAACAGTTGTTCACCCAAGGCAAGGCAGAAACCAAGCAGATACCCGTCGATGAGGATGGCTCCACCAACGCCACTTTCACCATAGGCGCCCACCTCAAACCCGAGCAGGAGAAGGCCCTGGTCGGGTTCCTGCGCGCAAACAAGAAGGTATTCGCTTGGGAGCCTGACCAGTTGGCAGGGATCCCTAGGAGTGTAATCGAGCATCACCTCAATGTGGGCCCCAACATGCGCCCTGTGAAGCAGAAGGCCAGGCGGCAGTCCACAGAAAAGCAGGCCTTCATCGTCCAAGAGACCCGCAAATTAGAAGCCGCTGGGGTCATTCGTGAGGTCCGCCTATCGTTGTGCCAAAGAAGGGAGGGAAGGAGCGCATGTGTGTCGACTTCACCAACCTCAACAAAGCATGCCCGCAAGATCCGTTCCTGCTCCCCCGCATCGACCAGATCGTCGATTCCACGACGGAATGCGACCTGTTATGCTTCTTGGATGCCTTCTCTGGGTATCACCAGATCAAGATGGCGGTAGAAGACGTCGAGAAGACATCCTTCCTAACCCCATGTGGGGTGTACTGCTACACATGCATGCCATTCGGGCTGCGTAACGCAGGGGTGACCTTCCAGCAGCTGATGCACATCACCTTGGGCCTGCAGCTCGGGAAGAATGTTGAAGCTTACGTCGATGACATTGTGGTAAAGTCTCGGGAGGCCAGGACCTTGATAGAAGACATGGAGGAAACCTTCGCGAGCCTCAACGCAGTGAACCTACGGCTCAACCCAGAGAAGTGTGTGTTCGGAGTCCCCTCGGGCAAGCTCTTGGGTTTCCTCGTGTCCCACCGAGGCATCGAGGCTAACCCGGAGAAGGTCAAGGCGGTGGAAGACATGAGCCCGCGAAAGACCCTCAGAGAAATGCAGAAGCTCACGGGGCGCATGACCGCGCTTGGGAGCTTCATCTCCAAGTTGGGGGAACGAGCACTGCCCTTCTTCCAGCTAATGAAGAAAAAGGGGCCCTTCGAGTGGACTGAAGAGGCTGACAAGGCGTTCCAGGATCTCAAGAGATACCTGACCAGCTCACCGGTCATGGTGGCTCCGCGCCCTCAAGAGCCCTGGTACTTTACCTCGCCGCCACTCCCTACTCCGCCAGCGTAGCCTTGGTGGCAGTCAAAGAGGAGCGCTGAATCAAAACCGCGGCAGCAGCCCGGGACAAGGCAGAACAGGGACAAGGAAGGCCTACAGAAACCGCCACCGCGGCTGAGGAGGATCAGCAGCCGTAGAGGGGCGCACCAGAGGCGGAAGAGGCCCCTCTTCCAGATGGCCAGTCTCAGGAGGCCTCATTGCCTCAAGAGGCGCCATGGTCTCCGAAGGGAGCCACCAGCACTGACGCACTCCACCTCGTTGAGCAACCAGTGTACTTCATCAGCACGGTGCTGCGGGATGCAAGGGCACGGTACCCCATGCCTCAGAAACTCCTCCTCGTGCTACTGATGGCCTCGTGCAAGCTGCGGCACTATTTTCAGGGTCACCCCATCAAGGTCGTCTCGTCATACCCCCTAGAGAGAGTACTCAGGAGCCCTAATTCATCTGGAAGGGTCGCTGAGTGGAACATAGAACTGCAAGCGTTTCAGCTCGAATTCAGCACGACCAGAGTCATCAAGGGAGCAGCGTTGGCAGATTTTGTGGCAGAATGGACAGAGGTGCCAGGCCTCAAGGCCAACGAGGATCGGTCCCTGTCCCCGGGAAGCAAGGCGCCAGAAGGCTGGGTCATGTACTTCAATGGGGCGTTCTCCAGGCATGGCGCTGGGGCTGGGGCGGTGCTTATATCGCCCGCTCAGGACAAGCTCTATTATGCCGTGCAACTCTGTTTCCAGCAAGGTGAAAAGGTCTCCAACAACATAGCAGAGCATGAAGGTTTAATAGCGGGCTTGAAGGCCGCGGCTGCCCTGGGGGTGAAACGCCTCACCTTCAAGGGTGATTCGCAACTCCTTGTCAATTTCTCCAACAAGGTGTACGAGCCAGAGGATGAGCACATGGAAGCCTACCTAGCGGAGGTCCGCAAGATGGAGAAGCAGTTCTGGGGGTTGGAGTTGCAGCATGTGCCCCGCGGCACCAATCAGGAGGTCGACGACATCGCCAAACGGGCGTCCAGGCGGTTACCTCAGGAGCCTGGCGTTTTCGAGGAGCGGCTCTTCAAGCCATCAGCCCTGCCGTCATTATCGAACACGGATCAGCCCCGGGAGGAGCTCCCCCAGCCACCTACCTCAGGGGCTCCGGCCTGTGGCCCGGCCTCAGGAGCACGTCTGCTCCTGATGATGCAACCTCAGGAGGGATGTTGGATCGCGGAGCTCCGGAGTTACCTAACGCAAGGGACCCTGCCGGAGAAGTAGGAGGAAGCGGAGCGAGTGCCACACCAGGCCACGGTATACTGCATCCAGGATGGAGAGCTCTATCGGAAGCGGCCAAACGATGTATCCCTGCGCTGCATCTCCAGGGAGCAAGGGAAGGAACTGCTGGAAGATATACACGGCGGAGATTGTGGACATCATTCATCATCACGGACCCTCGTCGGCAAGGCGTTTCGCAGTGGGTTTTATTGGCCCACCGCGCTCAATGACGCCGTCGAACTAGTGAAAGCTTGTGAGGCCTGCCAGTTCCACGCCAAGCAGATCCATCAGCCAGCAGGAGGCTTGTAAACTATACCCCTTTCGTGGCCATTCGCAGTCTGGGGGCTCGATATCTTGGGCCCGTTTCCTCGGGCGCCTGGGGGCTACCGCTACCTCTACGTCGCCGTGGACAAGTTCACCAAGTAGGCTGAAGTAGAGGCTGTCCGCACCATTCCCGCGGGTTCCGCGGTCAAGTTCATCAAGGGCATCGTGAGCCGGTTCGGGGTGCCGAATCGCATCATCACGGACAACAGTTCGCAGTTTACTAGTAACCTCTTCAAAACATAATATGCTAACCTTGGAACGCAGATATGCTACGCTTCAGTGGCGCACCCCCGAAGCAACAGCCAGGCCGAGCGAGCCAACGCGGAGGTCCTGAGGGGCCTCAAGACCAGGACGTTCAAGAAGAAGCTGGAGGCCTGCGGCAGAGGTTGGTACGATGAGCTTCAGTGTGTGTTGTGGTCCATCCGCACAACCGTGACCAACTGGAGAGACTGGAGAGACCCCATTCTTCCTGGTCTATGGAGCCGAAGCGGTCCTCCCTCACGAGGTCAGACGTCACTCCGCGCGAGTCTTGGCATTTGACGAGGCGCAGCAGGATGCCATGCGGGGGATGAACCTCGTGCTGGGGGAGGAACGTCGCCGAGAAGCCGCGCTACGAGCGGCGAGGTACCAACTAGCACTGCGGCGATATCACTGCCGCAACATCCGCCCCAAAACTCTCGAGGTAGGAGACCTCGTGCTCAGGCGGGTTCTCTCCAGGGAGGGGCTGCACAAGCTCTCTCCCATGTGGGAGGGCACGTTCAAAGTTGTTCATGTTTCCAGGCCCGGGTCCACGCGCTTGGAGACTGAGGAGGGGGTGCCAGTCCAGAATGCATGGAACATCCAGCACCTCCGGAGGTTCTACCCCTAAAAAGGCCCAGAGCCTGTAAACAAGGCGAATGCCTGTGAAGCTATCGTGTTTTGGAAAAGGCCCAGAGCCTGTGAGGAAGGCGAATGCCTGTGAAGCTATCGCATTTTGGAAAAGGCCCGGAGCCTGTGAAGAAGGTGAATGCCTGTGAAGCTATCGTGTTTGGGAAAAGGCCCAGAGCCTGTGAAGAAGGCGAATGCCTGTGAAGCTATCGCGTTTTGGAAAAGGCCCAGAGCCTGTGATGAAGGCGAATGCCTGTGAAGCTATCGCGTTTTGGAAAAGGCCCGGAGCCTGTGAAGAAGGCCAACGCCTGTGAAGCTCGCCACCCGTGACACTCTCACTTAATAATGAGTTGGGGCTGTACACGCCCCGGATTCTCAGGAGCGCCGGCCTCAGGCCCTGGGGCTCCCTCCCACACCCAGTGGCAGCACTTAGCTCCTCGCTGGTGAGAAGAAGTCGAAGACTAGATTAGGTGCCGGACGCGGCTTTTCATTTGCTTTCTGCAGTTGGCTTGTTCCTTCTCATTCGAAGTTTTATTGAAGTTGTTGCCGTCTTTGGCTTGTGGTTCTTTGACTTTTCACTCTCCTTCCTCGACTTCTCTTGTGCAAGGCCTCGCGAGGAGGGCAGCTGAGCGCCCTCGCGAGTGTTCCTATCCTAGTCATTCAAAGAGTCCGCGACCTGGGCCCCTTACCGGAGCACCCCTCCAGTCCGTGCCCCACGGGCACCGCGACACAAACAAAGGGCCTAGGTCGGTCGCCCCCCATGGCCGGGGCCGGGAACTATCCACGCTCGGGCACATAGCCGGAAGGTATGGTAACGAAAGCAAAACGATGATTAACAGCAATAACCCAAACACGCCCCCGCGGGGCTCCACACTATTGTCTTTGTTACGCAGGAAAAAGGAAAAGAAAGAACAAATCCAGTGTGGCTCGCCTCACACTGGCCCGCAGGGAAGGCCCGAGCTGCCTCCAGAGCTTAGGCGGACTCCCTCTCGCGCTTCACCAGGGCGCGACGGCGGGCGGACACGTTGCCACCCCCAAGCAGATACGACGGCGTGGAGGCTGACCGCGGCCACCGCTAGAAGAGTCGCCGCCTGAAGAAAAAACGGAGAAGCTTGAGGAACCCTGAGCGCCGCCGACCGCGCGAGCGCTGCCCTCTCCATCATAGTCGGAGCTGGGTTCCCAGCCGTGGTCATCACCCTCAGGGCAACACCCTGCGCGGCGACCATCTTCCCCAAACACCCTCACGTAGAGGGTGGCATCGCCGTCGAACTTGAAGTGTAGGGTGCACCGACGACTCAGGCCACGCGCGCGGCCAAACGTCTGCCAACTGCGGGCCAGGAACAGGCTCCCGGCCGCGGAGACCTCCAGTGAGACCCATGAGGCCCGGCTGCAGCAGCCGTCGGCCTCGAGCCAGAGGCCGCCCGGGGTGCCGGCCGGGAGCTCGCCAAGGAGGAAGCGAGGAAGTGGAAGCCGGGTGCTGGTCGGCCCCGCCGACCACACAACGAACTCCGGCAGCACTTCAGCAACGCGAAAGCGCGGCCTAGGAGGACGCGCAGCCGGAGCGCGCCCCTCGGCCGCAGCAATCCGCCGGTCACTGTGCTGAAGATCGCCTCCACGGCCGCGGGGAGCCACCGTGGTGGCCACAGGATGTTTACGAGGGCGCCCTCGGCCGCGCTTGGGTGGGGTAGAGGCAGGCTCAACCTGGTGAGCCTTCGCCTGCTCTGCGGCCGAGAACCTCCTTGACGGGGCCATGAAGGAAAGGAGAAGCAAGGAGGGATGAATTGGAAGGGCGCGCCCCGGTCCATACTTATAACTAGCGATGGCCAACCAACGACCCCCATGACCGCTGGTAATTATGACCCGCTTTGCATGCAAGGACTTGTCCAATCCGTGTAGTTGCCGAGTCGCCATGGGGAAGTGGAGACGCCCATGTCCAATCAACCGCCACGCGGCGCCCAAGGCCACATGCTGTTAGGGCCCGCGGCGCTTCGCTCTTGCCCTTCCGCCTCCCTGCACGGCCAAGTCCGGGCGCGCCTTGGGCCCGGGGGTACTGTCGGCGTTCTGGAAACGGGGGTCCCTAGACTTGCCTGTCTGCGGCCTGTGGCGTGGCTCAAAAGGGGGCCCAGCGCAGCCCATCTTCACCAACACAAACCCAAGAGCCTCGCGAGGGGCAAAGCCTCGCGGGGCGGACGAGGGTCTGGGGGCTTCCAGGAGCCGCGCTCAGGCCCCAGCCTCTCAGCGCATCTTCAAATAGTTCGGTCACGAGGTGAACACGACGCTCCCCAAGCTCGAGGCCACGCGCCCACTCCGGTGGTCCCAATGCGCCATCGCCTTCAGCTCGGCCGACCAGCTCAAGTGCGCAGCCAGCGCTGGCACACTCCCTATGCTGTGCTCCCCAGTCATCAGCAATGTGCAAGTCACCAAGACTCTCATCGATGGCGGTGCAGGGCTCAACGTCCTATCCGCTGACACGTTCGACAGCCTCCAAGTGCCCTATGAGCAGCTCCAGCAAACCAAGCCTTTCTCAGGAGTGACTGACGGTTCCACCACACAAATAGGGCAAGTCCGCCTGCCTGTCACCTTCGGGGAGCGTAAGAATTACCGCACCAAGCTCATCAACTTCGACATCACGCACATCCACCTGCCGTACAATGCCATCCTCGGGTATCTAGCCCTGGCCAAGTTCATGGCAGTCACTCACCACGGCTACGACGTTCTCAATATGCCAGGAAGTGGGGGGATCATCACGGTCCCATGTGAAGAAAGGGATGCGGTGTGCTCCCTTGAGCGCACCTTCCAAGCCGCGGCAATCGACAACCCTGACAACAGAAGTGAAGGCCCTCCGGAGACCATCCCCAAGAAGATGGCGTCGCATCAGGAGCCTCATTAGGATCGATTGCCGCTCCAGGGGCTCCTCCCTCCACCGCATAGGAAAGCACGCCCGGCGCCCTCCTCAGGCAAGGCTCGGGGGCTATCTTCTGGAGGGCCTCGGACCTTGCCAATCTCACGAGGGAGGTGCTTGGGCACCACTTGGAAGTGTGCTTCATGGCACGTGTTCCTCAGGAGAGCATGGGGCAAGGAATGCCCACCACCCAGGAGTTCATCACCAAGACCACCCAAGAGCTACAAGATGCAAGAGCCATGTGTGCTGACAGCCGCTCATAGAGTGTGCCTCACCACCCAGGCGAGGGTGCTGAGCTACGCGCCTGCGTCGACATCCCCGGGCTCAACAGGGCCGCATCTCAGGAACGATTCTGGCCATCACGCGCGGGCCGCTTTGAGGGTCCACCACATAGCTTCATTCACATGCCCTTCGGCTTGTCGAGCGTGGTGTCGGCCCATGAACGCAGTTTGCGGCAAGTCCTGGCGGCTCAGGAGGCCAGTTTCCACACCGTTCTGGAGGAGATGGCGACGGCCTTCAGGGAACCTCCTGATCTCCCAAAGCATCCTGAGGCTCATGGTCCCGGTGGCTCATGAGGAGTCATTCCTTCAACACGTGGCTTCAGCTGCACCAGCTCTACTTCATCTACAGACCGAGGTGACATCTTCCAAGTTCATTTAAGCAAGGAGCGCCCCTCGGGCTGCACTATTCCCAGGGCACGTGGGTCCGTCCCTGTGGCATGTATCCCTTCTGCTTATGTTTCTAAGCTTACCTCGCTGGGGGCACCCCTCGAGCTGCATCATCCCCATGCCGCTCGGGCCAGACCCAGTGGCATGTACCTTCCTGCATTTATCCTAGACAATCTGCTCTTCATGCTTAACCTGCCAACTGCTATCACCTGTTTGATCACCGCCCACCACGGGTCCATTCGCCCCATGGAATTTTCTTGCATGTTAAAAGGGGGGCTCCTGAGCATCGCGACTCAGGAGCTCTTACTGGCTCTCCAGCCCTCACCCCCTGGCCTTGACCACGGCATCGCGACCTGGCATACCAGCGGCGGCTGAGCTCGCTCGAGGGTCGGCACCTGAGGACGTAGAGTGCTTGCATCTAACCGCCTTGCAGGGACATACAGTCACCAAGACTCAAGACCAGGCGCAACCCGCCTTGAGGTAGGGCCTCGTGAGTCCCGCGCTGGCTCACGAGTGCCCAGATACACCTCACAGCCCTGTCGTGCAAGCCACGTGTCAGGGCGGGGCTGTACACGCCCCGGGGGCTCCTCCCGGAGGGGGCCCCCCATCCCACGCCCAAGTGGAAGCTCCATGCTCCGTGCTGGCTGTCGACACTACCGAGGAGCGGCTATGCCCGTGCACAAGCGGAAGCACTATGCTCCGCCCTGGTGATAAACAATTGAGGGCGACCCCACGGTCGTACCAACCTCAGGGAGCCCAGAGCTCAGCACCCAGCCTCACCACGACGCCTCCCCTCAGGAGAGTCGCACAAGCGGGCTGGGCACGGGGGTTGCGCTTGGGTCACGCCCAAGCGCACGCTACCCACCAGGTCCCCCGGACCTGGGCGTCGTGCGCCCCTCCCGAGGCCTCGTTGAGGGCAGGTATGGAAATTGTTTGAACGTCAAGGGGGACTCCTGAGCATCGTGACTCAGGAGCCTAACTGGTCACGTAGCCCCTCACTCCTTGGTCCGTCCTGGTCTCCGGTTGGCCCAACGGCGGTTGAGGCATGCGTGGGGCCGGGCTCTGCCGACGTAGAACATCAATCTATCCTCATGAACTCTCCCTATATGTTGTTCGCACGTCAATGGGGACTCCTGAGCATCGCGACTCAGGAGCCCAACTGGTCACATAGCCCCTCACTCCTTGGACTGTCCTAGTCTCCAGTCGGCCCAACGGCGGTTGAGGTATGTGCGGGGCCGGGCTCTGCCGACGCAGAACAAGGCAAATAAGGAAGGAAAATGCAGAATCTCAAAGCAAATATTACAAGCATAGTGTTCTCACAATATCAAATGAAAAGTCTAAATGCCTCCACGAGGCCTGATGTATGTCGCAGGAATGAAACAAGGAGAATAGCCGCAGGTCACCATGGATGTCGCCGTCGCCTGCGGAAGGAGCTCCCCTGTGGGCGACGATGTCCTCACCTTCGCCACCAGCCATAGGATCCGCAGCATCACCAGATAGAGGATCGGAGACAAAGCCGCGGAACTTCCCCAGCAAAGCCTCCACTTGACCTTGAATGGCTGCGGCGGCGGTTTCGTAGAGATCTTCAGCCACAGGCTCCAGCAGCTCGTCAAGCTGGCGTTGGTGTCGCGGAGGTGCATATGGATGAGGACGCGGGTAAGTGCGGCTAAAGATAGAACGTGAGCTTCCACCTCCGCCATGGGACCGAGGCCCTCAACGACCTCCTCAAGCGCCTTCACCACGAGAGGAAGCAGCTGGGCGGGGCCGTCCTCGTCAGTATCCAGCGGCTTCTCCAGGCCATGCTCGTAGAGCATCCCCAGTGCCTTTCGAGATCTCTTCTCGAGATCGGCGAAGGCCACACGGTCTTCGGCTAGGACTCGCGCCTTGGCATTGAGATCGGCCTCCTTCGCCCCCATCTTCTGCTCCAGCTCCTCCAACCGGTTGCGCTCGACAACCTGCCTCTTCCCCAGCTCCGCCAGCTCAGCATCACGGTTATTGACGGCTTCCTCCCGAGCCTTCATCTCCTTCTCCTCTACTTCACGGAGCCGCGCCTCTTCGGCGTGCTTATCACGCAGGCTCTGCAACTCGCCCTCCAGCGCTTGGCAGCGGTCACGGGCAGCCTTGGCTTCTTTCAGCGCCGCCTCACAATCGGCTGCAGCACCGACGACTCCTTGTTTCTCTCTCTCGAAAGTCGCAACAGCCTGGCCCAGCACCGCGCGTACTGCCAGGTCAGAACGAAGCCAGCCGGAGGCCAACTCTAGACGCCCGGGCACCAGGCGTGGGTCATCGCTCATGAGATCCTCCTGCAGTTGGGTCATCTCTGAAAGGGCACGCTCCAAGACGGCAGTAGGAGCAGAAGAACCAAGGAGTGGAGGCACATCAGTTGGAGGAAGCGACATCATCACCAGGGCTTGGTAGACCGCGGGTTCCGGAGCAGCTGGGACCTCATCAGCCGCGCCAAGTACCGGCATCTCCGGAGCTAGCAGGGCCATGGGGGCTGACTCCATGCGGCGGAGCTCCTCTTGGCCCCATGAAGACGACTGGGCTGGGGAGGCACGGGGTATGTTGCCTCCTTGATCTGCGGAGGGAGGCACAGCTGCCTTACCCTCCTTCCTCTTCTTCGCCGAAGATATCGGCCTGATCAACCAAAGGCGAGCGTCAGAAAAAAACAAGCACCCGCACGGACCGAGCGAAGTTCGAAACACCTACTGGTCCACCGCAAGGTACTCCACCTTTCGCTTGTGAAGCTTGAGGCCCGACAGCATCGAGACCTAAGGAGCAGGCGCTCCGGCTCCGTGGCGCCATGCAGTGTGGCGGCGGAACCGGATCCAGCCCTAGGAGGTGTTGGGGTGGAGGTGGCACCACGGTCCACCAACGACGACCTACCCTTTGTGGGGACGAGGGGTTGCTCCTTCCCTCCTTTGTAGGCGTCGGCCTCGGCATCATCAGGAAGGGCGCGGAGAATCTCGGCCTTGCTCGGAGGGGAGGTCTCCTCCACCTCTTTCGGGGTCTCCTCAGAGTCCTCCTCCCCCCCTCTTCGTGGGACTCGCCAAAAGACACCTCCACTGGCTTCTGCGCCGAAGGAGCTCCCGAAAGCACCGGCGGCACCAGCCCGCGCGCATCAAAAGTCGGCCTGGAGGCGACGAATTCCTCCCGGTCCCTGCGTTGGAACAGGGGAATGAAGGTGCTAGGTGGGTACTCCTGGTTGTCTCCAACTATGAGGCGCATGATGTCATCCAGTTAGTCGTTAGGCAGGTCCCCCGGCCTCATGCGGGCCTTGTGTTCCCCTCCTTCAACCTGCCAGAAGGGGCGCGCGCGCGCCTGGAGTGGGGCGACCCGCAGCGTCAAGAACTCCCTAAGGAGCATCGCTCCCGTTATTTTGGCTGCCCTCGCATTTCCCGCTTCAGGTCAGTCATCATCTGCTCCAACACTGACGATGCCCGCTCGTCGACAAGCTCCGCCCTAGGCCACTCCTTGCCTTGCCGGGGCGCCTCTATCGGCAACTCCAGGCACGGATGGCCGAGCTTAGCATCCACCATGACCCACTTGGATCGAATGTTATTGGCACTCTTCCTGATGCTTGAGATCGAGTTGGCCTTGCCGGACGCAACGAAGTTGGCGCATCCAAAGATGTGACCATCGCTGACACGAAGGAAGAAGAAGTGGCGCAGGAGCGCCATGGAAGGCATCAGGCCCAGGTACGACTCACAGTAGTAGGCAAAGATGGACAGGAGGAGGACATAGTTGGGGTGGAGATGCAACACCTGCAGCCCATAGTGGTCGAGGACTTCATAGAAGAAATCAGTGAAGGGAGGAACCAACCCGACGGCAACGCTGCTCGAAAAGAAGGGGAAGAGGGTGCTCTCTCCCCTCAGGCTCCGGGTCATCGGAGGCAAGCCGGAGATCCGTCTTCCCCCACTCGTTGCTCTCTCCCACCGTCAGCAGGCGCACGGAGGCAAGGCTCTTCTCCGTGACAGTGGGCGCCTCAAGGGCGGCAGATGCAGAGCAAGGCCGAAGCAGATCTGTAGGTAGCGGCGATGAAGAGCAAGAAAGGGGATCTGAAGCGAGGCGAGGAAGAAGCAATGAAGGCAAGTGCTGCCCACGCCAGCCTTTTGTTAGGTCAAGCAGTTGCCAAAACAACATGGGGAAGCGGAGATGCCCACGTCCAATCAACTGCCACGCGTCAACGGAGGCCGCAGGCTTTTGGGGCCCGCGGTGCTCCAAACTTGACCCTTGGCTTCGCCGCGAAGCCAAGCCCGAGCACACCTTGGGACCGGGGGCTACTGTCAGCGTTCTGGGAACGGGGGTCCCCAGACATGCCTGCCTGCGGCCCGTGGCGTGGCTGAGCTAGCAGGCCGTACAGCCCATCTTCACCAACAAAGCGCCCAAGACACTCGCGAGGGGCCAAGCCTCGCGAGGAGGACGACGCAAGACCTCCTCTGGAGTGTCCTAGCTAGGCAGGCTCATGAGGAGCGGAGATATCTAGGCGAGGCAAACCTCACGAGGCTCTCGTGACGTGAGTCGTGACGATCGACACCAGGCGGGCGCCAGCGCGCACAACGTCCTTGTTTCCTCTTTGGTGCAAAGGGGCAAGCGCAGCCGCGGAGCACCGAGGCCTCACGCAAAGGTTGCCATTTCGGTGCAACAAGACCAAGACCATGCACTGCAAGACGGAGGTCATCGTGGTGCCCAGAACAGCGTCACCACCAGAACTTTGTGCAGGCGAAGACTACTTTTGTCAGGATAGCTTGTGCTAGCTGTCCCCCTTCAAAACTAGCCCGCCATTGTTGGCTCCCTTCCCGCTCGATATTTGGGAAGAGGACCAGGGCCTCGATAAATAGGACTAGCCACCACCTTAGAGAGGGAGAGAGACCACCCCACCACACACACAAGCTCACCGAGCTCAAGAACGCCTCAACCTCAGGATGCCGTTCTTCCCTTGTATGGTTCATCATCAGCCTAAGAGGCAATCCACCACCACCACACTGGAGTAGGGTATTAAACCACAACGGTGGCCCAAACCAGTATAAACCTTGTGTCCTTCTGTGTTGTGAGTTCGTCGAGTTCGTCCGCAAGACCTTAGCGAGCTAGAGCGTAGATCGGTTGGAGGGAAAGACTTCCCGTGCACCCCAGTGTTCGAACCATAAGAGTTTGCTGGAACCCCACATCCCGACACATTTCTAGTTGCAGGTTCAGTTGTAGGTTGTTCCATGTTGGGACATGGATATCATGGTTATCTTGGGATTTCACAATATCTTTTATTTAATTAATGCACATATATACTTGGTAATGGGTGGAAGGCTCGGCCTTTTGCCTGGTGTTTTGTTCCACTCATGCTGCCCTAGTTTTTGTCATACCAGTGTTATGTCCCTTGATTTTTTGTCCCTAACATGGTGAGGGTTTATGGGCCCCTCTTGACAGTTCACTTTGAATAAAACTCTTCCAGCAAGGCCCAACATTGGTTTTACCATTTGCCTAATAACAACTAAAACATGCATAGGGACCCACCGGCACCCGAGGTCTCTTAATCAACCCCCCCAGGGCCGGTGCTCCTCATGGGTGTTGGTCCACCTACCTAGCAGTCAGCGGTGCCACCTTGGGGCAACTTGAGGTATTTGTCTATCGTCCACTTAGCATAGACGGTCTTGTCTTGAGAACGAGATACGCGCGGCTCCTATCGGGGTATCGACGCACCGGGTGGTCTTGCTGGTTTTGTTTTACCATTGTTGAAATGTCTTGTGCACTGGGATCCCGAGTTTGATCGGATGTCCCACAATGGAGGATTGTCTCCACATATCATGAGCTTGTCATGGGCTAACTTGGGATACCCCTATAGGGTTTAAAATTTCAAGAATTGTGCCCACGGTTATGTGGCAAATGGGAATTTGTTAATATCAGGTTGTAGTGGACTTGAACTAAACTCAATTAAAATAAACCAACCCCGTGTGTAACCGTGATTGTCCCTTTTCGAATGAGTTCGGGAAGAGAACATGGTTGGGTTATGTTTGAACGTAAGTAGTTCAGGATCACTTCTTGATCATTACTAGTTTGCGACCGTTTGTGTAGATTCTCATCTTACTCTTGTAACCGTAAGTTAGCCACCATACCATGCTTAGCCGCTTGCTGCAACCTCACCACTTATCCATTCCATACCCATTAAGCTTTGCTAGTCTTGGTACCCATGGTAATGACATTGATGAGTCCTCGTGGCACACATATTACTACAACAATAGTCGCAGGTACGGGTAATGTGATGCTCTGACGTGAGAGCGATGCTTGCTTGTTTGGAGTTCTTTCGCTTCTTCTTCTTCTTTGATCAAGGGATAGGTTCTGGGTCGGGTGATGCAGAGCATCCCAAGGTCATCCCCATGGACCTACCATCGCCTCACCAAGTGCCTAGCGGACCCATGACACGAGCACGTGCAAGAGCTCTCGAAACCGAGGTGACATCTCTCCTCTCACACTTCCAATTCGATACACATGAGACATGGCTACTACCTCAAACGGAGACATTGTGCATACTCAAGTATCTAGGAGTTGGCCATGAAGAAGCTAAGGAGCAAGGAGAATAAGAAGAGGAAGATGGACGTGAAGACGGAGAAGAAGAAGAGATGCGGAAGAAGCTATAGGCTCCGAACGACCGACCAGGACCAGACGTCCGATGATCTCCAGGCTCCGGACGTCCGACCCAGAACGGACGTCCGACACCTCCTCACGAGAGCCAAAATGACGGAATTCCGAGGCCTCCCGGACGCCCGACGCCCGAACGACCGACCCCGACCGGACGTCCGACCGAACCACACCCGAGCCGAATCTATGGACGTCCGACAGGCACCGGACGTCCGGACCCTCGCGAGCCTCCGGACGACCGGTGACCCCCGGACGTCCGACGCCTGTGCGCGACCATGTATTGGGCTGCAGCCCATGTTCCCCCCACTTTGCCCTTTTGCACTAAGACTATACATAGACCTCCTATTCCCCCTAGCTAGGGTTAGCATTGGTTTAGCTCATACTTAGAGATAGAGAATTGCTCATCCACATCGGATCTACTCCACGAGAGAGACCACGGCCCCTCTTCAGAGAAGATCCGATGCGGAGCATCCCATGATCATCCCCATGCACGCACCTACACCTCCAACGACACCACTTGGACCAATGACTAGAGCCCGAGCCAAGGCTATCGAAGATGAGGTGAACACACTCCTCTCCGAACTTCCACTCTCTATGCATGAGACATGGCTACTACCTAAGTCCAAGTTGTTGTGCATGATTAGGTACCAAGAGGACCCTCCCGAAGATGCACATGAAGATGTACAAGTCCCCAAGTTTATGGATGAAGAGAAGGAACGGAAGGAGTCAAGTACACCTCCTAGGCCCCAGACATCCGGCCATGACCCCGGACGTCCGACCCCTAGGGCTTCACCCACCACAGCCGCTCAGCCGCCAGAGACTACAGGCCTCGGACATCCGGCCTCGCCAGCCCGGACATCTAGCCCTTCCCGAGCCCCCGGATATCCAGCCTCAAGCTCGGAAATCCGAACCCCTCCGAACCCGAGAGCAACAAACTAGCCGATCCATCCCGGACGTCCGACCTCCCCTATATGCGTACAGTGAAGGGCCGAAGCCCGTGTACCCCATCTCCCCCTAGACTATATATACTCCTCCTCGTCCTACTTTCTAGGGTTAGCATTGGTTTAGCTCATATTTAGAGATAGAGAATTGCTCATCCACATCAGATCTAGTCCACGAGAGAGACTGCGGCCCCTCTTCGGAGAAGATCCCTTTGGATTCAAGACCTCCTTGTGGAGAAGAACATCAAGACCTCCTCAAGGAAGACTAGCTACATTTATATCGTCCTTAGTTGTCCGTGGATCATGTGATCTCTTATGTACCCAAGGATCTAGCACATGTGTGACTATTTCGTGTTGGTTTAGTGATTTCCCGTGTTTCCCCTCGTTTTCTCCTTGTGTTCTTCGTGTTCATAGCAGGATCCGCTCCTTTCGTGAAAGATCGGCCGACTAAGGTTCTACCCTAGATCATCTTGGTATCTCGAGCCACGTTGATCACGATTTCGGAGCCTCCCCGTTGTGTTCCTAGCCTTGTTTTTGTTGATTTTATCCCTAATTGAAAATTCCCCACAAAAATATCCCCAAATTGTTTTTTTGTGATTTGTTGGTGTGATGAAGTTTTGCTGGATTTGATCCGCGGATTTTGTGTGTTGTAGGTAGATCTATCTTTCCATCCACTTTTCCCCAATTTCCATCCAAAATTGCTCCAAATTTTGCCTGGATTTGCCACCTTCTACGCGGAATTCGTCTAAATCCAGAGCCCGGACATCTGACCCGATAGCCCGGACATCCTGCACCCCGGACATCCAGCCTTCCAGCCCGGACATCCTGCACCCTGGACATCTAGCCTTCCAGCCCAGACATCCGGCCCCTGGTAGCATCACGTCCTGTCCACCACCCGTTTTCCGTCCATATTTCGCCAAATTTTGTTCCGGTATCCACATATACTTCTGCATATGTCCACCACTTCCGAATAGCACCGCCATATACCACATACACAACCACCGCTTACCAACACCAAATCCGACAAAATTGGTCCAATATTTCTTTGAGAATTTGAGTTGCCGTACCGTGTCCTACTTGTGTTTCGGCTATTTAGGTACGGTTCGACATCAACATCACTGCCGCTCATCTTCGCCATGGACGCGTCATCAACAACAACCACCACATATACAAGAAACGGTAACCTCACCTTGGTATTGGACATATCATTTTTGCCATTACTTTGATAGCCATCATAGTGTTACTCCTTTGCGTCGCTTAGCCATCGAGACTAGCTTTTGAGTATTGCCAGCGACGAGACTTGAGGACATTAGTGATCATACTTCCCATAGCATACATACATAATTCTTGCATATCTTGCTATCATCTCTTGTGTCACAAGGTTGTCATCACATACACAATTGTTATCTTGGTTCGTGAAGCATTGCATCAGAAAAGAGCTCAAACAACAAAGAGCCAAACAAGCTTTTAAGAAAAAGGGAAAGATAAGAAAGAGCTTTTAAGCAAGAACCATAGCATCATACAACATTAAGATTGTCATACTCTATCATCTTGGATCATATCATAGAAACAACTTGCATAGAGCATACTTGGGATAGAAGTCGTTGCATTTTTGCTTAGTAGGTTGTGCACAAGTCCTTGTATCCGCCTATTGTGCAATCGTGCTAGCGTCTCTCTAGTGTTGTGCAACAAGAGCATTTTGGTGGATCCCACATTTTGGCTCATCCTTGGTTGCACAACCCCACTTATCTTTTTGCGTGTGTGTTTCCATGTACCTTATTTTGCTTGGTCTACTTGTTGCATTGCAATCTTGTGAATCTTATCCAACATTATTGAATCTCACTTACAATTGCATCTAATTTTGTGCCACCATCTGTCGGATGTGGGGTTCCGTCAAAACCTTAAGGTTCGAACACTGGGGTGCGCACGAAGTCTTTTCCTCCCATCGATCTACGCCCTAGCTGGCTAAGATCTTGCGGACGAACTCGACGAACTCGCAACACAGAAAGACACAAGATTTATACTGGTTCGGGCCACTATTGTGGTGTAATACACTACTCCAGTGTGGTGGTAGTGGATTGCCTCTTGGGCTGATGATGAACAATACAAGGGGAAGAACAGCCTCCTCGTGTTGAGGTGTTCTTGTGCTTGGCTAACTTGTGTGGGTGAGTGCTGGATGAACTGCTGGATGCCCCTACTGTGGTGGCTAGCTCTACTTATATAGGCCCTGGCCCTCTCCCTAAATATTGAGCTAGTAGGGAGCCAACAACGGCGGGCAAATTTGAAGGGGGACAGCTAGTACAAGCCATCCTGACAAAGGTGGTCTCCGCCTGCGAAAGGCTCTAGTGGTGACGCCGTCTTGGGCTGCACGATGACCTCCCTCTTGCCGTCATTTTAGTCTTGGTCTTGTTGAACCTATATGGCAACCTTTGCCTGATGCCTCGGTACTCCTCGCCTGCGCTGGCCTCCTTAGAACCAAAGAGGAAACAAGGACGATGCGCGCGCTGGCGCCCTCCTGGTGTCGATCGTCATGGCTCACGTCACAAGAGCCTCGTGAGGTTCACCTCGCCTTGATATCTCCGCTCCTCGTGAGCCTGCCCGACTAAGCCACTCCAAAGGGGGTATCGTGTCGTCCGCCTCATGAGGCTTGGCCCCTCGCGAGGGTCTTGGATGCCTTGTTCATGAAGACGGGGCGTACGACATGCTGGCTTAGCCACGCCGCGGGCCGCAGGTAGGCAAGTCTGGGGACCCCGTTCCCAAAACACCGACAGTAGCCCCTGGGCCCAACGTGCGCTCGGGCTTGGCTTCGCGGCGAAGCCAAGGGTCAAGTATGGAGCACCGCGGGCCCCAAAAGCCTGCGGCTTTGGTCGACGCATGGCGGTTGATTGGACGTGGGCGTCTCCGCTTCCCCATGCTGCCTCGGCAACTGCACGACTTGACAAGTCCCAGCGACATGCAAGGAAAACCATCATTACCTGCGATCATGGGAGGTGCCGCTTGGCCTTCTCTTGCTATAAATAGGGAGGGGGCGGAGCCAGCGTGACCCATCTTTTCCTCACTTGCTTGCTCCTTCTTCGCTCCATTGCTTGCAGTGCCACCAATGGCGCGACGAAGGAAGTTCTCCGCCGCCGAGAAGGGAAAGGCCCCTCGCGAGGGACCCAGTGCCCATGCGCGGACGCAGCCGTTCGCGCAAGGACGCCGCATCCCCTGCCGCTGCCCACCGTCGGAGCGGTGCCACGGCACGCGGAGGGGGTCGTCCCAGCCATGGCGATCCAGTTGACAAGGGGAGGCGTGCTTTGGTAGTGCGCCCCCCTCCGTGCTTCCACAAGGTGGAAGTGTCGCCGGAGTTTGTCGTCTGGTCGGAGAATCCGGCCGGCAACTGGCTCCAACTTCCATGCTTCTTCGTCGACGAGCTGCCGGCCTCCGGTCCAAGCGGACTCTGGCTGCAGGCGGATGGTTGTTGTAGCAAGGCCTCTTGGTTTGCAGTTGCGACTTCCGCCGCGTGCAACATAGCCCTGGCCCGCGGCTGGCAGACGTTCGCCCACGCGCACGGCTTGGGCAGGCGGTGCGCCCTCCACTTCAAGTACGATGGTGGATCGACCCTCTATGTGAGGGTGTTTGGGGAAGATGGTTGCCGCGCCGGGTGCTGCCCCGAGGCAAACAATGGTGAGGAGGTTCTCGGTCTTGGGGACGGTCGCGATGAGGATGAGGACGAGCCCGCCCTCGGGGGCGGCCGTGTCTTGTCCAGCTACGGCGGCTCTTCCTCCGGCGACAGCTCCAGCAATGGTGGCTACGACGAGCCGCCACACCCGATTTGAAGGCGGCAGTGGGTCATCTCGTCGCCATGCCTCCGTGAAGCACGAATAAGGATCCGGCTAGGCTTAGGGTCCCGCTAGGGGTCTGCCTCCGCGAATTGCTGCAACGCTACTTTTGTTTTACTCTTTCTCCTACATCAAGAATGAGACCAGTATGGGCCCAGGGGGGCATGTCTCAAACTATAGTTCCTTGGTTGTTGCACTATGCGTGTTGTTCCCATGTTCTGTCGTTATTTCATGCAAAGATAACTTAACCTGTTATATTCGGGACACCCTCTTCCTCACAAGGCGCTCATTTCCTCGTGTCCATCTTGCCTTGGTGGCCTGCATTCGCTCGGGAACTGCAAAAACTTGTCATGAAGTGCGTTAAATGATCCGTCGTTCACTCTGGCCCTCACCTGGCGCTTTGTATCACGGTACCCGAGGGGCATAGACTAGGAGAAGCACGCCAGCTTTAGGGCTGAAACGAGGGTGGCTCACGAGAAGGCAGAGAAGGGACAAAAATGCTCGCAAGGGCACCTGCCCAGGCCCCTCGTGAGGTATGTGAGAGAAAGAGAGAACACGAGCAAATCCGTGTCGGAAAAATGAAGTGAGAGGTGACGGGGTCAGATCAGCAAGGAATGCCAAAAGCAAACTTCGATTAAGGAAAAGCGAGCCAACTGCGGAAAGCAAATGAAAAGCCTCGTCCGGCACCTAATCTAGTCTTCAAGTCTTCTCACTAGCGTGGAGCTAAGTGCTGCCACTAGGCGTGGGCGGGAGCCCCAGGGCCTGAGGCCGACACTCCTGAGACTCCAGGGCGTGTACAGCCCCAACTCATTATTATGTGAGAGTGTCACGGGCGGCGATTCTTCACAGGCACCGGGCCTTCTTCACAGGCTATGGGCCTTTCTTCACAGGCTCTAGGCCTTGCTTCACAGGCTCTGGGCCTTGCTTCACAGGTTCTGGGCCTTGCTTCACAGGCTCTGGGCCTTGCTTCACAGGCTCTGGGCCTTGCGTCAAGGGTAGAACTTCCTGAGGTGTTGGATGTTCCAAGCGTTTTGGATTGGTACCCCGTCTTTTGTCTCCAGGCGCACGGCCCCAGGCCTGGAGATGTGGATGACCTTAAACGGGCCCTCCCACATTGATGAAAGCTTATGCAGCCCTTCCCTGGAGAGGACCCGCCTCAGGACTAGGTCGCCTGTCTCGAGTGTCCTGGAGTGGATGTTGCGGCAGTGGTATCGCCACAGTGCTTGCTGGTACCTTGCCACCCGTAGCGCAGCTTCGCGGTGACTTTCCTCCCCCAGCACGAGGTCCATCCCCCGCGTGGCGTCCTGCTTCGTTTCGTCGAATGCCAGGACCCGTGCGTAGTGATGCTTGACCTCATGAGGAAGGACCGCTTCAGCTCCGTACACGAGGAAGAATGGAGTCTCTCCCGTTGGCTTGGTGGCAGTGGTTCGAATGGACCACAATATGGACTGGAGCTCGTCGTGCCAGCCCCTGCCGCAGGCCTCTAGCTTCTTCTTGAAGGTCCTGGTCTTGAGGCCCCTCAGGACCTCCACGTTAGCACGTTCGGCCTGACCATTACTCCTGGGGTGGGCCACCGAAGCGTAGCAGATCTGCGTTCCAAGATTAGCATAGTAGGTTTTGAAGAGGTTGATTGTAAACAGTGAACCATTATCTGTGATAATGCGGTTGGGGACCCCGAAGCGGCTTACGAGGCCCTTGATGAACTTGAGAGCAGAGCCGGCTGGGATGGTACGGACGGCTTCCACTTCCTCCCACTTGGTGAACTTGTCGATGGCGATGTAGAAGTAGCGGTAGCCCCCTGGCGCCCGAGGAAACGGGCCTAGGATATCCAGCCCCCAGACCGCGAACGTCCACGTGAGTGGGATAGTTTGAATGCCCTGAGATGGCTGATGGATTTGCTTGGCGTGGAATTGGCAAGCTTCGCAAGATTTCACCAGCTCGGCCGTGTCGTTGAGTGCTGTAGGCCAGTAGAATCCACTTCGGAACACCTTGCCGACGAGGGTCCGTGACGATGAGTGGTGTCCACAGTCCCCGCCGTGTATGTCAATCAGCAACTCGCTTCCTTGATCGCTGGGTATGCAGCGCAGCGTGACATTGTTCGGTCGTTTCCTATATAACTCGCCGTCTTGGATATACTATGCCATGGCTTGTCGGCCCACGCGCTCCGCCTCCTCTTCCTTCTCCGGCAGCGTCCCATGCGTTAAGTACTCCTTGAATTCCTTGGTCCAGCATTTACCCTGGGGCTCGAGCGCCAAGAGTAGCCGAGCTCCTGAGGTCGGGCCACAGGTTGGGGCTCCCATGGCCGGAGGCTGGGGGAGCTCCACCCAAGGTTGAGTCGTGCTTGAAAGAGGTGGCGCAACTGATGGCTTGAAGAGCCGCTCCTCAAAGACGCCTAGATCCTGCGGTTGCCGCTTGGATGCTCTCCTCGCGATGTCATCGGCTTCCTTGTTGGTGCCCCGGGGCATGTGTTGTAGCTCCAGGCCCGAGAACTGCCTCTCCATCTTGCGCACCTCCACGAGGTAGGCCTCCATATGCTTGTCCTTCGGCTCGTACACCTTGTTGGAGAAGTTGACGAGGAGTTGTGAGTCGCCTTTGACGGTGAGGCACTTCACCCCTAGAGCCGCCGCCTCCTTCAGGCCAGCTATGAGGCCTTCGTGTTCTGCGATATTGTTGGAGACCTTCTCGCCGTGCTGAAAGCAGAGTTGCACAACGTAGTAGAGCTTGTCCTGCGTGGGCGAGATGAGCACTGCTCCATCCCCCGTTGTCGGTGTCAAAACTGGCGGATCTCGGGTAGGGGGTCCCGAACTGTGCATCTAAGGCGGATGGTGACAGGAGGCAGGGGACACAATGTTTACCCAGGTTCGGTCCCTCTCGATGGAGGTAATACCCTACGTCCTGCTTGATTGATCTTGATGATATGAGTATTACAAGAGTTGATCTACCACGAGATCGTAGAGGCTAAACCCTAGAAGCAAGCCTATGATTCGGATTGTTTCTTGTCCTACGAACTAAACCCTCCGGTTTATATAGACACTGGAGGGGGCTAGGGTTACACTGAGTCGGTTACAAGGGAGGAGATCTACATACCTGAATTACCAAGCTTGTCTTCCACGCAAAGGAGAGTCCCATCTGGACACTGGACGAAGTCTTCAATCTTGTATCTTCATGGTCCAACAGTCCGGCCAAAGTATATAGTCCGGCTGTCCGAGGACCCCCTAATCCAGGACTCCCTCAGTAGCCCCTGAACCAGGCTTCAATGACGATGAGTCCGGCGTGTAGATTGTCTTCGGCATTGCAAGGCGGGTTCCTTCTCCGAATACTCCATAGAAGATTTTGAAGACGATGATCATGACCGGCTCTGCAAAACAAATTCCACATACCACCATAGAGAGTATAATATTTCCACAAATCTAATCTACTTACCACTTTTCATAACGTGACATCACGCCATGACCCGGTCATTATGCGAACCGTTTTTCTCAACCAGCTACTACGTGTATTGCGAGGCGGTTTTCTTGGCACGTCTTGTCGGAGTAGAGATCGTGTCCCCTTATCATGGGATTCTCATAAATATGGGTGTGGGTAACCCAACCGCGCCATTAATCACGACGCTTGGGGAATAAGCGAGTTTACCAGGCATGTGAGGAGGCGCATAGCTTCTTCCGCCCTTATAAAGGGACAAGGACTCCTCCTTTTCACCCACGCCTTCTTCTTCCCTGCCCATCCATTCTTGCGCACTCGAGCTCCAGCGCCCAATTTCGCATTTTCTCCGTAAAACCGCTCCAAACATGTCCGGAGCGGGAGGCAAGTGGATGGTCTCCTTCGTTACGGAGGAGAACATTAGGAAGCTCCGGGAAGCCAGATACCTGGCTGCAGACATCACACACCGGCTCCCAGACGAGGGGAAGATCGTCCCTACTCCAAGACACCATGAGAGGGTTGTATTCCTCCCCCACTTCGTCGGCGGGCTGGGATTTCCCATCCACCCGTTCGTCTGCGGGCTCATGTTCTACTACGGGCTGGACTTCCATGATCTGGCCCCCAATTTCATCCTCAACATTTCGGCATTTATCGTTGTGTGTGAGGCCTTCCTCTGCATCAAGCCCCACTTCGGCCTATGGCTGAAGACCTTCAACATGAAGCCACAGGTGGTGGTTGGCCAGCAAGCGGAGTGCGGAGGCGCCATGGTGGGCAAAATGCCTAATGTCACCTGGCTCGAGGGCTCCTATGTGGAGACCGTGAAGGGGTGGCAATCGGGGTGGTTCTACATCACCGAGCCGCGTGACGCCAACTAGGCGGCGGCCTCCAAATTTTGATCCGGCATCCCCACGCGGCTCACCTCCTGGAAAGAGAAGGGCCTATCCTGGGGTTCATCGGTGGAGCTGACCAGACTCCAAACTGCGTAAGAAATATGATAAGCAAGAAAATCAAGTTCGTTAACATGGTCCAGGTCATGCTCTTCCGTCGGATCCTTCCGTGTCAAGGACGGGCATTCAATATGTGGGAGTTGGACCCGGCTAAGCACCAGACGCTGCGATAGCTTTTTGACACAACGCACCAAGATGTCTGGAGGGTGCTCTTCAAAGCCGCCGTGGTACCTCCTCCGCTTACCGAGGATCGCGGACTCAGCACAAAGCGCCCTGCCAATCCGGTAAGCTCTTTATATCTCCTAAGATATTTCATTCCCTCGTATGACCACGTGTGTGATCTAAGGCTCCATGCCATTTGACAGGAATGGGTCGCGACAGCAGAGCAGATCGATTGTCCGGCCCCACTGCCCGAGGATCCAGCAAGTGCTCTCTTAACTGGGATGCTGGCTCCGGTGCCCTATGAGGCGCCGGAGAAGAAGGCCAAGAAGAAGGTCAGGGGGACCAGGAAAGGTCTCTGGTGCAAGGTCATATCGGACTCATCGTCCGGTAACACCGAGGCGCCCTCCTCCCATGAAAATGAGGAGGAGGAAGAGGAAAGTTCTCCCCCTAGTCGGGGAGACAAGAAAAGGAAGGCCGCCCCATCAGGGGAAGCCAAAGGGTCCAAGAAGGGAAGGACTCTCCTTTCGGACTGCTCCACGGCGGCCGCTGTTAGCGACGAGGAGTGGTTACCCAGGGACAAGCCCCTGGCGAAGTCGTAAGTATCTGGATACCATAATAGTTCTTGGTATGTTTTATTTTATTGCTTCTTATCATGTCGAACATGATCATGCAGCCCATCCAAAGCCCATATTGATGTATCCTCTTTGGATGAGTCTTTGTGCATGTCGGAGATGAATAGTGATTCACTCCCGACCGCCTCCTCCCCCCGCCCTACAGATGACGTTGAGGTGCTGTCTCAAAGTGTACCGAACCAAGGGGAGACAGTTCCGGAAGCGCCCCAAGGCGACATTCCGGACACTGGGCACACGAGGGGCAAGACTCCCATGGGCTCTAACGCTGGGGGAAGCCAGTCTGTGCCGATGGCCTCTGTCCATGCAGGGTCATCAGACAATTTGCTGGAAGCGCTTCGTGGCGCTTCCATCGACGAAGAGCACCGCACTATCATGAGTGCGGTGGTCAAGAATATTCAGTCCGCCAAAAGCGGACTGACTGAAGCCTGTGCCAGCCTCCTAACAGGCTTTGAGGTAAGTAATCAAATTATGAGAAAATGTTATAGCATAGACAAAAGACCCTGATGCTCTGTTTGGTGTTCAGAAGAAAAGACGAACAGAGGATCAAATAATAACCACAGGAGTCTAATCAGAAATATGTCTATGTGAATAAGCAGGCTTCACTGCTGGCCGATGTCACTCGCACGGCGGAGGTCTCCGCACTAAAGCGGGACCTTGAGCAGTCTAAGGAAGAGCTCGGCCTTACCAAGAGGCAGCTCGAAGAGAACAAAGGTAAGTGATACCTCGTCTATTTATTGATAAAGAAAAAGGAAACTTGTCATTGGATCACAGGATCGTCATGAATTTTGCTAGGGGCCACGGTCGAAGTGGCAGCCCTGAGGAAGGGGCTATTCGAGGCCGAAAGCAAAGCGGCCAAGAAGAGTGCCGAGCGCGAGAAGCAAGTGACCCGAGTTGGCGAGGTTTAGCAAGAGCTCCAGGAGTTCGTCAAGAAGTACGAGTCCTTGGAGCGTGACTCTAAGACACAAGGATCCAAGCTTGCGAAGGCCCTCGAAAACGTGCAAAATACCAAGGCCGAAGCTGAAAAGGCCCTCCAGGAAATTGAGGCGGTCAAGAAGATAGCGGCGGGTAAGGAATTCATTATGCAAAGCAAGCATGTGAAGGAAAATTTCCTTTTACTTACCCAAATTCAGAGTTCTCCAGGAGCGTTCGTAGATCTACCTTGCAGTGTGTCGGATGCCACGGAGTTCTACCGGGTCGAGGAAGGGAGCTCGATGGAGAAGTTGTTCTGGTCTCAGTATACTGGGACCGAACATCCGATGCCCTTGAGCGACCAGTTGAAGCAACTGGTCGAGCTTCACAAGGTTACCGAACTGGCCACAAAAGGCCTCGTAGTTTGGATGTGGCCAGGTGAGCCCCTGCCTGGCAGCTATTTCGGCTTGGTAAGGAAGCTCATGAACGCTTGCCCCCGGTTTGAAGTCATAAAGTGGTCCGTCTGCATTGAGGGTGTGCGCAGGGCTTTTGCCCGGATGAAAGTGCACTCAGCAAAGATGGACGCCGAAAAGCTGGTGATGGAAGGGCCGCCGGAGGGCAAGGAGCATCGCCACCCAGAAAAGTATTACGACAACGTCCTGAAGGGTGGTCGCCTTGTGGCAGAGGAATGTACTAAGGATGTAATATTTGAATGAATGTACTTTCTTATCCTGTAATGTGAACCAAGTTCATATACACTATGTAGCGCTTGTTCGATTTAAAATATTACCCATGCGGCCGTTTATAAAATTTGAGAGTTGGCCAGTTGTCGGCTTCTGCCCCCCATGTAACTAGTACTGAGGTGTTCGGGATAAACCTGATCACTCTTTATCCCAGTTTTGGGTCCTTCGAAGGAGGTGTCCAGCACAACGAACCAGGAAATCGGACTATAAAGCTTTATCACTCTCACTTGGCCAAAGAAGTCTACATTTTTAAATTTTGGCGAAGCCCCTGGTATTTGGAAGGCCGAACTTGGGGCGCCATGTACGCTTAAGTCGGACAAGACCGACTCCTCGCCCGAAGCGGAAAAAATCTTTAAGGATTTGAGACCTCTCGAACAGCGACCAGCTCTCGCTGCATCATGACAGTCAGTTTTCGGCTTTCTCTACTGAGGTGCTCGTCCGGAAGAACCGGGACACAATCGCAGTAGTTCTCCTAGTTCTACCTTAGCCGATATAGCGGAATGTAAGGTACCAAAACATGGGAGCTGGGCAAACCCAACTATTGACCCAAGACATGATTCGGAGCTGATGCATATAATGCTATAAGTTCGGGGTGCTGCACTGTCGAAAGTGTTTGGACTTTTCTTGCCGTGTTATGGGGCGCACTGAAGCCCCTGGCGCACTGGACGTACCAGAACATACGGGTGCAATTTTTCATAAATAGGCAGACAGGAAAATGGATGAAGAAATGTATTAATAAGCTAACGATGTACATTGTTATTGAAATGATATGTCAAAGCATATGTATACAAGTAGTGCAATAAGCAAAAATAGGACTATTTGACATGTCCTATCCAAGGGCAAGCTACGTATGGGTATGTAAAACAGGTATAGTTATCGTTATCAGAGACCACCTGGGGATTCCCTTCTACGTCAAAGCTTCTTGCTTCCTTGGTGTTTCCTTCCCGTGATGGGTCTGATAATCAGACTACCGGAGAGGGCCTTTGGGGAGTAGGGGCCTGAAAGGAAGAAAATGTTAAAGGTATACGGGACCTGAAGCGGTTGAGCCCCATTGTGGACTGTGGCGTGGACGTGCCTCTGCCTATGCCCATGGTATCTTGAGTGCGTAATTATGTACGCACGGCACTAATTTCGCCGCTTGAATGGGACTAGGACAGAGGTCGAACTGCTAGGCGAGCTCTAAACGTGCATGTCGATCCTCTTGCATGGTACTTCGGACTCGCTTGAAGGTGTTCGGGGTCTTTTTCGCTTAATTTGCAGTTTGCCTCATAAGGCTGCTTTGCGCTTCTGCGGTGAGGGCCGTAGTGTGTTCCTCCGTGTGGAGTGAGCGCTCTTTGTTTCCATTAACTGTTATAACCCCGCGAGGTCCTGGCATTTTGAGTTTGAGGTATGCATAATGCGGTACCGCATTGAATCTGGCAAATGCGGTTCGTTCGAGCAGTGCGTGATAGCCGCTGTGGAAGGGAACGATATCGAAGATTAATTCCTCGCTTCGGAAGTTATCTGGAGATCCGAAGACCACTTCCAGTGTGATTGAGCCCGTGCAACAGGCCTCTACACCTGGGATGACACCTTTAAAGGTGGTTTTGGTGGGTTTGATCCTCGAGGGGTCTATACCCATTTTGCGCACTGTATCCTGATAGAGCAGGTTCAGGCTGCTGCCACCGTCCATAAGGACCCGAGTGAGGTGTAATCCATCAATGATGGGGTCAAGGACCAATGCAGCAGAACCGCCATGACGGATACTGGTGGGATGGTCCCTACGATCGAAGGTGATTGTCCAAGAAGACCATGGGTTGAACTTTGGGGCGACTGGCTCCAACGCATAGACGTCCCTTAGTGCATGTTTCTGTTCCCTCTTGGGAATATGGGTTGCGTATGTCATGTTTAACGTTTTCACTTGTGGAGGAAATTTCTTCTGCCCTCCTGTGTTCGGCGGCCGGGGCTCCTCCTCGTCGTCTCTATGCTGCCTGTTTTCCTTATTTTCGGCATTCAACTTGCCGGCCTGTTTGAACACCCAGCATTCTCTGTTGGTGTGGTTGGCTGGTTTATCGAGGGTGCCGTGAATTTGACACGAATGATCGAGTATGCGGTCCAAGCTGGACGGTCCCGGATTGCTTCTTTTGAACGGCTTTTTCTGCTGATCGGATTTAGAGCCATTGAATCCGGCATTAACTGCCGTGTCTTCGGTGTTGTCGCCGTTGTTGCGGCGCTTGTGCCTGTTACGACGTGGCCTGCCGTTGCTATCTTTGGCATCTGAATTGCCAGGGTTCCTTGATGTGTTGTTGCTGCGAGCCAGCCAACTATCCTCACCCGCACAAAAGCGGGTCATGAGTGTCGTGAGGGCTGCCATGGATTTCGGCTTTTCTTGGCTGATTTGTCGGGCGAGCCATTCGTTGCGGATATTATGCTTAAATGCCTCTAAGGCTTCTACATCCGGACAATGTACAATTAATTTGGTTCTTTTTAGTTAGGAACCGAGTCCAGAATTTCCTGGCTGATTCCCCTGGCTGTTGGGTTATGTTACTCAAGTCATCGGCATTTGGTGGTCGCACATAAGTGCCCTAGAAGTTGTCAAGGAATGCAACTTCCAAATTCACCCAACTACCAATGGAGTTTGCCGACAGGCTATTGAGCCAATGCCGAGTAGGCCCTTTGAGTTTTAATGGAAGGTACTTGATGGCGTGTAGATCGTCACTGTGGGCCATGTGGATATGGAGGAGGAAATCCTCGATCCATACTGTGGGGTCTGTTGTGGCATCATATGATTCGATATTCATGGGTTTAAAACCTTCTTGGAACTCGTGATCGATTACTTCATCAGTGAAGCATAGGGGGTGTCCGGCGCCTCTATGCCGGGCTATATCACGATGCAGTTCATATGAGTCTTGTCTGCTGTGTTCGGCCTGGACGGATTTGCTTTTAGTGTTTCTTTTAGTGTTTCTGGCATGACGGTCGTCGTCACGCGTTGGGGCGCCCCCCCCCCCCCCCGTGATCCATAGATCGATCTTGTAAGTCTTGCTTGCTTTCCAATATGTCTCGCAGGTCCTACATGTTGCCCCGGGCCTTTGTGTTTTTAATTGAATGGCGACGGGGTGCGAGCTGGACTTTGGCCTAATATGCCGCTTTGTCTCGGCCACGAGGTGGTCGGTCAGCCGCATCATACGCTGGGAGCATAGGATTTAATGTTTCCTCCTCGAGTTGGGGTAGCAACCTGCGCTTTGGGTAACTTTTGGTTGGGCGTTCGAGTTCGTATTCCTCGACCGCGAGGACCACGGTCCATCTATCCGCTAGCAGATCTTGGTCAGCTTGAAGCTGTTGTTGTTTTTTCTTCAGGCTTTCTGATGTGGCTATAAGGCGGCGCTTGAAGCGCTCCTGTTCGGCGGGATCCTCAGGCACCATAAATTCGTCGTCGCCGAGGCTCACCTCGCCTTCGGAGAGAGGCATGTAATTGTCATCCTCTGATTCTCCGTCTGCTGCCTGTTCCTTAGGGCTGGCTTGCCCATCCTCCTGCTCAAGACTTGGCTGGAGGGGATTGTCTTCGTCTTCGGCGCTATCCGCAGCATTATTGTTTCTTGTGACGGTATCGCCGTTTTTGCTATGGCGGGGCTTAGAGCGGCGCTGTTGACACCGGTGCTTAAATTGCTTCTCCAGGGGATTATCCTCTGTTGCCTTATTGCCATCGCTTTCTTTGGGGGTGTCCACCATGCATATATCATATGATGAGGTGGCAGTCCAGCACCCTGTGGGCGGTGGTTCCTATTCTTCTCCTACATCGTCGTCCATATCGTCGATGTCTTCGGAGCCAAAATCAAGCATGTCGGTTAAGTCATCGACAGTGGCTATTAAGTGGGTGGTGGGTGGGGGATGAATTTCTTCGTCGTCCGCTTCCCACTCAAGCCGGACATAGTTCGTCCAAGGGTCTCCTGTCAAGGAGAGAGATTTCAATGAGTTTATTAAGTGGCCCAAGGGCGAGTGCTAAAACTTATCCACGGAGGTGAACTCCATGATCGGTGCCCAATCAGATTCGATAGGCACGGACGTGGGTGGTTCAGAGCCTATGGACGGGGATGAATCCAAGGGCCCGTCAACACATGTCTCATAGGGGGTGAAGTCAGTATTCGGCTCTATCAGCGCTGAGTGTGTGGCCTCCGTTGTGGGGTCTATCCACACGTCCTCGGACGGCACGATCTGCTCCGGATCGAAGGCCGGAGTAGCCACAGGTGTGATCTCCCGAACACCGCCCGACGGCAGAGCTAAGTCATGCTTGTCGAGACTGTGCAGCACACCTGATATGGGCTCGAATTCATTGAAGATCAAGTCTCTGCAGATGCCGGTAGTGTAGTTTAAGCTTCCAAACCTGACCTGATGGCTAGGGGTGTAGCTCTTGATCTACTCCAGATGGCCAAGCGAGTTGGCCCGCAGTACAAAGCCGTCGAATACGAAGATATGTCCGGGGAGAAAAACCTCACCCTGGATCGCATCGTTGCCGATGATCGAGGAAGCCATCAAGCCTTATGGCGACGACACAGCGGAACTCTCAATGAAAGCACCAATGTCGGTGTCAAAACCGGCGGATCTCGGGTAGGGGGTCCCGAACTATGTGTCTAAGGCGGATGGTAACAGGAGGCAGGGGACACAATGTTTACCTAGGTTCGAACCCTCTCGATGGAGGTAATACCCTATGTCCTGCTTGATTGATCTTGATGATATGAGTATTACAAGAGTTGATCTACCATGAGATTGTAGAGGCTAAACCCTAGAAGCTAGCCTATGATTCTGATTGTTTCTTGTCCTACGGTCTAAACCCTCCGGTTTATATAGACACCGGAGGGGGCTAGGGTTACACAGAGTCAGTTACAAGGGAGGAGATCTACATGTACATGGTCCAACAGTCCGGCCAAAGTATATAGTCTGGCTGTCCGAGGACCCCCTAATCCAGTAATCCCTCACCCGCGCCCTGGTGCACGATGGCACCATCAAAATACATGACCCAGCCGTCCGGAGCCTCACTTCTTGGGGGGGTGGACCGGTCTTCTCCTTCCTCAAGTGTCGGGGCATCCGTCCATTCTGCCACAAAGTCAGCGAGTGCGGCCCCCTTGATGACCCTGGTAGTGCTGAACTCCAACTGGACTGCTTGCAACTCGATGTTCCACTCAGCGACCCTTTCGGCTGAGTTAGGGCTCCTAAGTACCCTCTCCAATGGGTAGGGTGAGATGACCTTGATGGGGTGGCTCTGGAAGTAGTGTCACAGCTTGCGCGAGGCCACCAGGAGTGCGAGTAGGAGTTTCTGGGGCATGGGGTAGCGTGCTCTTGCGTCCCATAGTATGGTGCTGACAAAGTACACCGGGTGTTCGACGAGGGCTGGCACACTTTCGAGGCTCGGGTCCTGCGGAGATCGGGGCATATCCTGAGGTGGAACGATCCCTGAGACCCGATTGTCCTCAGGGGCTTCTGCGATTTCGCCCTTCTGAGCTTGGCCTTCCACTGCTGATGCCTTTGTTGCGCCTTCCTGACCCCGCGCCACTTCAGCCCTGGCTTGGCGTGGCATGCCCTTGGCTTGGCGCTCCTCCCGAACCGCTACCAACACCGCGCTGGCGGAGTACGGGGTGGCAACAAGGTAGAGTGCTAGAGGCTCGAGGGGCCGTGGTGCCACCATCACTGGGGGCTAGTAAGGTATTTCTTGTGGTCTTGGAAGGCCCGGACAGCCTTCGGTTTCCACTCGAACGGGCCCTTCTTCTTCATGATCTTGAAGAAATGTAAGGCGCGCTCTCCCAGTTTGGAGATGAAACGCCCTAACGCGGTCATCCTCCCTGCTAGCTTCTACATCTCTTTGAGGGTCTGTGGTGGGCTCATGTCCTCGATGGCCTTGATCTTCTCTCGGTTAGCCTCGATCCCTTTATGGGATATGAGGAATCCTAGTAGCTTGTCGGAGGGGACGCCAAACATGCACTTCTCCGGGTTGAGCCTCAACTTCACCTGGCGCAGGCTCTCGAAGTTCTCCTCCAAGTATTGAATCAATGTCCTCACCTCGCGAGACTTGACCACTATGTCATCGATGTAGGCCTCCATGTTTTCTCTCGAGTTGCCGCCCCAGAGTGATGTGCATCAACCGCTGAAAGGTCGCGCCAGCGTTGCGTAGCCTGAAGGGCATGCAGGTGTAGCAGTACACCCCACATGGTGTCAGGAAGGCCGTCTTCTCAACATCTTCCACCGCCATCTTGATTTTATGATACCCTGAGAACGCATCCAGGAAGCACAGCAGGGCACACTCAGCGGTGGAGTCGACAATCTGGTCGATGCGCAGGAGTGGGAACGGATCTTGGGGGCAGGCTTTGTTAAGATTGGTGAAGTCGACGCACATCCATTCCTTCCCACCTTTTTTCAGCACTACGACAGGGTTCACCAGCCATTCGGGGTATCGGACCTTTTCGATGGCACCTGCTACTTCCAGCTTGCATGTCTCTTGGATGATGAAGGCCTGCTTCTCAGTGGACTACCGTCTTGCTTGCTGCTTCACGGGGCGGATGTTGTGGCATACCCTTAGATGATGCTGGATCACCTCCCTCGGGACCCCTACCAGCTGATTAGGCTCCCACACGAATATCTCCTTGTTCGCGCGCAAGAACCTCACCAGGGCTTCTTCTTGTTCCGGGTCAAGGCCGGCTCCTATGGTAATGGTGGCTCCTGAAGACCCGTCCTCACTGACCGGCACCTGCTTGGTTTCCGCCTTGTCTTGGGTGAACAGCTACTTCTTCTTGGTGGACGCGGCCTTCCTGGCCACGGGGGTATTGGCGTCAGCGGGTTCTGCTGCTGCCGCGGTCTTGAAGGCGAGCCTGAGCACCGTCATGGCCTCCTTAGTGTCCCCCTTGATGGTGAGGATGCCCTTTCTCCCTGGCATCTTCATGAGGTTATAAGTTGGGTGAGTCGCCGCCATGAACTGAGCGAGAGCCAGATACCCGAGGATGGCATTGTACGGGAGACCGATGCGAGCGATGTCGAAGTCCACCAGCTCGGTGCGGTAGTTGTCGCGTGTGCCGAAGGTGACAGCGAGGCGGATCTGCCCCAGAGAGTGGGAAGCTCCACCACCCACTCCCGAGAAAGGCTTGCTGAGGCCGAGTCGCTCGAGTGGCACGTGCAGGAGGCTGAAGGCTTCTACGGAGAGCAAGTTGAGGCCAACACCGCCATCGATGAGGGTCTTGGTGACGGCCACGTTGCAGATGGTGGGCGTGCAGAGCATTGGGAGCATTCCAGAGCCGGCGGTGGAGTCGGGGTGGTATTCTGAGCCGAAGGTGAGGTCGGCCTCTGGCGCAGCCCAACCCGGCGGAGCCCCCGGGCGCCTGGAGGTGGCTTCGATCTAACGGAGGAACGGCTTGGCGTGGCGGTCTGATGGTGGTGCTTGAGAGCCTCCCAACAAGGCCGCGACTGCGTGGTGCGCCGGCACCGCATAGCGAGCGGCGAAGAGGTCACGGAGTTCCCCCCAGGGGGCCACCGTGGATCCAGGGAGACCGAGAAGCCAGGCGCGCGGCTCGCCGGCGAGGGCCATGGGGAACCAGCTGGCCATGGAGTTGATGGAGTGACGGAGCGACGAACTAATTGAAGGGAAGCTACGGCGCACCCCCTATCTGGCGCGCCAAATGTCGGATGTGGGGTTCCGACAAACCCTTAAGGTTTGAACACTGGGGTGCACGCAAAGTCTTTTTCTCCCACCGATCTACGCCCTAGCTCGCTAAGATCTCGCGGACGAACTCGACGAACTCGCAACACAGAAAGACACAAGATTTATACTGGTTCGGGCCACCGTTGTGGTGTAATACCCTACTGCAGTGTAGTGGTAGTGGATTGCCTCTTGGGATGATGATGAACAATACAAGGGGAAGAACAGCCTCCTCGTGTTGAGGTGTTCTTGTGCTTGGCTAACTTGTGTGGGTGAGTGCTGGATGAACTGCTCGATGCCCCTACTGTGGTGGCAACCTCTACTTATATAGGCCCTGGTCCTCTCCCAAATATTGAGCGGGAGGGGAGCCAACAACGGTGGGCAAATTTGAAGGGGGGCAGCTAGTACAAGCCATCCTGACAAAGGTGGTCTTCGTCTGTGAAAGGCTCTGGTGGTGACGCCGTCTTGGGCTCCATGATGACCTCCGTCTTGTCATCCTTCTGGTCTTGGTGTTGTTGCACCGATATGGCAACCTTTGCGTGATGCCTCGGTACTCCTCGCCTGCGCTGGCCTCCTTAGCACCATAGAGGAAACAAGGATGCTGCGCGCGCTGGCGCCCGCCTGGTGCCCGCCTTGTGTCGATCATCATGGCTCACGTCACGAGAGCCTCGTGAGATTCGCCTCGCCTTGATATCTCTGCTCCTCGTGAGCCTGCCCGACTAGGCCACTCGAGGGGATCTCGTGTCGTCCGCCTCGCGAGGCTTGGCCCCTCACAAGGGACTTGGATGCCTTGTTGATGAAGACGGGCCGTACGGCCTGCTGGCTTAGCCACGCCGCGGGCCGCAGGCAGGCAAGTCTGGGGACCCCTGTTCCCAGAGAGCCGACACCATCCTAACCAAGCTCCACCATAAGCTTTTACTTGTGTACGTGTGAGAAACCGACAAGAATTGGTACCAATTGTGCTATTTCCTTGATCCACTTTCAACTTCGTTTAAGGTACATTTGGTATTCGTTCTTCTCTTTCTACCACTCACATTTATCTCTTGGAATGATGGATAGGCCAAGTAACTCTACCAACCCTCTCTTCATTGAGCACGACAACGACATCAACTCCTATGTCACCAAGAGCCACCTCTTTGATAGTAACCACTCTTAAGATCAATTTTGGAAAATATAGTGGCACCACTAAGTTCATCAAGCATATCACCAAGGCGTGGAATGGGATACGAATAGCGAACGATGATAGCATTGATAGGTCTACAATCGGAGCACATGCGAAAGCTATCATCTCTTTTTGGCACAAGAATGACTGGGATGGCACAAGGGCTCAAACTTTCACGCACATGTCCATGGTCTATGAGATGCTTTACTTGCATTTGTATTTCTTTGGTTTCTTCGGGGTTGACGTGGTAGGGAGCTTTGTTCGGAAGCAGTGCTTCGGGGATGAGGTCGATGCGGTGCTCAATGCCTCATAGTAGAGCTAGTCCCGTAGGTAGCTCATTAGGGAAAACATCATGAAATTCATGCAAAAGAGAAGACACCACTAGAGGAAGAGTGTGAGAGGTGTTAGCTTGTGGTGCATTATCCGTGCACAAAAGGACGTAGTGTAGTACACTAGACGGGTTCTCACACACTCCTCTTATCTCACTTTTGGTGGCAAATAGGACTAAGTTCTTCTTTTCGCTCATCGTGGAGGTGCTCGATTTGGGCTTGGGGCGCTCACTCTCTTTTTGGTGGCTCACTCTCTCACTATTATCTCCAAGATGGGTGGCTTGCTTGTCAGCGACAACTTCGCTTGGAGACATGGGACAAAGTACGTACTCCTTTCCCTTCATGTTGAAGATTTAGTGGTTCGTTCGGCCGTTGTGGATGACTCCTCTATCAAATTGCCATGGGCGTCCAAGGAGAAGGTGGCAAACGGTCATTGGAACAATGTCGCACTAGAAGGTGTCTTCGTAAGCGCCAATTTTGAGGGAGACTTGTACTCGATGCTCGACTTGGATAGTGCCGGAGTCACTAAGCCATTGCACTTTGTATGGATGTGGGTGCTTTGTCTTGGGCAATTGGAGCTTGGATCAAAGTTCTTCACTTGCAAGGTTATGAAAACTCCCTCCACCGATGATGACCTTGACGGATCTTCCATTGATGTCGGCCTTGGTGTGGAATGTGTGGCATCTATGGTCTTCATCTTGGTGATGTTGGAGAGTCAAGACCTTGGAGACAACAAGAGCGGGACTTGAATCTTCATCTCAAAAGACTTGTTCCTCTTCATCGTTCACTTGCCCGTGCATGGAGACTTACTCAAGAGCGTCCTTTTCTCCTTCACTCATCGAGTCATAGGTTCCTTCGCCGTTCAGAATCATGGTCCGCTTGTTGGTGCACTCTTAGGACTTGTGGCCTCGGCCTCCGCATGTGAAGCATTTGAAGGAACTTCTCTTGACGACCTCATCGCTGGGGAATGATGATGATGAAGCTCTCGGCTTGAAGTTGCTTGTAGTAGGAGGATGACTTGGAGTTGACGAAGCTTTCTTGGAACTCGACTTGTCGATGTTGCTTGTAGAAGGCTTGGTAGACGGTGTTGGAGTCGTTGAAGCTTGGGTGTTGTAGAAGCCATATGACTTGGATGAGAACTTGGCATATTTGAAGTCGTCTTGCACTTGACATTCTGCTTTTGTAGCTTGATGCACTAGCTCAATGAGGTTCGAGTATGGTTGGAAGTCAGCGGTCTTCTTGATAGGATGGTTGAGTTCATTCAATAAATGTGGCATAGTTTGCTCATCATCTTCCGTGACATTGGCTCGTATCATGGCAATCACCATATCCTTGTAGTAGTCTTCAACACTCTTGGTTCCTTGCTTTAGTAGTTGAAGTTTCTTGAAGAGGTCGCGGTTGTAGTAGGTAGGCACAAAGTGTGCTCTCATGACATCCTTCATTTGCGCCCAAGTAGTGATGGGTGGTTTACCTCTTGCCTCTCGGCGCTCGATAACTTGTTCCCACCAAATGAGGACATAGTCTTGGAATTCGAGGGATGCCATCATTATCTTATTCTCTTCATCGTAGTTGTGCAAGCGGGAGATTTTGTCGACCTTCAATGCCCACGAAAGATACTCTTCGGGATCGTTGCTTCCATTGAACTTGGGCATGGTGAACTTTAGCTTGCCGTAGCGTTGCTCTTCATTGTGTTGGGGTTGGGGATGATGACGCCCGTGTTGTTGATGATTGTCAAGCTTGTGTTGCTCTTGGTGAGGAGGGTTGTCAACCTCATGTTTCTCTTGTCGTGGAGGATTTCCATTGTCTTCATGCTCTTGATGAACTTGATGTTCTTGGCGAGCTTGTGGAGCAGCTTGTCGAGCTCGAGGAGGAACTTGACGATGCACGCGAGCTTGGAATCTTCTTTCTTGAATTTCTTCGCGAAGCTCTTCTTCTCGTTCACGAGCTTGTCGGCCTCGGTTGGCTATAGCTAGACTTGAATCTTGGAGGGCTTGTTGCACCACAAGTGCTTGAGATTCACGGAGTTGTTGTTCTTGGCGTTGTGCCTCTGCATCTTGTGCATCTTGGTGAAGAAGCGCTCGCTCTTCCTCTTCATGTTGGCATTGTGTCAGCACCCCGATTCCAAGTCACATCAATCTAGCCGGTAACACCTCATATCACTTTGCGGCCTCACGCACGGTATTCCCACGGGTGTCGCCTTACCATGGCCCGTGACCGTTTGCGCCTTTTGGCTCACGTATATGATAGTGTCGCTAGCATCCATATGACAGAGAACCCGGGCCGACATGACTAGTCATGAACCCAAAGTGGCACTAAATTACGGGGACAGGCATACATGAATCAACATCGAGCATGTCGGTTAGCAGCGTGCGAATCCAGGCTGTAGCACTAGGCTAACAAGACTCCGGTGAACCGGGCTGTAGCAGGCTAGGCAGGACTCCGGCTGTCACCACGTGATGACATTTCCCCGAAGGGACAGACACAGGAATGAAGCGAATCACATGCCAGCCAGTCAAGTTTTCCGGAACAGTAGTGTTGGCTAGCAGGACTCTGGTGAACCGGCCTGTAGTGGACTACTATGGCTCATGGAAGCACAACGCTAAATTTCCCCATAATAGAGGCTACCAAGGATAAACAACTAGGTTGTCAGATCCCACACATACCAAGCATTTCAATCATACGCACAATATCATCGATATGTGTAAGTACAACATGGCATCACAACAAAACTCTATGACTCAAAGTATTTATTCAATAGGCTCCGAGGAGCGAGATATTACAAACATGGGTCTCATGGCCCAGCAATCAAGTCATACAAGCAATAGCACAATCAGAAGCTTAATCATGTCTGAGTACAGACATCTACAAAAGAAAAAGGCGAGGGCACAAGATCATAGCTGAGGTAACCGGCTAAGCGTCGAAGTCCATGTGGAACTACAGCGAGACTGAAATCTCTCTGCAAAAACATAACTTAAGCAAACGTGAGTACAAATGTACCCAGCAAGACTTAGATCAGAACTATCTACATATGCATCATTATCAACAAAGGGGGTGGTGGAATTTAACTGCAGCAAGCCAGCTTTGACTCGGTGGCTATCCTAAACTACGACTGCAAGTAACTCTTTTGAGGTGCCGCACACGAGTCCACATATTCACCACATCAATACACCACTATGGATCTGCTCCCGTCTCCCTACAAGAACGTCATCCATAGCACTCACGCTTATCTTGCGCATTTTAGAGTATCCACTTTCACTTGTCTATGAACTATACAGGCAACCAAGTAGTCCTTTACCGCGGACGCGGCTATTCGAATAGATGATTTTAACCCTGCAGGGGTGTACTTCTTCACACACGCTCTCACCACTTACCGCCGTTTACACGACATGTACTCGGAAACCTTCAAGCGGAAGCCCAACGAGGGTGTCGGCCACGGCCTACCTAAACACTCAAGTCTCTAGTCCAGGTTTATCGCCTATCCAAGTTCCATCCGCAGGGAGTCCGGCCGAGGTTTGCACATACGGCCCCGAATGATGTGTACAGGGTTCCGAGACACCAAACGAGTGCACGGCATACCCGGCCACGGTGTATCTACCGCATCATTGCCCACCCCTAGGGTCAGCACTACGCACGGCCGCCAACACATATCCTATAAACACCAGAAACTAATTACAACTCTTGGACAGATGACTAGGGTAGTTAAGAAGCCGAGAGGGTCCATTGGTTTCTGGCCCAATGCATGGTAGTAGCTGGTTCTTAAATCACACATATAGGTCTTGGTGCTTAAGGAAGGTTCCAATGAAACAACCCACCATGTACTCCTACATGGCCTCTCATCGATACCTTTACCAAATCATGTTCAACGCACTTAGCTCACACATAGTAGGACATGTTCATCACCATTCTAATTCATCCCCGATGAATCAGACCTGACTCAACTCTAAGCAGTGGTAGCCATGACAAAAAAGCATGAATGAGTAGGCACATCAGGGCTCAAACGACTCCTACTCATGCTAGTGGGTTTCATCTATTTACTGTGGCAATGACAGGTCATGCAGAGTAAAGGGGTTCAATGTCAGGACCCCGACTCGATGTCACATCGATCTAGCCGGTAACACCTCATATCACTTTGCGGCCTCACGCACGGTATCTCCACGGGTGTTGCCTTACCTTTGCCCGGGACCGTTTGCGCCTTTTGGCTCACGTATATGATAGTGTCGGTAGCATCCATATGATAAGGAGCCCGGGCTGACATGACTAGTCGTAAACCCAAAGTGGCACAGACTTACAGGGACAGGCATCCATGACCCAGCTTTGAACGTGTCAGTCATCAGCAAGTGGGTCCGGGCTGTAGCACTGGGCTAGCAGGACTCCGGTAAACCGGGCTGTAGCGGGCTAACAGGACTCCGGTACTCAATGCGTGACATTTCCCCGAAGGGACAAACACCAGAACGAAGAAGGACACATGCCGGCCAGCCTAAGTGTTCCAGAGCAGTAGCAAGCTACCATGGCTCAGCGGTAACACTAGGAGACATTTCTCGGTAAGAGAGGCTACTATAGATAAACAACTAGATAGTCAGATCCCACACATACCAAGCATTTCAATCATACACACAATATGCTCGATATGTGCAAATACAACAAGGCATCACAACATGACTCTACGACACAAGTACTTTATTTAAGGCTCAGAGAGCCATACATAACATACACAAAGGTACGGTCTCACGACCCAGCATTCAAGTCATACAGTCATACAAACCAGCAGCAAAAGTAACTTGTCTGAGTACAGACAACTAGAAAGATAAAAGAGGCTTGGAAAGCCTAGCTATACTACGTGGTCCTTCACAAGCTCAGGATCACCACCTGGGCCTTTAGCCTACTCATTGATGTCAACGTCTACGTAGAACCCATTAGAAGGGGTTGCAGCGTCTTCTGTAAAATGTAAATTATAGCAACATGAGTACAAAGGTACTCAGCAAGACTTACATCAGAGCCTACATACATGCATATTATCAAGAAGGGGTGGTGGGGTTATTGCAGCAAGCCAGCTTTGACTCTTGGCTAGGCTAACCTACGAGACTCCAACTTGAAATGGTTTTGCGCACACGAGTCCATTACTCATCACTTCAATACACTACCGAGGATCCACCTCCGTCTCCCTACGGAAGAGCCATCCTCGGCACTCACACTTATCTTGAGGCTTTTAGCAGTTTCCATTTACTTGTCTATGAACTGTATAGGCAACCCAGTAGTCCTTTACCGCGGACGCGGCTATTCGAATAGATCATGATAACCCTGCAGGGGTGTACTTCTTCATACACGCTCTCACCACTTACCGTCGTTTACACGACATGTACTCGGCAACCTTCAAGCGGAAGCCCAACGTGGGTGTCGGCCACGACCTACCTAATCACCTAAGCCTCCAGTCCAGGTTTATCGCCTATCCAGGTTCCATCCGCAGGGAGTCCGGCCGAGGTTTCCCATACGGCCCCGAACGATGTGAACAGGGTTCCCGAGATACCTAACGGGTATTCGGTACACCCGGCCACATACCTACCGCATCACAGCCCACCCCTACGGTCAGCGCTGTCCACGGCCTCCAGTAGGCTACAAACACCAGAAACTACTTGCAACTCATGGACGGAGAACTAGGGTTAATAAGAAGCTGAGAGGGTCCATTGGTTTCGGGCCCAATGCATGGTAGTAGCTGATTCTTAAATCACACATACAGATCTTAGTGCTTAAGGTCGGCTTCAATGAAACAACCCACCATGTACTCCTACATGGCCTCTCATCGATACCTTTACCAAATCGTGTTGACCACACCACTCTCATTACCGACATAATCATTTCACTCTAGCCCATCACCCAGATGAACCAGACCTGACACGACTCTAAGCATGGCAGGCATAGCAAGGTAGGAACAACACATACATATGGCTCAATCAACTCCTACACATGCTAGTGGGTTTCATCTAGTTACTGTGGCAATGACAGGTCATGCAGAGGAAGTGGGTTCAACTACCGTAGCACACAACAGTTTGAAACGCGTTGTCTTAATGCAGTAAAAGAGAGCAGGAGCGAGAACATGGGATGGTATCGATATGATCAAATGGTTGGTTGCTTGCCTGATGGTTCGATGCACTGATACGGTTCTTCGTTAGGGTAATCACGGTACTCCTCGGGGGCAGATCCTGCCGCAAGAACACCGATATACAACCATTACCAAACAATGTGCAACAATATGATGCATGCATGAAACATAGCAATATGAGTGTGTTGGGCTAATGCAACTAAGACCAGAAGGGTTTGAACCAATTTGAATCAAAGATTCAAATTTCAAACTCAAACATGGCCCTTTAAAGTGTTTTTCCTTGTTTTGCATTAAACATCAAGTTAACTTGTTTAGTCATGCATGAAAATAGTACAGATGGATAGATTGGATTTTTCTGATCATTTTTCATATATAATTTGTCTGATTTGGAGTTACAGAATAAAAGTTATGAATTTTTGAAGTTTAAATTATATTCTGGAATTTCCTATATTAGAATAATTCCAGAAAATCAATTATTGCGTCAGCCTGACGTCAGTGTGACGTCAGCAGGTCAACGGAACACGTCCGGGTCAAACCTGACAGTGGGTCCCGCATGTCAGGGTGATTAAATTAATTAAAGTTTAATTAAAACTAAACCTGTTTAATTAACAGGGCTGGGCCCCACCTGTCATTGACTCAGGGGAGTCAACCAGGGCCCACCCGTGGTCAAACCCGGGTCGGCTGCACCGGCGTTTAGCCGCCGGTGAGCCCGACGCGGCGGCGGAAGTGATTTTTGCCGTTCCGGCAACCAAACGAGCCGCGGAGGGCACCGAAGCGGAGCTGAGGTTGAGCCGCAGCTCTTGGTGGAGTCCGTTGGGGTCGGGGTGGCCGGAGTTGGCGCCGGCGACGACTTTGGCGGCCACCGGAGTTCGGCCAAAGTCGAACTTGTCGCTAGGGGGATCGGTGAGGTGCGTGGAGTGCACGGTTGGGCCCAACGCAGCGTGGTGAGTGCGTTGGACACCGCGGGTTGGCCGAAGGATGGCCGGGAGCACGTTGGCGACGAGATCCGTGGCGGTGCGTGCGTGTGATCTTCGTGGGGTGGCTACACGGCTCGGGAATGAGAGAGAGAGGGTCGGAGGGGTAGCTAGGCTCACAGCGCTCCCGTAGAGGCCACCGGCGGGGTCGGGGACGAGCTGAGGCGGCGACGGCGTTGAAGGGGATCTCCGGCGACGGCGAGCTCGGGCGAGGTCGGTGCGGTGGTCTCGGGCCGCTCGAGCACACGGGGCTCGGCTAGCTCGATGAAGTGGACGGCGGCGAAGCTCTTGGACACGGCGGCACGGCGTGGGGTTGACAGAGGGCGTGGCTACGGCGAGGGGGTGGCGGCGATGGCGTCGGCCATGGCGTGGGGGAGCGAGGGAGAGGAGCTGGAGAGGAGAGGGGGTGTCTGGGGGGTTCGGGGGAGAGAGGGAGGCCGATTCACGGCGTTAGCCGGGCGAGGGAGGCGGCGAGGCGGCGAGCAGGTGCGTGGCACCCATGCGGTGCTCGCCGTCGAGCACCTGCCTGCCTGCCTGGCCGGCAAGCAGCTCGCTGGCGCGGTGCTGGGCTGGGCCGGCAGGTGGGCCGGGTGCTGGGCGACAGGTAAGCTTTTCCCATTTTCTTTCTGTTTCTGTTTTTTTAATACTTCTGCAACTTTGTTGAATTAAATAAAATACTTAAGCAACCCCAAAAATCACCAAACTACTCCTGGTCCATAGTTGGATTATTTCCAACATGAAACATTTCAGTTTGGAGTTATTTGAGCACTTAAATATTTTATATAATTTTAAATGCCCAAATTCAAATACTTATGAATTAATTCAAAAACCCTAGGATGGCCTGGGAAAATGTGCACCACTTTTGGCAGAGGTTCTGAACCAAGACAAAAATGATGGGCATTTTAGAAGGGCATTTCAGGTTCATTGAAAAAGTTTTTAGTAAACCCTAATTGGTTTCAGAGGGGACTGGGGGTTCTGTCATCCCCATTTCAGGTTTCTGATGAAAGAGTAAACATGATGCAACACTCTAATGCATGGCTAACTAGGATGTGACATTCAACTACCGCAGCATGTAACAATTGAATCGATGTTGTCCTAATGCAGTAAAAGAGAGCAGGAATGAGAGAATGGGATTGTATCGGAATGAAGAAGGGGGTTTTGCTTGCCTGGCACTTCCGAAGATATTATAGTTCTTCATCGGTGTTATCAATCTCATCGCCGGGACAACATCTACTGAAGGGGGAAATTACCGGCAACAGAGAGGAAACACAATCAATGCAATGCAGCGATATGATGCATGAATGTGACATGGCAATATGTTGTGATTTGAGCTAATGCAGCTAGCAACGATTTAAATGGAGTTGGTTTGAACTCTAGATTCAAATTTGAACTCCACGTGAGACATTTGAAATACCATTAATTCAAATTGTCATATACAGTGGCTATAAGTTGTCCAAACATGCATGAGAATGCTATAAACAGATTCTTTGGATTTTTCTGATCTTTTTTCATATATAAATTATTTCATTTGGAGTTACAAATTATTTTCTATGATTTTTAGAAGTTTTGGATATTTTTCTGAAATAAGTAAATCATTTAAGATTTATTTAAATTCCAGAAATGGGTTACTGCGTCAGCATGATGTCGGGGTGACGTCAGCAGGTCAAAGGTGCCAGCCCAGGTCAAACCTGACGACTGGGACCCACATGTCAGTGTAACAACTAACTAACAGAGTTAGTTAGTGTTATGTTAGCACTAATCTAGGTTAATTAGGGTCCACGGCTCATCGCCGGCGACGCCAGAGACAGCGGAGGTGCTCGGAATCGCTCCTCCGGCGACAAAATGACCAGCGGAGGGCATCTAAGCGATGCTGGTGAACTCGCGCGACGAGTGGAGCAAGCAGTGTGTGCGGGGGTGGCCGGACATGGCGCCGGCGTCGAGCCAGACGGCGCCGAAGTTCGGGCGTGCACGGAAATGAGGCTACGGAGCAAGGCGTGAGGTTCTGGTGGGTGTGCTCGGCTCTTGGGAGTGCATTGAGTGCAGTGACGCGCTCGGTTTGGACGGAGGCGAACCAAAATGACGACGGCGACAAGTCCGGCGCCGGTGAGGTCTCGGTCTCGACGGAAACGAGGGCTACGATGAGCCATTGAGCATGGAGGCATCGGTAGTGGAGCTCACGGTGAGTCGGCCGAGGATCTCAGCGAGCTCGGGGAAGCACCATGGACGATGAACGGGCGCCGGCTATCTCCGGCGGCAGAGGAGGACGAACATGAGGTAGCCGGCGATGCGGGGCATCCGGCATCGCGTGGATCCTCGTAGATGATGAAGACGACCCTGCGGTTCTTCTGAGCGGGTCGGCGAGGTGAGATAGTGGCTTTGGGCGCGGTGGCGGCGAATGGCGGTGACGGTGCGCTTGGTTGCGTGGTGGGAGAGCCAGTGGAGGAGATGGGGATGAGGGAGTGAGCGACAGGGTTCCAGGGGTGTGCGTGGCGTCTTCGGGTGCTTCCAACGGTGAGCAGGCAAGCAGGAGGTGGCCGGCGCGTGCGCACGCGCGTCAGGCACACGCCCTCCTGCCTACTGGCAGGAGGTTGAAGAGGGCGGCGGATGCAGTGGGCTGGGCCACCAAGTGGACGAGCCTGGAGGGCTGCACAGGAGGTAAGCCCAGGTAGGTTTTCTCTCTCTCCCTCTCTCTCTCTCGCTCTGTCTCTTATTTTAATTCTTTATGTTTTTCTATTTCTTCTGTAGTTTCAGGGCTTTATTAAAAATACTTAGGCACACTCAAAAATCATGAAACTTGCTCAAGCCCACCATTTGGAATATATCCAATAGTAAACATTTAAGTTTATGATTATTTGGACATTTAAAATATTTAATAGCATTTAAATGCCCAAATGCAAATAGAGTATAATTTAATACAGAGCCCAAATATTTCATGGAAAAATGTGCATCACCTCTGGTTATTGTTTCCAGCATTTTCCAAAAATAATGAACATTTTTGAAAGCCATTTGGATTTACTGAAAATATTTTAGTTGAACCTAGTGAATTCCTTTGATGCTAGGGTTTAGGCAATCCCCATTTCAAGTTTCTTTCAAACTTAAACATGATGCACACATGAAGTTAGCCTAGTGCAATGCCAGAAGCTAGGGATGTGACAACTCACCCCCACTAAGCAAGAATCTCGTCCTAAGATTCAGGACGTGAGGTGAGAAAACAAAGGGGATGTAAGGCTTAACACAATCTTCATGATCCAACTGCCTTCCCGGAGTTGTTGATTCATTGATTCCAATTGACCTTGACGTCTTTGCTCTGAGAACTCCAAGCCACATGACAACGAGAGGAAAAAGAAAAACACTAGAAGGATCGATGTTCTCGAAGATCGAACAACCGATGATCAACTCATGGAATGAGACATTGAAACATCCCTCGAGCTGAGACATGAAACATACATCCAGAGGGATGGAGTGTAACAGATGATGAAGGTTCACTAGGTAGACAACAATTTCACGCTTAAGAAGGTGGTGAACGGTTGTCAACGTAGCGAGGAGTTGAGTTTCCATGATACCATAACGAGACATCTTAGAGGAAGGTGACTCGCAGAAATATTCCCTTAAGTGGCAAAAAGAATTACTTTCGATTCAGAAATGATTGAAACTCTTTGTACCAGCCTAAGGAAAATTACAACAATCATTTGGCGGAGTAAGAAGGGATGGCATACCCAGACAAGAATGGATGATGTGGACTGCCTTGTTGAAGACAACGCAAGGGATGATTTTTGCTTATCATCGGAAATGGATGGAACCCGTGGTAGGACCACTTTGAAGATGATCCTGATCATTAATTACTGAGAAGGGTAGTCCATAGTAGGAAGACACAATGGCGGTGCCAGCTGGGAACAAAATGCAAATGCTGGGAATGATTCTAGTAACTGGGGAGAACCCAATAGTAGAGAGAGAGATTCCACTATTGGAAAGGTTATAGCATAACCGAGGAAACTGAGAGCGGATCCCAATTAATCCCAACGATAAATCCTAGTGATTGCGCGTGCTCTCAAGAACTTGAGCATTCCCATATTCAACAAGTTTTACCAATATCCATGTCAAGGGTCCTGGCAACACAACATACTACCATGATGAATAATGGTGGAGGATGCAGATGCAAAGAAAGGTAACACTTTCTCAGATTTCACCTTAGCGAGGCCAAGGGATCAAAATCTGGATGATCAACCGAGAGACATTTAGCACTCCGCTTATTGATATGGTTTGGTATCTAGAACATCAAGTAAAAGGTCAGACTTCGGGAACACAAGAATCCATAAGGAATAACTTAGGAAGTAAATCCTACGGAATCTTTATGGGGAGGTGGCCAACTTTATCAATCAGGATACTACAATAATAGATCTTCCGGCTGGGTGTGTTGGCCACGACATCCACTTTAGTGGGTTACAAAGAGACTAATATTATAGTTCTTGGGAAACATCCCAACCATCATATCTTCCTGAGATTTAGATCTGGTTGGTGTCAGGATATTCCAGACTCGACATGTCTGAAAAGAAGAGTTGCAACATAAATCGACGAGATAACGTTGCGAGATACTTGAATGAACTACAATAGCAAGCTCCAAAACATGAGCTGGTTCTGCTATACACATGTGAACACACTGTCCCAGACAAGCATGACCACGTAGTAGTCTCATGATATAACACTACCGAGTTCAGGTTGGGAACCATCATCGAGGATAATGAAGTCCTAGCATAAGTCATGACTCTTAAGAAGGAACTTATTCTCCTTGATCAAATCAATCAGTGGCTTGGTGTGCTAGGGAATACATATGGAGTGGAGGTAATTAATCTACCAAACCACAGAATACCTTCGCACTTGCATAACTGACTTGGGATGATTCCAAAGGAAACAAAAACAATCTTTCTCGAACTCACGGCGACAGGTTGCATAAAATGCACATGAATTCGAGGAAGTCACTTCTTCAATCCAAGCATAAGCTTCATGAACGAAACATGAAGGCATTGCTTACAAAGTTTTCAACACTAGGTTGATGTTCAACATGAATCATGGGGGATACAAAATGCTGCTGATGGGCTCAACAACAATCCATCGAGGCTTCCCTACGATGGAATTCCACAACTATGTGAACCAGGTGATAGCATTATTCAGACCAAAAGATATAATGGTGTAGGCTCAAGGAATCAACCACGAGTGAGACAACATTATGAACATCGTTTGTACTAATTTGATTTGGTGATAGACCATACTCAAATCAAGTTTTGATAATACAATAGGTCCAACAACTAATCACAGGGACCAATCGATGAAGATATCATCTTTCTTCAACTAACACACAACACAAGGATATCCCTTTGAAACGAACTAAATTAGATAAGCTTTTATTTTCCAACTCTCCAAGTTCTTGTTTAGCTTAACCAACTAGCTCAGGGGTATCCAACACGGATTCTTGGAGAAGGAGTGGTTTACAAGAAACCAACTTGATCACGAACTCAGCAAGCGGTCAGGTGACAACCTGGTAACACTTCCGAGAAGATATTTGGAAAATCACAGACCACTGGTATGTTACTAAGCTCGAGAACAATCTTGCTTTTAAAGGCAAGACGATGTGATCAAAGGAGCAAGGGTTTGACAAAATCCTAACTCATCGATCGAAGAGTGCACCAACAGAAATGGACTAGGTAGCACGACCAGTCCTAGGATGGTGATTCAATAACCAACACGCTAAGGATGAGAATATTGTGCTTTAACTACCAAGCAACATAGTTTCTAGGAGTATTTATTTCACACATCATGATTCACTTGTCGGTATTCCGGTTGCAGCAACACGGGAACCGAGGAATGAACAATGATGGCGAGAGGTATCACTATATCAAGAATTCATAAGATGGTATGCAATTCCCATGACATTCTTGACATAAGACGGTAATAATTCAGGGTAGAACATAATAAAAGCTGGATTGGCATTTGACCTGCGAAATACAACTGCTTTGACACAATCCTAGAAATGGACAAGGTACTGGAGGTTGTTTCTCCTAGTCATTCCAGAATAGAATGTCTTGACGGACCACAAGAATAATAAGCATTTATAACATGGATTCACAATTACTCCTGACTATCAATTGATAGACGATGGTCGGAATACAAATGAAGAGGGACAACTCAAGGGACATATCTCTCTCTGAGTTGTTGATGCATAGATTAATATGTCGAACCAAGTTCAACTGGTTTCTTCCGGATAACCCATACAGGGAAGGTAGAACTGGTAGAGTCACAATTATGAATGGAGAAATCATCGAGAGCACTCCTGTTGTGATCCTTTGATCCAACAAACTTCTGCCATAAGTGGTTCATAGTATTTGGAAGAAGGAAATACCACAGACCTCGAGGACTAATGCAAAGGTTACTAATAACCTAAAGGAACGAGCAAACACTATCAACATGAAGTAAGAAGCGTGAATCTCGGGTTCAAGAACCCAGAAATAGAATACCTACATACTAAATGGCATCACAGAATGCTTTCGAGAATAATGGCCAGAATGATCACACTGGGAACACAAAACATGTCTAGATTATTAGGTGATACTCTCGAAACCTAGGGTCATAATAATGGCTACAATATAAATGCTGAGGCAGTAAAATACCTCAACACACTAATTAGTGTGGTTGATCTAGCACAAAGGAACTTCGGAATGGTAGGAAGGAATTTGCAAATGCATCAGCCTATTTAGAAACCTGGGATGGCTCGGATAGCATAATGGCTGTAAATGCTCAAGAAGATTTGAGACATCCTGCAAAAAGGGTGGCATAACCACTCAGAAGCATAATATCAAGGTTCTGAGATCAACTATGAACACACGGAGGTAGAAGAAACTGAACCGAGTCTTGAATTCATCAATCCTATAAGTCTATGGATTAGTAACATGTGATCCTAATAGAAAGATGAGAAGCCTAGTTCTTAATCCCCGTAGAAGAGAAGAGGGTGACTCAGATCAGAAGGCATAAGGTATAAGGAGTAAAAAGAGCCTTACATTCCCATCCCCAATCAATTCCCTTATATAACTAAAGCATTTCTAGACTCAACTTCGACCAGTTTGGCTTGGTAATCCTACAGGTAGTCAGGCTCTAATACCAAAGCTGTCAGTACCCCGATTCCAAGTCACATTGATCTTGCTGGTAACACCTCATATCACTTTGCGGCCTCACGCACGGTATTCCCACGAGTGTTGCCTTACCATGGCCCGGGACCGTTAGCGCCTTTTGGCTCACGTATATGATAGTGTCGCTAGCATCCATATGACAGAGAACCTGGGTCGACATGACTATTCGTGAACCCAAAGTGGCACTAACTTACGGGGAAAGGCATACATGAATCAACATCGAGCATGTCGGTCAGCAGCGCGCGAATCCGGGCTGTAGCACTGGGCTAACAGGACTCCGGTGAACCGGGCTGTAGCAGGCTAGGCAGGACTCCGGATTTCACCGTGTGACATTTCCCCGATGGGACAGACACAGGAACGAAGTGAATCACATGCCGACCAGTCAAGTGTTCCAGAGCAGTAGTGCTGGGCTAGCAGGACTCCGGTGAACCAGGCTGTAGCGGACTACTATCGCTCATGGAAGCACAAGACTACATTTTCCCATAAGAGAGGCTACCAAGGATAAACAACTAGGTTGTCGGATCCCACACATACCAAGCATTACAATCATACACACAATATCTCGATATGTGTAAGTACAACATGGCATCACAACAAAACTCTACGACTCAAAGTATTTATTCAATAGGCTCTGAGGAGTGAGATATCACAAACATGGGTCTCACGACCCAGCAATCAAGTCATACAAGCAATAGCACAAGAGAAGCTTAATCATGTCTGAGTACAAACATCTACAAATGAAAAAGGCTGAGAAGCCTGACTATCTACTAGATCCTGCCGAGGGCACAAGATTGTAGTTGAGGTAACCAGCTAAACATCGAAGTCCACGTGGAACTACTAGCGAGACTAAAGTCTCTCTGCAAAAACATAAATTAAGAAAACGTGAGTACAAATGTACCCAGCAAGACTTACATCAGAACTATCTACACATGCATCATTATCAACAAAGGGGGTGGTGGAGTTTAACTACAGCAAGCCAGCTTTGACTCGGTGCTATCCTAAACTACGACTGCAAGTAACTCTTTTGAGGTGGCGCACACGAGTCCACATATTCACCATATCAATACACCACTATGGATCCACTCCGTCTCCCTACAAGAACGCCATCCATAGCACTCATGCTTATCTTGCGCATTTTAGAGTATCCACTTTCACTTGTCTATGAACTGTATAGGCAACCAAGTAGTCCTTTACCGCAGACACGGCTATTCGAATAGATGATGTTAACCCTGCAGGGGTGTACTTCTTCACACACGCTCTCACCACTTACCGCCGTTTACACGACATGTACTTGGAAACCTTCAAGCAGAAGCCCAAAGAGGGTGTCGGCAACGGCCTACCTAAACACTCAAGTCTCTAGCCCAGGTTTATCGCTTATCCAGGTTCCATCCACAGGGGTCCGGCCGAGGTTTCCACATACGGCCCCGAACGATGTGTACAGGGTCCCGAGACATCAAACGGGAGCCTGGCATACCCGGCCATGGTGTATCTACCGCATCATGGCCCACCCCTAGGGTCAGCGCTACACACGGCCCCCAACACATATCCTATAGACACCAGAAACTAATTGCAACTCTTGGACAGAGGACTAGGGTGGTTAAGAATCCGAGAGGGTCCATTGGTTTCGGTCCCAATGCATGGTAGTAGCTGGTTCTTAAATCACACATAAAGATCTCGGTGCTTAATGACGGTTCCAATGAAACAACCCACTATGTACTCCTACATGGCCTCTCATCGACACCTTTACCAAATCATGTTCAACACACTTAGCTCATACACAGTAGGACATGTTCATCACCATTCCAATTCATCCCCGATGAATCATCCCTGACTCAACTATAAGCAGTAGCAGGCATGACAAACAAGCATGAATGAGTAGGCACATCAGGGCTCAAACGACTCCTACTCATGCTAGTGGGTTTCATCTATTTACTGTGGCAATGATAGGTCATGCAGAGGAAAGGGGTTCAACTACCTCATCATGTAATAGTTGAATCACAGTTGTCCTAATGCAGTAAAAGAGAGCATGAACGAGAGAATGGGATTGTATCGCAATGAACAAGGGGGTTTTGCTTGCGTGGCACTTCTGAAGATATTATTGTTCTTCATCGGTGTCATCGATCTCATCGTCGGGACAACATCTATTGAAGGAGGCAATTACCGGCAACAGAGAGGAAACGCAATCAATGCAATGCAGCGACATGATGCATGAATGTGACATGGCAACATGCCATGAATTGAGCTAATGCAGCTAGCAACGATTTAAATGGAGTTGGTTTGAACACTAGATTCAAATTTGAACTCCACATGAGGCATTTCAAATATCATTAATTCAAATTGTCATATACAGTGGCTGTAAGTTGTTCAAACATGCATGAGAATGCTATAAACAGATTCTTTGGATTTTTCTGATCATTTTTTGTATATAAATTATTTCATTTCGAGTTACAGATTATTTTCTATGATTTTTAGAAGTTTTGGATATTTTTTTGAAATAAATAAATCATTTAAGATTTATTTAAATTCCAAAAATGGGTTACTGCGTCAGCATGATGTCGGGGTGACATCAGTAGGTCAAAGGCGCCAGCCCAGGTCAAACCTGACGGCTGGGACCCACATGTCAGTGTAACAACTAACTAACAGATTTAGTTAGTGTAACCTTAGCACTAATCTAGATTAATTAGGGCCTGGGCCTACATGTCAGTGATTCAACCAATTAAATAAGTTAATTAGTGCTAACTAATCTAACACCTAAACTAAACAGGGGCATGGCCCACACGTTAGTGACCCTGGGGGGTCAAACCTCGGGTCAAACGAGTGAACCTCGCCGGACTTGGTCCATAGCTCGTCGTCGGCCACGCCAGAGACGGCGGAGGTGCTCGGAATCGCTCCTCCGGCGACCAAATGACCAGCAGAGGGCATCTAAGCGCTGCTGGTGAACTCGCGCGTCAAGTGGAGCAAGCGGTGTGTTGGGGGTGACCGGAGATGGCGCCGGCTTCGAGCCAGGCGGCGGACGGAGTTCGGGCATGAACGAGAAGTGGCTACGGAGCACGACATGAGGTTCTGGTGGGTGTGCTTGGCTCCCGGGAGTGCATTGAGTGTAGTGACGCGCTCAGTTTGGACGAAGGCGAACCAAAACGATGACGGTGACAAGTTCGGCGCCGGTGAGGTCTCGGTCTCGACGGAAACGAGGGCTACGATGAGCCATTGAGCATGGGGCAGGGGGGATCGGTAGAGGAGCTCACGGCGAGTCGGACGAGTGTCTCATCGAGCTCGGGGAAGCTTGGCTTGTATGAGTGGTTAGTCATGCCTATGGGTCTATCGGTAGCACCGGTTACTTTATGCGTCTTATGAATCATGTCTATGGGTGGTTAGTCATGCCTATGGGTCTATCGGAAGCACCGGTTACTTTTATGCGTCTTATGAATCATGTCTTTCGCCCTTACATTGCTATGTTTGTTGTGGTCTACTTCGATGATATCCTTGTTTTCAGCAAGTCTCTCAAAGAGCATGTCACCCATGTCCGAACCGTTTTACAAACTCTTCGAAAAGAGCATCTCTATGCTAAACTGGAGAAATGCCTTTTTGGCGTTAATAAGCTTGTTTTCTTGGGTTTTGTTGTTTCTTCTAAGGGTGTTCATGTTGATGAGTCCAAGATAAATGCTATCAAGACTTGGCCACAACCAACCAACTTGCAACAAGTGCGTAGCTTTCTTGGCCTTGCAGGTTTCTATCATCGCTTTGTGAAAGATTTTAGCACCATTGCTTCACCTTTGCATGCTTTCAGAAAGAAGAATGCACCTTTTGTTTGGGGACCATCCCAATATACCGCTTTCAATGAGCTTAAGAATTTGCTTACTCATGCTCCCGTGCTTGCATTACCCAATTTTGACAAACCCTTTGAGATTCATTGCAATGCAATTGGTAATGGCATAGGAGGTGTGTTAACGCAAGAGAAGCGCCCCATCGCTTACCTTGGTGAGAAACTTTCTGGAGTGCAACTCAATTACCCCATATATGACAAAGAGCTATATGCTTTAGTCCGCGTTTTGCATGAATGGGAACACTATCTTCGCCCTCATGAATTTTTCATTCATACCAATCATGAAATGCTTAAGTACCTTAAGGGCCAAACCAATTTGAACAAGCATCATGCTAAATGGAGTGAATTTATTGAGTCTTTTCCTTATGTCATCAAGTACATCAAAGGGAAGGAAAATATTGTGGCGGACGCTCTTTCCCGCATATGCATGCTTGTTACTCAACTTGAATTGGATGTCATTGGCTTTGAGCATATAAAAGACTTTTATGAGCACGGTCCTACTTTTGCTATTCCATATGCCAAATGTTTGACGCATCCATCTTGGGAACGCTATTACATTAAAGATGGATATCTTATGAGAGCTAACAAGCTTTGCATCCCCGAGTCTTCTCTTTATTTGTTGCTTTTGGAGGAATCTCATGTAGGAGGCTTAATGGGACATTTTCGACGCGACAAGACTTTCGCCACGCTCTCCAAGAACTACTATTGGCCTAAGATGTTTCGCGACGTCAACCGCTTCACCAACCGATGCTCTACATGTCGCAAAGCTAAGTCTAAATCTCAATCCCATGGCCTCTACATGCCTCTCCCAATTCCATATCTACCATGGGAAGACATTAGCATGGATTTTGTACTTGGATTGCCTAGGACTAGAAATGGAAAGGATTCGGTATTTGTCATTGTGGACCATTTCTCTAAAATGGCACATTTCATTCCTTGCAACAAGATAGATGGTGCTTCACATGTTGCTAATATCTTTTGTAGGGAAATATTGCGTCTACATGGAGTGCCAAAGACGATCGTCTCGCACCGTGACGTTAAGTTCCTTAGCTACTTTTGGAAGACCCTATGCGCCAAGCTCGGAATCAAGCTACTCTTCTCCACGGTGTATCATCCACAAATCGATGGCCAAACGGAGGCGACCAACCGCACACTCTCCGCTCTACTTCAAATACTCATCAAGAAGAACATCAAGGAGTGGGAGGAGTGCCTACTGACGGTGTCCTGGACTAGGGGGTACTCCCCAAATCATCTCCCGATCTATTAGATTGGACCGAGGACCCCCATGGCCGTATACTCATGGGCAAGTTCGGACAGCTGCCGCATGCATGGAAGATTCCACAAGACTTAGTGATCAAGACAAGGACTCCTCCCCACCGACGTATTCGGCTAGGACTCTTGTTATCCTAGGCTATTGGTACATTATATAAACCGAGTCCAGGCTAGTCGATAGATAACATATATAACAATCATACCATAGGCTAGCCTCTCTGATCTCGTGGTAGATCAACTCTTGTAATACTCATATCATCAAGAATAAATCAACCAGGACGTAGGGTTTTACCTCCATCAAAAGGGCCTGAACCTGGGTAAAACATCGTGTCCCCTGCCTCCTGTTACCATCCGCCTTAGACGCACAGTTCGGGACCCCCTACCCGAGATCCGCCGGTTTTGACACCGATATTGGTGCTTTCATTGAGAGTTCCGCTATGTGATCGGCAAAAGGATTGATGACTCGCCCGCAGGTCAACTGCGACGTCGGCTTCTTCGTCACCGAATCGGCCGGTCACCTTGGCTGGACCGAGGACTATGCCCTACCTCTGATCGTCATGTTCGGATGAGGGCCTTCATCAACATCAACTCCGATCTCTATCAAGATCATGGAGGAATCATCCAGGGAGCCCGGGGGCTCAACGTCAACATTGCCCTCGGGCGACCGTGCTGTTTTTCTAGACAGCAAACTCGTATCCGCCGCCACCGTCTCCTCGAGTGTCGGTTTGACGATTGCTTTGGCGGAATAGTGCGGAATTATGTCTACAACTGCCATGCAATATTTTGTCGACTTTTGATGGAGGAATTTCCGACAATCTACGATATACCGGAGCCCTGTCAAATCTGAACGGGAATCTGGACGAGTTTAGGGCATGGTGTCCAGCTTCTAGCTCGGACGTCCTTTGGAAGATCCAACCGTTCAGCTACTGTGGAATTCCCATATCTACCACCCCTCCAAATTTCAGCTCGATCCGACGGTTCAAACTCCTGGAACCTTCCGATGAGTGGACCAATTTTCGGATCTGTTTTCTGCGCGAATACGGATCCGACCCGAATTCATGTTTCTTTATGAACGTGATATTGGACAACCTTTTTAGAGGAATTCTCTTCTAGAGTATTGTGCGTTGTTTTTAAACACGTGTCCGTAAATTTTTAAGCCTCCCCTGAGGTCGTCTTCATCATTATGCTGGTGTCAACCAGTCCGGTAATATTGCTCCACGGCTGCCGACCTGCGCTAGACATGTCGCCGCTTTATTCAGTCGAACTCAATTCTTTCGATCATCATCTCGGCAAGCCGAACAAGAGTTCAATATTGCGATGGATAAATCATCACCAACATCGCCGCCCCATGGATTACATGGATCGGGAACACAGGCATCGCCGCATGGTCACTTTATCAAACCGGCATTGTCCGCGTCACAAGTTACGACCTGCGTCGGCATGGCCACACTGTTGCCTCTTTAAGCAGATGTCCATCACGCCGAACTGCTTCAACACCTCGGCTGACATGGAAGTTGCAATGTCTTCTTACCGACCTGCTCCGTCTCCTCAACTAGACCGAGGGCTTCACCATCTCTTCATCAACTTAATTCGGAGACTTCGGCGTCACCAGCCGACCAGCTTCATCACATTGGCTGGACCACAGGCTTTTCCTCGGCGAGCCAACCTTTGCTAGCATCGCCAGGCCATCGCTTTATCACCCATCAGGCAGTGGGTGTGCGGATCGATTCCCGATTTTGGGAGTCGCGTTTCTTCGGAATGCTACAACAAATAAACCAGGTGCTATTAATCCTAACAATTTTTGCTCGTTGGGTTTATTTTTTCTTAAGGAATTATTACTCTATTTTGTTCCATCATCTGTACACAGGTTTATCAAATAGCGGCCACATTAAAAACAGTCGTGTGGCGGTTCGGTCAGTTGCCATACATAGTTCGGCGAACACCGCATCCGGAGCCCGAACCGCCCTGCAAATTCTGGCTTTGTCACGCCTTCACTGCATCACGCCGACGCCCTGCATCGACATTGACTTTGGTGCCAGCCCATATTTCTTTTATTACTCACTTTGCATAAATTATTTATTATGCAACGATATTTCTTTAATTATTATTATCACTATTATCTCCGGTTTGCACTATTTTTTGTGCATAGGAAAATGATCCGGGTTGGGTAGTACCGTCAACTCGGCATACTGACATACCACGTTACCTCGGTTGGCCGGGGGGCTTCGTCAACACTTCATTACCCCATGCCAGGGACTTCGGCATTACTCTGCCGGCCCGCATTGACCGTGCTATGTCACCACTTCGGAGTGCCGAGCTCTTTGCTCCGCCACCTTGGGACCGGCTTGGGGGATGGAACCTTGTCCCGCATCAAGCTCGGGCCGCGTCATCAATACCGAACACATTAACCAGCTAAGTTGCCTTCATGCTCAAAGTTTTAAATTTTTAACTTGTGTTCGGTTCGACCAAGCATTATACTTTTTTGGAAAAAAGTTGCTTGTAAAAAGTTTTCCTTGTCCAAACTTTGTTTTTGACGCAGAAATTCAAATACCCCATTTATTTGGGGGCTTCCTATATGAAGCTTTTCCTCTTGCATATGATTATACTTGTACGGCTTCGTTCCTTGTTCGTGTATTACGCCACAATATGCACCATATTGACTTAAGCGATTTGCAAGCTGGGTTGCCTGGCTCCTGTGCTTACCCCTACGTTCCCGATTGTTCGGCCAGGGAGTAAAGGGAGCACCTCTGCGATTGTCATGACCGGGTCCTCCGAGTTCTGACCTCAGACTGGGTGAAGCCGAAAGCTAGCGCTCTTATTGTTTTCAATCATGGTCGGCACACAACGGAACTCATGAGTACAAAAAATCTATTGTACAAGTCTCATAGTAATAATGAGCACCGAAGAAAGGTATCGGTGGGGGTACTATTTTCTTCGAAGATGCTTCTTACACTTCATCTGTAATATAGCATAAGTTCCCTGAGCGCGCTTTGTCTGTTACAGCCTTATGGCCCGGTTGCCTGGTTATTGGAAACACTGTCGATATTCTCGACAGGTGGAATACATAACACTTTTCGGTCCTTGACCGAAGGGGGAGAAGCCGACGGCCGGTTAAGACGCGTTAAAAGTTCGGGTGAACAAAGATACGATATTAGTACTTCGGTACATACAATCATTATACATAAAATTCTTTTACCCGAGTCACTTGGGGGATCTTAAATTTATATGAGCCGTTTTATAATAAGTGTTCTTCTTCCTAGTCGTTGCAAAGTTTTTATTACTATTATTATTTATCACTCCTTTTTTCGACACGAGCATGTGGTCACTAGCCGGGGAGCCTAATTTCTCTCTCAAAGCCGCTAGAGTTTAGTTTGCTAAACTGACCTAATGAGAAGTACTCCGCCCTTAGGATAGGAGGTTGAAGCCGTAGGCTGACCCGCTTGAAGTCTTGAGATAGGATGTGTCATGTTAAAGCATGACAGAAGCACTTTTTTTTCTCTAAGGCCAATTTTCAGATTGGCACCGAACACTTGATCTTGTTCGGATGTCATGTTTTTACTGATGTTTTTTGGTTTTCCAAGCTTATGGCACTTCCAAACTATTTGTGTGTTTTCAGCACAGGTCTCGCAGTGCAACGCGGGACACCTTTAGAGATTCGGCAAAAACATCCTCGGATATTGCTATATATGCATCGGTTTCGAATTGTGTCTTCGGTCAATAGTTGGGTTGCCCAGCTCCTGCACTTGATTCCTACGTTCTGCTTTGTTCGGCTAGGCATGCAAATGCAGAACCACTGCAATTGTGCTTCTAGCTCACATGGTTAAGCACCTCAGTGGAGAAAGCCGAAAATTGACTGTCACAATAAGCGTAAACTGCTCAGCGATCTGATGACTTTGTTAAATGACGGGCCATTCATAACAATGGTCGAAGTGTTTACGGCTTGACCTCGACTGTTGCCGAACACTGCCGGGGGCTATTAACTGGCCTCCCAAACTAAATCCTCGATTTTTTGCTCTTACATTAGAGCTGAGGTTTCATGATCATGCTTAGCATGACAACCCAAAGGAATGAACCGATAGCGGGACTATTTTATTTGGAAGACATTTCTTACATTAAACAGTAAATATAACATATCTCTCTGTGTACCTTTGTTTATAAAACCTTATGGCCAGATTGCCTCGTTTGTCGTAAATCTTTGCCCTCATAAATGCTTTATAAAGTAGGACAAACACTCGTCGGCTAATGGCCCAGGAGGTGGAAGACGATGGTCGGTCAACAAAGTTTTGTACAATGCGGATACGAGCATTAATGATATAAAGTACTTGGATACATAGAGTCATTACACATAATTTGTGATTTTACAATGGATATCGATCCTTAATTCGGCCACCCGTGCCCGCATTAAGGCTCGGGGGCTACTGGGCTTTGGGCTTATTATTTACAAATATTAAAGGGGCACATCGATCCCCTGATCTGGTGTTGCCACCCGACCAGTGTCTCGGGGGCTACTACATTGCCTGTCCAATGCAAAAAAATTTATGTGCAATATAGTTTCCGAGGAGATTTTGATCCTCAGGTTGGTCGGCCGCACCCAGCCTGAGTCTTGAGGACTAAGCACGCCGCTTTTTGTGTCCCGAAGTATTCTGCTGAGCTAGGACTTGATCCTCAGGCCGATTTTGCAAATCAACCTGAGTCTCAGTGGCAAGTGGGATCAGCGGTCTTATGTCATCCTTCAGGTGCATCTCGGGTTTTAGACCGATACACAGTTTGAGGGCTACTGGCTGTATATCTCGGCAGAGAATAAATTGCACCAATAAAGAAATTGACAAAAAATCGGCCCACAGTCGGGGTGGTACACCACCTCGGAAGCAGTCCGGCATAAAGCTCGGGCGCTAGTGGCTGGCTCCATAGAGGGCATTTCCGGCATTAAGCTCGGCTAAACTCCTTCAACTTTTTTGGACCAAGATGATCTATGACATCTTGTATATAGTCCGGCGTTGGAGCTTAGACACAGTTCGGCGTTGGAGCTCGGAAGCAGTCCGTCATTGGTGTTCGGCTGCAAAAGATACCTCGAATGCAGTCCGGCGTTGGAGCTCGGACGCAAGAGGACACTGCCTCCTAGGAACAACTTCAAACCCGAGGTGTCGCATAAAAATAACAAGGCATTGATAAAGGCCGAAAACTTAAAGGGGCTCCTCGGATACCCAACGTATAAACTTGTCGAATGCATTTCGGCGATCCTCAAGATCGAAGATAAGAAGATTTGTTGAACCAGTTTTCAAGACCGACAACCGAAGATGAAGAACAGTTTGGAAGAATCAAGGAGCGTCCCTAACTTGAAGATCGGTTCAGGGGGCTACTGATGGTGTCCTGGACTAGGGGGTACTCACAATGTCATCTCCCGATCTATTAGATTGGGCCGAGGACCCCCATGGCCGTATACTCATGGGCCAGTTCGGACAGCTGCCGCATACATGGAAGATTCCACAAGACTTGGTGATGAAGACAAGGACTCCTACCCACCGGCGTATTCGGCTAGGACTCTTGTTATCCTAGGCCATTGGAGCATTATATAAACCGAGGCCAGGCTAGTCGATAGATAACATATACAACAATCATACCATAGGCTAGCTTCTAGGGTTTAGCCTCTCCGATCTCGTGGTAGATCAACTCTTGTAATACTCATATCATCAAGAATAAATCAAGCAGGACGTAGGGTTTTACCTCCATCAAGAGGGCCCGAACCTGGGTAAAACATCATGTCCCCTGCCTCCTGTTACCATCTGCCTTAGATGCACAGTTCGGGACTCCCTACCCGAGATCCGCAGGTTTTGACACCGACACCTACCTATCGCCGAGTTCGCCTACAACCGAGCAATACACTCAACAATCGACAAGTCCCCCTTCGAGGTCGTCTATGGATTCAACTTATTGTCACCATTGGACATCCTCCCTCTACCACTACAAGAGCGCATAAATTTGGACGCAAGTGCACGTGTGAATCATCTCAAGAAGGTGCATGAAGATACAAGGCAAACTATGGAGCACCAAGTACAACGCCTTGCGACCAAGCTCAACTTCAACAAGCAAAGTACGGTATTCAAAATTGGAGATCTCATGTGGCGACATCTTCGCAAGGACCGCTTTCCCCAAGAACGCAAGTCCAAACTTTGACCACGAGTGGATGGACCCTTCAAGGTGCTTGCACACTACAACGACAACGCTTACAAGATCGAACTCCCGCGTGACAAGTACAACGTGAGTGATATATTCAATGTCAAGGACCTCTCGCCTTCCATGGTGATGAAGAATTTGATCCGAGGACGGATATTCCCCAAGGGAGGGGAGATGATGCGGAGCATCCCAAGGTCATCCCCATGGACCTACCATCGCCTCACCAAGTGCCTAGCGGACCTGTGGGAGTCCTGGATAAGGATGTCTCTGGACAGCCGGACTATATCCATTGGCCGGACTGTTAGACTATGAAGATACAGGATTGAAGACTTCGTCTCATGTCCGGATGGGACTCTACTTGGCGTGGAAGGCAAGCTAGGCAATACGGATATGTACATCTTCTCCTTTGTAACTGACCTTGTGTAACCCTAACCTCTCTGGTGTCTATGTAAACCAGAGGGTTTTAGTCCATAGGACAACATACAATCATACAATAGGCTAGCTTCTAGGGTTTAGCCTCTCCGATCTCGCGGTAGATCTACTCTTGTACTACCCATATCATCAATATTAATCAAGCAGGACGTAGGGTTTTACCTCCATCAATAGGGCCCGAACCTGGGTAAAACATTATGTCCCCTGCCTCCTGTTACCATCCGCCTCAGACGCACAGTTCGGGACCCCCTACCCGAGATCCGCCGGTTTTGACACCGACATTGGTGCTTTCATTGAGAGTTCCTCTGTGTCGTTGCCCATTAGGCTTTATGGCTCCTACTATCATCGATAGGGATGCAGTCCAGGGTGAGACTTTTCTCCCCGGACAGATCTTCATGTTCGGCGGCTTTGCACTTCAGGCCAATTCGCTTGGCCATCTGGAGCAGATTGAAAGTTACGCCGCTAGCCACCAGGTCAGGTTTGGAAGCTTAAACTACACGGCCGATATCCGTGGAGACTTGATCTTCGACGGATTCGGGCCTCTGCCTTGTGCGTCACGCGGTCATGATGAGTACGATTTAGCTCTACCATCGGACAGTGTTCAGGAGATCGCACAGGCAGCCGCTCCGACCCTCAATTCGGAGCCAGTTGCGCCTTCCGCGGACGGGTGGATGGACCCTGCCACGGAGGCCTTACCCTCAGCGGCGATCGAGCCGAACATCGACTTTACCTTGCACGAGAACCATCTTGTTGAACTGCCGGATACTTCTTCGGCCACGGACTCCGAACCACCTGCGCCCGTTCCGATCGAATCCGGTTGGGTTCCAATCATGGAGTTTACCTCCGCGGATGTATTTCAATACTCGCCCTTCGGTGATATAACTAAGTCATTAAAGTCTCTCACCTTGTCAGGAGAATCCTGGCCGAACTAAGTGGAGCAGGATTGGGATGCGGATGACGAAGAAATTCACCGCCCACCCACCACCCACTTAATAGCCACTGTCGATGACTTAACCGACATGCTCGACTCCGACTCCGAATACATCGACGGTATGGACGACGATGTAGGAGATGAACAGGAACCACTGCCCTTAGGGCACTAGACGCCCACTTCACCACATGACGTATACATGGTGGACACGCCAAAGGAAAATGACGACAAGGAACGGAAGGACGCAGCGAAGGGTTGTTCCCTCGAGAAGCAGTCAAAACAGCGGCGTAAGGGCCGCCCCAAATCCCGCCCCGACAGAAACAACGATCATACAGACCCAGCGTTAGAGCAGGGGGAACCATTTCCGGACCACGGCAACATGGAGAATCAAGCCGAACAACCCGACTCTATCAAAGATCATAGTCCAGATGATGTCACATCGGACGGACACCCGGACCAACAGAATGCCCATCAAAGGCTCGTTGCCACCGCGAGGAGTCTAAAAAAGCAGAAGCAAAGGCTCAAGACTGCGCAAGACACACTCCAAATCAGATGGAGCAAAGTACTCAGCACAGCAGCAAAGTACGACAGTAATCGCCCCACCAAGAGCTACCCAAAGCGGAAGTTGCTACCTGAATTTGATGAGGAGGCCTTAGATCCCCCACAACCAAAAATCAAAACAGCCATCTGGCCAGATAGGCGACCTCACGACCAACATAGAGCGGCAAACAACACCACACATAAGCCAATACGCGATCCATGCGAGGGATCGCATCAAAAGGACGGCACAACCAGATCCATCTATGGACCACATAAGCGTGCTCCAGCATACAACACAACACAACAAACATACGAAGAACGCGGTGCTAGATCATGAATTTCCAGAGGGATTCAAACCTGTAAATATAGAGGCATACGACGGAACAACAAACCCTGGTGTGTGGATTGAGGATTATATCCTCCATATCCATAAGGCTCGAGGAGATGACCTCCATGCCATTAAGTATTTACCCCTCAAACTCAAAGGGCCAGCTCGGCACTGGCTTAAGAGCCTCCCCTAAAGTTCCATTGGAATCTGGAAAGAGCTCGAGGATGCTTTTCCGGCAAATTTTCAGGGGACTTACGTCCGACCTCCGGACGCGAACGATTTGAGTCATATAACTCAATGGCCTGGAGAATCAGCCCGAAAACTTTGGAACAGGTTTCTTACCAAAAAGAACCAAATAGTCGACTGTCCGGACACCGAAGCCTTGGCAGCTTTTAAGCATAGCGTCCGTGACGAATGGCTTGCCGGACACCTCAGCCAAGAAAAGCTGAGAAGAATGGCAGCATTAACAAGCCTCATGACCCGCTTTTGCGCGGGTGAGGATAGCTGGCTAGCCTGATGCAGCATCAGCGACCCAAGTACATCCGAAGTTAGAGATGGAAATGGGAAATCACGGCGCAACAACAATAACAAACGCCGGAATAAAGAAGACAGCACGAAGAGCACGACAGTAAACGACGGATTTAGAAGCTCTCGGCAAAGTCAGCAAAAGCAGCCCTCTAAAGGCGCCAGAGACGAACTGTCTAGCCTAAACAAAATCCTGGACCAAGTATGTCAGATCCATAGCACCCCTAGTAAACCTGCTAATCATGCCCACAGAGAATGTTGGGTCTTCAAGCAGTCCGGCAAGCTCAACACCATACACAAGGGGGAGGATACACCAAGCGAAGGCGATGATGAGCCTCCCAAGCAAGACACTGGGGAACAAAAGAAGTTTCCACCAGAAGTCAAAACAGTCAACGTGCTACACGTGATCAAGGGGAGAAACAAAGCGGCACTCCCAGAAAAATATGCCCAAGGGCCTATCACCATGGAGTCCTGTCACTGGTCGTCTCAACCGATCACTTTCGACCATCGTGATTACTCAGCAAGTATCCGACATGGAGGATGGGCTGCCCTGGTATTAGACGCAATAATTGAGAAAGCCCCCGCGTCCCCCGTGTCGCCCTCCCGGGCGGCGACGGGGGAACCCAGATCTGGCGCCTTACACCCTTCCCACCTCCCTCCCCACCTCGCCGCCACCGGAGGAATGGCCGGCGAAGCCGGCGCCGGCTCCTGGGATGGTGGTGGCGGGGCGAGACCGCTCCCTTTTGGTGGTGAGGGTCCGGATCTGAGGCGGCGGCCTCGTTGGTGCGGATGGCCGGATCCCCTCGGCTGCGTGGGCAGCGAGGTCCCGGTGGGCGCAGGTCATGGTGCGGGGAGGCCCCGGGCTCCCCTCGTCAGATCGGAGGCGATCCTGGTCTGCTCGTGATGCATGACCTCCGGCCGGCCTGGATCTCCTGCGTACACGCGCATGCTGATGTTGTGGCTGGTTCGATGGTGGAGGCAGGGCACTTGTCCGGGGTAAACCCTTGGCCGCTGGTGGCGGTCACGGCATCGATGGCGTCCCGGACGCCATTCCCTCCTTTGTGGCGGCGCCGAGGCTAAACCTCCCCTGCTCCCCCCTTCCCCTGCACCCGGGTGAAAACCCTAGCCCCGGTGGCTAAGCGGTGGCGGCGCCTCAGCATTGTCACCTTCTTGAAGGCGCCGACTTGGGCATGGGGATGCTGGGTGTGCATGGCGAGCTTGTCAGGTTCCTGGTGGCGGCCCGCCTGACTACTGCGTCGCAGCTCCGGGCAGTGTCTCGGGGCTGCGGTGCTTCTCTTCCGGCCGTGTCTCCGATGGGGACCTCGCCCTTCCTCACCTTGTACATGCCGTGGTGGAGCGGTACTTCATCTCACTCTTTGATGGCGGTGAAGATCGGCGGCATGGCGCTGTGGAGGCTCGCCGCCCGATGCGCGGAGATGGACTCGCGCAGGAGGAGGTTGCGGTCTGGCGTCATGGTGACATCGATGGCAGAGTGGCCAGTCAAGATAGAAGCCTCAATATGATCTGAAGACGGACCTGTGGAAGATGGCGGTGACGACACACGAGTGCGTCTGACCGGATTGTGCCCCAGTCCCGGTATGTGGCTCGGCTGGGGCTTCCGAATATGTTTCGGTTTCCGGCTTTTGATGTTAGGCTTAGGTGAGTGGTTTGGGTAGTGGCCCAGCTAGCACCCCTTCATCATTTTGGATAGAAGTAGCGGCATGTGTTGCCAAGATGGTGGATTCAGACTCATTGTTGTAATACTTTGTAAGGTCCTGAGAATAATCAATAAAGTGGCCATATGCATCTCCCAGAAGCAGAGGCCGGGGGTCATCCTCCTTTTCTAAAAAAAGTTAGACCCAATAATTGACGGATACCACTTTACACGAGTCCTGATGGACGGTGGCAGCAGTTTAAACCTGATATACCAGGATACAATCCGCGAAATGGGGATAGATCCAACGAAAATTTGCCATAGCAACACTACCTTTAAAGGAGTAACGCCAGGCCCAGGGGCTCACTGCACGGGCTCCCTGCTACTAGAGGTTATATTCGGCTTCCCCGATAACTTCCGTATCGAACATTTAACCTTCCACATTGCTCCGTTCCAAAGTGGCTATCAAGCACTACTTGGACGCGAAGCTTTCGCTCGCTTTAATGCAATTCCGCATTACGCTTCCCTCGCGCTCAAGATGCCCGGTCCACGTGGCATCATTACAGTGCATGGAAATATTGAGCGATATTTGCGCGCCGAAGAGAGTGCGACTGCCTTGGCAGCCACACACTAAAAACGGCCTCACCAACTAAAGCATCTGATAGGTCGTCAAGACCACGGACACGGTTTGACGAGTCCGGCGCAGCTATATGTAATTCATACCGGATTGATGGCCACACCTCTATTACAAATACAAGGGGCTCAACATGCGCAGACAAGTGGCAATTTTTACTTATCTTTAATTATACATGGTTTCTTTAAAAACTACCTTTTTGCACGACAACTTTTCACCTAAGTTCCTCTCTTTTACAGATGACCATCGTGCTGCACCCGTCCAGGATACGGCACAACGGAGACACAGGCGCAGATGTGCAACAGGGACCCGCTCCAAGGATTCTTTTTAGATTAAGACCCTGCGTAAACCTTTTTTACTGTCTCTTGTTGATATACATCCCCTAGATTCTCAGTACAAATTTAGAAGGATGCTGACAACTTGGTATGTGGCCACGTCAGAATAACGCACGTACCCGGACACAAGGGGCTTCTTACAAAGGGCACTATTTAGGCCCGGTTTATATTATAAAGACCGAATACCTTAGGGAGTGTTCGACGTCGCGAGTTTGGCCTTATATGCATGAGCTCAGAATCATGTCTTTGGTCAAATGTTGGGTTTGCCCGGCTCTTGTGTTTTGGTGCCTTATGTTCCGTTCTATCGGCTAAGGCAGCACCAGGAGAACTACTGCGATTGTGCCCTGGTTCATCTGGACGAGCACCTCAGTAGAGAAAGCCGAAAACTGACTGTCATGATATAGCGCGAGACTGGTCAACCACTCGATGACCTATCGGAATGTTAGAATTCCTCCGCTTTAACGAAGGGCCGTTTCCCGGCCAGGCATGTACGCACCCCAAGTTCGGGAGAGTGCGGAGCCACCAGGCGCTATATAGTAGCCCCACCGTCAAACTCCTATGGCTAAGTGAAAGTGTTAAAGCATCGTAGTCCGGTTGCCTTGTTCGCTGCGCTATCACCTCCTTAATAGGACCAAGATGTTCGGTTAAGTGTGAACATGCGTTTTCTGCGAGCACCTCCGCATTATATGTGTGGGGGTTGAAGCCGATGACTGCAATCTTTCAGGTTATATACATATATACATAAACGGCCGCACATGAGGCACCATATTACTTTCTGGCAAAAGTATAAATACGGCCTTACTACATTTCATAAAAACATTGTGTTTACAATGGGGATACATGTCACTCAAACATAATATTCTTCGAGCACTGGGCCTCTATCAAACGAGCACCCTCAAGAACCTCTTCAAAATAATGCTCGGCAGCTACTCAGCCTATGGCCGAACCTTGCGCCGCAACAGTGGTAGCATCCATCTCCCCCCAGTATGCCTTGACATGGGCAAAGGCCATCCACAAGCCTTCTATGCACGCCAACCTCTTCATCGCATTAATGCGCAGCACCGCACCAACGAACTACTGCACTAAGCTGAAATAGATGTTCGGCTTCTCCGGCCACAAATGATCTACGATGGACCTCATGGCAAGTATGGACAACCTATTAAGTTCGGCCCATTCGACTAGCTGATCAATCAAGGGAAGCGGACGCTCTGGAATGTTAAATTGCGACCAGAACAACTTGTCTACTTCACAATCTGTCTGATCTCAGAAGTATTTGACCGCATCGATAGCGCTTGCTGCCAAGTCCATATATGCGTCTATCGAACTCCACGGCTGACCCAGAGGGGCATACCGGCAATCTCCGAACTTCCTCTGCAGCAGAAAGGGCTTCCCAACCGCAATATCCCCGGCTTTGCATTGCTCCTCCTTCTTCGCCCTTATAGCAGAGCGAGTGTCTTTGGTCTCCATCGTGGCCTTTTCAAGGTCCGCTGCCTTCACTCGGTTCTCTTCTTCAAGGAACTGGCAACGGTCGGCAGTGTCTTTTAATTCTACGGCCATCTTGTCCATCTTCTCTTTTCTTTCGCAATGCGCGGCCTTCTCGGCTCTTAACTCTTCGGCCGCCTTCAAAGCAGCCGCATTACTAACTCTTGCTTGTTCCTTGGCTCGGGCAAGTTCTGCCTGAAGGGTCTCCACGGTGGCAGCTCCGTCTGCAGTCACAACATATTGAAGATACTGGCATCATGCTGCTCTTATTATGTGACATTCTCCAGAAAACATTACTTACCTATGACTCATCAAGCCGCTTGTTAACAAGCTCGATGTTGGCGTCTGCCGCATCCAGTTGCTGCTTTAGTTCGGCAAACTCATTAGTCCGGCTAGCCACTGGAGCTTCCACCACCTGCACAGAAAGGCAGTACTGGTTATTACCTGGGACTATGATCCTCTGTTCGCCACCGTTCTCGACGACAACCAGAGTCTCAGGGGCTACTATCTACACAAGGCACACCTAATATGTGCGGTACTATCAAAAAGTATATCATTTCACGTACCTCAAAGCCCGTCAGTAGACTCATAAAGGCTTCATGTAATCCGATTTCGGCGTACAAAATTCGTCCCATCACCGTACCCATCAACGTACGGTGTTCTTCTGAGATGGCCGCTCGCACTGACAGCTCCCTCAAAACGTTTGACCGCATACCAGATGGTGCCAGACTCTTTTGTTTGCTCTCTTCGAGAGCCGGACGCTGGGGACTTCGGGTGACTATGGGATTATCTTCTGGCCTCACCAGATCCGGAGAGGCCCTCCGTGACGACACTTCGAGCTCGCCCGCTTCTTGAGCGGGGGAGTCCGGGGGAGGCGTTTCGCTCTCCATCATCTCCGGAAGAAGATCCCCCAAAGACGAGCTCAGCTCAGAAGGGCTCAGGTCCGAACTGCAAGATATATGCTTCGAAAGGCAGTATAGGCACGTCCTTGGCTGGACCCCAGCTCAGCCCTCTGCTAATCCATGACATCAGTTGTGGTGGGGGGCCCAAGCGAAAAGCGGGGGGAGCCACCCACTTGGCACTTCTGGGAGCTGTGATGTAAAATCACTCCTGTTGCCATAATCTGAACACCTCTAGAAAGGAACCTTTTGGCCACGGAGCTCCCGCAATCTTGCTTATTAATGCTCCTCCGCACGCTGCATGCTGTCCCTCAACTGTCTTCGGCTTCACATCAAAAGTCTTGAGCCACAGGCCGAAGTGACGGGTAACACGGAGGAAGGCCTCACACACGACAATAAATGCCGAGATGTGAAGAAAGGAGTCCGGGGCTAGATCGTGGAAGTCTATCCCGTAGTAAAACATCAAACCCCTTACGAAGGGATCCAGAGCGAGGCCTAGACCTCGGAGGAAGTGGGAGATGAACACGACGTCTTCGTTGGGTTCAGGATTAGGGACGACCTGCACTCGGGCAGGCAGTCGATGCGAAACTTCGGCGGTCAGATATCTGGCCTCCCTCAATTTCTTGATATCTTCTTCCGTAACGAAGGAGGGCATCCATCAGCCTTGAAGGCTGGATCTAGACATGGTTGAACATCCGGAGCACCTGACCTGGGCTTTGGGCGTTAGAACTCGAGGCGAGGGAAGGATTCGATTGTGCATGGGAGGGAAAAAAAGTGAAAGCCTTGGCCCTTTATAAAGAGGTTGAATACCAAGCGTCCTCTCCATAGCCGTTTGGGGCTTGCCTATAATCTAGGAGTCCTAGACGCGGTTGGGTTACCCATGCCCGTATTGATGAGAATCCTGTGATAAGGGGACACGATCTTTGCTTTGACGAGACGTGTCAAAAACTGCCTTGCTTTATGTGATGGGCTAGTTAAAAGAAACGGTTCGAATAATCACCGGGCCGTGACATAATGTCGTGTTGGCAAAACAAGTCAGCAAATTGTATTTGTTGAAATATTATTCTCTCTACGGTGGTATGTGGAACTTATTTTGTAGGGTCGGACACTATCCTTTTATTTAAATTCTTCGGTAGTATATTCGGAGGAGGAACCCGCCTTGTAATGCCGAAGACACTACTGCGTGCCGGACTCATCATCATTGAAAACCTGGTTCAGGGGCTACTGTGGGAGTCCTGGATAAGGGGGTCTCCGGACAGCCGGACTATATCCATTGGCCGGACTGTTAGATTATGAAGATACAGGATTGAAGACTTCGTCTCGTGTCCGGATGGGACTCTACTTGGCGTGGAAGGCAAGCTAGGCAATACGGATATGTATATCTCCTTTGTAACCGACCTTGTGTAACCCTAACCTCTCCGGTGTCTATATAAACCAGAGGGTTTTAGTCTATAGGACAACATACAATCATACCATAGGCTAGCTTCTAGGGTTTAGCCTCTCCGATCTCGTGGTAGATCTACTCTTGTACTACCCATATAATCAATATTAATCAAGAAGGACGTAGGGTTTTACCTCCATCAAGAGGTCCCGAACCTGGGTAAAACATTGTGTCCCCTGCCTCCTGTTACCATCCGCCTTGGACGCACAGTTCGGGAACCCCTACCCGAGATCCACTGGTTTTGACACCAACAGGACCCATGACACGAGCACGTGCAAGAGCTCTCGAAACCGAGATGACATCTCTCCTCTCACACTTCCACTTCGGTACACATGAGACATGGCTACTACCTCAAATGGAGACATTGTGCATACTCTGGTATCTAGGAGTTGGCCATGAAGAAGCTAAGGAGCAAGGAGAAGAAGAAGAGGAAGATGGACGTGAAGACGGAGGAGAAGAAGAAGAGATGCAGAAGAAGCTATAGGCTCCGTACGACACACCAGGACCAGACGTTCGACGATCTCCAGGCTCTGGACGTCTGACCCAAACAGGACCCGACACCTCCTCACCCGAGCCAAAACGACAGAATTCCGAGGCCTCCCGGAAGACCGACCCCGATCGTACGTCCTACTGAAGCACACCCGAGCCGAATCAACGGAACTCCGACAGGCACCAGACGTCCGGACCCTCGCGAGCCTCTGGACGACCGGTGACCCCTGGACGTTCGACGCCTGTACGCTGCCATGTGTTGGGCCGCAGCCCATGTCCCCCCCCCCACTTCGCCCCTTTTGCACTAGGACTATATATAGACCTCCTATTCCTCCTAGCTAGGGTTAGCATTGGTTTAGCTCATATTTAGAGATAGAGCATTGCTCATCCACATCGGATCTACTCCACGAGAGAGACCGTGGCCCCTCTTCGAAGAAGATCCCTTTGGATTCAAGACCACGCTAAGGCAAGATCCCCTTATGGATTCAAGACCTCCTCACGGAGAAGACCGGCTACCTTTGTATCGTCCTTAGTTGTCTGTGGATTGTGTGATTTCTTATGTACTCAAGGATCTAGCACATGTGTGATCGTTCTTGTTGGTTTGAGTGATTCTCTCGTGTTTCCCCTCGTGTTTCCCCTCGTGTTCTTCGTGGGATCTGCTCCTTTCGTGAAAGATCGGCCGAATAGGGTTCCACCCTACATCATCGTGGAGCCTGGGATTAGCAGGGTGGATGTCATTCTTCTTTTTTGTTTGATTTCATCCATAGTCAGATCCTGCTTTTCTGTATGATGATTGTTATGTATTGATGAACTGTTGTATTCATGATGTAGCTTGTGGCGAGTGTAAGTATTTATCTTGTATTCTCATCTATTCAGTACATGATATGTTGTAATGATATCCACCTTGCTATGCGCTCGAAATGCGGTTGTGCCCCAATCATCAATTCATCACATGATTGGGATAGAATCGCATCTTGGGCGCTACACTTCTCCTTGGTACAACTCGAATAAAAAGAAAAGAAATTTAGAGAAACACACTGAAATATTTTTGGAGTTTTTGGTTTTCGTGAACAAGCAAATAAAAGGGAAAAGAAAAAACGAGAAAAAGTATTTACACGGGAAAGCTTCCAACAAGCAAAAGAAGAACAAGGAAATCTTTTGGGGTTTTCTTTTTAATATTACAGCTAAGCATGCATAGAAAGTAAACTAACTACAACTAATTTTTTTGGGTTTCTAAGGTTTTTCAAAAACACAAGAAGAAAGCGAGAAAATAAAATTAAGCATGGATGATACAATGAAAAAGTGTGAACACAGACTACTGGAATAAGTGGACATGAATGTAATGTCGGTGGCAAACTCGTACTCCCCCAAGCTTAGGCTTTTTGCTAACTTGGTAATTGATCAGAAGCCTGGGTAATAGTTGGGGTACTAAGGAGCGGGCATCCACTGGTCCCACTTCTGAGGCTCTTCCTCCTCCTCCTCTGCAGTAGCCTGATCGTTCCAGTAGGCGATGATGTCTGCAGGCATAATCCTATATCCACCCCTGGCAACAGGATCAAACAAAGCAGGAGCAGGCAAAGGAATAACATCATGAGTGATGACGCTGAAACTAGGTTATATGGAGCAGGGATGTTAGTAGATTTGATATCAGTAAAATGGTGGTGATCCATGGCCTTGCGATCTAGGTAAACCTTGGTCAGAGGGTAATCATGAGGGCGTATCTCAACCTGGAAGTGAGCCGCCAAACGAGTAGTGAAAATCCCACCATGTATTTTACCCTTGGACCTATTAATATGGAGGCGACGTGCCACAATAGCTCCCAAGCTATAAGTGTTGTCAACCTCTAGTGCACGACATAAAACAGCAAAGTCTGGTGCACTGAGCGCACCCACTTTTCCCTAGCAAGAAAACACTTAGCGATAAATAAAGTGAAGTAATGCACTGCAGGAAAGTGTATGCTAGTGGCAGTGACGGCCGACACCCCTCTCATCTCCCACTGTCAAAGTACAATAAAAGGCCTCAAACTCTGCTGGCCTAGGCTCAACTAAACTCCCATCAGAAGGGATCATGCATATGTTACAAAATTTAGTAAGTGGTATATGATGGGTTTTAGCATATAAATCAAATCGCACTTCAGGAGGATTATTTCTAGGAAGGAAAGTAAAGCTGTGAACAAAGGAGTTTGTGAGGAGATGATACTGTTCACATTCAGCTACGATGAGGTCGGTGAGGTCGACATTAGCAGCAGATTGTGTGAACTCCTGAAGGATTCTAGCCTCTTCCACGAACGGGGTGTGTGGCCATTCACATGGCCGTACTTCCACCAACCTCCGAGGATGGAGATCACTGTTAGATGACTCCCCAATAACACCCTTGGAGTTCTTCTTGGAGCCAAACTTCCTAAAGATATTCATGGTTTTCCTATGAACAAAAATTCGGAAATTTCTCAACAAAACTTCACAAAAATGATACGAACTACTCATAGGGATACATAGAGGTCATAGCAAGCATTCAAACTACTACGAACTCTAAGAATTTAACATGCAAGCTCATCTACAGAAGCACCAAGAGTAGCTAATTATTCAAAATATAAACCACTAAAACAAAAACTAATTGGACAAACGGTGGAGTCACATACCAAGCAACAATCCCCCGAAACAGTTTCTGAAACGGAGCTTCGAGCAAAGAGATCGAAATCCGCGGGGTTGAGATCAAGAACACGAGAGAGAGAGAGCAATGGGGAATTTTTCTGGAGGTAGGTGATGATGTGGTGTAAAGAGATAAGTGAGGGGGCCCACGTGGGGACCACAACCCACCAGGGCGCGCCTGGGGGTCCTGGCGCACCCAGGTGGGTTGTGCCCACCTGGTGCACCTCCCTCTGATATTATTTGCACCAGAAATTCAGAAATATTCAGAAAAAATGTATTAAATTTCAGAGCATTCTAAGAACTTTTATATTTGGGACATTTTTTGGGAAATTCAGAAAACAAACAAAACATGGCATTTTATTTTTTTAACTAATAAAAACAGAAAACAAAATGTAGGGACATAAGGTAGTGCTTACTAAATTCATCGACTTCATGCCGCTCAAAAATGATTCATTAATAAGGTTGATCAATGTGACGCCCCCGATTTGACCGTACACTAATCATACACGCAAACATGTACGATCAAGATCAGGGACTCATGGGAAGATATCACAACACAACTCTACAAATAAAATAAGTCATACAAGCATCATATTATAAGCCAGGGGCCTCGAAGGCTCAAATACAAGAGCTCGAGCATAGACGAGTCAGCGGAAGCAACAATATCTGAGTACAAACATAAGTTAAACAAGTTTTCCTTAAGAAGGCTAGCACAAACTGGGATATAGATCGAAAGAGGCGCATGCCTCCTGCCTGGGATCCTCCTAAACTACTCCTGGTCGTCATCAGCGGGCTGCACGTAGTAGTAGGCACCTCCCGAGTAGTAGGAGTCATTGTCAGCAGTGTCGTCTGGCTCCTGGGCTCCATCGTCTGGTCACAGCATCGGGTATCGGAAGGGGGAAAAGGGGGAGCAAAGCAACCATGAGTACTCATCCAAAGTACTCGCAAGCAAGGAGCTACACTACATATGTATGCATTGGTATCAAATGGAATAAGGGTATCACATGTGGACTAAACTGCAGAAAGCCGGAATAAGAGGGGGATAGCTAGTCCTATCGAAGACTACGCTTCTGGCAGCCTCCGTGTTGCAGCATGTAGAAGAGAGTAGACTGAAGTCCTCCAAGTAGCATCGCATAGCATAATTCTACCCGGCGATCCCCTCCTCGTCGCCCTGTTAGAGAGTGATCACCGGGTTGTATCTGGCACTTGAAAGGGTGTGTTTTATTAAATATCCAGTTCTAGTTGTCATAAGGTCAAGGTACAACTCCAAGTCGTCCTGTTACTGAAGATCACGGCTATTCAAATAGTTTCACTTCCCTACAAGGGTGCACCACATTTCCCAACACGCTCGATCCCCTTTGTCCGGACACACTTTTCTGGGTCATGCCCAGCCTCGAAAGATCAACACGTCGCAACCCTACCTAGGCAAAACAGAGAGGTCAGCACGCTTGTCTAAATCCTATGGTGTAGGGGTCTGGGCCCATCGCCCATTGCACACCTGCACGTTGCGAGGGCGGCCGGAGAACAGACCTAGCAACCTCCATTACAAAGGAAGTTGCGTTACGCGGTCCAACCCGGCGCGCGCCGCTGAGTCGCTGATGTCACAAAGGCTTCGGCTAATACCATGATGTTGAGTGCCCATAACTGTCCCCGCGTAGATGGTTAGTGCGTATACGCCAGTAGCCAGACTCAGATCAAATCCCAAGATCTCATTAAGCGTGTAAAGTATCCGCGAATGCCGACCAGGGCCAGGCCCACCTCTCTCCTACGTGGTTTCAACCTGCCCTGTCGCTCCGCGACAAAGTAACAGTCGGGGGCCGTCGGGAACTCAGGCCCACCATTACCTGGATGGAGCCACCTGCCCCTTCAGCCCCCATCTCCAAATAGTATCACCGATAATGTAACAGTGTAAAGTATATAGTATATGCCCGTGATCACCTCCCGAAGTGATCACGGCCCAGTAGTATAGCATGGCAGACGGACAAGAGTGTAGGGACACTGATCGAACACTAGCATCCTATACTAAGCAGTAGGATAGTAGGTAAAGGTAACAACAGTAGTAGCAAGGACAGGTTATGCAGCAGTATAGGATTAACTAAAAGCAGTAACATGCTACACTAATCTAATGCAAGCAGTATAGAGAAGAATAGGCGATATCTGGTGATCAAGGGGGGGCTTGCCTGGTTGCTCTGGCAAGAGAGAGGGGTCGTCAACTTCGTAGTTGTACTGGGTAGCAGCGGTGTCGGTCTCGGTGTCTAGCGGAAGAAGAGGGGGAAGAAACAGTGAATATAATGCAAACAGATGCATAACGAAGCATGACAAGGCAAGGCATGATGCTAGGCATGCCCTAACGCGGTATGAGGTGATACCGGTGAAGGCGGAAAACATCCGGGAAAGTATCCCCAGTGTTCTCCGTTTTCGGGCAGAGGAGCCGGAGGGGGAAAGTTGCGAGTTCGATAGGTTAGGGATGCGTGGGGACGAACGGGCTGCGTATCCGGGTTCGTCTCGTTGTTTTGAGCAACTTTCATGTACAAAGTTTTTCCATCCAGGCTACAGTTTATTTTATATTTAATTTTAAAGGATTTAAACATTTTCTGGGATTATTATTATCTAATTAATTCGAAAAGGAATTATTGCGTCATTGTCACATCAGCGTGACGTCAGCGCTCAAGGTTGACCGTTGACCAGTCAACTAAGCGTGGGTCCCATTCGTCATAGTATGAGATTAACTAAACATGTTAATTAGTTTAATTAGTGATTAGGTTGAACTAACCATGATTAATTAAGTCTTTAATCAACTAATTAATATTGTTTTTATTTCTTTATTTCTTTTTTCTAAACTTTCTTGGGCAGGGGCCCGTTGTCATAGGCCAAATGGCCTTAACGGGCGCATGGGCGTGTGGGCACGCGGGCGCGGCCGCGAGCGCCCGGCGGGGCGAGCCCGGGCACTGGCCTCGGGTGCGGCCAGCGCAGTGGCCGCCGGCAGTTTCGGCAGGGCAGATGGGGCGGTGAGGTAGGCGGCGGTGGCGTAGGCGAGGCCGCCAGGCGCGGCAGGGGCCAAGCAGCACGGTGGAAGGTGCAGTGGGGCGGTGGCGATGGGCAGCGGGCAACGGCGGCGGCGCCAGCAGCAGCTAGTGGGGGCGATGTGCGGCGAGCGGCGCCAGGGTGGAGCTCGTGTGGGCGGGCGGGGCGAAGCTCTGGCGAGCGTCGGCGTGGATGCGGGAGGAGGCGCACGAGCGAGGCGGATGCAGGGGAGCGGACGGCTGCGGCAGAGCAGATGAGGAGCGAACCGGCGAGCAGCGGGGTGAGACGGCGTGGCGGAGCGGGACGGAGGGCGCGGGAAGGTGCGGTCATGCAGGGACGGCCGCACGCTGTGGTTGCGGGCACGCGCAAGGTGTAGAGAGCCACTGGGGGAGGGGGTTTGCCAGGTGTGGTGAAGGATGCGGTTAGCGCGCGTGGGTGTGGCGAAGTACGGCGCCGTTGCGCGTGCGGGACAGGGGAGAGAGTGGAGGGCAAGGCCCTCACCCGCGTTGGCGGGCAGGGGATCGGTGTGGCTCAGTGGAGCCGTCGAGGGGGAGGAACGGAGACGACGTGTGGTGGGTCGATGAGTTCCGGCAGCGTAGAGGGCGGCTTCGGGCGACGGTGAGGTCCAGCGAGGTCGCGGGACGAGGCGGCAACGGTGTTGGTTCGCGGGGAGGAGGGCGCGGTCGTCCCGGTCCCGATCTGGATTGGGGGAGTGGGGGAGAGAGAGACGTGTGGGGTGGGTAGTTGCCAGTGAGCCGGCGCGGCCAACACGGGCAGGGAGTGCGGGAGGGTTCTCGCTCCTCGTGTGTCTTTTCCTGGCGACGCGAGGAGGGAGGATGGGATCGAACGGGAGTGGGGTGATTTAGGGTTTGGGGTCGGGGGAGTGGCCTTGTAGGCCACAGAGAGTGGGGTGGGCCGTGGGCTGGCCTGGCGGCCCAGAGACCAGCTGGGTCGAGGCCCAGGGAGGTTCTTTGTTTCATTTATTTACTTATTTTTGGTTTATTTTGTCTTTTTCTTTTCTTTTTTTGTTTACTTTTGTCCCTATTTATTATAGTTTCAACTATATATCGAAGTGGCATCTAAATTGATGTTACCAATTATGCCACCGCCACATTAATTTTCTACCCAAAACTAAAATAGTTTTGTAGTTACTTAATATTTAAAAGTATTTAAATAATAGTTTTCTCTACTGTTTTAATTACTATTGTGTATTTAAATATTTTATTTAGATATGGGTCCTCCACCATAATTGCTTATGATTTATTTGGTTCACTCCGAACATTTTAGTCTTGACATTTGAAAACTTTTATTGTTTGCTTAATTTTGAATTTGAATTCAAACTGGTTTCGAACTAACGCGAGGTGACCAACAGTACTCGAGGTGACATGGCATCATTAGCAGGGAATTACTGTAGTCTAATTACCCGGGCGTCACAATTCTCCTCCACTACAAGAAATCTTGTCCCGAGATTTAAGAGGTAGTGAAAGGGGGAAAGGTTTGGTAACGCGTCTAGCGGGTCTTCTCATCCTGGCTTGATCTTCTCAAAGAGGCCGGTCCAATACATTGATGTCTTCATTTCTCTGCTTCAGGCCATCATGATGAAGTCGGCATCCTTTCTTTAGGAACTCCATCATACTTACGAAAAATAAAGGGTGGTTATTCCAAAAGAATGGACCTCTGCAAGGTTGACTATCTGGTCGATAACATCGGAGAAGGTGGCGAAAAGTAACTCTCGGATTGAAACTTAAGAAGATATCGAGAGTAAAGTAAGGAGGTATCATGGGAAGTTTCAAGCAGGTAGGCAATTGTCCGTTGCCTGAAACAAAGTGTGAAAGGGGTCGAGAGCAACGAGAATAAGTATTGCTTGTGTTACCAAAATAGATCACTAGGAAGGTGGTCCGTGAATTACATATGAGGCCACGCACGAGGAACAACCTTGCGAACAGGGGGTGTACAGGAGAGTCAGGTTTCGATCCTGTGGAACTGTGGGTTATGGGTCCACCATGTGGGTTAATAGTAGGAAGAGGGGTGACGTCTTGCACGATCATGTAAGCAAGGCATGTCAGAGAATAACCGGTCAGTTATGTTGACAGCATCGTTGGTACCAAGGGCGAGGGACGAAGAGAACCATTTTCCTGCTTGTTGAACGAGGCGGACCAATAGGCAAAGTTCTCGTCCATCGGTGGTTACCGGGATGCTATCAATAATGGTAACAGGGTCTTACTGACAGAGTTGTACAACGAGCTGCTTACTAAGCAGGGAATTATCACTGCTCAGTTATGTCAGATTACAAGAAATCTCAAACAAGTCAATGGAAAGGAAAATGCGATTATCAGGTTTTAACCGAACAATGGAAATGAAAATGTGTATACACACATATTTCGGGGGTATATCCTTCCCAAGGACAAGCGGAGCATGATATCCATGATAGAATAGAAAGTAGAAAACCATTAAGGTAAGGGGAAGGGATTTCATGCTATTACCCATACAACAGTGTTTGGATAATTGAGCAAGAAAACATTTAGCATTGGGCTTCAAATGTTCTTGTCGAAAATCGGAGTACCACAGACATGCTTTGAGATAGCATTGACATGATCTTCAAGCAAAGGTCAAACTTTGGATACACAAAGGATTCATCAGGAACAACTCATAGAATAAGTCTTGCAATAGGTCCTCCAACCAGGTGTGCTAGGCATGACATCACCTTATTGGGGGTATAGAAAGACCAATGCTATGACTCTTGGAAAATGTTCCAACCATCATATCTGACCGATTTTTAGATGTGGTTGGTGTCAAGATAACTCAGACATGGAATTCCTGAGAGAAAAAGGTGTAATACAAATTGACGAGATGACATTGTAAGATCCTCGGGAAAGGAACTATGGAAGCGAGTTCCGAAACAAAAGTTCATCAATAAATCTAGGAGAGGGTGGGGAGGTGGCTGATGAAATCAGCGAAAACGAATCGAGATTTCCAAAAGATGGATTCCCACCAATATTCGAACAAGGCAATAAAATTTGTCAAATCAAATGATATAATGAGGTATGCTCAAGGAAAACATACACAACTAAACATTGATTGAAAGGTGGACCCGAAATATGTGCTTAGGTAGCATGATCTCAAGGTACAACACAAAACACGAACAAGTTTGTGTTGAACGGAAGGCAATAAAGTGGTTGATGATAACACGAATCATCGAGGGGAAAGGATGGTATTGCCCACCAAGAATTCGATATATATCTTGGAAGAGCTTAGGATGTTGATGATGATCACGACATAGTTGTTGAGAGATTTCATGAAGATGTAATCGGCCGGCGATGCTATCAAGTCAAATGATGATGAAACGAAAAGTTATGGGAACCAAGGGTATGACATAAACTCGAGATCAAGTTTGATGTTTAAGGAGAAATGATATGACGAGGAAGTTCGACGTAAGATTAGCTCATCGTCGAAAATTGTGCTCCGAGAAGAAGGACCAGGTAGCACAATTAAAATTTAGCACGATAATGATATAGCTGATCGGGCTAGGAATGATTTGAAGGATTATTAAACTCATAAGCAACGAAAATTACTTAGAGTTAATGAATCAGATTATGGACTCGATTCACTATCGGTGTCCCTGAGTGTCTAACAATTCTGACCCCGGGGAAAAATTGGGATTGGTGAGAAATAATACTTGAAGAAGAACTCATAAGAAGTAATATGGTTCTGTGATTTTATCGAGATACCATGGGGTAATACTCGAAGGTAGAACATAATAGAGGTTGCAGAGGTGTATTGATCTGCAGAAGACAAGTGCTTTAACTAGTCCGAGAATTAAAATCAAGGAGAAAATATGACCGGAACCATGATTGCAAAGGATCAATTCACAGATACCAAATGATATTATATCAAGGGAGTAATTATTATTACAAGAAGCTTCCATGATAGGATATACATCATGTCTATGGGCATGAACAGAAAGTTCAAGGTCGACTCCCACTTCTTCAATGCATAACCTTTCGTTCACTCCTCGCGTTTAAAAATAACATTAGTGTTGAAATTTTTTACCTAGTGAAATACCAGATAAGTATGAAACGTGAAATCTTTCGGGATCACACAGATTAAGGAAGGTATAGGTTCAACCCATAGGGGCTTCTTAGAAATATATACCACAAGTTTCAAGAGTAAATATCTCCAGCTCAAAAGCAGAGCATGGTTGGCCAATCAGAGAATAGGATTTACCAATGGCATGATATATCAGAGTTAAGAACTTCCAAAGTGATAGAATATGAAGGACGTTGTCGGATAAAATCTAACAAATGATCCGATGGTCCACAAGGGATTTGATGTGAGCATTGGTACTCAACCAGAGGAAGAAGGAATGCAAGGAGATCAGTTTATAGAAAAAACTAACTAACTCTAAGTTCAAATGCAAAGGAATTATCAATTCCAAGACAAGAGATCAGAAGCAAAGCTCTGATTAGGGATTGATAAGTTGAATAGCCTTAGGGATACAATCGATGGCAAAAATTTAACTGGTCGAGATCCAGCTCATGTTTAAAATGACGTCTGAGCCAGAAGGACAAAACGAAGGATCTGATTAAGGAATGCGAGCATTCGCAACATATTGATTCAACAGACTCAAACTAAGAATGACTAAGGATGCCAATAAGATTACCGGACTTATGAGGTTAATCATAATGCAAGCAAGCAAGAATTTCAAGAGCAATAAGCTGCTGAGGATTTTTGGAAGATCAAATAGTATTTCGAAGTCTTCGATGAAACACATCACAACTAGGAAAAGGGCTATAGATGGAAATGACACTAATGGCGCACCAGACATGTGGTGCGCCATTAGTGTCCAAATACTAATGGCGCACCACATCCACGGTGCGCTATTAGTAACATTTTTTTTTCATTTTTTTTCAAAACTAGTAATGGCGCATCGTGGGAGTGGTGCGCCATTACTAGTTAAACTAGTAATGGCGCACCACATCCACGGTGCGCCACTAGTAAATTATTTTCAATTTTTTTCCAATTTTTTTTATTTTTTCAAAACTAGTAATGGCGCACCAGTGGACAGTGCGCCATTAGTAGTTAAAACTAGTAATGGCCCACTGTCAACTGGTGCGCCATTACTAAGTTTTTTGAAAAAAAATCAGAATTTGTTTTATTGTTTTTTCAAAACTAGTAATGGCGCACCATGGGTGTGGTGCGCCATTACTAGTTTAACTAGTAATGGCGCACCACCCCCACGGTGCGCCATTACTAACTTGGCCCAAAACGTACCGAATGCACCCCCCCCCCCTCATGGGCCGCCTTTTCAGTTTTTAAAAAAATAAAAGAAAATGATGGAAATGTCAAAAAAATAAAAGAAAATAAGTTTCCTATGTTATATGTGGTCTAGTTGTTGGGAAAATTTACAAATATGAATTTCGACTTTATTTGCAAAATCTCTCTGAAATTTGTAAAATGGGCATAACTTTTGCATACGAACTCGGATTAAAAAGTTTTTATAGTAAAAATCATCTACTCGAAAAGTTACATCCAAATATAACCGGGGGAACCCGTTAAATATTTTCAAAATCCCCAAAAACCTAACAGAAAAAAAGTTACGGGGCTTTTAAGATCCGGAGGCAAAAGAATTCAAAAAATTTCAAACTTACTAGTGGCGCACCGTATGCTAGGTGCGCCACTAGTAAAAGAAAAAAATTGGTTTCGAAAAAAAATTGAATTATTTTTCAAAATATGATACGTAATATGACCGGGAAGTTTGAAATATTTTTTCAAAATTTCATCATACTCATGAACATGAACAAAGTCCTAGACATCAGCAAGGTTTAATAGGATTGATATGATAGATATATCAATAAGTGCATGTGAAGTGAGGTGGTGCTGGGGTTGGATAGAACTATGAAGTTAAGCGTGCTTGGGCTGGAGTAGTGTGAGGATGGGTGACTTTTCGGGAAGTTTGACCACAGAGTACGATTTGACCTAAGATTAAGGATATTGACCCAAGATTAAGAAAAAAATAAAAAAATTGAATTTTTTAAAAAAGAAATTGAAAAAAAATTAAATTTTTCTTTGAAAAAATTTGAAAAAAATTTGAAAAAAAATTCTTACTAATGGCGCACTTCTACTTGGTGCGCCATTACTAAATCAGATAGTAATCGCGCACCTCTAGGCATACTAATGGCGCACTACTGGTGCGCCATTAGTATCTGGTATACTAATGGCGCACCAGTGGTGCACCATTAGTAAAAAAATACTAGTGGCGTGATACTAATGGCGCACCAGTAGTGCGCCATTAGTACGCAAAACTGGTGCGCCATTAGTAGGCCTTTTCCTAGTGGTGCATGAACAACTTGGGAGACACAAATCCTCGATGTGTGTCAGGATTAATTTGTAGGTGTATGCAGGTGACAAGGAACTGCAAGGCAGTAGGCACAAGGATTCTCGGAACAACAACGAGTATTTTGGGGTATCTTGTAATAACAAGATCAATGGGGTTGAATGTAGGAATGCCAAGTATATGTAGTTATCCATAAGGATTTATCGATGGTCGAGAATAGCAAAAGTGGTGGGCACATGGTCTCGAGAGAATAATGGAGAGTATCTTCGGAGTCTTTTGGTGAAGCAGACCATCATCTAGAATGAAGGGGCTCTTCGGAAGAAAGTATTTACGAGAACCTAGAGTTGGAGTTAGTAAAATCGTTTAACCCGAATAGGAGATATGTCAGAGTCCCAGAATATAGGTCGAGGAATAAAAGATCCTAAAACACCTAGATGGCGACGTGGGCCCGTAAGGCACACAGCCATGTTAGTAAAAGTTTTTGTAATGTCTAGACTCGACTTCGGCCAAGGAGTGTGGAAGGGGGATTCCTATAGGGGGTCGGCTCTGATACCAACTTGTGACGCCCCAGATTTGACCATACACTAATCATACACGCAAACGTGTACGATCAAGATCAGGGACTCATAGGAAGATATCACAACACAACTCTACAAATAAAATAAGTCATACAAGCATCATATTACAAGCCAGGGGCCTCGAAGGCTCAAATACAAGAGCTCGATCATAGACAAGTCAGCGGAAGCAACAATATCTGAGTACAGACATAAGTTAAACAAGTTTGCCTTAAGAAGGCTAGCACAAACTGGGATAGAGATCGAAAGAGGCGTAGGCCTCCTACCTGGGATCCTCCTAAACTACTCCCAGTCGTCGTCAGCGGGCTGCACGTAGTAGTAGGCACCTCTTGAGTAGTAGGAGTCGTCATCAGCGGTGTCGTCTGGCTCCTGGGCTCCATCGTCTGGTTGCAGCAATCGGGTATCGGAAGGGGGAAAAGGGGGAGCAAAGCAACCGTGAGTACTCATCCAAAGTACTCGTAAGCAAGGAGCTACACTACATATGTATGCATTGGTATCAAATGGAATAAGGGTATCATATGTGTACTGAACTGCAGAAAGCGGGAATAAGAGGGGGATAGCTAGTCCTATCGAAGACTACGCTTCTGGCAGCCTCCGTCTTGCAGCATGTAGAAGAGAGTAGACTGAAGTCCTCCAAGTAGCATCGCATAGCATAATCCTACCCGGCGATCCCCTCCTCATCGCCCTATTAGAGAGCGATCACCGGGTTGTATCTGGCACTTGAAAGGGTGTGTTTTATTAATTATCCGGTTCTAGTTGTCATAAGGTCAAGGTACAACTCCAAGTCGTCCTGTTACCGAATATCACTCCTATTCGAATAGATTCACTTCCCTGCAGGGGTGCAGCAGATTTCCCAACACGCTCGATCCCCTTTGTTCGGACACACTTTTCTCGGTCATGCCCGGCCTCGGAAGATCAACACCTCGCAGCCCTACCTAGGCACAAGAGAGAGGTCAGCACGCCGGTCTAAATCCTATGGCGCAGGGGTCTGGGCCCATCGCCCATTGCACACCTGCACGTTGCGAGGGCGGCCGGAGAACAGACCTAGCAACCTCCATAACAAAGGAAGTTGCGTTACGCAGTCCAACCCGGCGCGCGCCACTCAGTCGCTGACTTCACGAAGGCTTCAACTGATACCACGATGTTGAGTGCCCATAACTATCCCCGCGTAGATGGTTAGTGCATATAGGCCACTAGTCAAACTAAGATCAAATACCAAGATCTCGTTAAGCGTGTTAAGTATCCGCGAACGCCGACCAGGGCCAGGCCCACCTCTCTCCTAGGTGGTCTACACCTGCCAGGTCGCTCCGACACAAAGTAATAGTCGGGGGCCGTCGGGAACTCAGGCCCACCACTACCTGGATGGAGCCACCTGCCCCTTCAGCCCCATCTCCAAATAGTATCACCGATAATGTAACAGTGTAAAGTATATAGTATATGCCCGTGATCACCTCCCGAAGTGATCACGGCCCAGTAGTATAGCATGGCAGACGGACAAGAGTTTAGGGCCACTGATGGAACACTAGCATCCTATACTAAGCAGTAGGATAGCAGGTAAAGGTAACAAAAGTAGTAGCAAGGACAGGCTATGCAGTAGTATAGGATTAACTAAAAGCAGTAACATGCTACACTAATCTAATTCAAGTAGTATAGAGAAGAATAGGCGATATCTGGTGATCAAGGGGGGGCTTGCCTGGTTGCTCTGGCAAGAGAGGGGTCGTCAACTCCGTAGTCGTACTAGGTAGCAGCGGCGTCGGCCTCGGTGTCTAGCGGAAGAAGAGGGGGGAAGAAACAGTGAATACAATGCAAACAGATGCATAACGAAGCAAGACAAGGCAAGGCGTGATGCTAGGCATGCCCTAACGCGGTATGAGGTGATACCGGTGAAGGGGGGAAACATCCGGGAAAGTATCCCCGGTGTTCCCCGTTTTCGGCCAGAGGAGTCGGAGGGGGAAATGTGCAAGTTCGATAGGTTAGGGATGCGTGGCGGACGAACGGGCTGCTTATCCGGGTTCGTCTCGTCATTCTGAGCAACTTTCATGTACAAAGTTTTTCCATCCGGGCTACGGTTTATTTTATATTTAATTTTAAAGGATTTAATCATTTTCTTGGATTATTATTATCTAATTAATTCAAAAAGGAATTACTACGTCATTGTGACATCAGCGTGACGTTAGCGCTCAAAGTTGACCGTTGACCAGTCAACTAAGCATGGGTCCCATTCATCATTGTCTAAGATTAACTAAACATGTTAATTAGTCTAATTAGTGATTAGGTTGAACTAACCATGATTAATTAAGTCTTTAATTAACTAATTAATATTGTTTTTATTTCTTTATTTCTTTTTTTAAACGTTCTTCGGCAGGGGCCCATTGTCATAGGCCAAATGGCCTTAACGGGCGCGTGTGCGTGTGGGCACGCGGGCGCGGCTGCGAGCGCCCGGCGGGGCGAGCCCGGGCACTGGCCTCGGGCGCGGCCAGCGCAGTGGCCGCCGGCGGTTTCGGCAGGGCGGACGGGGCGGCGAGGTAGGCGCCGGTGGCGCAGGCGAGGCCACCGGGCGTGGCAGGGGCCAAGCGTCGCAGCGGAAGGTGCAGCGGGGCGCTGGCGATAGGCAGCGATGCAGCGGGCAACGGCGGCTACGCCAGCAGCAGACCAACAGCAGCTAGTGGGGGGGGGGCGACGTGCGGCGAGCGACGTGAATGTGATCAATGCAACCACGGTGCAAAATGATGTTATAGTGAGAAGGTTTATCTATAACATGAATATGGCAATGGATGCTCAATATGAATGAGTTATCATGCAATTGATGGTAGGCAATATGATCATGATGTATGAATATGCCATCAAGTAAGATCACAACAAATTTGCTAAGTAAGTGCACAAGCTCATATATCATGGATGACATCGAATGTGAGTCAATCCATGCATAAGATGCAAATTTGTCATGTGTATGATATGTCCATCGAGCATGACATATGTGAGCACAATCAACAAATATGGAGGTGTTGGTGTACCAATGCTCGATGTGGTGGCATGAGTGTAGGTTCGTAAGTGCATTCAATAAGTCCGAGTGCTCCTCAATGCGAAGGTCCATAGAGCCAATCTTCAATGTCGCTCCTCCGTTTGCGAGATGTATCATGTAGACAACAAGAAGGAGACAACAATGAAAGAGTGACCCATCCAATATGAGTAACTGAGGATGGCTCAAAGGGAAGGAGTTCACCATTAGGAGATTCTCACAAATGTTGGTGTTGCACATCGTGTATGCCTTCACATGACCAAGTTGTCTCGTGGTGGTACCACCTTGTGAATCCTTCAAAGTTAAAGAACATGACCAACACTCGGAAAAACAAATGAGGTTAGCGGAAATGCAAAACCAATCATTCGTGTGGTAAGATACCCAACAAGTGTATGCATCATGCTCATCATAAGAAAGGACAAGGGAGCATTTCATAGTATGGAGGCATATGATGCGAGAACAACCAAATAGAATATGCGCAATCAAGCAAGCATGCATCGCAAGTAAAGTGTCCAAGTCTCTAAGATCAATAAGCATAGATGCAACAGTTGGAGGCAAGCGACAATGAATAAGATGTATCATGTGAGAGGCACGAGCATATATGTCATCAACCCAAGAAAGCAAGTAATGTATTGTGGAACCCTAGATGGCCGATCTTTCACGAAAGGAGCGGATCCCGCGAAGAACACGAAGAACAGGACGGGAAACACGAGGGGAAAACAAGGGGAATCACGAGGGGAAACACGAGAGAAACACTAAAATCAACAAGAGAGATACAAGATCCACGATCAACAAGGGACGATACAAAGGGCAACCGGTTCTTCTCCGTGAGGAGGTCTTGATGTCTTCTCCATGAGGAGGTCTTGAATCCAAGGTGGATAATCTCCGTAGAGGAGCCGCGGTCTCTCTCGTGGAGTAGATCTGATATGGATGAGCGAAGCTCTATCTCTCAAATGAGCTATCACAACGCTAACCCTAAAACGTAGGTGGAGGGGAAGCATATATATTCTAAGGGGCGAAGGGGTACATGGGCCTCGGCCCAGAAGCACTGCAAGCAGGCAGGGAGGGCCGCATGTCCGGGCCTCGGGCCGGATGTATGGGGCTTCACGGGGAGCCGGATGTCTGGGCTGGCAGGTCGGCTGTCCGGGCTGGCAGGTCAGATGTCCGGGCTGACGGAGCTGGTCACGGTGCTCTCTGGAATGGCTTGTCCGGATTTCCAGGGACGAGGCCGGATGTCCGGGTGTTGGCGAGGCGCCAGATGTCCGGGGCCTGTAGCACTTCGGCTACAGGTCTGTTGCTGTTGTTCACATCTTTAGGGGTCGGATGTCCGGGCGAGGGCCGGATGTCCGGGTCCTGGGAGCTGTCTCCATCTTCTTCCATCGTCGCTTACATGCTTCCCTTGCAGATGGTGTAGTTGTTCCTTGGCGCTTGCACTCCTCCTTGTCGTCCGTAGTGTTCCGACAATACCTATGCATGCACACGAGAGGGGTGTCAAGTAGTATACCATCCTCGAATGGGTCAAGTGAGCATGTGTAAAGGAGATGATTCACCTTTGTGTATGTGAAGTATATGTCGCACATGTCACTCGCCGAACGGACTCTTGACATGGTGATGTCCATAGGATGCTCCGCATCATCTCCCCTCCCTTGGGAAAGATCCGACCTCGGATCGAAAACCAAATCACCATGGGAATGAGATGGCTTCACCGTGTAGAAGTGGACGTTCACCAAGTACTTGTCATCTTGAAGCTCGAAATGGGCACTCAATGTCGCACCATCTTGTGATTCCTTCAAAAGGAGTAAGGACAACAAACACTTGGAAAAACAAATATGGTTAGCGTTAGTGCAAAACCAAGCATTCAAGAGGTGAGTCACCAAACAAGTGTCGTCATCATGTAAAGCATATGGTGTGACAAAGGATTGTGACATGGCATGTAAGCATATCAATCGAGCACAAGCAAAGAAATCATGGGGGCAAGTATGAAATTGTGAGGTAGAGATGCAAATATGTTTGACAAGTGAAGAAGTATCTACCTCAAAATCATAGCAATCATGCACAAAGAACTCGACAACTGGGCGATGGAGGCATAAGAAACATTCACAACACCAAATAAAATGAAGTGTCTAAACACATGGTTCAAGTGCAAGACAATCCAAGCATAATGAGCATGGGGTGTAGTGAATATCATGTGGCACTCAACACAATGGAAAGAGCAATTGTTCATCATGTGTGAGGCAATCAAGGCAAGTATGTAGCAATCAATGGGACATGGAATATGTGAAGTGATGACATTGTTGCACCCAAACATATGAGAGGAGCAAGTAATCCAAGAATTGTATGCAACACACGAGGAATATATATCATGATGCATGGAACGGTGAAAATGACAAGTCGAAGCAAGATCTCTAACATGTGTGCAATCAAGTGGTCCAAGATGAACAATAAGTCTCATGGTGCAAGCAACACAAGTAGTATGGTCCGTCATATCCATGATCAAGAAAGATGTCACCTTGAAGGTGCGTCCTTGTGCGTCCTTCACAATGCCGAAGTGGTATGAAAGGTGGCGTAGAAGCGAGTCATGGTCGAATCTATGAGGCTCACTCTCAAGAGCTCGAATGGTCAACTCACGTGAAGCGAAAGTCGACACAAAGTCCAAGTATCCTACACATGCACACAAGAAAGCAAAGAATGTATGCGCATGGTAGATAAACACATCATCCATCATGATGGTTCTCTTCTTTTGCACATAACCATTAGAAGCACTAGTGCATGAATAATATGATGCAACAATGGCAATATTCATGGCACGAGGTATATGGTGCAAAGAAGGAAGGCAAGCATGCTTCACAAGAAATATGTCAAAAATCTCCAAATATATGTGAGAATGTTATGGGGGCAACCTCAATATCAAGACTAAAGGCATAATTGCACTCAATACAGGGCAAATCATCTAGCATGAGAGAGGCAACATATGGAGATATATGACAAGAAGCAATAACAATCATGTCATGCAAAGCATGTAGATGGTTGTCATCAACCGCATGAAATGAGCAAGTATGTAGAAAACCTGAAACTTAACTTAATTAAAATGAATCAACCGAGTGTGTAGCCGTGATGGTCTCTTTTCGGCGGAGTTCGGGAAGAGAACACGGTCTCGTGTTATGCTTGAACGTAAGTAGTTCTAGGATCACTTCTTGATCTTAGTTTCTCGAACGTGCTTTGCCTTCTCTTCTCGCTCTCATTTGTGTATGTTAGCCACCATATACGCTAGTACTTGCTGCAGCTCCACCTCCTACCTTTTCCCTACCCATAAGCTTAAATAGTCTTGATCGTGAGGGTGTGAGATTGCTGAGTCCCCGTGACTCACAGATTACTTCCAAAACCAGATGCAGGTGCCGATGATACCATTCCAGGAGATGCGACTGAACTCAAGTGGGAGTTCTATGAGGACTCAGGATGTTACTACGTTTCCTTTCCAGACGATCAGTAGTGGAGCCCAGTTGGGGAGATCATGGATCTTACACATTTGGGATTGTCTTTATTTTGGTTCCGTAGTCGGTCCTTGATTGTATCTGGATGATTGTAATGCTATATTTATGTATTGTGTGAAGTGGCGATTGTAAGCCAACTCAGGATTGTGTGAAGTGCTGCTGAGTGGTATCAACAATACAAAGATTCCAGAGGAGGTCGTGTGATTACCTAGGATGATTTCCGCCAAGACTTCAGAGCTCACCACATTCCTCAGTGTTGTTGAGAGCAATTGTAACACCCTCGATGCGGCTATATCTCCCACGTGTCGAAGCACGACTTAGAGGCATAACCGCATTGAAAGCAATGTCGCAAGTGAGGTAATCTTCAGACAACCCATGTATTACGATAGGGGAAAAGATACATAGTTGGCTTACAATCGCCACTTCACACAATTACATGAATAAATCATTACATCATCCAGATACAATCAAGGTCCAACTATGGAACCAAAATAAAAGAAGAACCCCAAATGCGACAAAGGTCCCCGATCGACCCCAACTGGGCTCCACTACTGATCAACTAGAACGAAACAACACAAAGGGCAAGATCTTCAACGATCTCCTCCTGAGCTTGGTTGCGTCATCTGCACAGACTCATCGGCACCTGCAAGCTGGTTTTTGGAAGTATCTGTGAGCCACGGGGACTCAGCAATCTCGCACCCTCGCGATCAAGACTATTTACGCTTATGGGTAAGGTAAAAGGTATGAGGTGAAGCTGCAGCAAGCGACTAGCATATATGGTGGCTAACATACGCAAAAGAGAGCGAGAAGAGAAGGCAAAGCACGGTCGATAAAAGTATGATCAAGAAGTGATCCTAAAACAACCTATGCCAAGCATAACTCCAACAACCGTGTTCACTTCCCGGGATCCGCCGGAAAGAGACCATCATGGTTACCCACGCGGTTGATGCATTTTAATTAAAGTCAACTTCAGGTTTTCTACAACCGGACATTAACAAATTCCCATCTTCCCATAACTGCGGGCACGGCTTTCCAAAGTTCAAATCCCTGCAGGGGAGTCCCAACTTAGCCCATGACAAGCTCTCACGGTCAACGAAGGAATAGACCTCCTGCCAAGACATTCCGATCAGACTCGGTATCCCGGTACAACAAGACATCCTCGACAATGGTAAAACAAGACCAACAAGACCGCCCGATGCGCTGACATCCTGATAGGAGCTGCACATATCTCGTTCTCAGGGCAACACCGGATGAGCGCTCCGTACAACTAAAACCAGCCCTCAAGTTTCCCCGAGGTGGCACTGCAAAGGACTCTAGTTCGGACCAACACTTAGACAAGCACTGGCCCGGGGGGGGGGGTCAAAATAAAGATGACCCTTGGGATGCGCGACTCCCAAGGGAAAAGGCTAGGTGGCAAATGGTAAAACCAAGGTTGGGCCTTGCTGGTGGAGTTTTATTCAAAGCGAACTGTCAAGGGGTTCCCATTATAACCCAACCGCGTAAGGAACGCAAAATCCGGGAACATAACACCGATATGACGGAAACTAGGGAGGCAAGAGTGGAATAAAACACCAGGCATAAGGCCGAGCCTTCCACCCTTTACCAAGTATATAGATGCATTAATTAAATAAGATATAATTTGATATCCCGACAAGTAAACATGTTCCAACAAGGAACGACATCTCCATGTTCCAACAAGGAACAAACTTCAATCTTCACGTGCAACTAACAACACTATAAGAGGGGCTGAGCAAAGCGGTAACATAGCCAAACAACGGTTTGCTAGGACAAGGTGGGTTAGAGGCTTGGTTCAACAATATGGGAGGCATGAAAAGCAAGTGGTAGGTATCGCAGCATAGGCATAGCAAAAGAGCGAGCAACTAATCAAGCAAAGATAGAAGTGATTTCGAGGGTATGGTCATCTTGCCTGAAATCCCGCAAGGAAGAAGAACGAGTCCATGAAGAAGACAAACGGAACGTAGACGAACGGGTCCTCACAAGCGACGTTATCGGAACCAACCCGAAGAATCAAACACCGGAAAAGAAGCACACAACATAGTAAACAACCAACACATGAACATGGTATGATATACGGGATGCGGTATGCTATGCATATGCATCATGTGACAAGGAATGCATGAACCTGGCCTCAGCATGGAAATCCAAGTGTGCCACTGGAAAGATGAGATGAAATCGCTTGAAAACGATACAAAGAACGCCGGAATCGGAGTTACGGTTTTGAAATGGCAAGCAATTCAAATATGACCACGTTTTGTGATATACAACAAGTAGCCAACTAAATGCAACAAGATGAACATGCTACAGCATTCAAACATGGCAACAAAATACATGGCAGGGATCGATTCAATATGCTTAACAAAAGTCTAGCACTGAGATATGGCCAATTCATCCATTAACAGGTTCAAACAAGCATGGAAAAAATGCATATGGTAAACAGATTTCAGACTTGGTGAAATTAACACTTGTCTGGAATTTCAGATCAGATAGCACTCTTTGGAGCATGAAAACTACATGCTATAGGACCTGAACATGGCAAAGTAAAGCATGTCATGGAGCTACTCAAAGAGCTTAACAAAAATCCCTTAGTGACCTTGAGCCAAAAGGGATTAGAAAATACATTTGCAAGCATGTGAACATGGCAAAACATAATCAGTTCTCAGACTTAGTGAAAACTGGAGCATGCTGAAACAGATATCAAGTACGCATGTTAACGAGCTCGATGCACTCACTACAGAGCAAGGCATGACAATAAGCATACACCCAACGAGAATACACATTACACAAGATAGACATGGCAAGAACAATAACATGACATGCACGGATCAACTACAACATCCTCGGCAAAATCGCTAACAAGTAGACAATCTGCCCAGATTCACAAAATAGCAAAAGTAGAGCTCGATTAACTCAAGCTAGGGTGCTCCATAATTGCAAACAAGGACATGGATGGATAGAGCACTACAAGATTAACAAAACATCCTTACTGATCATCCACAAAAGAGGCACGGATCACTAGGAAACAACATGAACATATGGCATAATGAGATAAACAGCTCAAGGACTTAGTGGAATTGCTAAGTCCTTGAAATCAACATTACCAAGTGCCTCACTTTGCAAGCTTGTGCTAGTCACCACACACATCACAAAAATACATGGTTTGTACCTCTGGAAATATGGCAAAACCCTTAACAAAACATATGTAGAACTCATGGGCATATCATGCCCACAATAATCATGGCAAAAATGACAAATATCTAAATGAAGCAGCAGATCTGACAAATCTCAGCTAGCACTCTTCCAACAGCATTTCGGACATCAAGATGAACTCAAATGAAAATGATGCAATGAGATGAAATGATGTACTCTCTAAGGCGGACATTTTGATATGCTATATGCTCAAATCGGAGTTACGGGTGCGGAGATACGATGCAATGAACATGTGCTATGAATCTGGGAATTTCAAGGACTTAGTGAAATTATACCTCCGGAGAAAGTCAAACCGGGACAGGACGGTGCAGGACAGATGGATCCGGGGACGCGGGACACCGTTTGGATCGGGGGACGGTGCCGTTCAGGGTTGGGACGATGCAGATCTGGACGCCGAGGTCAACTCCGGTGGTAAGAAACTTCGGCGATCGCCGGAACGGCAGATCCGACCGTGAGGCGCCAGGGCCGGCCGCGGTGGAGGTCGGGGAAGCACCTGGCGGCGGCGGGTGGCGCTTGCGCCGGTGATGAGGAGCGTGACGACCTCCAGCGAGGTGCAGGGATGATGGGGAGGCGAGGCGCGGTGGTCCGGCGAGCTGCTGCACCGGCGACCACTCGGGCGAGGGGCGGCGGAGCTTTGCGGCGAGGAGGCACGGGATCTGGGCGGCGGTGCTGGCACGATGGGCTTCGGGGGCCGGCTGCGGGCTCCCGGGCCGGCGAAGTGGGCACGGGCGGCGGCCAACAGGAGGCGGACACGTGGCGGCGGACGGCGGAGGGGACATGTCCGTCGGCGGGATAAATGCCCGGCGCGCGAGGAGAGGGAGGGGCTAGGGTTAGACCGCGAATTTCGGAGGGGATCACATATATATAGGTAGAGGGAGCTAGGAGAGTCCAAATGAGGTGCGGTTTTCGGCCATGCGATCGTGATCGAACGACCGAGAAGATGGAGGAGGTTTAGGTGGGTTTTGGGCCAAATTGGAAGGGTGTTGGGCTGCAACACACACGTGGCCTTTTCGGTCCCTCGGTTAACCGTTGGAGTATCAAATGAAGTCCAAATGGTACGAAACTTGACAGGCGGTCTACCGGTAGTAAACCAAGGCCGCATGGCAAGTCTCGGTCCAATCCGGAAATGTTTAATCCCCACACACGAAAGAAAGGTAGAAATGACCACCGGAGGAGAACGAAGCGCCGGAATGCAAAACAGACAACGGGGAAAATGCTCGAGTGCATGAGACGAACACGTATGCAAATGAAATGCGCATGATGACATGATATGCAATGCATGACACGCAAGCAAAGCCAAAGCAACAACAGCGAATAACTGGACGACACCTGGCACATCGGTCTCGGGGCGTTACAGCAAGCGTGAGGAGTTCCGCAACCTGAAGCAAGGCAAATTGTCTGTTTACCAATACACTATAATGTTCCAGAAGCTCGCTCATTTCGCCAAGCAAGACGTCCCTGACGAGAAGAGCATGATTTATCAGTTCAGAGGTGGCCTCAGAGAAGATCTGCAACTAGCTCTTGTGCTTTTTGAGCCGAAAAAGTACGATGAGTTCTACAATATGGCATTAAAGCAAGAGGCCACTCAGCTCAAATGTGATGCTTCCAAGAAGAGAGTCAGGGATGCAACTCCTTCTTCTTCTTCAACTCTAGTGGCAGCTAAGCAGCAAAAGTATTGGTTGCCTCCTCCTCCTCCGTTCCATCAGCCTTATCAGCAGAAGAGCAAAGGTGGCAATGGATCTTCCCACCCACCCAACCCAGGCTTTCAGAACAAGGCTTTGTCTCATGCTCCAAGGTCAAGTGCTCCGTATCACCGGCCGCTTTCAGAGGTTACGTGCAACAAGTGTCAGCAGAAGGGTCACTATGCAAACAAATGCTTCAACCATAGGCGTCTTCCTCCTCCTCCTCCTGTGAGATCTGCTAGCAATGCAGTGGTCAAGCATAATCCCAAGCATGTCAAGGTTAACATGATGATCGCAGCTCAGGAAGAGGACTCGTCATAAGTGATCATAGGTAACCTTCCAGTTAACTCTATTCCGGCAAAAGTTCTTTTTGATACCTATGCATCGCATTGTTTCATTTCTAAACCTTTTGCATCGAAGTATGAGTGTGATTATCAACATTTGCCAAGAACTTTATCAATTGTGTCCCCAGACAAGCAAATGTCAGCTAATATCTACCTCCCAGATGTTTCAATCATGACGGGTGACTACAAATTTCTAGCTTCTCCTATTGTTCTTGGTGACTCAGATATTGATCTAATTCTTGGCTTGGACTGACTTTCTAAGAACAAGGCTCAACTTGATTGTGCTGCCAGGAAGATTCAATTGACACACTTGTTTGAGATGTGATCGTCTTTGCCGCTCGTGATGATACCATTCAACTGTTTTCTCAAAACGAGAAGGGCGAGTTGGATGCCATCTCTTAGATTCCAGTTGTTTGTGAATATCAAGACGTCTTTCCATAAGAGCTTCCAGGAATGCCTCCTCACCGGCCAGTTGAATTCATCATCGATCTTGAGCCTGGCACGGAACTTGTTTGCAAATAGCCTTACAAGCTTGGAAGGAAAGAGTTGAAGGAGCTGAAGAAACAACTCGACGAACAAGAGTGTATGGGTCTCATCCGATCAAGTTCTTCTCCATGGGGTTGTGGTGTTCTTTTTGTCAAGAAGAAGGATGGAACGGACTGACTTTGTGTCGACTACCGCCCATTGAATAAGAAGACCATAAAGAACAAGTACCCACTTCCCAACATCAATGAGCTTTTCGAACAACTCAAGGGTGCTCAAGTTTTCTCCAAGCTTGACCTCCATATGGGTTATCATCGGATTCGCATTCGTGAACAAGACATCCCCAAGACAGCATTCAGAACAAGCTATGGTTCCTATGAATACACTGTCATGTCTATCAGCCTTGTCAACGCTCCTCCAACATTCTCTCGCATGATGAACTTCATCTTCAATCCCTACACAAATGACTTCGTCTTGGACTATCTCGATGACATTTTGGTCCTTTCCAAGAACAAGGAGGATCATGCCAAGCACTTGAGATTGGTGCTGGACAAACTCAGAGAATATCAGTTCTATGCAAAGTTTTCAAAGTGCGAGTTTTGGCTCGATGAGGTTGTCTACCTTGGGCATATCATCTCCGCCAAGGGCATAGCTGTTAATCCCGAGAAGGTGTCTGCAATTGTGAATTGGGAACCGCCTCAGAATGTGAAGCAACTCTGCATTTTCCTTGGGCTCGCAAGCTATTGTCGAACATTCGTTGAGAATTTCTCTAAGATCGTGAAGCCTCTTTCCAACCTTCTCCAGAAGCATGTGAAGTATGTCTAGACGCCTGAATGTGACATCGCTTTCAACACCCTCAAAGAGAAGTTAGTCACCGCTCTAGTTCTGACTCCTCCTGATGAATCCAAACCATTCGAGGTTTTCTGTGATGCTTCCCTTCAAGGTCTCGGTGTTGTGTTAATGCAAGAGAATAAAGTTGTGGCCTATACCTCTCGCCAGTTGAAGCCCAACGAAAAGAACTAACCCACTCATGACCTCGAGTTGGCAGTTGTTCATGCTCTTTTAACATGGAGACAACTCTTGTTGGGAAGAAAAGTGGACATCTTCACTGATCATAAGAGTCTCAAGTACATCTTCACTCAGGCCAACCTCAACCTCAGGCAGACTCATTGGTTCGAAATGATTCAAGAGTATAATCCAAGTATCAAATATACTCCAGGCAAGGCCAATGTCATTGTTGATGCTTTGAGCAGGAAGTCTTACTGCAACAGTTTGATTCTCAAGCCCTTCCAACCGGATCTTTGTGAAGCTTTCCGCAAACTAAATCTCCAAGTTGTTCCTCAAGGATTCCTTGCCAACCTCCAAGCCTCTCCTACTTTGGAAGATCAGATTCATCAGGCTCAACTTCTTGATGCCATGGTGAAGAAGGTGAAGATTGGGATTGCCAAGAGCCAACCCAAGTACAAGTGCTATCGCCTTGATGACGAAGATACTCTATTCTTCGAGGATCGAATTGTTGTTCCTAAAGGTGACCTTCGTAAAGTCATCATGAACGAGGCTCACAATCCTAGAAGTACAAAGATGTACCATGACCTCAAGCAGTCGTATTGGTGGACCCGAATGAAGCGCGGGATTGCTCAGTTCGTGAATGAATGTGATGTCTACAGAAGAGTGAAAGCAGAACACCAACGACTAGATGGTCTCCTCCAACCTCTTGCCATCCCAGAATGGAAGTTTGACCATATTGAGATGGACTTCGTGACTGGTTTTCCAAAGTCCAAGCAAGGCAATGATGCTATCTTTGTTGTCATCGACAAGCTCACTAAAGTGGCTCATTTTCTTCCTATCAAAGAATCTATCACAGCAACTTAGTTGGCAGAGCTATATACCTCCAGGATTGTCTCTTTGCACGGCATTCTGCAGCTGATATCTTCAGATCGTGGAAGAATCTTTACTTCTAAGTTCTGGGATTCTTTTCAGAAGGCCATGGGCACCAACATTCGCTTCAGCACAGCCTTTCATCCTCAAACTAGTGGCTAAGTCGAGCGGGTCAATCAAATTCTTGAAGATATGCTCAAGGCATGTGTCATTTCTTTCGGTATGAAGTGGGAAGATTGTCTTCCATATGCCGAGTTCTCCTACAACAATAGCTTCTAAGAGAGTTCGGGCAAGGCCCCATTTGAGATTCTCTATGGCAGAAAGTGTCGTACTCCTCTTAATTGGTCAGAGAATTGTGAACTCCAACTTCTTGGCAATGACTTGATCACAGAGGCTGAAGAAATGTGCAAAGTCATTCGCGAAAATCTCAAAGCCGCGCAATAGCATCAGAAGAGTTACTATGATAGCAAGCATCATGACTTGGCTTTCGAGATCGGAGACCGTGTCTACCTCCGCGTCTCTCCAATGAAAGGTACTCGTTACTTCGGTACCAAAGGGAAGCTTGCCCCTAGATACGTGGGTCCTTTCATGATCATTGGCAAAAGAGGTGATCTCGCCTATCAACTTGAGCTTCCATCCAACTTTGCAAACGTGCACGACGTGTTTCACGTGTCTCAGCTTCGCAAGTGTTTCAAGACTCCTAACCGCACCATCAACTTTGCAGAGATTGACCTCCAAGAAGACATGTCTTATCATGAGCACCCCGTTGCTATTCTTCAAGAAACTGAGCGCAAGACTCCCAACAAGTCTATCAAATTCCTGAAAGTGAAGTGGTCACATCATTCCGACCGTGAAGCCACCTGGGAACGCGAGGACCACCTCCGTTCCGAATATCCGGAGTTTTTCCAGTCCTAGATCTCGGGACGAGATCCTTTCGTAGTGGTGGAGTGTTGTAACGCCCCATATGTAACTTGCCATATTTGTATTCCAACTCTTGCCATTTTCGGCACTAAGTTATGATTTTTCCCTCGTGGTTGGGTTTTGTCTTCATTTTGCATTTTGTCCATGTAGTACATCTCATATCATGTCATCATGTGCATCGCATTTGCATACGTGTTTGTCTCATGCATCCGAGCATTTTCCCCGTTGTCTGTTTTGTCTTCCGGCACTCCTACGTCCTCCGACGTCCTTTTTTGCCTCTTTTCGTGTGCCAGTGTTAAACGTTCTTGGATTCGACTGAGACTTGCCAAGCGGCCTTGGTATACCACCGGTAGACTGCCTGTCAAGTTTCGTGTCATTTGGACTTCGTTTGATACTCCAATGGTTAACCAAGGAACCGTGAAGGCCTCATGTGTGTTGCAGCCCAACACCTCTCCAAAGTGGTCCAAAACCCAGCAAAACCCCCACCATCCTCTCGTCTGTTCAATCACGATCGCGTGGCTGAAAACCGCACTCCATTTGGAGTCTCCTGGCCCCTCCGAAATTTTGGGCAAAAACCACCCCTAACCCTAGCCTCTTCCTCCTCCCGCCACCGGACGCGTTCGGATCGGGCCGGACACATCCACCCGCCGCCGCCTGACCTATTGCACGCCGCCACCTGGCACAGCCCGCGCCCACATCGCCGCCGGCCCGCCCGAGCCCGGGTCGGGCCCTCCCCAGCCCGCGCGCCACCCGCGAGCTTCCTCCGCGCCACCCGAGCGCCGCCGCCGCGACCCCGCCGCCGGCACGCCACCGCCACCGCGTCCGACCGCCGCCTCGTCCTGGCCTCGTCCGCCGCCACCTCCGCCACCTTGAGGCCCGCGCCCGCGCCGCCTTCTCCGCTCCGCCGTCGCCTCGCAGGGTCGGGTCGCCGGCGTCAAGTCCGGCCCCTCCACAATCTCCGGCCGCCATCTTCGTCGAACTCCGGCGAGCCCCGCACTATTCCGGCCAACCTCAGGAAGCGTGTCCCCAGATCCAGATCCAAAATTCTAGGGTTGACCCCGTTTTCTTCCAAAGTCCCTAACATTTTTTGGCATGTTCATCGCATCATAACTTTGCATTTGTAGCTCCGTTTAGTGCGTGTAATATATCAAATTGTTAGTCTAGATGCCCTCTTCATTTTGTTCCATTGCAACATGCTTGTTTTAGTCCATCTTGATGCCCTAAATGTTGTTGCAAGAGTGCTATAAAATTTGAGTTTCTGTTTCTTAACAGATTATGGACATTTGTCATCTTTGCCATGTTTAATGTGTGTCTCCTATGAACTTGAGCCCTACTTGTGTTTTGGGATATGCCATGCCATCTTTACAGGGCTGTATGCCATGTATTTTTGTGATCAATGTGGTGACTAGCACAAGCATGCAAAGTAGCTCTCGTGATGTTGCTGATTTCAGGGACTTCGAATTCTTCTAAGTCATTTCCCTGATGATATTTTTATGCCATGTATTCTTGTTGCTATAGAGTGAACCATGCCTTTTTTGAGCATGTTTAGTAAGGATGATTTTGAGATATTCTTATGTTCTATCCATCCATGTCTTTATTTGCAATTATGGAGTACACTAGCATGACTCAATCTTTCTCCACTTTTGCTATAAAATGTTCCTGGCAGATTGTTTACATGTTAATCAATTTTGCCAAGGTTGTTGTAGTTGATCCATGCATTCTATGAGAGTGTTCTTGCTATGGTTACCTACTTGATCATGTCTTATTGCTGGGTGTATGCTTAGTTTGTCATGCAATGCCTTGTGGTGAGTGCATCGAGCTCGCAAACATGCCTACGTAACTCTGTTTTTGCCATGTCCAGTTTTTTGCTAAGTCTGAATCTGTTAACGAAACTTGCTATGTTTACATGGGTGCCATTGTATTTTATGATACCATTTGGGTTATGGTCAGTAAGGGACTTTTGTTATATGCTTTGAGTAGTTTCATGCCGTGCCTTGCTTTGCCATGTTATGTTCCTGTAGCATGTTGTTATCTTTCTCTAAACATGGCTTCCTGATGTTAAATCCTGACATGTTATTTTCACTAAGTTTGTGAACCTGATATCTTTTGCACTTTTGCCATGCTTGTTTGAACCTGCTATTGTGTGATTTAGCCGTAGCTCAGTGTTCATCTTTTTTCAAGCACCTTGAGTGGATCACTGCCATGTGCCTTGTTGCTATGTTAGAGTCCAGTAGCTTAGTTTCTTGTTGCATTTTAGATGGCATCGCGCTGTTAATCGCAGATTAGTGCCAATATCATCACAAGAAAAACAAATTCCAATAACCATGGGCTTGTCACCTATGCCATATGTGCAAATTGAGTTAATTTTAATGGCATATGCATAGTCACTATGAAGAGATTGCAAATATGACATATGATTGATTTCATGCATAGCATATGAAAATTCAAGAGGATTGTCAAACATGATGTGACCTAGAGAATTGTCACAAGAAATCCTATGTAACATGGCATCACAACTAAAAGACTCCACATGGAAATCATCATACTCATCATAAATGGGTAAATCATCGCATGGGGAAATCATACTAGCATGAAGCATGTCAATAGGGGGATCAACATCATGCAAGCAATGAATGTCATGAATGTCCACTAGTGGGACTAGAGCATCACCTTCACCTATGTTACATTTGTCATTCCACTCATGTGGTGTAGGTGAGGTGGGAAAGGCCAAATGGTGGTCATCTTCATCTTGATGGAACCATGTGGGGGTGCATCATATTCCACCATGGCCATCGTCTTGTCCAAGGGTAGGATGAAGTCGTCGAGAATAGGCGCGTCATCATATAAGGGACCTAGCACCAAATAAGAAGACACAATAGAGGTAGAGGTTAAGTTGTTAGAAATCAAAGTGGCCTCACATGCCCTATCAACTATCACTCTCTCTCTATGTGGTGGTGCACTCACTCCCTCAAAATAGGTGCACTCAAACTCACATATGGTGGAGTCACTCATCTCACTCAAGTGGTGGGGGTTGTGGCTCTCCTCACATGGAAATTGTGGCAACACATCATATATGGGGCTAGTGGTGAAGTCAATCTCGCTCTCAATATGGTGGCTAAAGTCACTCAAGTCATCATATGTCGCCGTGGTCGAAGGGAAAATCACATGCTCAACCATATCATCGTCATCGCCGTGGATGAAGGCTGGAGATGGCACATCATCACACTCATCTCCTAAGATGCAAGCATCATCCTTGCTCATCACCATGTGGCTCGCCTCCAAAGCTTGGTCCTTGAATGGCTCCATAGTCGTAGTCGTCGTCGCACCATCTTGAAAAAGAGTCGAAGTAGACTCGGAATCGTCAATGCCACAAAGAGGGATGGCGGTGGAGTTAAACTCGGGAGCATCACCTTGGTGATCGTCGGGCTTGGACATCTTGGTGTTACTATCCTCACGCTCGTTCTCATGGAACTTGATCGTCACGAAATGAGCTTGGGGTGGAGAAGCTTTGGCCTTCATGAGTTATTGTTCCGCCTTGACAGCACCAATGTAGTTTTCGTCGAGGGACTTGTAGTTCCCGAGGAAGATCGTCTTGGAGGTGTCGTTGTGAAATCCCATCATAAAGTGGAACTTCATCAAAATGGGGTCGTCCACGCCGGCTCATCGCAAGGCAATCTTCATCTCCTTTAAGTACTCGTCGATGGACTTGGATCCTTGGATGGTGTTCTCCAATTGGCGTTGAAGTTGTTCCGTGTAGGTTGGAGGCACGAACTCTCACCACATAGCTCTCTTCGTCTTGGGCCAACTCATGTCGTAGGTCCCCGAAGGTGTGTGAAGCAACCATGTGGATGCATAGTCATGGAAGTTCCTTGTGGCGCACTTCACTTGATCTTCGGGAGTAACTTGATGTAGCTTGAGGTAGTCGTCCATCAAATGCTCCCACTCGAGATACTCCTCGGGTTCTAGAGTCCCATAGAAAGGAATCTCATGGTCGATGTCAAGGTCGTAATAGCTCATGGAAGTCACAGACTTGAGCTTGGGGAGCTTCTCTTGAAGTTCTTGTGGGCAAGATGTCGTATGTCCATAGGCGAAGATGCCTTGAAGTTGCTTGGCGAAGATGCCAAGGGAGAAGCTTGGTCCTTGAATGGCTCCATAGTCGTAGTCGTCGCCGCACCATCTTGAAAAAGAGTCGAAGTAGACTTGGCATCTTCAATGCCACAAAGAGGGATGGCGATGGAGTTAAACTCGGGAGCATCATCTTGGAGCTCGTCGGGCTTGGACATCTTGGTGGTACTATCCTTATGCTCATTATCATGGAGCTTGATCGTCGCGAAATGATCTTGGGGTGGGGAAGCTTTGGCCTTCAACAGTTCTTGTTTCCCCTTGAGAGCACCAATGTAGTTGTCATCGAGGGACATGTAGTTCTCGAGGAAGATCGTCTTGGAGATGTCGTTGTGCAATCCCATCATAAAGTGGAACTTCATCAAAATGGGGTCGTCCATGTCGGCTCGTCGCAAGGCAATCTTCATCTCCTTGAAGTACTCATCGATGGACTTGGATCCTTGGATGGTGTTCTCCAATTGGCATTGAAGTTGTTCCGTGTAGGTTGGAGGCATGAACTCTTTCCACATAGCTCTCTTCGTCTTGGCCCAACTCATGTCGTAGGTCTCCGAAGGTGTGTGAAGCCACCATGTGGACGCGTAGTCGTGGAAGTTCCTTGTGGCGCACTTCACTTGATCTTCAGGAGGAACTTGATGTAGCTTGAGGTAGTCATCCATCAAACACTCCCACTCTAGATACTCCTCTGGTACTAGAGTCCCATAGAAAGGAATCTCATGGTTGATGTTGAGGTCGTAGTAGCTCGTGGAAGTCATGGACTTGAGATTGGGGAGCTTCACTTGAAGTGCTTGTGAGCGAAGATGTCGTATGTCCATAGGCGAAGATGCCTTGAAGTCGCTTGGCGAAGATGGTGAAGTCGTTGAGCAGTTGTTGGTGTTGAGCTCTTGACCTTCATGTCCTTGTTGGTGATGGTGTCGATGCCAATTTGATTTTGCCGAAGATGGTAGCTCAGAGACATGTGCTCTTGAGCATCTTCTCGAAGATGAGGAAGACCGCTTGTAGGACTTGATGAGGGCTTTGATCTCCTCCATTTGAGCTTGCATCTTGGCGTCATTGGAGTTGTTCATGGCATTCAACACGTCGTTGTTGTTGTAGACCAAAGATGAAATGCCTTGCCTATCCATCACCAGACTTGAGCAAATGTGTGTGGAGAAAGGAGAAGAACTATACCAAATGTACCTTGACCGATGTTGAAGATGGATCAAAGATCACTCAATGATGTAACAAGGAAATAGCACAATTGGTACCGATCTTGTCGATTTCTCACACCTACACAAGGAAGGCTTATGGTGGAGCTCGGTGAGGATAGTGGCACAAAAAATTGATGCAAAATGTTAGCAAGAGTCAATAATGTTGAAAGAGATTCACAAATTCGCAAGTGAAACAAGTAGACCAATAGCAATGCATGGCACACGGAAACGCACACACGGATAGATAAATGGGGTCATGCAAACAAGGAATGAGCACAAAATGTGGAATCCATGAAAAACGCTCGTGTTGCACAACTCAAGAGAGACGCTAGCACGATTGCTCAATAAGAGGATACGACACTTGTGCACAACCTATAAGATGCAAAATGTAACAACTTATATCCCAAGTATGCTATGTATGATGTTCCGGTGATATGATCCAAGATGATCGGATATGACAATCTTATGCAATGTGGTATGATGCTATGGCACTTGCTTACAAGCTATTTGTTCACTCTTTTGCTTAAAAGCTTATTCTTCTTTTTTTGTATGGCCACAATGCGAAATGCACAAACCAATATAGCAATTGGGTATATTCTGGAACAATCTAGTGACACAAGGGATGGTATGATAGCAATATGATATGGTATGTATGCAATGCATGGTGTAGATCACCAATGTGCACAAGTAACATTGCCGGCAATACTCAACTGGCTAGTCTCGGTAGGCAAGGGACGCAAAAATGGGCTAGGGGTTATCAATGCAATGGCAAGGGAATATACAATGGAGGGATACCACGATACCAAGATGATATGGAGGTTACTGTCCGTGTCGATGATGAGTGGCGGTGATCTTGATGGAGATACCAAGATGATGGAGACTCGTCCCTAAGTAGTCGAAACACCTTAGGAAATGGAAAAACCGCGAACTCAAAATCTCCAATGTCAAATGTCAAATGGTGGTAGCGGGAATGCGGTTGTGGTTGCAGAAGCTCAATGGGATTGCGAAAATGCAATGATGGGTTATGCGAGTAGCAATGTAGAAATGGAGGGTAAGGTGGTGGACTATACACAGTGTCGGAGTTGGAAGGACGGTCCCTAAGTAGCCGAAACACCTTAGGAGACACAACTCACAACACAAACAAATTTGGGTTAAGTTGGGGTGGCGGAAGTGTGTGGTGGTCAAGCCTATGTGGAAGTGGTGGTGGTGGTTGATGAACCGTCCCTAAGTATCCTAGACACCTTAGGAGACTCAAATCACTCATCAAGCAACCACTAATGCGATGGGGAACAAAATTTGTTAGGTTGCAGAAGTCGGTGGTGGTGTAGCGGATGATGTGGTGGAAGCCCTAGGCAAAGACGCCAAAGTTCCAAACATTTTATGGAGTCAAAATATGTTGGTGGGATTTTTGCAGGAAGGGGGGTGTCAAGAGCTTCAAAACAAGCTAAACAACGTCAAAAAGGGACTCCGGATGAATTAGTTATGGACAAAACGGCGAAACGGGAAAGCTGAAATGTACAGGGGCCGGACATCCGGCGTTGTGTCCAGATTTTCGGGGGTGTATGTCCAGAACCATGTAGAATTTGTACTCCAGGAGCCGGATGTATGGCTTGGGGCCCGGATGTCTGGCCCGACGATTCCAGATCTCGTTAGGGCGGAAATTTTCAAATTTGGGGCGGAAATTGATGATTTCAAGGGCAAAATGTGATGGATTTCATGGATGGAAAGTGGGGAAACTTGGGGGAAAGATAGATCTACTCAATACACAATGAATCCATGGATCAAAATCAACAAAAAATCATCACACCAAAAAATTGGGGGCTATTTTTGTGGGGAATTTTTGAATTTAGGACGAAATCAACAAAATTAGGCTAGAAAACAAAGTGGGAAGGCTCCGAAATCGTGATCAACGTGGCTCCTGATACCAAGATGATGTAGGGTGGAACCCTAGATGGCTGATCTTTCACGAAAGGAGCAGATCCGGCGAAGAACACGAAGAACATGACGGGAAACACGAGGGGAAAATGAGGGGAAACACGAGAGAAACACTAAAACCAACAAGAATGATCACACATGTGCTAGATCCTCGAAACACAAAGAGAGATACAAGATCCATGATCAACAAGGGACGATACAAAGGGTAAACGGTTCTTCTTCGTGAGGAGGTCTTGATGTATTCTCCGTGAGGAAGTCTTGAATCCAAGGAGGATCTTCTCCGTAGAGGGGCCGCGGTCTCTCTCGTGGAGTAGATCCGATATGGATGAGCGAAGCTCTATCTCTCAAATGAGCTATCACAATGCTAACCCTGAAACATAGGTGGACGAGAAGTATATATAGTCTAAGGGGCGATGGGGTACATGGTCCTCGGCCCACAAGCACTGCATGCAGGAAGGGAGGTCCGGATGTTCGGGCGTCGGGCCGGATGTCAGGGGCTTCATGGGGAGCCGGATGTCCGGGCTGGCAGGCCGGATGTCCAGGCTGATGGAGCTGGTCACGGTGCTCTCTAGAATATCTTGTCCAGATTTCTGGGGACGAGGCCGGATGTCCGCATGTTGGCGAGGCGCCGGATGTCCGGGGCCTGTAGCACTTCGGCTGCAGGTCTGCTGTTGTTGTTGACATCTTCAGGGGCCGGATGTCCGGGTCCTGGGAGCTGTCTCTGGCTTCTTCCATCGTCGCATCCATGCTTCCCTCGCGTATGGTGTAGTTGTTCCTTGGCGCTTGCGCTCCTCCTCGTCGTCCGTAGTGTTCCAACAATACCTATGCATGCAGACGAGAGGGGTGTCAAGTAGTATACCATCCTCGAAGGGGTCAAGTGTGCATGTGTAAAGGAGATGATTCACCTTTGTGTATGTGAAGTAGATGTCGCATGTGTCACTCGTCGAACAGACTCTTGACATGGTGATGTCCATAGGATGCTCTGCATCAGCAAGTAAGAATGGAACATGGGTGATGCGACAAAGCAAGCAATCATATGAATCAAGGCAAGCAACCTAGTAGTGCGAAGATGCAATGTACTAGAAGGAATCATGTCAAGTATGTCATGTGTGCAAATGGTAGTCATGAATAATGTGCAAGACATATCACAAGCATGAAGGCAAGATATGAGCAAAATATCATCAATGTATTGGTGAGAGGCCATATGTAAATAGCAATGGGACATCATGACTCTCCCAACACAACAAGCATCAATAGCATGAGGCACATCATAAACATGGCAATAGCAAGAATGGTCTCCACCAAGCATGCAATTACACATAGGAGTAGCATAATGGTGAATCATGGGTAGATGCAAGCAAGGGTCACAATTGCATGGCAAAGGCATAGAAGCAAGCATAGCATGCAAAGTGAACACGGTAAGATGAGCATGAAGTGACAAGCGGTATAGAGCCCATAGCTGTGTGAGAGACAAGTGAGAGAGATGCGCGTAGTCGTTGTGCGAGGAGAGTGGTGGGAAGGATAGTTCATGGGATCCCAAGTCATCTTTTCTCTTAAGAGCTCGTTTCGTCAACTCTTGGGATTGAGAGGTTGGCGAGTATACGTGAGTACCTACACAAAACAAAGACAAAGGGAAAATTGTGTGTGCATGGTAGATGTACACATCATCCATCATGATGCGCACGTGCAATTGTTGGTTAGCACAAAATAGTCAATGCTCAAATAAATGAGATGTGTGATATAGAAACATGTCATCCATCATGATAGGTTTGTTGTTATGTATAGCATAATGGAGACTCAACTTGTGTAATGCATCACAAGAAATATGTAGAGCATTGTTATTCATGGAATGCATACGGTGCAAGCAATTATGAGAATCATGCAATGTATGGAACGCATCAAAATCTCCTAGTATGTATGAGGAAACTTTGGGGCTCTCCTCATGATTATTAGTAGAAACATCACATGGAGAATATTGACAACATCCAAAACAAAGCATATTTGGAACAATGTGATCATGGCATGGCATAGTAGATGAATTGCGCAAATCATGGAAAGGAAGCATGGAAATATCATCACATGAAAAACAAAAGGCAATGACCATCATCTCGTCATCTATGCCATAAGTGCAAATGGGATTTATTTGAATGGGTCCTGCATAGCTACTATGTTGAGATTGAAATGATGTGATATGAGAGATCTCACTCATAGCATATGACAAGTTTAAAGGATTATCAAACATGACGTGACCAATAGAATTTTCACATGATATCCTATGCAGCATAGCATCACAACTAGGCAACTTAACATGCTCATCATCATATTCATCATAAATAGGTAACTCATGACATGAAGAAATCTCACTAGCATGAAGCATGGGAATAGGTGGAACAACATCATGCAAGCAATCATTAGTGAGATTGTCCACTAGTGGGACAAGAGAAGCACCATCACCTATGTTACCTTTGGAGCATCGCTCATGTGTTGTAGGTGAGGTGTCGAAGACCAAGTCGTGGTCATCTTCATCTTAATGAACCATGTGGGGTGCATCATCTTCCAACATGGCCATCGTCGTCTCCATTGGAGGTATGGACTCGTCGAGGATATGCATGTCGTCATGTAGGAGACCTAGCACCAAAGAAAACACACTCGGCATAGAGGTTAAGTTATTAGAAATCATAGTGGCCTAACATGCCGTTTCAACTACCTCACTCACTACGTGTTGTAGCTCACTCACTTCCTCTTGGATGCACTCACTAATATGGTTGGTGGAGTCACTCAAATGGCTCTCAACCTGACATAGGCTCTCATGTGTGGGGCTAGTGGTGGCCACACTCATCCTCTCATAGGAAATGCACTCAATATCGTATATGGTGGAGTCACTCATCTCACCCATGGGGTGGTGGCTCACATCACATGGAAATTGGGTCATCTCATGATATGTGGGTGTCGGAGAGATGTAGGTGCAAACGTCTCCATGCTCAATCATGTCGTAGTCATAGCCGTGGATGAATGCCGAAGATGGCACATCATCACTCTCCTCTAGGACCAAAGATAAGGTCTCATGTGCGGTCTCGTAGCTTGACTCGGAGTATGAGTCCAATATGGGCGCCGTCTTCATGTTGTTGAAGAGATTCGTGCTCGTCGTCGTGGTCGAAGGGGATGGCCCTTGCTCGACCTTCTTGTCACTGTCTTGGTGTAGGAGGCCCATATGACGTGGCACCTCGTAGCTCATCTCCATGAATGAAGGTAATTTCCCATGCTCGGTCATCTTCCTTGAGGGGCTTCCGAAGATGGAAGTGTCGCCCTCGCTTGTAGGTGGTCACCTTGTACTTGATGATGTCGATGTAGGCGAACTCACGGGAAGTAGGCGAAGATGCCGTATGTCCAAAGGCAAAGATGTCTTGATAGCACTTGGCAAAGATGCCGAAGTGGATGTTGTAGCCGTAGCTCCAGTTGGTGGTGCTCATCTCGCGGTCTTCTCTTATGCTCATAAAGGTTGGCCTTGGCGCGAAGTAGGGCTTGTTGGGACTTGTGCATTTGCGCTTGGCGAGCATCTTCATGATGATGGTGTCGTTGTCGTGCTTGAGCTCGATGGCGTTCGTCGTCGTCGTGCACATGATGCTTGGTGGTGAATTTCCCTTCATGACGATGTGTATCACGAACGTGATGGTGGTCGCCATGGAGGTGTGAACATGGACGATTTGTGCTTGCATCATTTTTTCGCTCCGAAGACTTGTGACTTGAACGTCGCCGCCTTGAGGATGATGAAGGGGAAGAACGGTTGATCAACAAGGTACTAATCTCCTCCATCCTTGCATCTTGTGATGAGGACATCAATACCATTGTTACACCCACAGCTCCTGCTGCTATACATACTGGACCAATTACTAGAGCTCGCGCACGCCAATTAAATTACCAGGTACTTTCTTTTCTTGGTAACGATTCTAATGTTCATGAGAATATGATGCTGCCTAAATTGGATACATTTGTTTTGCTTACAAATGAAGGGCCTAGCTTGGACAAGAAACATAAACCTTGGAGCAAGTTCAAGAATGGAGATGATGGCGTGCACAAGGGGAACAAGAACGGGGTTACAAGTGATGATTCCAGGACTTTGAAGCCACCATAATGAGTGCATGAAGCCTTGGACGAAATATACAAGATGTCACTTCATAAATTTCGTCCAGAGGCTATCCTAGGTGCTGGGTCACCTTATTTTTGGGCCAGGCCCATGTAGTTTCGAAATACTTGATTATAGGTTGTTTTAAGAGTCTGTATGTGTGGGGAAACTAGAGTTAGGGTTGGTTTCGGACCCCTCCTCCAAGGCTACGAAATTCCCGCCTCTCTCCTCCATATATACAACCCTTAGGGCTTCGTTTAGACTTTGGGGGTTTTGTTTAGATTAAAGTTCGCCATAGCTGCAACTTCGCGTACTTCGTTTGTGTTCAACGACCAGACAAAGGCGTCACAGAACCCCACCTTGATCAATAAAGCTTTCCTCTTATACTCGCAATATCCAGATTGCAATCTTAGTTTCTTGCTTGTTCTTAGTTTTCCTGTAGGAAACAGACCTTTGTGGTCAGGTTGATCGTGCTCCGGCGTGGTCAATAACCTCTCGGAGTTGGTTTAGCGATTCCTAAGGCACGACGTCCTTGCACGTGCGCAAAGGGATCAAGAACGGAGTTACAAGTGATGATTTCAGGACTTTGAAGCCACCATAAGGAGTGCATGAAGCCTTGGACGAAATATACAAGATGCCACTTAATAAATTTCGTCCACAGGCTATTCTAGGTGCTGCATCACCCTATTATTGGGCCATGCCCATGTATTTTCTAAACACTTAAGTATAGGCTGTTTTTAGAGTCCGTATGTGTGGGGAAACAAGAGTTAGGGTTGGTTTCGAACTCCTCCTCCAAGGGCCACGAAATCCCCCCCCCCTCTTCCTCCATATATACAGCCCTTAGGGCGTCGTTTAGACTTTGGGTTTTTGTTTAGATTAAAAGTTCGCCATAGCTGCAACTTCGCGTACTTCGTTTGTGTCCAACGACCAGACCAAGACGTCACAGAACTCCACCTTCATTAATAAAGCTTTCCTCTTTTATTCGCAATATCCAGATTGCAATCTCAGTTTCTTGCTTGTTCTTCGTTTGCTTAGAGGAAATAGACCGTCGTGGTCAGGTTGATCGTGCGCCGGCGTGGTCAATAACCCTCGGAAGTTGGTTTAGCGATGGCTAAGGCGCGACGTCTTCTCACGTTCGTAGTCGGATCATCAAAGTCGACTCTCACATAAAACGATATCTATCTCATCGAAACATCGGGACACCTTAGCCTCTATCAAGCGGTATCAGATTTCCAGGTTGCTCGGTGAGATTTTATTGTTTTTCATAGTTTAAATCGAGTATGTTCTTCATACCTACAGTCCACGAAAAAGCCAAAAAAATTAGGGTTAGTTCATCATATCCGAACCAATTTGAGCCTTTGCATAATCTTTTTAGGGTTTTGCATTGTTGAATTTGCGGTTGCATCGTCGTGTCTAGTTGCTGGTCTTAGTGTCTAGTCCTTTAGAGTTTCGAGTTCTGTTCACAAGTTGTCCTGCCGCCGCCGCACCATTGTCATCACCGCTACCATATACCACCATTGTCATCACTACTGCCATATACCACCATCGTCATCACCACTGCCATATACCACCATCGTCATCACCGTTATCATATACCACCATCGTCATCACCGCTGCCATATACCACCATCGTCATCACCGCTGCCTTTACCACATATCCACTGCCATCACGATAATCCGAGTCCACCTCCATCACCGATTCGCCACCAGTCTTAGTTCCACCGCCCTACATATATCCGCCACCAGTCCGAGTTTCCACCAGATTCATCTCCGCCACCAGTCCTAGTCCAGTATTTGTTGCTTTGTTTTGGATATCCAGATCACGCCATACTCCAAGTCATGACAGAGTCAGACTCCCCAACTTCCATGCTACCCCAAGTAGAAAAATAGTTCCAGTTTAAAAAAAACTATGTCTGGAAAATTCTTGCTAGGCAGTTTTTAGACCATTTGTAGACTTTTTTGAAAAAAAATGTTGCGAAGCAAAAAAAAGAGGAAAAAAGTGCAGAAAAAAGTGAAAAAAAATCAGAGCGTGCTCCTCCCTTGTTTACGTGCAGCGCCGTGATTTTGTTAGTGTTCTAGGCTCGCGTCTCTAGCACGGTCTAGCCTAGGACCAGCACAGTACCGTCGTTGAGCGTTTATTCAACTTCGCATCTCCGAATTGATTATTGCTGACCCTTTTTACTACCATATTATAAGCCTTCCTAGCTCCACATACATTTATGTCGTGTGTTTGACTCTCCCTGCTAATCTCCCTATCCAAGCTTTGAGAGTTTTGACTACAACGATTGCCGATCACCGCCTGCTACCGGGTAAGAACTGGTAAGAATTTGAGATTTGCTTGGCAGATTTGTGACACCCACCACCACCTCTTGTTAGTAGTCTGTAGGATCATATTCTTGTGTGTTTCTATTGCTGCTAACCGTGGCAGGATCACAAGCCGACGACACTGACTGGGAGAACATGACGAATAAGGAGTTGCAGGATAAATTTCATCAAATGATGAGTGGACAGGTGCAAGACGTGCTAAACAAATTTGAAGAGGCCATGGAGAAGATAGATGTCATGGAGAAGACATTCGAAACAAAGCTCGATAACAAGTTTAATGAATTACTCGCGCGTCTTCCACCACCACCACCGGCTGCACCTAACGCACCTCTACAACAACAACAACATCAACCACAACAACAACAACAACAACAACAACAACAACAACAACAACAACAACAACAACAACAACAACAACAACAAGAACAACAACAACAACAACGACAACAACGACAACAACGACTACCTCCATGTCGCGAAATAGCCCTTCGCTGAGCGAGCCGTGTCCCTCTTGCGCCTGGCCAAACTGTTGGTGTTGCTGTTGATTCTTCTGTGGCTCCTGCTACTGATGTGGAGGAGGATGATTATGTGGGAGATTAAGAGGATGAGGTTGATCAAAATTAGAATTATGTGCAACCACCAGCACCACAACCACCAGGTCATCCACATACAAATAATGGCAATGGTAGGGCTCCCCCTCAGATACGAGATCATGACCATCTCCCTAAACTGAAATTGAATATTCCACCATTTGAGGGTAGATATGTTCCTAATATATATCTTGGGAGTTAGAAACTGACCAATGATTTACCTGTTTACAATATCCTGAGGAGAGACGTGTTCCTGCTGCTGTTTGTGCTTTCACTAGCTTTGCATGTGTTTGGTGGTCTGAACATTGTAGATTATATCCTATTCCAGCTACTTGGGCTGCTTTGAAAACTGCTACGTGTACTCGTTGGGTTCCACCATATTATCAACGTGAATTACTTCAAAAATTACAGTTTTTAAGACAAGGAAAAAATTCTGTAGAAGAGTATTATCAGTAATTACAAACTGGCATGATTAGATGTGGTATTGTTGAGGAGAATGAAGCTATGCTTGCACGTTTTATGGGTGGATTAAATAGAGAGATTCAGACAATTCTAGAGTATAAGGAGTATAATAATATCACTCGTTTATTCCATCCTGCTTGTAAAGCTGAACGTGAAGTGCAGGATCGATAGGCATTGGAGCGAACTAAATTTTCTGCACGTCGATCTTCATCATGTACACCACGTGCATCCTCTACTTCCACTGCACTAGCACCACCATCCGGTGCCACCTCCAGCCGTGATACAAGAAGCAGGCACAACCACCACTCTCTGCCAAGAGCACACCTGCCGGGCCTGCGCAGAGCTCTTCTTCTTCCATGGCATCAACAGGGCACACAAGTGATATTATTTATCGTTGTTGTAAGGGAAGAGGACATTTTGCGAGAGAATGCAAATCTCAGCGTGTGATGATTGCTACTGAGGATGGTGGGTATGAGTCCGCTAGTGACTATGATGAGGAGTTTGGCTCTTATTACGCATGAAGAACACAGAGGAGATGATTCTGATCATGAGACGCAATACATGGCTGCTGAAGATGTTGACAAGTATGAATATTTAGTTGTTCAACGTGTTTTGAGTGTGCAGGTTACACAAGCTGAGCAAAATCAGAGGCATAATTTGTTCCATACGAAGGGAGTTGTGAAGGAACGTTCTGTTCGCGTCATCATAGATGGAGGGAGCTCCAAAAACTTGGCTAGCATGGAGATGGTGGAGAAGCTATCTCTCATGACAAGACCACATCCACATCCTTACTACATCCAACGGCAAGGGTAAGGTAACACGTATTGTTCGTGTGCATTTTAGTATCTCTACATATGCTGACTATGTTGACTGTGATGTGGTACCCATGCAAGCATGTTCCTTATTACTTGGTAGACCATGGCAATTTGATAAAAATTGTGTACGCCATGGTAGAAATAATCAGTATACTCTTTTTCATAAGGATAGCCATATTACTTTGGTTCCTATGACTCCTGATTCCATTTTGAAAGATGATATTAATAGAGCTAATAAAGCAAAACAGGAGAAAATAAGAGTGAAAATCAGATTGTGGCCAAAGAATTTGAGCAACAAATGAAGCCTAATACTAAACCATCTACTGTTGCTTCTGAAATTAAATTGAAAGGTGCATGTTTACTTTCCACAAAATCTGATATTTATGAGCTAGATTTCAGCAAATCTGTTTGCTATGCTTTTGTGTGCAAAGAGCCATTATTTTCACTCGAGGCCATGCCTTCCTCTTTGCCCCCTACTGCCACCGGGATTACCACTTATTCGAGGGATTGAGCATAAAATTGACTTAATTCCCGGTGCATCGCTAGCCAACCATGCACCATACCGTACCAATCCAGAGGAGACGAATGTCATTATGTGTCAAGTACAGGAGCTGCTCGACAAAGGTTATATACGTGAATCTCTTAGTCCTTGTGATGTTCCGATTATACTAGTGCCTAAAAAGGATGGTACGTCACGTATGTGTGTTGATTGTAGAGGCATTAATAATATTACTATTCGTTATTGTCATCCTATTCCTAGGCTAGATGATATTGTAACACCCATGATGCGGCTATATCTCCCACGTGTCGGAGCACGACTTAGAGGCATAACCGCATTGTAGGCATGTCGCAAGAGGGGTAATCTTTACACATCCCATGTACTGAATAAGAAAGAGTTACAGAGTTGGCTTACAATCGCCACTTCACACAATACATAAATATATCATTACATCATCAAGAATACAATCAAGGTCTGACTACGGAACCAAAATAAAGACAACCCCAAATGCATAAGATCCCCGATCGCCCCAACTGGGCTCCACTACTGATCGTCTGGACATGAAACATAGTAATGCCCTGAATCCTCGTCGAACTCCCACTTGAGTTCGGTCGCATCCCCTCGAATGGCATCATCAGCACCAGCATCTGGTTTTGGAAGTAATATGTGAGTCACGGGGACTAAACAATCTCACACCCTCGCGATCAAGACTATTTAAGCTCATGGGTAGGAAAAGGTAGTCAGGTGGAGCTGCAGCAAGCACTAGCATATATGGTGGCTAACATACGCAAATGAGAGCGATAAGAGAAGGCAAAGCACGATCGAGAAGCTACAAAGATCAAGAAGTGATCCTAAAACTACTTACGTTCAAGCATAACACGAGACCCTGTTCTCTTCCCGGACTCTGTCGAAAAGAGACCATCACGGCTACACACGCGGTTGATTCATTTTAATTAAGTTAAGTGTCAGGTTTTCTACAACCGGATATTACCAAATTCCCATCTGCATAACCGCGGGCACGGCTTTCGAAAGTTTAAATCCCTGCAGGGTGTCCCAACTTAGCCCATCACAAGTTCTCATGGTCAACGAAGGATATTCCTTCTCCCAGGACGACCCGATCAGACTCGGAATCCCGGTTACAAGACATTTCGACAATGGTAAAACAAGACCAGCAAAGCCGCCCGATGTGCCGACAAATCCCGATAGGAGTCGCATGTATCTCGTTCTCAGGGCACACCGGATGAGCCCTCCGTACAACTAAAACCAAACCTCGAGTTTCCCCGAGGGGGCGCTGCAAAGGACTCTAGTTTGGACCAACACTTAGAGGAGCACTGGCCCGGGGGGGTTAAAATAAAGATGACCCTTGAGTCCGCGGAACCCAAGGGAAAAAGGCTTAGGTGGCAAATGGTAAAACCAAGGTTGGGCCTTGCTGGAGGAGTTTTATTCAAGGCGAACTGTCAAGGGGTTCCCATTATAACCCAACAGTGTAAGGAACGCAAAATCAAGGAACATAACACTGATATGACGGAAACTATGGCGGCAAGAGTGGAACAAAACACCAGGCCAAAGGCCTAGCCTTCCACCCTTTACCAAGTATATAGGTGCATTAAAGTAAACAAGATATAATAATGATATCCCAATAATAAACATGTTCCAACAAGGAACAAACTCCAATCTTCACCTGCAACTAGCAATAGTATAAGAGGGGCTGAGCAAAGCAGTAACATAGCCAAACAATGATTTGCTAGGACAAGGTGGGTTAGAGGGTTGACATGGAAATATGGGAGGCATGATATAGCAAGTGGTAGGTATCACGACATAGCAATAGAGTGAGCAACTAGCAAGCAAAGATAGAAGTGATTTCGAGGGTATGGTCATCTTGCCTGCAAAGTTCTCCGAGTTGACGTAAGCTTGATCCTCGTACTCAAATGGTTCCTAGATCACGAACTCATCTCCCGGCTCTACCCAAGGCAAGAACACAAGCAAAATAAACCACAATCAACCACGGTGCAATGCGCAAGCAACATGATGCAAAACATGGCATGATATGCGGGATATAATATGCAATGCATATGAGTGCTCCGGAAGGAAAATATTGAACCAGGCCTCAATTTGGAAAACCAAGTGCGCCTCTGGAAAGATGAGTTGATTTCAGTCGAAATCGATATAAAGATCACCAAAAACGGATGCACGGTTTGCAAATGGCAAGAAAAACAAGAATGGCACAATTCTGTGATTAACAGCACGATGCCATCTAGAATGCAACAAGAAACTAAGCTACTGCACTCCAACATAACAACAAAGCACATGGCAGTGATCTACTCAAGATGTTTCAAAAAGATGAACACTGAGCTACAGCCGAATCACACAATAATAGGTTCAAACAAGCATGGCAAAAGTGCAAAAGATAACAGCATCACAGACTTAGTGAAAATAACAAACATGTCAGGATTTAACATCAGGAAGCAATGTTTAGAGCAAGATATCAACATGCTACAGGATCAAATCATAGCAAACAAAGGCATGGCATGAATCTACTCAAAGCATATAACAAAAGTCCCTTACTGACCATAAGCCAAAAAAGGATCAGAAGATATGATGGCACCCATGTAAACATAGCAAGTTTCGTTAACAGATTCACACTTAGCAGAAAACTGGACATGGCAAAAACAGAGTTACATAGGCATGTTTGCGAGCTCGATGCACTCAACACAAGGCATTACATGACAAACTAAGAACACTCCCAGCACGAAGACATGTTCAAGAAGCTAACCATGGCAATAACAATCTCATAGCATGCATGGATCAACTACAACAACCTTGGCAAAATTGATTAACATGTAAACAATCTGCGAGGAACATTTTATAGCAAAAGTAGAGCAAGATTGAGTTATGCTAGGTACACCATAAATGCAAACAAAGACAAGGATGGATAGAGCACAACCATATGCCCAAATCATCCTTACTGAACATACTCAAAAGAGGCATCGATCTCTCTGTAGCAAAATGAATACATGGCATTGAAATAACAGCAGGGAAAAGACTTAGTAAAAATCTAAGTCCCTGAAATCAGAAACATCACGAGAGCTACTTTGCATGCATGTGATAGTCACCACATTGATCACAAAAAATACATGGCATACACCCTTGTAAAGATGGCATGGCATAGCCCAAAACACATGTAGAGCTCAAGTCCATAGGAGGCACACAATAATCATGGCAAAAATGACAAATGCTCAATAACTGATAAGAATCAGGAACCAACATTTTATAGCACTCTTGCAACAGTCATTTGGGCATCAATATGGTCTCAAACAAGCATGGTGCAGTGGAATAAAATGAAGAGGACATCCTAATGAACATTTTGATATATTACATGCCCAAAACGGAGCTATGGATGCAGAGTTATGACATTATGAACATAGCTAGAAAAAATAACAGAAAAGGACTTGGAGGAAAAGGGGTCAACCCTAGGGTTTGCTGAATCCAGATTTGAGCGCATGGTTCCCAAGGTTGGCCAGGGTCTCCCCGATGTTGAAGGAGGTGACCGGAGTTGGAGGGAAATGGGGAGGCACCGGAGCTAGGCAGCGCCGGCGGTGGATGGCGGCGATGGCCAGCGAGGCGCGTGACGGACTTTCGGTCATGGGGCGATGGGCGACGGGCGGCGCGATCGGTAGGCTGCGGGCGGCGGCAGGCCCGATCTGGGCTCCCTCGGGCCGTGGCGGCGCACAGGTCGGCGGCGGCGACATGGCGGCGCGGGAGTGGCTGAGGCGGCAGGGCGGACGCGTCCGGTCCGATCCGGACGTGTCCGGCGGCGCGGGGAAGAAGAGGCTAGGGTTTGGACCCGAAAATTCGGAGGAGTGCACATATTTATAGGTAGAGGGAGCTAGGAGAGTCCAAATGAGGAGCAGTTTTCGGCCACGCGATCGTGATCGAACGGGCGAGAGGATGGAGGGGGTTTGGATGGGTTTTGGGCCACTTTGGAGGGGTGTTGGGCTACAACACACAGGAGGCCTTTACGGTTCCTCAGTTAACCATTGGAGTATCAAACGGACTCCAAATGGCACGAAACTTGACAGGCGGTCTACCTGTGGTATACCAAGGCCGCTTAGCAAATCTTGGTCCAATCCGAGAACGTTTAACACCCGCACACGAAAAGAGGCAAAAGGGGACGCCGGAGGACGTAGGAGTGCCGGAATGCAAAACAGACAACGGGGAAATGCTCAGATGCTTGAGACGAACACATATGCAAATGTGATGCGCATGATGACATGATATGAGATGCATGACATGGACCAAATACAAAACAAAGACAAAACCCAATCACGAGGGAATATCATAACTTAGAGCCGAAAATGGCAAGAGTTGGAATACAAATATGGTAAGTTACATACGGGGCGTTACAAAACTCCACCACTACGAAAGGATCTCGTCCCGAGATCCAAGACTGAAAAAAAACTCCGGATATTCGGAATAGAGGAGGTCCTCACGTTCCCAGGTGGCTTCCCGGTCGGAATGATTTGACCACTTCACTTTCAGGAATTTGATAGACTTGTTGCGAGTCTTGCGCTCAGTTTCTTCAAGAATAGCAACGGGATGCTCATGATAAGACATGTCTTCTTGGAGATCAATCTCTTCGAAGTTGATGGTGCGGTCAGGAGTCTTGAAACAATTGCGAAGCTGAGACACGTGAAACATGTCGTGCACGTTTGCAAAGTTGGATGGAAGCTAACGTTGATAGGAGAGATCGCCTCTTTTGCCAACGATCTTGAAAGGACCCACATATCTAGGGGGAAGCTTCCCTTTGATACCGAAGCGACGAGTGCCTTTCATTGGAGAGACTCGGAGGTAGACATGGTCTCCTATCTCGAAAGCCAAGTCACGATGTTTGCTATCATAGTAACTCTTCTGGCGTGATTGTGCGGCTTTCAGATTTTCACGAATGACTTTGCACATTTCTTCAGCCTCTGTGATCAAGTCATTGCCAAGAAGTTGGTGTTCACCAGTCTCTGGCCAATTAAGTGGAGTACGACACTTTCTGCCATAGAAAATCTCGAATGGGGCCTTGCCCGAACTCGCTTGGAAGCTGTTGTTGTAGGAGAACTCGGCATATGGAAGACAATCTTCCCACTTCATGTCGAAAGAAATGACACATGCCCTGAGCATATCTTCAAGAATTTGATTTACTCGTTCGACTTGGCCACTAGTTTGAGGATGAAAGGCTGTGCTGAAGCGAATGCTGGTGCCCATAGCCTTCTGAAAGAAATCCCAGAACTTAGAAGTAAAGATGGTTCCACGGTCTGAAGATATCAACTGCGGAATGCCGTTCAAAGAGACAATCCTGGAGGTATATAGCTCTACCAACTGAGCTGCTGTGATAGATTCTTTGATAGGAAGAAATGAGCCACTTTAGTAAGCTTGTCGATGACGACGAAGATAGCATCATTGCCACACTTGGACTTGGGAAATCCAGTCACGAAGTCCATCTCAATATGGTCAAACTTCCATTTTGTAATGGCAAGAGGTTGGAGGAGACCAGCTGGCCATTGGTGTTCTGCTTTCACTCTTCTGCAGACATCACATTCATTCACGAACTGAGCAATCTCGCACTTCATTCGAGTCCACCAATACAACTGCTTGAGTTCACGGTACATCTTTGTACTTCCAGGATGAATAGATAGGAGTGAATTGTGAGCCTCGTTCATAATGACTTTACGAAGGTCACCTTTAGGAACAACAATTCGATCCTCGAAGAATAGAGTATCTTTGTCATCAAGGCGATAACACTTGTACTTGGAGGTTGTGCCTCACAAATTTGATCTTCCAAAGTAGGAGAGACTTGGAGGTTGGCAAGAAATCGTTGAGGAACAACTTGGAGATTAGGTTTGCAGAAGGCTTCACAAAGGTCCGGTTGGAAGGGCTTGAGAATCAAACTGTTGCAGTAAGCCTTCCTGCTCAAAGCGTCAGCAATGAAGATACTCGGATTATACTCTTGAATCATCTCGACCCAACGAGTCTACCTGAGGTTGAGGTTGGGCTAAGTGAAGATGTACTTGAGACTCTTATGATCAGTGAAGATGTCCACTTTCCTTCCCAACAAGAGATGTCTCCATGTTAAAAGAGCATGGACAACTGCTGCCAACTCGAGGTCATGGGTGAGGTAGTTCTTTTCGTTGGGCTTCAACTGGCAAGAGTTATAGGCCATAACTTTATTCTCTTGCATTAACACAGCACCGAGACCTTGCAGGGAAGCATCACAGAAAACCTCGAATGGTTTGGATTCATCAGGAGTAGTCAGAACTGGAGCTGTGACTAACTTCTCTTTGAGGGTGTTGAAAGCGATGTCACATTCAGGCGTCCAGACATACTTCACATGCTTCTGGAGAAGGTTGGAAAGAGGCTTCGCGATCTTAGAGAAATTCTCAACGAATCTTCGACAATAGCTTGCGAGCCTAAGAAAGCTGCGGAGCTGCTTGACATTCTGTGGTGGTTCCCAATTCACAATTGCAGACACCTTCTCAGGATTAACAGCTATGCCCTTGGCGGAGATGATATGCCCAAGGTAGAGAAGCTCATCGAGCCAAAACTCGCACTTTGAAAACTTCGCATAGAATTGATGTTCTCTGAGTTTGTCCAGCACCAATCTCAAATTCTTGGCATGATCCTCTTTGTTCTTGGAAAAGACCAAAATGTCATCGAGATATACCAAGACGAAGTCATTTGTGTATGGGTTGAAGATGATGTTCATCATGCGAGAGAACGTTGGAGGAGCATTGAAAAGGTCAAAAGACATGACAGTGTATTCATAGGAACCATAGCTTGTTCTGAATGTTGTCTTAGGGATATCTTGTTCACGAATGTGAATCTGATGATAGCACATACGAAGGTCGAGTTGGAGAATACTTGAGCACCTTTGAGCTGTTCGAAAAGCTCACTGATGTTGGGAAGTGGGTACTTGTTCTTTATGGTCTTCTTGTTCAATGGACGGTAGCCGACACAAAGTCGGTCCCTGCCATCCTTCTTCTTGACAAAAAGAACACCACAACCCCATGGAGAAGAACTTGGTCGGATCAGACCCATACGCTCTTGTATATCGAGTTGTTTCTTTAGCTCCTTCAACTCTTCTGGTCCAAGCTTGTAAGGACGTTTGCAAACAGGTTCCGTGCCAGGCTGAAGATCGATGACGAATTCAACTAGCCGGTGAGGAGGCATTCCTGTAAGCTCTTCTGGAAAGACGTCTTGATATTCACAAATGACTGGAATCTGAGAGATGGCATTCAGCTCGCCCTTCTCGTTGAGAGAAAACAGTCGAATGGTATCGTCATGAGCGGCAAAGACGATCACATCTTCAGACGAGTGTGTCAATTGAATCTGCCTGGAAGCACAATCAAGTTGAGCCTTGTGCTTAGAAAGCCAGTCCATGCTGAGAATTAGATCAATATCCGAGTCACCAAGAACAATTGGAGAAGCCAGAAATTTGTAGTCGCCCATCTCGATAGAAACATCCGGGACGCAGATATTAGCTGACATTTGCTTGCCCGGGGACACAATTGATAAAGTTCTTGGCAAATGTTGATAATCACACTCATACTTTGATGCAAAAGGTTTTGAAATGAAACAATGCGATGCACCAGTATCGAAATGAACTTTTGCCAGAATAGAGTTAACTAGAAGGTTACCCATGATCACTTCTGATGAGTCCTCTGCCTGAGCTGCGTTCATCATGTTAACCTTAACATGCTTGGGATTATGCTTGACCACTGCATTGATGGCAGATCTCACAGAAGGAGGAGGTGGAAGACGCCTCTGGTTGAAGCATTTGTTCGCATAGTGACCCTTCTGTTGACACTTGTTGCACGTAAACTCTGAGAGCGGACGGTGATAAGGAGCACTTGACCTTGGAGCATGGGACGGAGCTTTGTTCTGAAAGCCTGGGTTGGGTGGGTGGGAAGATCCATTGCCATCTTTACTCTTCTGCTGGTAAGGCTAACGAAACGGAGGAGGAGGAGGCAACCAGAACTTTTGCTACTTAGCTGCCACTTGAGTTGAAGAAGAAGAAGGAGTTGCATCCCTGACTCTCTTCTTAGAAGCATCGCACTTGAGCTGAGCAGCCTCTTGCTTTAGTGCCATGTTGTAGAACTCATCATATTGTTTCGGCTCAAAAAGCATGAGAGCTAGTTACAGATCTTCTCTGAGGCCACCTCTGAATTGACAAATCATGCTCTTCTCATCAGGGACGTCTTGTTTGGAGAAGCGAGCGAGCCTCTGGAACATGATGTTTTATTGGTAAACAGACATACTGCCTTGCTTCAGATTGCGGAACTCCTCACGCTTACTCTCAACAACACTTTGAGGAATGTGGTGAGCTTTGAAGTCACGGCGGAAATCATCCCAGGTAAACACATGACCTCCTCTGGAATATTTGTATTGTTGATACCACTCATCAGCTTGGTCTTTGAGTTGGAACGAAGCAAACTTGACAAAGTCCTCAGGCCTGACGTTGCAACACTCAAAATGTTTGCAGATATCCATGAGCCAATCGTCAGCGTCTGTGTCCTCAACATAGTTACTGAAAGACATCGGCTGGTTCATGAGGAACTGGTTGAGGGTAGCAAACTGAACTTGATTGTTGCCATGGCCTTGATTTCCTTGGTTGCGCTCTTGCAAGATTTACAAAAGCATCTGCGTGTTGGCATTGGTGGCGGCCATCACAGCTTGCCATGCCTGCGGAGGTGGAGGTGGTGGCGGAGGTCCGGATTCTGACGCGTTGGAGGAGCCATCCTAAAGAGGTTGACATCCGTTAGCATCTTGAAAGACATATATTAAAGCTGAATCAATGGATCGAAATTGCAACATATAGCCTTAACATTCGAACAAGAATGAACGAATGAATTCCAAAATAAATGATCACACTTCAATAAGTTGAGAAGCCACTTAGATAAAGGTAGATGAATAAAACAACAAGGTACGGACATGAACAAATAATTGGTAAGGATTACCCAATCACAAACCAAATATCTGAGGAAGAAATACTAGAGCTACATGAATTCCCACCTATGAAACTCTCGAAACTTTCCGGTTATGCAATCAGGTGTTGGGGATACAGGGGAAGCATAATATCTCACCCAAAACTAGAAAATCCTACATCCAGCTGTATCCATCCTTCAACACATAACCAAGAAACCTTTGGAAATCATTTACCTCAACCTTCGAAAAGCATCCGTTATACGAGTTATGTCAATACTCCCGAACTCCCGTCCCAGTACTGGGTGGCGTCGAGGTTATCTCACCAACAACTGCATAAAAGAGATTTTCGATGTCGGCAAACTCAGGTATTCCAGAACTGCAACGATAAAATTGTGACGACAACACCTCGGAGCTCATCTCCCCGGGACACTGACACAACCCCTAAATGTCAGGAGGCACCAAGAACAATGTTCTCATCACAAAACCATCGGAACGATTCCAAGATACCCGCGTGATCCTAAATTTTTATCGTGAAATTTGAGAAGAGAAGAGTCAAAACTCTACGTCAGGATGCCTCACCAGAGCGACGAAGGGACTGAGAAGTAAAAAGAATCCTACTCTCCGATATATATAATCCTATAAGACTCAAAACATTTTTTAGACTCAACAATGCCAGCGATTCGATCAAGTAGGGGGCTCCTAAGTCAGGGATGGCTCTGATTACCAACTTGTAACACCCACGATGCGGCTATATCTCCCACATGTCGGAGCACGACTTAGAGGCATAACCGCATTGTAGGCATGTCGCAAGAGGGGTAATCTTTACACATCCCATGTACTGAATAAGAAAGAGATACAAAGTTGGCTTACAATCGCCACTTCACACAATACATAAATATAGCATTACATCATCCAGAATACAATCAAGGTCCGACTACGGAACCAAAATAAAGAAAACCCCTAATGCATGAGATCCCCGATCACCCCAACTGGGCTCCACTACTGATTGTCTAGAAAGGAAAGATAGTAACACCCTGAATCCTCGTCGAACTCCCACTTGAGTTTGGTCGCATCCCCTGGAATGGCATCATCGACACCTGCATATGGTTTTGGAACTAATATGTGAGTCATGGGGACTCAGCAATCTCACACCCTCGCGATCAAGACTATTTAAGCTCATGGGTAGAAAAACGTAGTGAGGTGGAGCTGCAGCAAGCACTAGCATATATGGTGGCTAACATACACAAATGAAAGCGAGAAGAGAAGGCAAAGCACGGTCGAGAAGCTACAAAGATCAAGAAGTGATCGTCAAACTACTTACATTCAAGCATAACATGAGACCATGCTCTCTTCCCGGATTCTGCCGAAAAGAGACCATCACGGCTACACACGCGGTTGATTCATTTTAATTAAGTTAAGTGTCAAGTTTTCTACAACTGGATATTAACAAATTCCCATCTTCCCATAACCGCGGGCATGGCTTTCGAAAGTTCAAATCCTTGCAGGAGTGTCCCAACTTAGCCCATCACAAGCACTCTTGGATTTCCAAGTTGAGGCCAGGTTAAATCATTCTTTGCAAATCTTGCATATGCATCACATACCGCATCGCTCATATCATACCATGTTTGCATCATGTTGCTTGAGCATTGCACGTGCTCGATTGTGCTCCTTTTGCTTGTTGTTCTTGCTTGGGTAGATCCGGGAGACGAGTACATGATCGAGGAGCCCATTGAGTATGCTTACAAGGATCAAGACAAATCTAAGAACTTTGCAGGCAAGATGACAATCCCCTCGAAATCACTTCTATCTTTGCTTGGTAGATGCTCGCTCTTTTACTATGCCTATGCTACGATACCTACCACTTGCTTATCATGCCTCTCACATTGCCATGTAAAACCTCTAACCCACCTTGTCCTAGCAAACTGTTGTTTGGCTATGTTACCGCTTTGCTCAGCCCCTCTTATAGCGTTGCTAGTTGCAGGTGAAGATTGGAGATCGTTCCTTTTTGGAATATGTTTTTTGTTGGGATATCACAATATTATCTTGTTTATCTTAATGCACCTATATACCTGGTAAAGGGTGCAAGGTTCGGCCTTATACCTAGTGTTTTGTTCCACTCTTGCCGCCCTAGTTTCCGCCATATCGGTGTTATGTTCCCGGATTTTGCGTTCCTTACACGGGTGGGTTATAATGGGAACCCCTTGATAGTTCGCCTTGAATAAAACTCTTCCAGCAATGCCCAACCTTGGTTTTACCATTTGCCACCTAGCCTCTTTTTCCCTTGGGTTTCCGGAGCCCAAGGGTCATCTTTATTAACCCCCCCGGGCCAGTGCTCCTTTGAGTGTTGGTCCACCTCATCAGCCGCCGGTGGCCACCAGGGGCAACTCTGGGCTGCCTACCGGAAGTTTGAACAATCTGAGTGTGCCCTGAGAACGAGATATGTGCAGCTCCTATTGGGATTTGTCAGCACATTCGGGCGGTGTTGCTGGACTTGTTTTACCATTGTCGAGGATGTCTCGTAACCGGGATGCCGAGTCTGATCGGTTTGTCTTGGGAGAAGGAATATCCTTCGTTGACTGTGAGAGCTTGTGATGGGCTAAGTTGGGACTCCCCTGCAGGGATTTGAACTTTTGATAGCCGTGCCCACGGTTATGAGCAGATGGGAATTTGTTAATGTTCGGTTGTAGATAACATGAAACTTAACTTAATTAAAATACACCAACCGCGTGTGTAGCTGTGATGGTCTCTTCTCGGCGGAGTCCGGGAAGTGAACACGGCGTTGGAGTAATGCTTGGCGTAGGTTGTTCTAGGATCACTTCTTGATCATAGTTGTTCGTCCGTGCTTTGCCTTCTCTTCTCGCTCTCTTTTGCGAATATGTTAGCCACCATATATGCTAGTCGCTTGCTGCAGCTCCACATCATACCTTTACCTTACCTATAAGCTTAAATAGTCTTGATCGCGAGGGTGTGAGATTGCTGAGTCCCCGTGACTCAAAAATTCCTTCCAAAACCAGATGCAGGCACCGATGATACCATTCCAGATGATGCGCTTGAGCTCAAGAGGGATTTCGATGAAGACTCTCGTTGTTACTATGTGTCTTTCCCAGATGATCAGTAGTGGTGCCCAGGTGGGGCGATCGGGGACTTTGCCGCATTTGGGGGTTGATCTTTATTTTGGTACCGTAGTCGGATCCTGAGTGTATTGGATGAATGTAATGACTTATTTATGTATTTGTGTGACATGGCGAGTGTAAGCCAACTATGTGCATGTCCCCTTTATTTATTTACATGGGTTACTATGAAGATTACCTCACTTGCGACATTGCTTTCAATGCGGTTATGCCTCTAAGTCGTGCTTCGACACGTAGGAGATATAGCCGCATCAAGGGCGTTACAAATTGGTAATCAGAGCCTTCCCCGACCTTAGGAGCCCCCCTGCTTGATCGAATCGTTGGCGTTGTTGAGTCTAGAAAAATGTTTTGAGTCATTTAGGCTTATATATATCGGAGAGTTAGGAATTCTTTTTACTCCTCAGTCCCTTCGTCGCTCTAGTAAGGCATCCTGACGTAGAGTTTTGACTCTTCTCTTCTCATATTTTACTAAAAAAAATTTGGATCACGCGGGTATCTTGGAATCGTTCCGATGGTTTTGTGATGAGAACATTGTTCTTGGTGCCTTCTGTCATTTAGGGGTTGTGGCAGTGTCCCGGGGGGGTTGAGCTCCGAGGTGTTGTCGTCACAATTTTATCGTTGAGATTCTGGAATACCTGAGTTTCGCCGACATCGAAAATGTCTTTTATGCAGTTGTTGGTGAGATAACCACGACGCCACCCAGTACCAGGGCGGGAGTTTGGGAGTATTTCCATAACTTGTATAACGAATGCTTTTCGAAGGTTGAGGTAAATGATTTCCGAAGGTTTCTTGGTTATGTGTTGAAGGATGGATACAGCTGGATGTTTGGTGAGATATAATGCTTCCCTTGTATCCCCAACACCTGATTGCATAACCGGAGAGGTTCGGGAGTTTCATAGGTGGGAATTCTTGTAACTCTAGTTCTTCTTCCGCGGATATTTGATTTGGGATTGGGTAATCCTCACCAAGTATTTGTTCTTGTCCGTACCTTGTTGTTATTCTTCCACCTCTATCTAAGTGGCTTCTCAATTTACGGAAATGTGACCATTTCAATTTGAATTTATTCGTTCATTTTGTTTGGATGTGAAGACTTTATGTTGCAATTTCAACCCATTTGATTCAGCTTAAATATTTGCCTGTCAAGATGCTAACAGATGTCAACCTCATCAGGATGGCTCCTGCTAAGGGCAACAATCAGAATCAGGATCTGCCACCACCGCCTCCACCTCCGGAGGCATGGCAAGCTATGATGGCCGCTACCAATGCAAACACGCAGCTGATCATGCAAATTCTGCAAGAGCGCAACCAAGGCCATGGCAACAATCAGAATTAGTTCGCTACACTCAACCAGTTCCTTGCTAACCAGCCAAAGACCTTCAGCAACTGTGTCGAGGCGTCAGATGCTGATGATTGGCTCGTGGACATATGCAAGCATTTCGAGTGCAGTAACGTCAGGCCTGAGGATTTTGTCAAGTTTGTCTCCTTCCAACTCAAAGACCAAGCTGCAGAATGGTTTCAGCAGTACAAAGATTCCAGAGGAGGCCGTGTGATTACCTGAGATGAATTCCGTCAAGACTTCAAAGCTCATCATATTCCTCAGAGTGTGGTTGAGAGCAAGCATGAGGAATTCCGCAACCTGAAGCAAGGCACTATGTCTGTTTACCAGTACAACATCATGTTTCAAAAGCTCGCCCGTTGCACTAAGCAAGACGTCCCTGACGAGAAGAGCATGATATACCAGTTCAGGGGTGGTCTCAGAGAAGAACTCCAGCTAGCTCTCGTCCTTTTTGAGCCCAAGAAGTACGATAAGTTTTACAACATGGCAATGAAGCAAGAGGCTGCCCAACTGAAGTGCGATACTTCCAAGAAGCGAGTCAGAGATGCAACTCCTTCTTCCTCAACTCAAGTGGCTAAGCAGCAAAAGTATTGGCTTCCTCCTCCTGCGTTCCGTTAGCGATATCAGCAGAAGAGCAAAGGTGGGTATGGATCTTCCCACCCACCCAACCCACGCTTTCAGAACAAGACTTCATCTCAAGCTCCAAGATCAAGTGCTCCGTATCATCGTCCTCTTTTGGAGGCAACGTGCAACAAGTGCCAACAGAAGGGTCACTATGACAACAAATGCTTCAATCAGAGGCGTCTTCCTCCTCCTCCTGTGAGATCTGCAAGTACAGCTGTGGTCAAGCATAACCCCAAGCACGCCAAGGTCAACTTCATGAATGCAGCTGAGGGAGAGGACTCGTCAAATGTCATCATGGGTAACCTTCCTGTTAATGATGTTCCTGCAAAAGTACTTTTTGACACTAGTGCATCGCATTGTTTCATCTCGAGACCTTTTGCAGCAAAGCATGAGTTGTCTTCTCAAGTTTTGCATAAACCGTTAGCAGTTGTCTCACCGGGTAAATGTTTGCTCGCAAACTACGAGGTTCTAGATATTTCTATCATGATGGGTGATTTCAAGTTTCTGGCTTCTCCAATGGTCCTTTGTAACTCGGATATTGATCTTATTCTTGGAATGGATTGGCTTTCTAAGCACAAGGCTCGGCTTGATTGTGCCGCCAGGCAGATTCAATTGACTCATTCGTCTGACGATGTAATTGTCTTTGCCGCTTGCGATAATGCAATCCGTCTGTTTTCTCTCAGTGAGAAGGGCGAGCTGGATGCCATCTCTCAAATTCTAGTCGTTTGCGAATATCAAGACGTCTTTCCAGAAGAGCTTCCAGGAATGCCTCCGCACCGGCCAGTTGAATTCGTCATAGATCTTGAGCCTGGCACGGAACCTGTTTGCAAACATCCTTACAAGCTTGGACCTAAAGAGTTGAAGGAGCTGAAGAAACAACTCGATATTCAAGAGTGAATGGGTCTCATCCGACCTAGTTCTTCTCCATGGGGTTGTGGAGTTCTTTTTCTAAAGAAGAAGGATGGAACGCACCGACTTTGTGTCGACTACCGTCCATTGAATAAGAAGATTTTAAAGAACAAGTACCCACTTCCCAACATCAATGACCTATTTGAACAACTCATAGGTGCTCAAGTATTCTCCAAGCTTGATCTCCGTATGGGCTATCATCAGATCCGCATTCGTGAGCAAGATATCCCTAAGACAGCATTCAGAACAAGCTATGGTTCATATGAATACACTGTCATGTCTTTTGGCCTCGTCAACGCTCCTCCGACGTTCTCTCGCATGATGAATTTCATCTTCAACCCCTACACAAATGACTTCGTCTTGGTCTACCTCGATGACATTTTGGTCTTTTCCAAGAACAAGGAAGATCATGCCAAACACTATCGTTTGGTTTTGGATAAGCTCAGAGAACATCAGTTCTACGCCAAGTTTTCAAAGTGCGAGTTTTGGCTCGATGAGGTTCTCTACCTTGGGCATATCATCTCTGCCAAGGGCATTGCTGTGAATCATGAGAAGGTGTCTGCAATTGTGAATTGGGAACCACCTCAGAATGTGAAGCAACTCCGCAGCTTCCCTGGTCTCGCAAGCTATTGCCAAATGTTTGTTGAGAACTTCTCTAAGATCGCGAAGCCTCTTTCCAACTTTCTCTAGAAGCACGTGAAGTGCGTTTGGTCTCCTGAATGTGACATCGCTTTCAACACCATGAAAGAGAAGTTAGTCAATGCTCCAGTTCTGACTCCTCCTGATGAATCCAAACCGTTCGAGGTCTTCTGTGATGCCTCTCTTCAAGGTCTTGGTGCAGTGTTGATGTAACGCCCCAGATATAACTTTCCCTATTTGTACTCCAACTCTTGCCATTTCCGGCGTTAAGTTATATTTATTTCTCGGGTTCGGGTATTTGTCTCCGTGTGTTGTTTTCGTTTTCATGCATCTCATAGCATGTCATCATGTGCATTGCATTTGCATACGTGCTCGTCTCATGCATTCGAGCTTTTTCCCCGTTGTCCGTTTTGCATTCCGGCGTTTCGTTCTCCTCCGGTGGTCATTTCTAGCTTTCTTTCGTGTGTGGGGATTAAACATTTCTGGATTGGACCGAGATTTGCCAAGCGGCCTTGGTTTACTACCATTAGACCGCCTGTCAAGTTTCGTATCATTTGGACTCCGTTTGATACTCCAACGGTTAACCGAGGGACCGAAGCCTCATGTGTGTTGCAGCCCAACACCCGTCCAATTTGTCCCAAAACCCACCAAACTCTGCTCCATGTCCTAGAGTGTTCGATCACGATCGCGTGGCCGAAAACCGCACCTCATTTGGTCTCTCCTAGCTCCACTTATGCCTATAAATAGCCCCCTCCGAAATTCTCGTTGTCCTCTTCCCCCGAAACCCTAAATCCTCTCTCTCCGCACGCCGGACAACGTCCGCCGGCGCCGGACGCGTCCTCTCCGCCCATTGCCGCCACGTGTCAGCGCCGCATTCGCCCACGCCCGGCTCCCAGCTCCCCGCCGCCGCCGGCCCGGGAGGCCCAGGAGGGGCCCCGCGAGCCCATCTCCGCCGCCACCGCGGGCCGCCCCGCGCCGCCGTCCTCTACCGCCCGCGCCACCATGGCTCCACGCCGGAGCCCGCGCCCCGACGCCGGCCGGCGACCGCCGCCTCGCCAGGCCACCACCTCGCCGGCGCCGCACCGTCCGAGCTCGCCGCCGCCCCCGTCCAAGCTCGCCGCCACACCACGCCGCCGCCCCGGCCTCGGATCCGCCATCTCTGGCCGCCATCCCCGCCATTTCCGGTGAAGCTCCGGCGAACAGTGCTCCCCCGGTGTTCCTCGATTTCCATGCAGCCCCGATCTGGATCTCAGATCCAAAATCATCTCGGTTAACTTTTCGCTCCCGAACCCTAATTTTTTATGCCTACTTTGACCTGCCGTAACTTTGCATCTGTAGCTCTGATTTGGACTTATAGCATATCAAAATGTTCGTCTCAACGAGTACATCATTTCATTCCATTGCATCATTTTCATTTGAGCTCATCTTGATGCCCGAAATGCTGTTAGAAGGAGGCTCCATGAGTTAATTATCATATCTGCTAGTTCATCTTAGACTTTTGTCATTTTTGCCATGATTAATGTGTGCATGCTATGCCTGTGAGTCCTTCATATGTTTTGTTAAGAATTTTGTCTTCTTTCTAGAGGTGCAACCCATGCATTTTCAGGATGTGTGTGGTGACTTGTGCAAGCTTGCTAAGTGAGGCACCCGGTAAATCTGTTTTCAGAGACTTAGTTGTTTTCACTAAGTCTGGGATTATTTAGTTCATGATGCCATATGTTCATGTTGTTTCCTAGTGATCTGTGCCTCTTTTTGAGGATGATCAGTAAAGGAGTTTTCTTAATCATGTTATGATCTATCCATCCATGTATTTGGTTGCAATTTTGGAGCACCCTAGCTTGAGTCAATCAAGCTCCACTTTTGCTTCGTTGTGAATCTGGGCAGATCCTCAACTAGTTTGCGATTTTGCCGGCGTTGTTGTAGATGATCCGTGCATGCTATGCCATTTTTCTTGCCATGTCTAGCTAGCTTTTTGTGCCTTCTTAATGGATGTATGCTTGCCTTGCCATGACTTGCACCGTAGTGAGTGCATCGAGCTCGTTTACATGCCTTCGTGAGTTATATTTCAGCATGTCTCAGTTTTCACTGTCTGAAAATTGATTATGTTTTTACTATGTTCGTGTGCTCGTTAGTTTATTTTGTGAACCCTTTTGGCCCCAGGACACTTTGGGTCTTTTGTTAAGCTTGTTGAGTAGCTCCATTCCATACTCTTCTTTATCATAATCAGGTCATGTATCATGTTGTTTTGCTGCTCCGAAGAGGGCTTCGTGATCTGAAATTTCAGACAAGTGTTAATTTCACTAAGTCTGGAATCTGTTTTGCATTTGCGTTTTTGCCATGCTTGTTTGAACCTCATACTGAATGAATTGGCCGTGGCTCAGTGCTAGTCTTTTGTTAAGAATCTTGTGTGCATCCCTGCCATGTATTTTGTTGTCATGTTTGGTGGCTGTAGCATGTTCATTTCATTGCATTTAGATGCCTACTTGCTGTAAATCGCAGATCGGTGTCAGTCTTAAAACGCTTGCCATTTCCAAACTGTAACTCCGATTCCGATGATCTTTATATTGTTTTCAAGCGATTTCATCTCATCTTTCCAGTGGCACCCTTGGAATTCCAAGTTGAGGCCAGGTTCATGCATTTCCTGTCATATCTTGCATTTTGCATCCCGCATCACATCCCGCATAGCATATCGTCTTTGCATCGTATTGCTTGAGTTTGCACGTGGTTGATTGTATCCTTGTTGCTTGTTTGTCTTGTTGGGTAGAGCCGGGAGACGAGTTCACTACCGAGGAGCCCGTTGAGTTTGCTTGTGAGGATCCAGTCAACTCTGACAACTGTGCAGGCAAGATGATCATACCCTCGAAATCACTACTATCTTTGCTATGCTAGTTTGCTCGCTCTTTGCTATGCCAATGCTACGATGCCTACCTTTTGCTTGTCAGCCTCCCAATTGCCATGTCAACCTCTAACCCACCTTGTCCTAGCAAACCGTTGATTGGCTATGTTACCGCTTTGCTCAGCCCCTCTTATAGCGTTGCTAGTTGCAGGTGAAGATTGGAGGCCGTTCCTTGTTGGAACATTTATTTACTTGTTGGGATATCATTATATTGCTATGTTATCTTAATGCATCTATATACTTGGTAAAGGGTGGAAGGCTCGGCCTCTCGCCTAGTGTTTTGTTCCACTCTTGCCGCCCTAGTTTCTGTCATATCGGTGTTATGTTCCCGGATTTTGCGTTCCTTACGCGGTTGGGTTATAATGGGAACCCCTTGATATTTCGCCTTGATTAAAGCTTTTCCAGCAATGCCCAACCTTGGTTTTACCATTTGCCACCTAGTCTTTTCTTTCCCTTGGGTTCTGCAGACTCAAGGGTCATCTTATTTTAACCCCCCCAGGCCAGTGCTCCTCTGAGTGTTGGTCCACCTGTCAGCTACCGGTGGCCACCAGGGGCAACTCTGGGCTGGGCTACCCGTACCTAAGACAATCTGAGTGTGCCCTAAGAAAGAGATATGTGCAGCTCCTATCGGGATTTGTCGGCAAATTCGGGCGGTGTTGCTGGTCTTGTTTTAACCTGTCGAAGTCTCTTGAGTTAGCGAGATACCGAGTCTGATCGAAATGTCTTGGGAGGAGGTCTATTCCTTCGTTGACCGTGAGAGCTTGTCATGGGCTAAGTTGGGACTCCCCTGCAGGGATTGAACTTTCGAAAGCCGTGCCCGCGGTTATGGGCAGATGGGAATTTGTTTATGTCCGGTTGTAGATAACTTGAACCTTAATTAATTAAAATGAATCAACTGAGTGTGTTACCGTGATGGCCTCTTCTCGGCGGAGTCCGGGAAGTGGACACGGTGTTGGAGTAATGTTTGCACAGGTTGTTGCTCTAGCTTCTCGCTCGTGCTTTGCCTCCTCTTCTCGCTCTCTTTTGGCGAATAAGTTAGCCACCATATATGCTAGTCGCTTGCTGCAGCTCCACATATATTTGCCTTATCCTTCCTATAAGCTTAAATAGTCTTGATCGCGAGGGTGCGAGATTGCTGAGTCCCTGTGGCTCACAGATGCTATAACTCCAGATGCAGGTCCAGGTGATTCCGCTCCAGGTGACGAGTATGAGCTCAAGTGGGAGTTCGACGAGGAATCTTAGCGTTACTATGTCTCTTTTCCTGACGATCAGTAGTGGTGCCCAGTTGGGGGTGATTGGGACCGTGTCGCATGTTGGGTTCTCTTCTATTTTGGCGCCGTAGTCGGGCCATGAGTGTTTGGATGATGTATGTTATTTATGTATTTGATGTGACGTGGCGAGTGTAAGCCAACTATGTTCTCCCCTTTATTATTCATATTACATGGGATGTTGTGAAGATTGCCTAACTTGCGACATATGCCTTCAATGCGATTATGCCTCTAAGTCGTGCCTCGACACGTGGGAGCTATAGTCGCATCGAGGGTGTTACAAGTTGGTAATCAGAGCCTTCCCCGACCTTAGGAGCCCCATTGCTTGATCGTTTTTAGCAGCCGAGTTGTGTCTAGAAAAATGTTTTGAGTCTTTAGGAATTATATATCGGAGAGTTTAGGAATTCTTTTTACTTCCCAGTCTCCTCATCGCTCTGGTAAGGCATCCTGACGTAGAGTTTTGACTCTTCTCTTCTCAAATTTCACTAAAAAAATTTTAGGATCACGCGAGTATCTTGGAATCGTTCCGATGGCTTATGATGAGAACATTGTCTTGGTGCCTCCTGTCAGGGGTTTAGTGGAAGTGTCCCGGGGAGTTGAGCTCTGAGGTGTTGTCATCATAATTTTATCGTTGCAATTCTGGAATACTTGAGATATGTTCGCCGACATCGAAAATCTCTTTTATGCAGTTCGTTGGTGAGATAACCTCGACGCCACCCAGTACTGGGGCGGGAGTTCGGGAGTATCGCCATAACTTGTATAACGGATGCTTTTCGAAGGTTGAGGTAGATGGTTTCCGAAGTTTCTTGGTTATGTGTTGAAGGATGGATACAGCTGGATGTAGGATTTGCTAGTTTGGGTGAGATATTATGCTTCCCCTGTATCCCCAACACCTGATTGCATAACCGGAAAGTTCGGGAGTTTCATAGGTGGGAATTCTAGTAGCTCTAGTTCTTCTTCCACGGATATTGGTTTGAGATTGGGATTTCTTACCGATTATTCGTTCTTGATCCGTACCTTGTTGATTTATTTCTCTACCTTAATTCTACGTGGCTTCTCAATTTATGGATATGTGACCATTTCAAGAGGAATGCATTCGTTCATTTTGTTCGGATGTGAAGACTATATGTTGCAATTTTCATTCCGTTGGATTCAGCTTCAATATTTATCTGTCAATGTGCTAATGGTGGTCAACCTCTTCAGGATGGCTCCTCCAACGCGCACGACTCCGAATCCTGATCCGCCACCCCTCCACCTCCTCCAGAGGCATGGCAAGCTGTGATGGCCGCAACCAATGCAAACACACAGCTGATCATGCAAATTCTTCAAGAGCGCAATCAAGGCAGTCAAGGGAATCAAGGCAGCAATCAGAGTCACTTTGCTACACTCAACCAGTTCCTTGCTAACGGGCCAAAGACTTTCAGCAATTGTGTTGAGGCAACCGATGCTGACGATTGGCTTGTGGATCTGTGTAAGCATTTCGAGTGCAGTAACGTCAGGCCTGAGGACTTTGTCAAGTTCGCTTCCTTCCAACTCAAAGATCAAGCTGCAGAATGGTTCCAGCAGTACAAGGACTCCAGAGGTGGACGTGTTATCACTTGGGATGATTTCCGTCGAGATTTCCGAGCTCATCATATTCCGCAGAGCGTGGTTGAAAGCAAGCGTGAGGAATTCCGCAATCTGAAGCAAGGCTCTTTGTCTGTCTATGACTACAACAAGTTGTTCCAGAAGCTTGCCCGCTTTGCCAAGCAGGACGTGCCTGATGAGAAGAGCATGATATATCAGTTCAGGGGTGGTCTCAGAGAAGATATCCAGCTCGCTCTTGTTCTCTTCGAGCCCTTGAGATACGATGAGTTCTACAACATGGCACTGAAGCAAGAGGCTGCTCAGTTGAGGTGTGATGCTTCCAGGAAGCGAGTCAGAGATGTTACTCCTTCTTCCTCTACTCAAGTGGCCAAGCAGCAGAAGTTTTGGCTTCCTCCTCCTCCGTTCTGTCAGCCGTATCAGCAGAAGAGCAAAGGTGGCAGTGGTTCTTCCCACCCACCCAACCCTGGCTTTCAGAACAAGACTTCGTCTCAAGCTCCAAGATCGAGTGCTCCGTATCACCGTCCGCTTTCAGAGGTCACGTGCAACAAGTGCCAACAGAAGGGTCACTATGCCAACAAGTGTCTCAACCAGAGGCGTCTTCCCCCTCCTCCTCCTGTCAGATCGGCAAGTACAGCTGTGGTCAAGCATAACCCCGAGCACGCCAAGGTCAATTTGCTAAATGCAGCTCAGGCAGAGGACTCACCAGATGTGATCATGGGTAACCTTCCTATTAATGATATTCCTGCAAAAGTTCTTTTTGACACGGGTGCATCGCATTGTTTCATCTCGAGACCGTTTTCATCTAAGAATGGTTTGCCTTTGCAAATTTTGCCTAGTCCTTTAGCAGTTGTCTCTCCCGGTAAGCGCATGCATGCTAACTCCATTGCTCCGGATGTTTCTATCACTTTGGGTGACTACAAGTTTCTATCTTCTCCAACGGTTCTCGGTGACTCGGATATTGATCTTATTCTCGGGATGGATTGGCTTTCTAAGCATAAGGCTCAGCTTGATTGTGCAGCCAGGCAGATTCAATTGACTCATTCATCAGAGGATGTAGTTGTCTTTGCTGCTCGGGATAATACCATCCGTCTGTTTTCTCTCAATGAGAAGGGTGAATTGGATGCCATCTCGCAAATTCCAGTCGTTTGCGAATATCAAGACGTCTTTCCAGAAGAGCTCCCAGGAATGCCTCCGCACCGGCCAGTTGAATTCGTTATTGAATCTTGAGCCTGGCACGGAACCTGTGTGCAACGTCCTTACAAGCTCGGACCTGAAGAGTTGAAGGAGCTGAAGAAGCAACTCGATGAGCAAGAAAGAATGGGTCTCATCCGGCCTAGTTCTTCTCCGTGGGGTTGTGGTGTTCTTTTTGTGAAGAAGAAGGATGGAACGGACCAACTTTGTGTTGATTACCGTCCAGTGAACAAGAAGACCATCAAGAACAAATACCCACTTCCCAACATCAATGAGCTGTTCGAACAACTCAAAGGTGCCCAAGTATTCTCCAAGCTTGATCTCCGTATGGGTTATCACCAGATTCGCATTCGTGAAGAAGATATTCCCAAGACAGCATTCAGAACAAGCTTTGGTTCATATGAATACACTGTCATGTCTTTTGGCCTCGCCAACGCTCCTCCGACGTTCTCTCGCATGATGAACTTCATCTTCAACGCCTACACCAATGACTTCGTTTTGGTCTATCTCGACGACATTCTGGTTTTCTCGAAGAACAAGGAAGATCATGCCAAGCACTTGCGTTTGGTTCTTGATAAGCTCAGAGAACATCAGTTCTACGCCAAGTTCTCCAAGTGTGAATTTTGGCTCGATGAGGTTCTTTATCTTGGTCATATCATCTCTGCCAAGGGCATTGCCGTGAATCCTGAGAAGGTGTCTGCAATTGTGAATTGGGAACCTCCTCAGAACGTGAAGCAACTCCGCAGTTTTCTCGGTCTCGCAAGCTATTGCCGAAGATTCGTTGAAAACTTTTCTAAGATCGCGAAGCCTCTCTCAAATCTTCTTCAGAAGCACGTCAAGTACGTTTGGTCTCCGGAGTGTGATATTGCTTTCAACACTTTGAAAGAGAAATTGATCACTGCTCCAGTTCTGACTCCGCCTGATGAATCCAAGCCGTACGAGGTCTTTTGTGATGCCTCTCTCCAAGGTCTTGGCGCAGTATTGATGCAAGAGAAGAAAGTTGTTGCTTATACATCTCGCCAGTTGAAGCCTAATGAGAAGAACTACCCCACTCATGATCTCGAGTTGGCGGCAGTTGTGCATGCTCTTTTGACTTGGAGACATCTTCTATTGGGAAGAAAAGTGGACATTTTCACTGATCACAAGAGTCTCAAGTACATCTTCACTCAGCCTAATCTCAACCTCAGGCAAACTCGATGGGTCGAAATGATTCAAGAGTATAATCCGAGTATTGAGTATACTCCAGGCAAGGCCAATGTGATTGCTGACGCTTTGAGCAGGAAAGGCTTACTGCAACAGTCTGATTCTTAAGCCTTATCAACCCGAGCTTTGTGAAGCTTTCCGCAAACTTAATCTGCAAGTTGTTCCTCAAGGTTTCCTCGCCAACCTTCAAGTCTCTCCTACCTTAGAAGACCAGATTCGCCAAGCCCAGCTTCTTGATGCTATGGTGAAAAAGGTGAAGATTGGGATTGCCAAGAGTCAGTCCAAGTACAAGTGCTACCGCCTTGATGACAAGGACACTCTCTTCTTCGAGGATCGTATTGTTGTGCCCAAAGGTGACCTCCGTAAAGTGATCATGAACGAGGCTCACAATTCTCTCCTCTCCATCCACCCTGGGAGCACGAAGATGTATCAGGACCTCAAGCAAGCTTATTGGTGGACTCGAATGAAGCGCGAGATCGCTCAATTCGTGAATGAATGTGATGTCTGCAGAAGAGTGAAGGCAGAACACCAAAGGCCAGCAGGTCTCCTCCAACCTCTTGCCATTCCAGAATGGAAGTTTGACCACATTGAAATGGACTTCGTGACTGGGTTTCCAAAGTCCAAGCGTGGCAATGATGCTATATTTGTTGTCATCGACAAACTCACCAAAGTGGCTCACTTTCTGCCTATCAAGGAGTCGATCACTGCAGCTCAATTGGCGGAACTCTATACCTCTCGCATTGTCTCTCTGCACGGTATTCCTCAAGTGATCTCTTCAGACCGTGGCAGCATCTTTACCTCCAAGTTTTGGGATTCTTTTCAGAAGGCCATGGGCACCAACATCCGCTTCAGCACAGCTTTCCATCCTCAAACAAGCGGTCAAGTCGAGCGTGTCAACCAGATTCTTGAAGATATGCTCAGGGCTTGTGTGATCTCCTTCGGCATGAAGTGGGAGGATTGTCTTCCTTATGCTGAATTCTCCTACAACAACAGTTTTCAAGCAAGTTCGGGCAAGGCCCCTTTTGAAATTCTGTATGGCAGGAAGTGCCGTACCCCTCTCAACTGGTCTGAAACCGGTGAACGTCAGCTTTTGGGTAATGACTTAATCACAGAAGCAGAAGAAATGTGCAAAGTCATTCGTGATAACCTCAAAGCAGCCCAATCCCGCCAGAAGAGCTACTATGATAGTAAGCACCGTGATTTGGCTTTCGAGATCGGAGATCATGTTTACCTCCGTGTCTCTCCTATGAAAGGTACTCGTCGCTTCGGTATCAAAGGGAAGCTTGCCCCTAGATACGTGGGACCTTTCAAGATTGTCAGCAAGAGAGGCGACCTCGCCTATCAACTCGAGCTTCCTTCAAACTTTGCAAATGTTCATGACGTGTTCCATGTCTCTCAGCTTCGAAAGTGCTTCAAGACTCCTGACCGCACAGTCAACTTCGAGGACATTGAGCTCCAAGAAGATCTCTCCTATCGTGAGCACCCAGTTGCTATTCTTGAAGAGACTGAACGCAAGACTCGCAACAAGTCAATCAAATTTCTCAAAGTCAAGTGGTCACACCATTCCGACCGTGAAGCTACCTGGGAACGCGAGGATCACCTCCGTTCTGAGTACCCGGCGTTCTTTCAGTCCTAGATCTCGGGACGAGATCTTTTTGTAGTGGTGGAGTGTTGTAACGCCCCAGATATAACTTTCCCTATTTGTACTCCAACTCTTGCCGTTTCCGGCGTTAAGTTATATTTATTTCTCGGGTTCGGGTCTTTGTCTCCGTGTGTTGTTTTCGTTTTCATGCATCTCATATCATGTCATCATGTGCATTGCATTTTCATACGTGCTCGTCTCATGCATTCGAGCTTTTTCCCCGTTGTCCGTTTTGCATTCCGGCGTTTCGTTCTCCTCCGGTGGTCATTTCTAGCTTTCTTTCGTGTGTGGGGATTAAACATTTCCGGATTGGACCGAGATTTGCCAAGCGGCCTTGGTTTACTACCGGTAGACCGCCTGTCAAGTTTCGTATCATTTGGACTTCGTTTGATACTCCAACGGTTAACCGAGGGACCGAAAAGGCCTCGTGTGTGTTGCAGCCCAACACCCCTCCAATTTGGCCCAAAACCCACCAAACTCTGCTCCATGTCCTAGAGCGTTCGATCACGATCGCGTGGCCGAAAACCGCACCTCATTTGGACTCTCCTATCTCCACTTATGCCTATAAATAGCCCCCCTCCGAAATTCTCGTTGTCCTCTTCCCCGAAACCCTAAATCCTCTCTCTCCGCGCGCCGGACAACGTCCGCCGGCTCCGGACGCGTCCGCCCGCCACGCCGCCACGTGTCAGCGCCGCCGCCCGCGCCCGGCCCCGCTCCCCGCCGCCGCCGGCCCGGGAGGCCCAGGAGGGCCCCCGCGAGCCCATCCCCGCCGCCACGCGGGCCGCCCCGCGCCGCCTCTACCGCCCGCGCCGCCGTCCTCCGCTGCCTGCGCCACCGCGGCTCCACGCCGGAGCCCGCGCCCCGACGCCGGCCGCGCGACTCCGCCTCGCCAGGCCACCACCTCGCTGGCGCCGCCCCGTCCGAGCTCACCGCCACCCCCCCGTCCAAGCTCGCCGCCGCACCACGCCGCCGCCCCAGCCTCGGATCCGCCATCTCCGGCCGCCGTCCACGCCATTTCCAGTGAAGCTCCGGCGAACAGTGCTCGCCCGGCGTTCCTCGATTTCCGTGCAGCCCGATCTGGATCTCAGATCCAAAATCATCTCGGTTGACTTTTCGCTCCCGAACCCTAATTTTTTATGCCTACTTTGACCTGCCGTAACTTTGCATCCGTAGCTCCAATTTGGACTTATAGCATATCAAAATGTTCGCCTCGACGAGTACATCATTTCATTCCATTGAATCATTTTCATTTGAGCTCATCTTGATGCCAGAAATGCTGTTAGAAGAAGGCTCCGTGAGTTAATTGTCAGATCTGCTAGTTCATCTTAGACTTTTGTCATTTTTGCCATGATTAATGTGTGCATGCTATGCCTGTGAGTCCTTCATATGTTTTGTTAAGCATTTTGTCTTCTTTCTAGAGGTGCAACCCATGCATTTTTAGGATGTGTGTGGTGACTTGTGCAAGATTGCAAAGTGAGGCACCCGTTAAATCTGTTTTTAGAGACTTAGTTGTTTTCACTAAGTCTGGGATTATTTAGTTCATGATGCCATATGTTCATGTTGTTTCCTAGTGATCCGTGCCTCTTTTGAGGATGATCAGTAAAGGAGTTTTGTTAATCATGTTATGCTCTATCCATCCATGTCTTTGGTTGCAATTTTGGAGCACCCTAGCTTGAGTCAATCGAACTCCACTTTTGCTTCGTTGTGAATCTGGGCAGATCGTCAACTAGTTTGCGATTTTGCCGGCGTTGTTGTCGATGATCCGTGCATGATATTCCATTGTTCTTGCCATGTCTAGCTAGCTTTTTGTGCCTTATGGATGTATGCTTGCCTTGCCATGACTTGCACCGTAGTGAGTGCATCGAGCTCATTTACATGCCTTCGTGAGTTATATTTCAGCATGTCTCAGTTTTCACTAAGTCTGAAAACTGATTATGTTTTTACTTTGTTCGTGTGCCCGTTAGTATATTTTGTGAACCCTTTTGGCCCCAGGACACTTTGGGTCTTTTGTTAAGCTTGTTGAGTAGCTCCATGCCATACTCTTCTTTATCATAATCAGGTCATGTATCATGTTGTTTTGCTGCTCCGAAGAGGGCTTCGTGATCTGAAATTTCAGACAAGTGTTAATTTCACTAAGTCTGGAATCTGTTTTGCATTTGCGTTTTTGCCATGCTTGTTTGAACCTCATAATGGATGAATTGGCCGTGGCTCAGTGCTAGTATTTTGTTCAGCATCTTGTGTGCATCCCTGCCATGTATTTTGTTGTCATGTTTGGTGGCTGTAGCATGTTCATTTCATTGCATTTAGATGCCTACTTGCTGTAAATCGCAGATCGGTGTCATTCTTAAAACGCTTGCCATTTCCAAACCGTAACTCCGATTCCGATGATCTTTATATCGTTTTCAAGCGATTTCATCTCATCTTTCCAGTGGCACCCTTGGAATTCCAAGTTGAGGCCAGGTTCATGCATTTCCTGTCATATCTTGCATTTTGCATCCCGCATCACATCCCGCATAGCATATCGTCTTTGCATCGTATTGCTTGAGTTTGCACGTAGTTGATTGTATCCTTGTTGCTTGTTTGTCTTGTTGGGTAGAGCCGGGAGACGAGTTCGCTACCGAGGAGCCCGTTGAGTTTGCTTGTGAGGATCCAGTCAACTCTGACAACTGTGCAGGCAAGATGATCATACCCTCGAAATCACTACTATCTTTGCTATGCTGGTTTGCTCGCTCTTTGCTATGCCAGATGCTACGATGCCTACCTTTTGCTTGTCAGCCTCCCAATTGCCATGTCAACCTCTAACCCACCTTGTCCTAGCAAACCATTGATTGGCTATGTTACCGCTTTGCTCAGCCCCTCTTATAGTGTTGCTAGTTGCAGGTGAAGATTGGAGCCGTTCCTTGTTGGAGCATTTATTTACTTGTTGGGATATCATTATATTGTTATGTTACCTTAATGCATCTATATACTTGGTAAAGGGTGGAAGGCTCGGCCTCTCACCTAGTGTTTTGTTCCACTCTTGCCGCCCTAGTTTCCGTCATATCGGTGTTATGTTCCCGGCTTTTGTGTTCCTTATGCGGTTGGGTTATAATGGGAACCCCCTTGATATTTCGCCTTGTTTAAAGCTTTTCCTGCAATGCCCAACCTTGGTTTTACCATTTGCCACCTAGCCTTTTCTTTCCCTTCGGTTCTGCGGACTCAAGGGTCATCTTATTTTAACCCCCCCCCCCCGGGCCAGTGCTCCTCTGAGTGTTGGTCCACCTGTCAGCTACCGGTGGCCACCAGGGGCAACTCTGGGCTGGCCTACCCGTACCTAAGACAATCTGAGTGTGCCCTGAGAAAGAGATATGTGCAGCTCCTATCGGGATTTGTCGGCACATTCGGGCGGTGTTGCTGGTCTTGTTTTATCCTGTCGAAGTGTCTTGAGTTACCGAGATACCGAGTCTGATCGGAATGTCTTGGGAGGAGGTCTATTCCTTCGTTGACCATGAGAGCTTGTCATGGGCTAAGTTGGGACTCCCCTGCAGGGATTGAACTTTCGAAAGACGTGCCCGCGGTTATGGGCAGATGGGAATTTGTTAATGTCCGGTTGTAGATAACTTGAACCTTAATTAATTAAAATGAATCAACTGTGTGTGTTTCCGTGATGGCCTCTTCTCGGCGGAGTCCGGGAAGTGGACACGGTGTTGGAGTAATGTTTGCGCAGGTTGTTTCTCTAGCTTCTCGCTCGTGCTTTGCCGCCTCTTCTCGCTCTCTTTTGGCGAATAAGTTAGCCACCATATATGCTAGTCGCTTGCTGCAGCTCCACATATATTTGCCTTATCCTTCCTATAAGCTTAAATAGTCTTGATCGTGAGGGTGCGAGATTGCTGAGTCCCTGTGGCTCATAGATGCTATAACTCCAGATGCAGATCCAGGTGATTCCGCTCCAGGTGACGAGTACGAGCTCAAGTGGGAGTTCGACGAGGAATCTCAGCGTTACTATGTCTCTTTTCCTGACGATCAGTAGTGGTGCCCAGTTGGGGATGATTGGGACCGTGTCGCATGTTGGGTTCTCTTTCATTTTGGCGCCATAGTCGGGCCATGAGTGTTTGAATGATGGATGTTATTTATGTATTTTGATGTGACGTGGCGAGTGTAAGCCAACTATGTTCTCCCCTTTATTATTCATATTACATGGGATGTTGTGAAGATTGCCTAACTTGCGACATATGCCTTCAATGCGATTATGTCTCTAAGTCGTGCCTGGACACGTGGGAGCTATAGTCGCATCGAGGGTGTTACAGTTGATGCAAGAGAAGAAAGTTGTGGCCTATACCTCTCTCTAGTTAAGGCCCAACGAGAAGAACTACCCCACTCATGACCTCGAGTTGGCGGCAGTTGTTCATGCTCTGTTGACTTGGAGACATCTCTTACTGGCAAGAAAAGTGGACATCTTCACTGACCACAAGAGTCTCAAGTACATTTCCACTCAGCCTAATCTCAACCTCAGGCAGACTCGTTGGGTTGAAATGATTCAAGAGTATAATCCGAGTATCGAATATACTCCAGGCAAGGCTAATGTAATCGCTGACGCATTGAGCAAGAAGGCTTACTGCAATAGTTTGATTCTCAAGCCTTACCAACCCGAGCTTTGTGAAGCTTTCCTCAAACTCAATCTGCAAGTTGTTCCTCAAGGTATCCTCGCCAACCTCCAAGTCTCTCCTACTTTGGAAGATCAGATTTGCGAGGCTCAACTTCTTGATGCTATGGTGAAGAAGGTGAAGATTGGGATTGCCAAGAGTCAACCCAAGTACAAGTGCTATCGCCTTGATGACAAGGATACTGTATTCTTCGAGGATCGCATTGTTGTGCCTAACGGTGATCTTCGTAAAGTCATTATGAACGAGGCTCACAAGTCACTCCTCTCTATCCACCCTGGAAGTACAAAGATGTACCATGAACTCAAGCAGTCGTATTGGTGGACTCGAATGAAGCGTGAGATTGCTCAGTTCGTGAATGAATGTGATGTCTGCAGAAGAGTGAAGCCAGAACACCAACGACCAGCTAGTATCCTCCAACCTCTTGCCATACCAGAATGGAAGTTTGACCACATTGAGATGGACTTCGTTACTGGATTTCCAAAGTCCAAGCGTGGCAATGATGCTATCTTCGTTGTCATCGATAAACTCACTAAAGTAGCTCATTTCCTTCCTATCAAACAATCCATCACATCAGCTTAGTTGGATGAGCTGTATACCTCCCAGATTGTCTCTCTACACGGCATTCCACAGTTGATTTCTTCAGATCGTGAAAGCATCTTCACCTCCAAGTTTTGGGATTCTTTTCAGAAGGCCATGGGCACCAACATCCGTTTCAGCACAACTTTTCATCCTCAAACTAGTGGCCAAGTCGAGCGTGTCAATCAGTTTCTTGAAGATATGCCCAGGGCTTGCGTTATCTCTTTCGGTATGAAGTGGGAAGATTGTCTTCCACATGCCGAGTTCTCCTACAACAACAGCTTTCAAGCGAGTTCGGGCAAGGCCCCATTTGAAATTCTCTATGGCAGGAAGTGCCGTACTCCTCTTAACTGGTCAGAGACTGGTGAACGTCAACTTCTTAGCAATCACTTGATCACAGAGGCAGAAGAGATGTGCAAAGTCATTCGTGATAACCTCAAAGACGCGGAATCGCGCCAGAAGAGCTACTATGATAGTAAGCATCATGATTTAGCTTTCGAGATCGGAGACCATGTTTACCTCCGCGCCTCTCCAATGGAAGCTACTCGTCGCTTCGGTATCAAAGGGAAGCTTGCCCCTAGATACGTGGGTCCTTTCAAGATCGTCAGCAAGAGAGGCGATCTCGCCTATCAACTCGAGCTTCCCTCCAACTTTGCAAATGTGCATGACGTGTTTCATGTCTCTCAGCTCCGCAAGTGCTTCAAGACCCCTGACCGCACCGTCAACTTTGAAGACATTGATCTCCAAGAAGACCTATCTTATCGTGAGCACCCCATTGCTATTCTTGAAGAAACCGAGCACAAGACTCGCAACAAGTCAATCAAATTCCTCAAAGTCAAGTGGTCACATCATTCCGACCGTGAAGCCACCTGGGAACACGAGGATCACCTCCGTTCTGAGTACCCGGAGTTTTTCCAGTCCTAGATCTCGGGGCGAGATCCTTTCGTAGTGGTGGAGTGTTGTAACACCCCAGATGTAATTTACCTTATCTATATTCCAACTCTTGCCGTTTCCGGCACTAAGTTAATTTATTTCCTCGATGTCGGGTTTTTGTCTTCGTGTGTTTTGTTTTTTTTCATGCATCTCATATCATGTCATCTTGCGCATTGCATTTGCATACGTGTTCGTCTCATGCATCCGAGCCTTTTCCCCGTTGTCCGTTTTGCATTCCGGTGGTCCCATGTCCTCCGGTATCCCTTTCTAACTCTTTTCATGTGCGGGCATTAAACGTTTTCGGATTGGACCGATACTTGTCATGCGGCCTTGGTTTACTACCGGTAGACCAAGTGTCAAGTTTCGTGCCATTTGGACTTCGTTTGATACTCCAACGGTTAACCGAGGGACCGAAAAGGCCTCGTGTGTGTTGCAGCCCAACACCTCTCCAAAGTGGCCCAAAACCCACCTAAACCCCTTCTATCATCTAGAGTGTTCGATCATGATCGCGTGGCCGCAAACCACACCTCATTTGAAGCTTCCTAGCTCCTCCTACCTCTATAAATAGGTCTCCCCTCGAAATTTCCGGGTCTTCTCCTACCCTAACCCTAGTCTTTTTCGTCCCCGCCGCCGCCGGCCAAAATCCCACCGATTGGATGTGTCCGACCGCTGCTGCCAACCAATCCGCCGACGCCACCTGTCCCGGGTGGGACCGCATCGCCGCCTCATCCCCGCGGCCCGCCGCAGCCCGCGCGGGTTCCTTCCCGGCCCGAAGCGGAGCACCGCCCGCGCCCGCGTCTTTTCTCTGTCCGGCACCGCTCCCTCCGCCGCGCCGCCGCACGCCATCACCGCCGGCGCGCTTCGCCGCCCCGACGCCCTCGAGTGCTCCGGCCGCCGCCTCCTCGACCCGCCTGCGCCGGAGAAGCTCGCCGCGGCTCGCTCTCCGCCGTCCGGCCCCTCTCCACCGACCTCCTCGCCTCCCCGCATCGCGTTCCAGCCACCTCGACCTCGAACTCCGGCGACCTATAGGGTTTCGGCGAACCTCGGTTCACGTGAAGCTACAGTAGCTTCAGGTCCAGATCCAAACACGGTTGACTTCTCCCCGATACCCTAGAATATTATGCATACTTTGACATGCCATAACTCTGCATCCGTAGCTCCGATTCGTGCGTGTAGCATATCAAAATGATCGTCTCGACGAGTACATCATTTAATCTCATTGCATCATTTTCATTTGAGCTCATCTTGATGCCCGAAATGCTGTTGGAAGAGGGCTATGTGAGGAATATTTCAGATCTGTTTCAGTAATTGGCCTTTTGTCATTTTTGCCACGATTAATGTGTGCATGCTATGAGCCTGAGCTCTACATGTGTTTTGTTATATGCCATGCCATGTTTACAGGGGTGTATGCCATGTATTTTTGTGATCTATGTGGTGACTAGGACAAGCATGCAAAGTAGCCTACTCAATGATGCTGATTTCAGGGACATAGTTTTTCACTAAGTCCTTGTCCTGATATTGTTTTTATGCCATATGTTCATGTTGTGTCCTAGTGATCCGCGCCTCTTTTGAGGATGATCAGTAAGGATGTTTTGCTAATATTGTGGTTCTATATCCATCCATGTCTTTGTTTGCAATTATGGAGCACCCTATCTTGAGTCAATCGAGCTCTACTTTTGCTATAAAATGTTCCTGGCAGATTATTGACATGTTTAGCGATTTTGCCGAGGATGTTGCTATTGATTGGTGCATGCTATGTTGTAGTTCTTGCCATGTATAGCTTCTATGCTATGTCTTCTTGATGGTTGTATGCTTAGTTTGTCATGCAATGCCTCGTAGTGAGTGCATCGAGCTCGTAAACATGCCTACTTGTTAATCTGTTTGCATGCTCCAGTTTTTCACTAAGTCTGAATCTGATTATGCTTTTGCTATGTTCACATGCTTGCAATTGTATTTTCTGATCCCTTTTGGCTCAAGGTCACTAAGGGACTTTTGTTATATGCTTATAGTAGCTTCACGCCATGCCTTTCTTTGCCATGATGTGTTCCTGTAGCATGTAGTTTTCATGCTCTAAAGATTGCTTCCTGATGATAAATTCCTGATATGCTGTTAATTTCACTGTCTGAAACCAGTAATCTTTTGCACTTTTGCCATGCTTGTTTGAGCCTGTTAATGGATGAATTGGCCGTAGCTCAGTGTTCATCTTTTGTCAAGCATCATGAGTGGATCCATGCCATGTATTTGGTTATCATGTTTGAGTGCTGTTGCACATTTAACGTGATGCATTTAGATGGCTACTTGCTATTTATCACAGACTGGTGCCATATTTGTTTTGCTTGCCATTTCCAAACCGTGCATCGATTCCGGTGATGTTTATATCGATTTCAACCGAAATCACCTCACCTTTCCAGTGGCACTCTTGTATTTCCAAGTTGAGGCCAGATTAAATCATTCCTTTGCAAATCTTGCATATGCATCATATACCGCATCCCGCATATCATACCATGTTTGCATCATGTTGCTTGAGCATTGCACGCGGTTGATTGTGCTCCTTTTGCTTGTTGTTCTTGTTTGGGTAGAGTCGGGAGACGAGTTCGTGAATGAGGAGCCCGTTCAGTTTGCTTACGAGGATCAAGGAAACTTTGAGCACTTTGCAGGCAAGATGACCATACCCTCGAAATCACTTCTATCTTTGCTTGCTAGATGCTCGCTCTTTTGTTATGCCTATGCTATGATACCTACCACTTGCTTATCATGCCTCCCGAATTGCCATGTCAAACCTCTAACCCACCATGTCCTAGCGATGCCGGCGATGAACCAAAGTATAGAACAGTGCGAGCGCAGCTGCGTTAGTCCTCAGTCCCATCGTGGACGGGTTTCGACTTACCAAGTTCCTCATGGACAGCGGCAGCAGACTAAACCTCATTTATGAGGACCAACTCCATCAAATGGAAATAGACAGAGCCGCATCATGCAAAGCAACAAAACCTTTCGAGGAATTATTCCTAGTCGGGAGGCGCGGTGCACGGGCAAAATCACACTTGACATAGTATTCGGCACGCCGGAGAACTACCGGACCGAAGAAATAACTTTCCAAGTGGCCCCTTTCAGGAGCGGATATCACGCCCTGTTGGGGCGGGATGCTTTTACACGCTTTCAGGCCATACCCCATTACGGGTATATGACGCTCAAGATGCCCAGACCGAACGGTATAATCACTCTCGTCAGTGATCCGGACATAGCACTCCGTGCCGAAAACAAAACCGCATCCCTGGCCCTGGAGGAGCTATTCGAAGCACTCACAGCTGACGAGTTAACTGCACTACGCTCCACGATGGACAGGGACGACGTAATCCTCGATAAACGCCATAAATCCACATCTTTTAAACCAGCAGAGGAAATAGTCAAATTCCAGGTCCACCCAACGGACCCCAAGAAGAAAGCATCTATCGGAGCTCAACTATACCCAACAGTTGACACCGCACTACGAAAATTCTTGCGCGAAAACTGGGACATATTCGCTTGGCACCCTTCAGATATGCCAGCAATCCCACGCGAGCTGGCTGAACATAGCCTCAATATATTAAAGGGGTTCAAACCGGTCAAGCAATCACTGCGGCGCTTTTCCAAACCTAAGTGACAAGCAATGGGGGAAGAGCTGACCAAACTCATCAAGGCCGGATTCATTAGAGAAATCAAACACCCGGACTAGTTGGCAAACCTGGTGATGGTACCAAAGAAGGACAAATAATGGCGCCTATGCGTCGATTTCAAAGTTCTCCATAAGGCTTGCCCTAAGGATCCCTTCCCCCTCCCCCGCATTAATCAAATAACCGATGCCACTGTAGGACACGACTCATTGTGTTTCCTTGATGCATATTCCGGATACCATCAAATCAAAATGAAGGAGTCCGATCAAGCCGCAACATCATTTATCACCCCAGACGGGCCATTCTGCTTCAACACCATGCCCTTTGGGCTCATGAATGGAGGCGCCACATACCAACGCATGATTCGAACATGCCTGGAGAAACAGATCGGCAAAATAGTAGAAGCTTACGTCGATGACGTCGTCATCAAAACCAGGCATGTCGAGACACTAATAGATGACTTACGTCTTACATTTGACAACCTCCGGGCATATGACATTAAACTCAACCCAGAAAGTGTGTCCTCGGCGTCCCCGCTGGAAAACTAGTGGGCTTCATCGTCTCCAATAGAGGAATCGAAGCAAACCCAGCCAAAATCCAAGCTCTGTCACAACTGGCTAGGCCAATAAATCTTAAGCAAGTGCAAAAGCTTGCGGGCTGCATGGCAGCTCTAAGATGCTTTATCTCCAGATTGGGAGAAAAGGCACTACCACTCTATCGCCTTCAATGGCGAACCGACCACTTCGAGTGGACAGACGTGGCAACAGCCGGATTGGAGGAAATCAAAACCCTTCTTGCGAGCAAACCAATACTGGCCAAACCAAACACCGACGAACCGATGTTATTATACATATCAGCAACACATGAGGTAGTGAGCGCCCTACTCGTCGTCGAACGAGAACAGGACGGACATAAATTCCCGCTTCAGAAGCCAGTATACTACGTATCCACTGTCCTTACACCATGCAAATCCCGGTACCCTCATTATCAAAAAATAGCATATGCGGTCTTCATGGCACCCCGAAAGCTCCATCACTAATTCGAGGAGTGTTCGATCACGGTGGCCTCCGAAGTACCCCTCAATGACATCATAAACAACTGCGATGCTACAGGCTAGATTGCCAAATGAGTCATCGAACTCCACTACTAGGAAAAGGGCTTCTGAGAGTAGCTAGATATTTTGAACAGCCACCTACCACACTCACTTTCCCCACTTCATTCTCTCCACCTCCTCCTCCAAGCTTGTCTCGGCTGCCTCCTCCTCCTCACCTCATTTGCACCATAGATTCACCCAAATTAAGTGGTTAAATTGCCTTTTTTTGATAGGTAAGTAAGGGTAAAGCTTTCTTTATGTTGTAGATCTACTTTTTTCTCCCTCCACAACGTGCACATGCACTTTTTATGGCCTACATCTATGTATGTTTGTGGTGTTGCATATGTTTGTGTTTGCAGGTACCGGTATTTGAAATGCGATAGTTGCCAAAAAAAATTCTGGAATGTTGATTCATTTCCGTTTCGGCGAGAATTTGGTACTATGCATTCTTTTTGGTCCTATTTTTAGGCAAAGTCATGCCAAATTATTTTTGGTTCTAAAATATCGTTTTGCTCTACCCCGCAGGCGACCATGGTACGCACGATGGCCGAAGGCATCGTGAATAGGTTTTTGAGCTCCGGAAGGCCGAGATGCTTCAAAAGAATGAGATGAAGAGTTGTACAGAGATAAGATGTCTGTGTCGAAGATGCAAGCTGAAGAGCCTTATGTACCCGGATTCTGTACGGGTGCAGGACCACCTGCTCTTGCATGGTTTCATGGATGGCTATCGGTGGCAAGGTGATGAAGATGACTATGAAGCCGTCCATGGGGGCCGGGCAAGAAATGAGGAAGGGCAGCAAGACAACCGCGGCGAGGGCGGGCGAGAAGACGAAGAATCTCCAGGACATGATCGCAAAGTAGATGCAGTACACAGTCATCATGTAGAAGATGCCGGACATGATAATGAGGAAGATGCCGGAGCAGACGAAGGGCATGATCATGAAGATGAAGATGCCGGAGCAGACAACGATGGACCATTGATGGGCTGGGTGCAGGACCCTCGTATTCAAGAGCTGCTTCTCAAGCAGACGGATAATGCAAGAGCTGCCGCCCGAGAGAAAGCCAAGCTGGATCAAATGGAGATAGACGCAATTACTCCATTGTATGAAGGATGCATGCCCAAGGACACCCGCCTGAAAGTGACGCTCATGGCTCTGGAGATGAAGGTAAAACACAAAATGACTTACGCATGCTTCGACGAGAACATGTCATTCTGGCACGAACGTCTTCCCAAGGGGAACAAGTGCTCGACCAGTTTCGAGGAGGCAAAGAAAATCGTGTGTCCTCTGGATTTATCGCACGTGAAATACCATGTGTGCATGAACAATTGCATCATTTATCGGGACGAGCACGCGGAGTCTACCACATGTCCGGTCTGCGGCGTCACTCGATACAAGAAGAGGAAGAAAGCTCCTCGAAAAGTGGTGTGGTACTTTCTGATCACTCCTCATCTGCAGCTGTATTTCGCGAAACCTAAGCTAGCAAAGCTCCTGCGTTGGCACGCGGATAGGGAGGAGAAGAAGCGAGAAGATGACGGAAATGATCCAGAGATAAATAAAAAAGACAAGATGCTGAGTCACCCTAAGATGCGAGCCAGTGGCAAGCATTGAACTTTGAACACCCAGAATTTGGGGACGATCCAAGGAGCACCGACGGAGTCAATCAGTTTGGCAGCCAAAGAAGCACAGATAGCACCTGGCCTGTGTTTGTGTGGATCTACAACCTTCCCCCCTGGTTGTCCATGAAGAGGAAGTACATTCACTGGAGTATGCTAATTGAAGGGCCGAAACAACTAGGGAACAACATCAATCTGTATCTGGGGCTTCTGAAAGAGGAGCTAGACACGCCGTGGAAAACGCCAGCCAATACGTGGGACGCCGCAAAGAAATAATATTTCCCTATGAGAGCCGCACTGCTCACGATGGTGCATGACTATCCCGGTAATGGATATGTCACGGGGCAGGTGGTCCACTGATTTTCTGGATGCGTCAGGTGCATGGATGACACAATGTATCGCCAGCTAGATAGAGATCTTGGGTCTTCGAAAACCGTGTTCATGGGACATCGAAGGTGGCTTTGCAATGATGACTCATGGAGAAAACTCAAGGATCTGTTCGATGGTGAAACCGAACCCCGAAGACATCCGCGTACGAGGATCAGCGAGGAAATAGATGAGCTACTGAAAAATTGGAAAGATTGCCCACTGCCGGGAAAGAAGCAAAAGGCGCCAGATCCGGGAAAGAAGCGAAAGTCGCCAGAGCCACTGCTGAAGGTATGGAAGACGAGGTCTGTTTTCTGGGACTTGCCGTACTGGAAGATCCTCCGTGTGCCTCACAGCCTTGATGTCATGCATATCACGAAGAACGTGTGCGAGAGTCTACTTGGTACCCTGCTCAACATGCTAGAGAGGACCAAAGATGGGCCGAAAGCAAGGGCAGACTTGAAATCAATGGGCATCAGGGAGGAGCTTCACGCTAATGATGATGATGAGGCGAAGCAGGACACGGAAAGTCGTCGCAAAGGTAAAAATGCCAAGATGATCGGAAATGACTACCCTCACGCGTGCTTCACTCTAAGTCAGGAGGAGATCGAGCAATTTTTCACCTGCCTCGTGGGAGTAAAACTTCCTTACGGTTACGCGGGGAAGATGAGCAGATACCTAGACTTAGCGAAGCATAAGTTCAGTGGGATGAAGTCTCATGATTGTCACGTGCTGATGATGCAGATACTTCCAGTTGCAATCCATGGGATCATGGACGCGCATGTCCGTGAAACGCTATTTGGCCTATGCAACTTTTTCGACGTCATATCTCGGAAGTAGGTTGGGGTGAGGCAACTCAGAAGGCTACAGGAAGAGATCGTGGTGATACTATGCGAGATTGAGATGTACTTCCCGCCCGCATTCTTCGATGTTATGGTGCATCTGCTAGTCCATATGTGGAGGATATCATCCAACTCGGGCCGATGTTCCTGCACAACATAATGCCGTTCGAAAGGATAGACGGTGTCATCAAAGGATACATTCGCAACATGTCACATCCAGAGGGAAGCATAGCCAGGGGCTTTCTGACCGGAGAGTGCATCTCCTACTGCACGAATTATCTAGGCATCGAGAACTCCGTTGGTATGCCCGTCAACAGGCACCTCGGCAGGCTCGCTGGATGGGGTCGCCGCGATGGTCACCGCGAAATGCATGTCGACTTTGAGGGTCGACTCGCCGACTTTGAAAGAGCAAACCTAGTCGTGCTACAACACATAGACGTGGTCGATCATTGGGTGGTAGAGCACAAAACCTTTATTGAGAAGACGTACAATGACTGAGGCCAACAGAGGACCGACGGAGATATAATCAAAGAGCACAACTCATGTTTCACGCGTTGTTTCAAGGAGAAGCTTCTGTCGTACCCTTTGCATGAGGATTCTTCCGCGGAAGAAAAACTCATATTCGCCATGTCACAGGGCGCCGAGCACAACCTGATGACCTATGAGGCGTACGATATCAATGGCTACACATTCTACACCGAGGACAAGGACATGAAGAATGATGGTTATCAGAACTCCGGGGTAAGGATGGAATCCTACACCGGTAATGACAAGGACAGATACTACGGAAGAATTGAGGAGATCTGGGAGCTAAGCTACAATGGAGAGAAGGTCCCGATGTTCCGTGTCAGATGGGCCAAGAGCGTCCTAAAAGAAGACCGGTATTTCACCACCATGGTTATACCCGAAGCCAAATCCAAGACCGTGGGCGCAAATGTCACCGCGAAAAATAAGCCATGGGTACTGGCTTCCCAAGTGGACTAATGCTTCTTCATTACCGATCCGTTAAAGCCCAGTCATGTTGTCATGAGGAGAGCAAAAAGGAAGATGATCGGAATGGATGGAGTCGCCAATGAGCAAGACTTCGACAAGTACGGTGACCAGAAGATGGAACATGACGACGACGATGAAGTGTCATACACCACAAGGAGAAGTAGGACCACCCTACCTAAAGGACGTCCGTTCAACAGAAGAACTCCATTTGCGAAAAAGAAGGGCAAGAAGATTGTGAAAAGATAGCTAGCTAAGATCGATTGTATTTAAATTGTAGTCTTCATTTCTCGATTGTATTTCGACATATTGAAATGATATTTCTTCTGTTCTAGTCCTCATGAATATTTATTTATGTTTATTCTGATATACCAATTTTTACTTATGTTTATTCTGGTATTGAATTTCTAACTCACAAAAAGTATTGAATTTGTTAATATTTTTTCAACTCATGAATATTTTAAATTTCATGGGCACGTTTTGAATTCATGAATATGTTCTCAAATTTGATTGATATTTTTCATATTCATAAATGTTTTACCAATTCACAAATGAATGCACTTAAAAATCCAAAAAAATTGATGATATTTTTTCAAATATTTTCAAATAACAAATTTGATGATATTTTCAAACAACAAATTTGATGATATTTTTTCATATCCATTAATATTTTCAAATAACAAATTTGATGATATTTTTTCACATTCATAAATGTTTTCAAATTTGATTGTCATTTTCTAAAAAAAATATTAGATGCAACTAAAAATATTATAAAAAAGTTACTAATGGCGCACCAGGAGAAGGTGCGCAATTGCTATCAATGTAGTAATGGCGCACCCCTAGGAGGTGCGCCATTGGTATACCGATTTTTATGATATTTTTTCAAATATTTTCAAATACCAAATTTGATGATATTGTTTCATATTCATAAATATTTTCAAATAACAAATTTGATGATATTTTTCACATTCATAAATGTTTTCAAATTTGACTGTCATTTTCTAAAAAATTATTAGATGCAACTAAAATAATAATAAAAAAGTTAGTAAAGGCGCACCAGGAGAAGGCGCTCCATTGCTATCGATGTACTTATGGCGCACCCCTAGGAGGTGCGCCATTGCTATCGATGTACTTATGGCGCACTCCTAGGAGGTGCACCATTGCTAACCTTCCCCTCTATCCCTCCCTCGCCAGATCCCCCTCGCCCCCCGCGCCAGATCCCCCTCCATCTCGCTATCCCCCTCGCCAGATCACCCTCCCCCCTGCCACCGACGACCCCCCGCACCCGACGACCCCCGCGCCCGCTCCGCTGCTAGAGTCGCCGCCGGAACACTAGGAGGAGGAGGCCCGCGTCCACCAGGAAAGGAGGCCCGAGCACTTCTTCTTCCTCCGACCGACCCCATCTCGCCGTTGCCACCGCTTCTCCGGTCCATCCCCATGGCAACCGAGGTGTCCACAAGCCCCGTGGTGAGGTCCTCCCTCGCCCCCTTTCCCCATTCGATTTAGATGCCGTAGGACGCCGACTCCATCATGCCCGAACCCTGCTTATGCGTACATGTGTGCGGTTGTTTCCGCTTGTCCTACTGCTGCTGCGTGTCATACGGCCTCGCCACGCGTCGGGCTTCCTTCTGCTGCCCCGTCCCGCGGCACGCGCGCCGCACCCTGATATGTCTCTAACGTATCTATAATTCTTGATTGCTCCATGCTATGTTATATACTATTTTGGGCAATATTGGGCTTTATTATCCACTTTTATATTATTTTTGGGACTAACCTATCAACCGGAGGCCCAGCCCAGAATTGCTGTTTTTTGCCTATGTCAGTGTTTCGAAGAAAAGGAATATCAAACGGAGTCGAAACGAAACGAACTCAACTGGAGAAGTTATTTTTGGAAGGAAAGCTACCGGATGGAATTGGACCCCACGTCAGGAGCCAAGGGAGGTGCTCACGAGGGTGGAGGGCGCCCCGCCTAGGGTGCGCCCCCTGCCTCATGGGGCCCCCGAAGCTCCACCGATGTACTTCCTGCACCCATATATACTCATGTACCCTAAGACTTCCAAAACAGACAATAGATCGGGAGTTCCGCCACCAGAAGTTTCCGTAGCCACCGAAAACCAATCTAGACCCGTTCCGGCACCCTGCCGGAGGGGGCAATCCCTCTCCGGTGGCCATCTTCCTCATCCCGGTGCTCTCCATGACGAGGAGGGAGTAGTTCTCCCTCGAGGCTGAGGGTATGTACCAGTAGCTATGTGTTTGATCTCTCTCTCTTGTTCTTGATTTGGCACGATCTTGATGTATCGCGAGCTTTGCTATTATAGTTGGATCTTATGATGTTTCCCCCCTCTACTCTCTTGTAATGAATTGAGTTTCCCCGTTGAAGTTATCGTATCGGATTGAGTCTTTAAAGATTTGACAACACTTGATGTATGTCTTGCCATGGATATCTGTGGTGACGATGGGATATCACGTGATTCACTTGATGTATGTTTTGGTGATCAACTTGCGGGTTCCTCCCATGAACCTATGCATAGTGGTTGGCACACATTTTCGTCGTGATTCTCCGGTAGAAACATTGGGGCACTCTTTGAGGTTCTATGTGTTGGTTGAATAGATGAATCTGAGATTGTGTGATGCATATCGTATAATCATACCCACGGATACTTGAGGTGACATTGGAGTATCTAGGTGAAATTAGGGTTTTGGTTGATTTGTGTCTTAAGGTGTTATTCTAGTACGAAATCTAGGGCTGTTTGTGAGACTTATAGGAATAGCCCAACAGATTGATCTGAAAGAATAACTTTGAGGTGGTTTCGTACCCTACCATAATCTCTTTGTTCGTTCTCCGCTATTAGTGACTTTTGAGTGACTCTTTGTTGCATGTTGAGGGATACTTATGTGATCCAATTATGTTATTATTGTTGAGGGAGCTTACACTAGCGGAAGTATGAACCCTAGGCCTTATTTCCTATCATTGCAATACCGTTTATGCTCATTTTTTTCATTGGTTACCTTTCTGTTTTTATAATTTCAGATTACAAAAACTATTATCTACTATCCATATACCACTTGTATCACCATATCTTCGCCGAACTAGTGCACCTATACAATTTACCATTGTATTGGGTGTGTTGGGGACACAAGAGACTCTTTGTTATTTGGTTGCAGGGTTGCTTGCGAGAGACCATCTTCATCATACGCCTCGTACGGATTGATAAACCATAGGTCATCCACTTGAGGGAAATTTTCTACTGTCCTACAAACCTCTGCACTTGGAGGCCCAACAAAGTCTACAAGAAGAAGGTTGTGTAGTAGACATCAAGCTCTTTTCTGGCTAAAAATGGAGAAAGAAGTTTGTCTCATATGCTTCACCTTTTTAATATCTTTCGTGAGTATGATGGAAAGGATAATTGTGCTCAACTACTAGAAGAAGAAATCTATAAAATGTTTGGCACTAAATATTTGAATGATGAGCATGATTGCAATGTTGTTAGTATGAATTCCTTGAATATCTATGATGCTAATGATATGCAAAGCCACAAGCTTGGGAAGCTTTGTTTGATGAAGATGATATTTTTAGTCCCCCAAGTTTTGATGTGCAGATTTATTATGATGAAAGCATGCATCCTATCTATGATGATTATTGTGATGACACGTATGCTTTAAAGAATAATAATAAAAATGAAACTTGTCATCTTGATTTCAATTTTCAATCCCATGATAGTTACTTTGTTGAGTTTGCTCCCACTACTATTAATGAGAAGAATTTTTCTTGTGTGGAGAGTAATAAAAATCCTATGCTTATAGATCATGAAAAGAATGCTTTAGGTGTTGGTTATATTGTTGAATTCATTCATGATGCTACTGAAAATAATTATGAGGGAGGAACATATGCTTGTAGAAATTTCAATAATATCAAGTTTCCTCTCTATGTGCTTAAAGTTTCGAAGTTATGCTTGTTTTGCCTTCCTATGCTAGTTGATTATTGTTCCCATAAGTTGTTTGCTCACAAAATCCCTATGCATAGGAAGAGGGTTAGACTTAAATTTGCTAGTCATATTCTTCATGATGCTCTCTTTATGTTACAATTCTTATCATTTATGTGAGCATCATTGAAATCATCATGCCTAGCTAGGGGTGTTAAATGATAGCGCTTGTTGGGAGGAAACCCAATATTATTTTTGTTCCTTGATTTTTGCTCCTGTTTAGTAATAAATAATTCATCTAGCCTCTGCTAAGATATTGTTTTATGCTTTTAATTAGTGTTTGTGCCAAGTAGAATCTTTGGGAAGACTTTGGGAAAGTATTGTTGATCATGCTGTAAAAAATAGAAACTTTAGTGCTCATGAGAATTGCTGCAATTTTTATTTGGAGAGTGATATTTAGTTAATTCTTTTTGAAGATGATTAATAGATAAATTCCTCAGGTCCAGAAATGTTTTTGAGAATTTTATGAGTTCCAGAAGTATAAGTTTGATCCAGATTACTACAGACTGTTCTGTTTTTGACAGATTCTATTTTTCGTGTGTTGTTTGCTTATTTTGATGAATCTATGGCTAGTAAAAGAGTTTACTATAATACAGTAGGTTTAACACCAATATAAATAAAGAATGAGTTCACTACAGTACCTTGAAGTAGTGTGTTGTTTTCTTTCGCTAACGGAGCTTACGAGTTTTCAGTTAAGTTTTGTGTTGTGAAATTTTCAAGTTTTGGGTAAAGATTCGATGGACTATGGAACAAGGAGTGGCAAGAGCCTAAGCTTGGGTATGCCCAAGGCACCCCAATGTAATATTCAAGGACAACCAAGAGCCTAAGCTTGGGGATGCCCCGCAAGGCATCCCCTCTTTCGTCTTCGTTCATCGGTAACTTTACTTGGAGCTATATTTTTATTCACCACATGATATGTGTTTTGCTTGGAGCGTCAATTTATTTTGCAAAGATTTGCTTTCTGTTATTTAGAACAATGTTTTTCATCTTTTATTTCAATAAAAGTGGCATTGATAGCCTTTACTATGCCTATGTTACAAGTATACATGTTGTTGTTTGAAAACAGAAAGTTTACCGCAGTTGCAATAATTCCCTACAAAAGTCAGAATGTGATAAAATGTTGAAACCTTTTGCATATTAAGCTCTAATAAATTTAAATTTACTACAGTGGGAATTTTCTTTCATAATTTTTGGAGTTAGGGAAGTATGGATGTTGTGGCATTCTTTACAGACTATCCTGTTTAGGCAGATTGCTGTTATGTTTGCATTGTTTGCATATGTTTGCTTCTTTAATGTTTTATTTGAGGATAGGACTATTAAATATGAAGAGGCATTTAGTATGCAATGTTGAATAATAATTTTAGTGATTTGCTACAGTAGAGTATGATAAGGTTTTTGCAATGGTTTATACTAACTTATCTCACGAGTCCTTGTTGAGTTTTGTGTGGATGAAGCTTTTGAGATTTAGGGAGACCGTGATATGAGAGGAATTAAGGAGACACAAAAGCTCAAGCTTGGGGATGCCCAAGGCACCCCAAGATAATATTTCAAGAAGTCTCAAGCGTCTAAGCTTGGGGATGCCCTGGTTGGCATCCCACCTTTCTTGTTCAACAACTACCGGTTAGTTTCGGTTGATCCTAACTTTTTGCTTCTTCGCATGATGTTTGCCATTCTTAGAATGTCATTTTATTTTGCTTTACTTGCTGTTTGAATAGAATACCAAGATATGAAATTATTAAATGTTAGAGAGTCTTCACATTGTTGCATAATTATTCGACTGCTCATTGATCTTCACTTATATCTTTTGGAGTAGTTTGTCATTTGCTCTAGTGCTTCACTTATATATTTTAGAGCACGGTGGTGGATTTGTTTTATAGAAACTATTGATCTCTCAAGCTTCACTTAAATTATTTTGGGAGTCTTAATAGCATGGTAATTTGCTTAAAATCCTAATATGCTTGGTATGCAAGATTAATAATAAAACTTTCTTATGAGTGTGTTGAATACTAAGAAAAGTTTGATGCTTGATGATTGTTTTGAGATATGGAGGTAATAATATCAAAGTCATGCTAGTTGAGTTGTTGTGAAATTGAGAAATACTTGTGTTGAAGTTTGCAAGTCCCGTAGCATGCACGTATGGTAAACGTGATGCAACAAATTTGAAACATGAGGTGTTATTTGATTGTCTTCCTTATGAGTGGCGGTCGGGGACGAGCGATGGTCTTTTCCTACCAATCTATCCCCCTAGGAGCATGCGCGTTGTACCGAGGTTTTTGATGACTTGTAGATTTTTGCAATAAGTATGTGAGTTCTTTATGACTAATGTTGAGTCCATGGATTATAGCACTCTCACCCTTCCATCCTTGCTAGCCTCTTCGGTACCGTGCATTGCCCTTTCTCACATTGAGAGTTGGCGCAAACTTCACCGGTGCATCCAAACCCTGGGATATGATACTCTCTTTCACACATAAACCTCCTTATATCTTCCTCAAAACAGCCACCATACCTACCTATTATGGCATTTCCATAGCCATTCTGAGATATATCGCCATGCAACTTTCCATCATTCCGTTCATCATGACACATTCATCATTGTCATATTGCTTAGCATGATCATGTAGTTGACATAGTATTTGTGGCAAAGCCACTGGTCATAATTCTTTCATACATGTCACTCTTGGTTCATTACATATCCCGATACACCACCTGAGGCATTCATATAGAGTCATCTTTGTTCTAGTATCGAGTTGTAATCATTGAGTTGTAAATAAATAGAAGTGTGATGATCATCATTATTAGAGCATTGTCCCAAGTGAGGAATAAAAAAAGAGATAGAAGGGGCATAAAAAAGAGAAGGCCCAAAAAAAGAGAAAGGCCATAAAAAAGAGAAGGCCCAAAAAATGAGAGAAAAAGAGAGAAGGGACAATGTTACTATCCTTTTACCACAATTGTGCTTCAAAGTAGCACCATGATCTTCATAGTAGAGAGTCTCTTGTTTTGTCACTTTCATATACTAGTGGGAATTTTTCATTATAGAACTTGGCTTGTATATTCCAACAATGGGCCTCCTCAAGTGCCCTAGGTCTTCGTGAGCAAGCAAGTTGAATGCACACCCACTTAGTTTCTTTTGTTGAGCTTCATACATTTATAGCTCTAGTGCATCCGTTGCATGGCAATCCCTACTCCTTGCATTAACATCAATCGGTGGGACTTTCTCCTTTTTGATTAGCCCATTGATTAGCCTCATTGATGTGAGACTTTCTCCTTTTTGTCTTCTCCACATAACCCCCTCATTATTATATTCCACCCATAGTGCTATGTCCATGGCTCGCACTCACATATTGCATGAAAGTTAATAGGTTTGAGATTACTAAAGTATGAAACAATTGCTTGGCTTGTCATCAGGGTTGTGCATGATGAGAGCATTCTTGTGTGACGAAAATGAAACATGACTAAACTATATGATTTTGTAGGGATGAACTTTCTTTGGCCATGTTATTTTGAGAAGACATAATTGCTTAGTTAGTATGCCTGAAGTATTATCATTTTTATGTCAATATGAACTTTTGTATTGAATCTTTCGGATCTGAATATTCATACCACAATTAAGAAGAATTACATTGAAATTATGCCAAGTAGCACTCCGCATCAAAAATTCTATTTTTATCATTTACCTACTCGAGGACGAGCAGGAATTAAACTTGGGGATGCTTGATACGTCTCCAACGTATCTATAATTTTGATTGCTCCATGCTATGTTATCTACTGTTTTGGGCAATATTAGGCTTTATTATCCACTTTTATATTATTTTTGGGACTAAGCTATTAACCGGAGGCCCAGCCCAGAATTGCTATTTTTTTGCCTATTTCAGTGTTTCGAAGAAAAGGAATATCAAACGCAGTCAAAACGGAACGAAATCAACTGGCGAAGTTATTTTTGGAAGGACAGCTACCGGATGGACATGGACCCCACGTAAGGAGCCAAGGGAGGTGTTCACGAGGGTGGGGGCCGCCCACCCTAGGGCGCGCCCCCTGCCTCGTGGGGCCCCCGAAGCTCCACCGACGTACTTCCTGCACCCATATATACTCATGTACCCTAAGACTTCCGAACAGATAATAGATCGGGAGTTCCGCCGCCAGAAGCCTCCGTAACCACTGAAAACCAATCTAGACCCGTTCTGGCACCCTGCCAGAGGGGGCAATCCCTCTCTGGTGGCCATCTTCATCATCCCGGTGCTCTCCATGACGATCTTGATTTGGCACGATCTTGATGTATCGCTAGCTTTGCTATTATAGTTGGATCTTATGATGTTTCTCCCCCCTCTCCTCTCTTGTAATGAATTGAGTTTCCCCTTTGAAGTTACCTTATCGGATTGAGTCTTTAAAAATTTGAGAACACTTGATGTATGTCTTGCGGTGGATATCTATGGTGACAATGGGATATCAGGTGATTCACTTGATGTATGTTTTGGTGATCAACTTGCGGGTTCCGCCCATGAACCTATGCATAGGGCTTGGCACACGTTTTCGTCATGATTCTCCGATAGAAACTTTGGGGCACTCTTTGAGGTTCTATGTGTTGGTTGAATAGATAAATCTGAGATTGTGTGATGCATATCATATAATCATACCCACAGATACTTGAGGTGATATTGGAGTATCTAGGTGACATTAGGGTTTTGGTTGATTTGTGTCTTAAGGTGTTATTCTAGTACGAACTCTAGGGATGTTTGTGACACTTATAGGAATAGTCCAACAGATTGATTGGAAAGAATAACTTTGAGGTGGTTTCGTACCCTACCATAATCTCTTCGTTCGTTCTCCGCTATTAGTGACCTTGGAGTGATTCTTTGTTGCATGTTGAGGGATACTTATGTGATCCAATTATGTTATTATTGTTGAGGGAACTTACACTAGCGAAAGTATGAACCCTAGGCCTTATTTCCTATCATTGCAATACCGTTTATGCTCATTTTTATCATTAGTTACCTTGTTGTGTTTATAATTTCAGATTACAAAAACTGTTATCTACTATCCATATACCACGTGTATCACCATCTCTTCGCCGAACTAGTGCACCTATACAATTTACCATTGTATTGGGTGTGTTGGGGACACAAGAGACTCTTTGTTATTTGGTTGCAGGGTTGCTTGCGAGAGACCATCTTCATCCTATGCCTCGTACGGATTGATAAACCTTAGGTCATCCACTTCAGGGAAATTTTCGACTGTCCTACAAACCTCTGCACTTGGAGGCCCAACAAAGTCTACAAGAAGAAGGTTGTGTAGTAGACATCACGCCCGACCGCGCCTCTGAAGTCCCTGGCCACGAGCCCCACCTCACCTGGCCGGTAGCCCTTTACCCATGCCCGCCTTCCCTTGACCCCCAGGCCATCCCCTGCTCGCGTTGGCCGCCCTCTGCCTCACGTCCACCAGGAGAGGAGACCCGATCACTTCTTCTTCATCCGACCGACCCCATCCAAGGATCTTCATTGTTTCATCAAATTTGGTTAGAAGTTAGATTAGTGCTGTTGTGTTCAACTTTTGGTTTGGTGCTGCCATGTTGGTCGATCTGTGCTCCTGTCAAATCTTTTCTGATTATCCATGTGTTGGATGCAAAGGTTGACTGATTCTGCTACCATGCGTGAGGTTTTTTGCTGCCATGTTGAAGCATTAATTGCTGGTTCAGTCCAAGCATCTACATTGTTTCATCATGTTAACACAACCGATTAATTGTATCTTGCCAATTGGGTCATGATATGCATGAAAAAGAAAATTGGTGGGCTAGGAATTCCTGACCTTAGTTGGATCTTGGGTCAGGAGGTATGTGCATGGAGATGATAAACTATGGGAATTATGATAGAAACAACGGTCCTTCCATTTTTCCTAGTTCTTCTGTTGACCCCTCCATTTTCTAGATAGGAGACAATTAAGTTTGGATATAGGTGCGTGTAGCTGGAGATGCAACTAAGGGGGCGTTTGTTTATAGCGATCCTTTTGCTTGAAGCATTCAACTACATTTGGATCGACATACACGTGTGGCATCATAGTTTGACAATTCTAGTTATTCTTCTTTTAGCACACTCTATATATGCTCGGATGACTACTAGCAAATGATTTTAGTATCCGGTAGTGTTATCATGCATGTAGATTTTCGCCGATTGATTTTCTTTGACATGGTTGTTGGAGTGGATTCTTTTCCTGGTGCTGATCCAAGGAGAAGCGATGTTTTTGTTTACATCATATTGGATCATGTTTGTTGGACTTAGTTATGTGGACAGTTATATGTCGATGTTACTGAGCAACTAATTCAGCTGGGGGGCATGTTCCTAGCTAGCATAGTTGTTAGAGCTTCCCTTTCCAGTGAGCTTCACCAGCCACACATACATCTAATCTGATGTTCTAAACTAGCATACCTGGTATGCAGAACCCAGCAAACTTTTTGGGATAGTTTAACCTGCAAGTTGCCTTCTCCGTTTCTCTGGCTGTGAGGGGGTAGCATGACCGGAAGCACCCGCGCTCTTTTCCTAGGCATTCGAGTAGGCGGTGCTGCTGATGCGATCTTCCATCATATTCCGTTGTTATGATCATCCAGCTATCCATGAAGAACCACTTTCATGCTTGTCTGTAAAGTGGTTGTTGGAGTCTAGAACACTTAAATAGTTAGTCAAATGAATTGCTTGCTTGCTACTATTTTTAGCTACTGTTTTTATTCAAAAATTATTGGAGTTTATAACATATATATTGCTGACATCTATTTCATATGTTCTGTAGCATTAAGGCTACATAGCATGCCATTTTTGTGCCTTGTATTAATTGCTTTCCCTACATGTTTGTAGGTTTAAGTGAAAAAAGAGGAAGAAAGGAGAATCAGGGTAGGGTTTCATGGCTAGAAGATATATTGCTGGGTTTTGTCTCCAACCATCGTGTCATGATGATCTTGGGGAGTTTTGTCTCCGATCATTGTGTCGTGATGATATCGTGGGGTGTTGTGGGGTTGCAGCGGGGCGGGGGTGGGATAATGATTTTGCAAGTACCCCAAGAGGCCCTTGAGTTTGCTGGAATGTCGATTAACTTCCGTTCCGGCAAATTCGGGTACCCATATGTCCTATTTTCAGCAAAGGTCATGCTGAAATTTTCCGTGAATTTTAGCATGACTTTGGTAAAAATAGGACATATGGGGTACTTGCGACTAATGCATGGGCCGGAGTATCTCAGTACTTAATTAAGTAGGATCAATTGTTTTTTGTCCATCACTCGATGTTTATAGGTCTTGGTCTTAGAGGTAGCACCAGTATTTGCCTACATGATATTTGTTGCTTCTTTTAATTGTCAAGATCTTTTACAGTACTCAGAATTCAATACGTATCAACTAATTTGATCTAAGCATGAATTTGGTTCAGATATGACTATCCTGATTGATAAGCATTGTCTTTCATCTTCTAGCTATGCTCATGGTAGAAGTAGTGAGGTAGGGCTAATTGATGGGCAGCCATGCCCGTTTGCCCACACTCGGACATAATGTTTCCTGTTTTGTGAACTTTTTAGTTTTGATGCTTTCTAGTTTTCATAACTTTATGTTCCAGGCACTTTTAGAAACTACAACTTACAATATTGGAAAATTACAGGATTTTTTAAACTTCAAAAAACTTTACAAATTGAATTTCTTAAAATTTTGAAATTTCTAATTTTGTGAACTTTTAATTTTGTGGAACCTACAACAAAAAACTAAAAAATCCTACATGGGTGTGTGCCCCGCCAGGAAAATGAGAAGAGATGATAGAGAAGGGGTAAAACCACATGTGTGCCTCTCACCCACCGCGTCTTAATAGAGAAGCCCACCTCCTCCCAACAGATGATCAATTTTTAGCCCTTGGATTCTCAGCCCTTGGATTAGTTTAGTATTTTTTCACACACTCAGACACCCTTGCTTGCCATGTGTGTGAGAGAGATAGTGAGAGGAGACAAGAAGAAGGGGGTTAGGAAGGGACTTGGACCTAAGAAACAACACACTAACAGGTTCCATCCCAAAACACCTAGGCAATATCACAAACATCTCTCAATTGTTCCTTGACAATAACCAACTTTTTGGCGACATTCCTCGAGAATTAGGTTATTTCGTCAACTTAGAGATCTTGTTCCTTGACAATAACCAACTTTTTGACCAAACTTTTTTCCTATTTAGAGCGAAACATGGCCCACAACGATGAGGCCAGCAGTTCGGGCAAGCAATTCTGGGAGATGTCCCAGGAGATGGAGGAAGAACCTCACCGCTATGAGGACGCCGCAGAAGACACCAATCCCGACTACACAACCCCTAGTGGCGTCGGGGATGACACCACTGATGGTGCCGCCGAGGATGCCACCACTGATGATGGCAGCGCACGCACAGATGGCAGACAACCGAAGAGGCAACGGAAGGACCGGCACCCGAACGTGCTCGGCGCCGTCAAGGAGGAATTTACTGAAGTGTCCTCCAGTGGGCAGCCAACGACGCCCAAATAATTAGTCAAGGGTTATGCGGGACAGCTCGGGTGCATTCTCCAGAGCACCGTCTCGATCAACACCGAGAACCTAAGGCATCGTGACCGAGGGAATTTGTGAAACCTCCTCTTCACGAAGCTGCATGAACGATACAAGTTCCTCGGTGACTTCGCAAACACACGCCTCTCAGGGAATAAAGTGAATAGTGCCGCCCTCACAAAGATGATCACGGCCCTGGCTACTTGGAGAGCCGTGGTGAAGAGAAGGATTGAAAATGGTGGTAGTTATGAGAAGATCAAGGAGACAAATCGTTCGATCAACAAAGCTGACTACCTGGAGTTCAAGATCAAGTGCGAGAGCAACGCAACCGCCGAATCAAGTCAATGGGGGAAAGATATGCGGGACTTGCACTTAGGGTTCCACAAACTCGGTCCCGGCGGTTACAGAGTGGCGGAACCTATATGGGACAAGGAGGATGCGGAGCATGCCGAGCAAGGCCTACCGCCCCTCTTCAATAAATATCGTGACAAGCAGACCAAGAACTATGTCAGGGCCCGGTACAAGATTGACCCAGTAACCAAGGAGCTTACCACGGATCCGAAGACCAAGGCGCTTGAACTTGTTTTGGTAAGGAATACACCCCCGCGTAATTAGCTCCATATGGTTGCATTCTAATTAATGAAGCCAATTTTCTAAATGGTTCACGTTCCTTCCACAGGAAACTGAAAGCAGTAGGGCGGGGTCGTCTCAGAGCTCCCCTTGGGACACCACTTTAAATAAGGTGTTGAACGTAATGAAACACAAGGATAAGCTCAGTAAGCCGACGTCAGTTGGTCATGTGGCCGCCAAAGGCTTGTCCACGAAATGGTCGGAATACTATACCGCTGGGCGAAAGGAGATAAAGACCAGCTCAGAAAGCTAGGAGCGCGAGGTTCAAGAACTCAAGGCACAAGTGGCGCAGATGCCGGAGATAGTCGAACAACAAGTGCGAGACTAACTTGGAGCGATGATCACCGCCATTATGCCTACCTTGCTTGAGGGGCTGCATGCGTGGATTGCGGGCGGCCAATAGGGGCCGCCCCCAACTCCCAGCTTCACGGGCAGCAACTCGCACAACATGCCGGCGGCGCCATTGGTGTCTCCGGCGGAGGCGGCATTGGTGTCTCCGGCGTCGACACCGGCATTGGAACTTAATGCACCTGGGTGTGGGAAGAATACGCCGGCTGGCACCTCGGCAGCAAGCGGCCCCTCCGTCACTTGCACGCCCGCCGTTGGTGGTGCCTCGACATTAGGCGAGCTTGACGCCATCATGGTAACTAAGCCTCTCGGCCGATGACTTCATCTCCTTCCCTTTGACTGGGCATGCCTGACGCCCTACATGTTTTCGCAGGGCACCACCGACGTTCCATGCACTCTCCTGCACTTCGTGGACGGTGAGTTGTTCGATGTCGCCAAGGCCAAAATCGTTCAACCGGACAACCGCCTGTTCCACGGTAATCCAATGCCACCCAACGTGTATAAGGTTCAACAGGTTTTGGTACTCCGGGGCTGCGATGACTTGTTACCTCCATATCGACCCCCTGGGGCCGACGAAGATGATCTGATGACCCTCAGCGCCTGCATAAGCTGGTCTATGCTTTGGACAAAGAGCCAGATTCGTTTGGGGGTGGGGGACACCACCCCACAGACAACACCACTAGTCGTGCCGGCCCCAAGCCATGGAAAGACCGCTGCAATGCTACCGCCGTCAGCTAATCCTGACATGCATATGGCACAGGATCCGGACGACGACGGTGATACATTTACCAGGGTCGATAAGTACTTCAACGAACATGGGTATGGTGACGAATTCTTGGGGCCTCCTTCTCAAGAACCCAACCCTGCAAAAGACGATCGCGATGTAGCTGGTACTGCGGAGAAACCCAATTGCAACAGGCGTCGTCTGGCGTTCAGTTCTTAGGAGAAGCCTCCAGCTGCCGCCTTCACCAAGCCTTAGATAGCCGAGGTGCAAAATATTATCAGCGCCAACACACTCAAGAAGGTGGTCTCTGAGCAGAACTCGATCCCATTACAGCATAAGAAGAAGGGACGGAAAAGAAAGAATAACAAGGGTGTGAGCCAGCCGGCACCGAGTACGATCCGTGCCCAGGATGGGCCACCTTCACCTCAGGATATCTCGAGGAGGGTGCATGTGGCGTGTAGGCCGATGCTACCGACTGATCTGCTCAATGCTGCAACCGGTGCTATGCGGAGTCTGCATGACAGTGTTTCTTTGGAGAAGCGGCCTCTCTCCGAGAATGATGTGGCATACCCGGTTTTCGTGGCCAAGGTGCCAGAGGGCAAGGGCTTTGTCGATAACGCCATCGGGGGTATGATCATCCTGCGGTTTGAAGACATCTTCGCTATGTTTAACCTTCATCCCCTGCACTACACCTCCATTCAGCTATTTTCGCTAAGTATGGAGATGTGGATCATTAGAGACAAGACCCCAGCCATCGTGATAGTCGACCCATTCTACATGCGTGCCAAGATCTTGGGCAGCGTTGGGGACCGGCAAGTCACGAGTTCATACCTCGTAAGCTTCATTCTGGTGAACCCAGATAAGGATAACTTCCTCATGCCTTACTTTCCCGAGTAAGTCATCCCCTCACCGCCCCGTAACATATGATTTCTTAGATTTCGATCATTCTTTTTTTCTAACATTCCGTGTTTTGTGCAGTGACACACGTTGCACACGCATCCTCTTAAGCACGAACTATTCCATGGCCATGTATTTTGACTCGGACCATTAGTCAAATAAAGACTACACAAATATCAAGAAAGTTCTTGATGATGTTCTCCCCGGCTATGCCAAATCTGGAGGCACCTTCAGGAGGCCAATTTTTAGGTACGGCAAGCATGTGTTCACCCACGTAACGACGTTCCCTTGCGTCAAGCAGCCGCCTGGTGGTCAGAAGGATGCTTACTACGCCCTCCATCACATGTGGGCGATCGTACGGGACCATAATCACCTTCTGCTACCAAATAGTCTCAAAGATTGGTCTGCACGCTTGTTGGCAATCCAGGACGCGGACCTCAGACAAGAATTCTTCCGCATCTAGTCGGAGTTTGCGGAAATAATCCATCAAGATGTCCTTCGTACCTCGGGGCAGTTCTACCTCAGATATCAACCGTCCAACAGTGAAATAGAAACAATGCTACAAATGCAGGCTGACAACAATCGCGATTTCATGACCATCACGAAAGTTGGCGGCTTCATCCACGCTCTGGTCCCTGAGTCGAGTCGAAAGTAGTGATGCTATGTAGTTCTAAAATATCAATTAGCTCATGTTGTAGTTAAACTTTAATGAACTTGTATGTATCTTTGGTTTGGACAATCATTCAACTTATATGAAATTGATACTATTTATTAGTAGGACCATGAATCGTGGTATTAATGTGTTGCTTTTCTCTTCCGATCCTTTTGTTACATACTTATATATTGCTTATGTATTGTCTGTGAATTGCTACTAACGTTTTGTTTGTCTAGTGCATAGAGATGTCATCGTATGTAGTGTACAAGGGTAAGGTTCCCTGAGTCTACGACGACTAGGAGGAGTGTCGGAGACAGGTTCACCGTTTCAGCGGTAACAGTTACAAAGGGACACCACTAGGGCAGAGGCGGAAGATAGATACATGCGCTATCTAGCAGGAGAGAGGAGGGAGCGGAGGAGGAACCGGATGAAGACCAGTTTCATCACAATGATGCTCATCGTGATGACCGCAACTCTCTTCTATGTGATGGTAGTTTAGATGATCGATATCGACTTGTAATGTGAAGACAAACTCGCTACTCGCGGTCTCGAGACTTGTAATGTTCTAACTTTGTTCGGTATTTTGAATTCAGAGACTAATATGATGAATTGTATTCGGAGACTAATCTTCTATTGTATTCGATAAATCTACTGTTTATATGTTGTGTTGTCTATATTCTATGCAGTAATATATTTTGTAACCTGTGCAAATATCTGAAAAGGAAAAAATTCCTAATATCCATACTAGTGGCGCACTGCAATAAACACACTAATGGCGCATTATCTAGAAGTGCGCCACTAGTAACCCAGAGTACAAGGTAAATATGGCCCCCTGGGAGGCATAGTAATGGCGCACCAGGGGACATATTAATGGCGCACTGCTAGGTGCGACACTATTGTCTGGTATACTAATGGCGCACCAGGGATGCGCCATTAGTACTTGTTACTAGTGGCGTGATGATAGTGGCGCACCTATAGTGTGCCATTAAAGGCCAAAACAGGGGCGCCACTAATTAGCCTTTTCCTAGTAGTGCTCCTCCCATTCAATATTACATATAAACCACGTCGAGCCATCAAGTCCCAAGTACTAGCCGACTTCGTCGCCGAATGGACAGAGGCCGAACTTCCTAAAGAGTACGGCACATACTCCAATTGGGTCATGTACTTCGACGGCTCCAAAATGCTGGCAGGATTAGGAGCGGGGGTCGTCTTAACGTCACCTACGAGAGACATCGTCGAGTACGTTCTCCAAACACTATACACAGACTCCAATAATGCAGCCGAATACGAGGCCTTATTACATGGTCTCCGGATGGCTGTCTCCATGGGCATACAACACCTAGAGGTACGTGGGGACTCGAACCTCGCAATATCTCAAATAAATAGAGATTTCGACGCTAAATATCCAAACATGGCAGCGTATCATAACGCAGTCATCAAAATGTTGGACCGGTTTGAAGGACTCGAGTTCCATCATGTGGCCCGAGAAAGTAATCAAGCGGCGGACGTTCTTGCTCGTATCGGCGCTAAGCGCGAACCCGTCCCACCTAACATTTTCCTGGAAAGGCTCCTTAAGTCATCCGTGGTGTGGCAGGGGGAAAACGGCAATACAAGTCTGGAATCAAACATAATCCAAAATCCCGGAAACACCGACGTTGTCGGGGGCTCAGCCATCAAAATAACACCATCGGTGCATGTCATCATGGCAGTCATTGCCCCATGGACCGAACCCTTCCTGGCCTACCTAAACAGGAGAGAGCTTCCCGAGGACCAGAATGAGGCCTGTTGCATTGTCCGGCATTGAAAAGCCTACAAAGGAAGGTAAGTAATACCTTGTGCAAGTATATAGAGAAGATGTGGTTGCAAAAAATGACAGGATCAACGTGCTATTATAGGGGCCACGACCGAGGTGGCAACCCTTAAGCAAGCACTGTCCGAGGCCGAAAACAGAGCGGCCGCAGAGCGCACAGAGAGAGGGAAGCAGGAGGCGCAGGTGGAGGAGGTGCAGAAAGAGCTCTAGGCTCTCGTGAAAAGACACGAGAGTTTGGAGCTTGACTTAAAGACGCAAGCGTCCGAGCTTGCGGCAGCCCTCAAAAGCGCGAAGTCTGCCAAGGCCGAAGCCCAGAAAGCCCTCCAAGAAACTGAAGCGATGAAGAAGATAGCGGCGGGTAAGGCATTCATTACGCAAAGCAAGCACGTGAAAGTGAATTACTTGTTACTTACCCGAGTCCGGAGCTCTCCAGGAGCACTCGCAGATTTGCCCCGCAGTGTGTCTGATGCCGCCGCCTACTACCGAGCCGAGGAGGGGAGCTCGACGGAGAAGGTGTTCTGGTCTCAGTATGCTGAGGCCGGACACCTGGTGCCTTTGAGCGACCAGCTGAAGCAAATGGTCGAGCTCCACAAGGTGGCCGAACAGGCCATAAAGAGCCTCGTAGTTCGGCTTTGGCCTAGAGAGGCTCTGCTTGGGAGCTACTTCAGGCTGGTGAGGCGGCTGGTGGATGCCTGTCCACGGCTTGAAGTAATCAAGCGCTTTGTCTGCATCGAAGGTGCTCGTAGGGCGCTTGCCCGTGCTAAAGTGCACTGGGGCAAGATGGATGCGGAGAAGCTGGTGAAGGACGGGCCGCCGCCGGGCAAGGAGCATCGCATCCCGGAAGCGTATTATGAGGGCGTCCTAAAGGGTGCCCGCCTTATCGCGGATGAATGCTCCAAAGATGTAATTTTTGAGTAAACTCGCATTTGTGATCTTGTACGCTGAAAACTTGTTCATATGTGCTAAGCAACGCTTTTGAATTTAAAATATTACCTTCTGTGCGGCCGTTTATCAAATTTGAGAGATGGCGAGTCGTCGGTTTCTGCCCCCATGCCACGAGTGCTAGGGTGTTCGGGATAAACATGAGCACTCTTTTTCCCATTCTTGGGTCCTTCGAGGGAGGCGCTCAACACAACGAACAAGGCAATCGGACTATAATGCTTGAACACTCTCACTTAGCCATAGAATTCTATAATTTTAAATTTCGGCGAAGCCCCTAGTGTTCGGAAGACCGAGTTCGGGGCGCTATCCACACCTAGGCCGGACAAAGCCGACTCCTCGCTCTAAGCAGCATAAGTCTTTAGGGACTCTAAAACCTCTCGAACAGCGACCAGCTCTCGCCTCCTCACGACGGTCAGTTTTAGCTTTCTATACTGAGGTGCTTAGCCTAGCTCAACTGGGGCACAATCGCAGTAGTTCTCCTAGTGCTACCTTAGCCGATATAACGGAACGTAAGGTACCAAAACATAGGAGCCGGGCAAACCCAACTATTGACCCAAGACATGATTCGGAGCCGATGCATATAATGCTATAAGTTCGGGGTGCCGCACTTGTGAAAGTGATCGGACTTCTCACACCGTATTGTGGGGTACTTAAGCCCCTGGCGTATTGGCCGTACCAAAGTGTACGGGTGCAACATGTCATTAATGAACATATATTCGTAAAAAAGAGTAATGCCATAATAGACGGACGCTATGCATTGTTTATTTAAAAAAGCTGTGATCAAAGCAAAACAATACCAATAGTGCAATAAGCAAACAATGGGACTATTTAACATGTCCTTTCTAGGGGCGAGCTGCGGAATGGCATGTGAAACAGGTATACTACTCGTTATAGAGACCACCTTAGAGTTCCATAGTGCGGCGTAGCTTTCTGCTTCCCTGGTTGTATCGTTTGTGCGGTAATTGTACTACCGGACAAGCCTTCCAAAGAATGGAGGCCTGAAAATAAGAGAAAATTAAGAAATCGGCAGCCCCTAGTGAGGTTTAAGCCGCATTTCGGCCGTGCCGTGATGGTGCCCCTCCCCCTTTGCCCATGGTATTTCCAGAGCATAGTTATGTACACACAACACTGGTTTTGCAAGTTCGCGAGGGCTGGGGTTGGGGCCGCATTGTTACGCTTGCTCGGAACGTGCTAGGCGGTCTTGTTGTAGGTTATTTCGAGCGTGCTTGACGGTGTCCAGACGTTTAATGGCCGGACTGGAGAATTGCCTTGAGAGGCTGCTTTGTACTTCCGCTGTGATAGCTGCCGCATGCTCCTCCGTTCGGAGAGAGCGTTCGGTGTTTCCGTTGACCATGATGACTCCTCGAGGGCCTGGCATCTTGAGCTTGAGGTATGCGTAGTGCGGCACCGCATTGAACTTAGCAAATGCGGTTCGACCGAGTAGTGCGTGATAGCCACTGCGGAATGGGACTATGTTGAAGATTAACTCCTTGCTTCGGAAATTATCCGGAGATCCGAAGACCACTTCAAGTGTAACTGAGCCTATACAGTTGGCCTCTACACCTGGTATGACGCCTTTAAAGGTCGTTTTAGTGGATTTAATCCTTGAGGGATCGATGCCCATTTTCCGCACTGTATCCTGGTAAAGTAGGTTCAGGCTGCTGCCGCCATCCATAACGACTCTAGTGAGGTGAAATCCATCAATAATTGGGTCTAGAACCAATGCGGCAAATCCGCCATGACGGATGCTAGTGGGGTGGTCCCTTCGATCAAAAGTGATCGGGCAAGAAGACCATGGGTTGAACTTTGGGGCGACTGGCTCCATCGCGTATACGTCCCTTAGCGCACGCTTCCGCTCCCTCTTGGGGACGTGGGTTGCGAATATCATGTTCACCATCCGCACTTGTGGGGGAAAACCTTTCTATCCACTGTTGTTCGGTGGCCGGGGCTCCTCCTCATCATCGCTATGCAGCCCCTTGTCTCTGCTTTCAGCATTTAACTTGCCTGCCTGCTTGAACACCCAACAATCCTTGTTGGTGTGATTAGCTAGTTTTTTGGGGGTGCCATGTATCTGGCATGAGCGGTCGAGTATTCGGTCCAAACTGGACGGGCCTGGAGTATTTCTATTGAATGGCTTTTTCCGCTGACCGGGTTTAGAGCCTCTGAATCCGGCATTAACTGTCGTATCCTCAGCATTGTCGCCGTTAATGCGGCGCTTTTGCTTGTTGCGACGTGACCTGCCACTGCTGTCCTTGGTATCCGAATTACCAGGGCTCTTGGTCATGTTATTGCTGCGAGCTAGCGAGCTGTCTTCTCCCGCGCAAAAGGGGGTCATAAGTGTCGTGAGGGCTGCCATAGATTTGGGATTTTCCTGTCCTAGGTGCCGTGCAAGCCACTCGTCGCGGATGTTATGCTTGAAGGCTGCTAGGGCCTCTACGTCCGGACAGTCGATGATTTGATTTTTCTTGGTTAGGAACCGTGTCCAGAATTGTCTGGCCGATTCCTCTGGCTGCTGAATTATGTGGCTTAGGTCATCGGCGTCTGGTGGTCGCACATCAGTGCCCTGGAAATTGTCGAGGAATGCGGCTTCCAGGTCCTCCCAACAACCAATTCATTCTGCTGGCAAGCTGTTAAGCCAATGCCGAGCTGGTCCTTTAAGCTTGAGTGGGAGGTATTTGATGGCGTGTAGGTCATCACCGTGGGCCATGTGGATATGAAGGACATAGTCCTCGATCCATACCGCAGGATCTATTGTGCCATCATATGATTCGATGTTCACGGGTTTGAAACACTCGGGGATTTGATGATCCATTACTTCATCTGTGAAGCATAGTGGGTGTGCGGCGCCTTTGTATTGGGCTATATCATGACGCAGCTCAAACGAGCTTTGTCTACTGTGTTCGGCCCGGCCGGATTTACTGTATCCGGCATGACGAGTACCGTCTCATGCCGTGGGGCGCCCACGTGATCCGTATATCGATCTTGTTTGCCTTTCCTTGTCCTCCAATATATCTCGCATGTCTGGCACATTTTCCCATGCCTTGGTATTTTTTGAGCGGCGCCGGGGTGTGGCTTTTGTGGAGGGCCAAGAGGCCTCTCTATCGCGGCCACGGGGTGGCCGGTCGGCCGCATCATGCGCTGGTGATGTACGTTTAGGTGCTTCCTCCATTAATTAGGGTAGCAACCTGCGCTTTGGGTAGCTCTTGGAGGGGCGTTTGAGTTCATACTCTTCGGCCGCAAGGACTTCAGTCCATCTGTCGGCTAGCAAATCTTGATCATCTCTAAACTGTTGTTGTTTTTTCTTTAGGCTGCTCGCCGTGGCCATAAGCCTGCGTTTGAAACACTCTTGTTTGACGGGATCCTCCGGCACGACAAATTCGTCGTCGTCGAGGCTTGCCTCGTCTTCAGAGGGAGGCATATAATTATCGTCCTCGACCTCTTTGTCTGCCGCTCTCTCATGAGGGCTGGCTTCTCTATCCTCCTATGCTGAATCTTGCCGGACGTGGTTGTCTTCGGCGCTGTCCGGGGTGTTATTATCTCCCGTGCCGGAATCACCATTTTTGCTTTGGCGGGATTTAGAGCGGCGCCGCTGACGCCGGCGCTTAGGCTGCTTCTTGGAGGGGTCATCCTCCGCTGTTCCATCACCATTGCCTGTTTTTGGGGTGTCCACCATGTATATATCATACGACGAGGTGGCTTTCCAGTGCCCTATAGGCGCTGGTTCTTGATCGTCTCCCGCATCGGCGTCCATACCGTCGATGTCTTCGGAGTCGAAGTCGAGCATGTCGGTTAAATCATCGACAGTGGCTACGAAGTGGGTGGTGGGTGGGCTTTGAATTTCTTCATCATCCGCATCCCAACCTTGCTGACCATAGTCCGGCCAGGGCTCTCCTGATAAAGAGAGAGACTTTAATGAATTTAGAATATCGCCGAAGAGCGAGTGCAGAAAGATGTCCGCGGCGGTGAACTCCATGATCGGCGCCCAATCAGGTTCGATCGGTACGGGCGCAGAGGGCTCTTAGTCAGGAGAGGAGTCCGGCTCCTTGGAGTCACGGGCTTCACAGAGGATAGGGCTGGTGTTCGGCTCGATCGCCGTAGAGATTGCAGCCCCCGAGGCGGTGTCTAACCACTCGTCCTTGATTGGTGTGATCGGCTCCGAGCTAGGGGTCGGAGCGGACACAGGTGCGGCCTCCAGGGCAATGTTCGGAGGCAGAGCTAGATCATGCCCATCATGACAGCGCGGCGCGCTCGGCTGTGGCTCGAATCCGTCGAAGATCAAGTCTCCGCGGATGTCGGCCGTGTAGTTCGAACTTCCAAATCTGACCTGATGGCCAGGGGCGTAGCTTTCGATCTGCTCCAGATGACCAAGCGAATTGGCCCGCAGTGCAAAGCCACCGAATATGAAGATCTGTCCGGGGAGAAATGTCTCAACCTGGATCGCATCACTGTTGATGATCGGAGATGCCATCGGGCCTAAAAGTGACGACATGGAGGAACTCTCAATGAAAGCACCAATGTCGGTGTCAAAACCAGCGGATCTCGGGTAGGGGGTCCCGAACTGTGCGTCTAGGCCGGATGGTAATAGGAGGCAGGCGACACGATGTTTTACCCAGGTTCGGGCCCACTTTATGGAGGTAAAACCCTACGTCCTCCTTGATTAATATTGATGATATGGGTAGTACAAGAGTAGATCTACCACGAGATCAGAGAGGCTAAACCCTAGAAGCTAGCCTATGGTATGATTGTTGTTCGTCCTATGGACTAAGACCCTCCGATTTATATAGACACCGGAGAGGGCTAGGGTTACACAGAGTCGGTTACAATGGTAGATTTGAAGCCTTACTTGGCTAAGGAAGAAGAACTTTCATCGAGGACGACTTCATTTCAAGAAGGGGAGGATGATGAGGACATCAATACCATTGTTACACCCACAGCCCCTACTGCTATACATACTGGACCAATTACTAGAGCTCGCGTACGCCAATTGAATTATCAGGTACTTTCGTTTGTTGGTAACGATTCTAATGTTCATGAGAATATGATGCTGCCTGAATTGGATACATTTGTTTTGCTTACAAATGAAAGGCCTAGCTTGTACAAGAAAGATGAACCTTGGAGCAAGTTCAAGCATGGAGATGATGGCATGCGCAAGGGGATCAAGAACAGAGTTACAAGTGATGATTTCAGGACTTTGAAGCCACCATAAGGAGTGCATGAAGCCTTGGATGAAATATACAAGATGCCACTTCATAAATTTTGTCCAGAGGATATTCTAGGTGCTATGTCACCTTATTATTGGGTCAGGCCCATGTATTTTCGAAATACTTTAGTATAGGCTGTTTTTAGAGTCCGTATGTGTGGGGAAACAAGAGTTAGGGTTGGTTTCGGACCCCTCCTCCAAGGGCCACTAAATCCCCCCTTCTTCCTCCATATATACAACCCTTAGGGCGTCGTTTAGACTTTGGGTTTTGTTTAGATTAAAAGTTTGCCATAGCTGCAACTTCGCGTACTTCATTCGTGTCCAACAACCAGACTAAGACGTCACATAACCCCACCTTCATTAACAAAGCTTTCCTCTTTTATTCGTAATATCTAGATTGCAATCTTAGTTTCTTGCTTGTTCTTCGTTTGCTCGCAGGAAATAGACCCTCGTGGTCAGGTTGATCGTGCTCCGGTGTGGTCAATAACCCTCGGAAGTTGGTTTAGCGATTGCTAAGGCGCGACGTCTTCACACGTTCGTAGTCAGATCGTCAAAGTGGACTCCCACAGAAAATGATATCTATCTCATCGAAACATCGGGACACCTTAGCCTCTATTACAGATTCATCGCCGCCACCAGTACGAGTTCCACCAGATTCATCTCCGCCACCAATCCTAGTCCGACTCTAGTATTTCGTTACTCTATTTTGGATTTCCAGATCAGGCGATACTCCGAGTCGTGACAGAGTAGGACTCCCAAACTTTCGTGCTACCCGCAGTAGAAACATAGTTCCAGTTTAAAAAAACTAAGTCTGGAAAATTTTGGCTAGGCAGTTTTTAGACCATTTGTAGACTTTTTTGAAAAAAAATTGTTGCGGCGCAAAAAAATAGGAGAAAATTGCAAAATAAAAAAAAGAGAGAAAATTCAGAGTGTGCTGCTCCCTTGTTTACGTGCAGCGTCGTTATTTTGTTAGGGTTCTAGGCTCGCGTCTTTAGCACGGTCTAGCCTAGGACCAGCACAGTACCACCGTTGAGCGTTTATTCAACTTTGCATCTCTGAATTGATTATTGCTGTCCCTTTTTGTTACCATATTATAAGACTTCCTAGCTCCACATACATATACGTCGTGCGTTTGACTTTCCCTGGTAATCGCTCTATCCAAGCTTTGAGAGTTTTGACTACGACTTTTGCCGATCACCGCCTGCTGTTGGGTAAGAACTGGTAAGAATTTGAGATTTTCTTGACGGATTTGTGACACCCACCACCACCTCTTGTTAGTAGTCTGTAGGATCATAATGTTGTGTGTTTCTATTGCTGCTAACCATGGCAGGATCACAAACCGACGAGACTGACTGGGAGAATAAGGAGTTGCATGATAAATTTCAGCAAATGATGAGTGGACAGGTGCAAGATGTGCTAAAGAGATTTGAGGAGGCCATGGAGAAGATAGATGGCATGGAGAAGATGTTCGAAACAAAGCTCGATAACAAGTTTATTGAATTGCTCACGCGTCTTCCGCCACCACCACCGGCTGCACCTAACGCACCTGTACAACAACAACAACAACGTTGCCTTCGAAATCAAGTTGGAAGAGCACAGCGCGTTCCCATTGACCCTGGGCAAAATTCTGGTGCCTCTATTGATGCTTCTGTAGCTCCTGCTGCTACTGCAGAGGTGGAGGACCATTACGAGGATGAGGTTGATCAAAATCAGATCTATGTGCAACCACCAGCACCACCACTAGCACCACCATGTCGTCCTCAGGTATATCATCGCAATGGGAGGGCTGCACCACCACCTGAGGTACGAGATCATGACCTTTTTCCTAAACTGAAGTTGAATATTCCACCATTTGAGGGTAGATATGTTCCTAATATATATCTTACTTGGGAGTTAGAAACTGAAGAACGTTTTAGATGTTTACAATATCCCGAGGAGAGACGTGTTCCTGCCACTGTTTGTGCTTTCACTAGTTTTGCATGTGTTTGGTGGTCTGAACATTGTAGATTATATCCTATTCTGGCTACCTGGGCTACTTTCAAAACTGCTATGCATACTCGTTGAGTTCCACCATATTATCAACGTGAATTACTTCACAAATTGCAGCGTTTAAGACAAGGAAAAAATTATGTAGAAGAATATTATCAGGAATTACAAACTGGCATGATTAGATGTGGTATTATTGAGGAGAATGAAGCTATGCTTGCACGTTTTATGGGTGGATTAAATAGAGAGATTCAGACCATTCTAGAGTATAAGGAGTATACTAATATCACTCGTTTATTCCATCTTGCTTGTAAAGTTGAACATGAAGTGCAGGATCGACAGGCATTGGCGCGAACTAACTTTTTTGCAGGTCGATCTTCATCATGGACACCACGTGCATCCTCTACTTCCACTGCACCAGCACCTCCATCAGGTGCCACCTCTAGCCGTGATACAAGAAAGCAGGCACAACCACCACTATCTGCCAAGAGCACACCTGCCAGGCCTGCGCAGAGCTCTTCTTCTTCCATGGCATCAGCAGGGCACACAAGTGATATTATTTGTCGTTGTTGTAAGGGAAGAGTACATTTTGTGAGAGAATGCAAATCTATGCTTGTGATGATTGCTACTGAGGATGGTGGGTATGAGTCCGCTAGTGACTATGATGAGGAGACTTTGGCTCTTATTATACATGAAGAACACGGTAGAGAGGATTCTGATCATGAGACGCAATACATGGCTGCTGAAGTTGCTGACAGGTATGAACATTTAGTTGCTCAACGTCTTTTGAGTGTGTAGGTTACACAAGCTGAGCAAAATTAGAGGCATAATTTGCTCCATACAAAGGGAGTTGTGAAGGAACGTTCTGTTCGTTTCATCATAGAGGGAGGGAGCTGCAACAACTTGGCTTGCATGGAGATGGTGGAGAAGCTATCTCTCACCACAAGACCACATCCATATCCTTACTACATCCAATCGTTCAACAACAATGGTAAGGTTAAGGTAACATGTACTATTCGTGTGCATTTTAGTATCTCTACATATGATGAATATGTTGATTGTGATGTGGTACCCATGCAAGAATGTTCCATATTACTTGGTAGACCATGACAATTTGATAAAAATTATGTACACCATGGTAGAAATAATCAGTATACTCTTGTTCATAAGGATAGCCATATTGGTTTGCTACCTATGACTCCTGAATCCATTTTGAAAGATGATATTAATAGAGTTAATAAAGCAAAGCAGGAGAAAAAATAAGAGTGAAAATCAGATTGTGGCAAAAGAATTTGAGCAACAAATGAAACCTAATAATAAACCATCTAGTGTTGCTTGCGAAATTAAATTGGAAAGTGCATGTTTACTTGCCACAAAATCTGATATTGATGAGCTAGATTTCAGCAAATCTATTTGCTATGTTTTGTGTGCAAAGAGGCATTATTTTCATTCGAGCACATGCCTTCCTCTTTGCCTCCTGCTGTCACTAACATTTTGTAGGAGTTCATTGACGTCTTTCCACAAGACGTGCCACCGAGATTACCACCTATTCGAGGGATTGAATATCAAATTGACTTAATTCCCAGTGCATCATTACCCAACCATGCGCCATACCGTACCAATCCAGAGGAGACGAAGGAGATTATGTTTCAAGTACAAGAGCTGCTCGACAAAGGTTATATACGCGAATCCCTTAGTCCTTGTGCTGTTCCTATCATTTTAGTGCCGAAAAAGGATGGTGCATCGCGTATGTGTGTTGATTGTAGAGGCATTAATAATATTACTATTTGTTATCGTCATCCTATTCCTAGGCTAGACGACATGCTTGATGAATTGAGTGGCTCTACAATATTCTCCAAAGTTGATTTGCGTAGTGGATACCATCAAATTCGTATGAAATTGGGAGATGAATGGAAAACAACATTTAAAACTAAGTTTGGATTGTATGAGTGGTAAGCCATGCCTTTTGGGTTAACTAATGCACCTAGTACTTTCATGAGAATAATGAATGAAGTTTTATGTGCTTTCATTGGACGATTTGTGGTAGTTTATTTTGATGATATACTTATTTATAGCAGATCTTTGGAGGAACATTTGAAACATTTACGTGTTGTTTTTTTGCTCTACGTGATGCACATTTGTTTGGTAACCTTGGGAAGTGCACCGTTTGCACTGACTGAGTATCTTATCTTGGCTATGTTGTAACTCCACAGGGAATTGAAGTTGATAAAGCCAAGATTGAAGCTATTGAGAGTTGGCCGCAGCCCAAAATGGTCACACAAGTGAGGAGTTTTCTTGGCCTCGCTGGATTCTATAGGCGTTTTGTTAGAGATTTCAGCACCATTGCTACACCTCTCAATGAGCTTATAAAGAAGGATGTACCTTTTGTTTGGGGTACTGCACAGGAAGATGCCTTCATGATATTGAAAGATAAGTTGACACATGCTCCTTTACTCGAACTTCCTGATTTTAATAAGACTTTTGAGATTGAATGTGATGCTAGTGGAATTGGATTAGGAGGTGTGTTATTACAAGATGGCAAACCTGTTGCATACTTTTCTAAAAAAATTGAGTGGGCTTAGTCTGAATTATTCTACTTATGATAAAGAATTATATGCTCTTGTTCGGACTTTAGAAATAATGGCAACATTATTTATGGCCCAAAGAATTTGTTATACATTCTGATCATGAATCGTTGAAACATATTAAAAGTCAAGCAAAACTGAATCGTAGACATGCTAAATGGGTTGAATTCATTGAGACTTTCCCTTATGTCATTAAACACAAGAAGGGTAAAGAAAATGTTATTGCTAATGCATTATCTCGTCGCTATACTATGCTTTCACAACTTGACTTCAAAATATTTGGTTTGGACACCATCAAAGATCAATATGTGCATGACGCTAATTTTAAAGATGTAATGCAGAACTGTAAAGAAGGAAGAATGTGGAACAAGTTTGTCGTTAACGATGGATTTGTGTTCCGTGCTAACAAGCTATGCATTCCAGCTAGCTCCATTCGTGTTTTGTTGTTGCAGGAGTCGCATGGAGGAGGATTAATGGGACACTTTGGCGTGAAGAAGACAGAGGACATACTTGCACCACATTTCTTTTGGCCAAAGATGAGACGGGATGTTGAGCATTTTGTTGCTCGCTGCACTACATGTCAAAAAGCTAAGTCACAACTCAATCCTTATGGTTTATATGTGCCTTTGCCTGTACCTAGTGTTCCTTGGGAGGACATATCTATGGACTTTGTTTTAGGTTTACCTCGAACAAAGAAGGGGAGGGATAGCATATTTGTTGTCGTGGATAGATTCTCAAAAATGGCACACTTTATACCATGTCATAAAAGCGATGATGCCGTTAATGTTGCTGATTTGTTCTTTTGTGAAATTATTCACTTGCATGGTTTGCCAAATACTATTGTTTCAGATCGTGATACTAAATTTCTTAGCCACTTTTGGAGATGTTTATGGGCTAAATTGGGGACTAAACTGCTTTTTAGTACTACTTGTCACCCCCAAATTGATGGACAAACTGAAGTAGTCAATAGAACTTTGTCTACTATGCTTAGGGTTATTTTGAAGAATAATAAGAAAATATTGGAAGAATATTTGCCTCATATTGAATTTGCTTATAATCGTTCATTGCATTCTACTACTAAGATGCGCCTTTTTGAAATTGTGTATGGTTTCCTACCTCGTGCACCTATTGATTTGGTGCCTCTTGCATCTTCGGAGAAGGTTAATTTTGATGCTAAAGAACGTGCTGAATTGATTTTAAAAATGGAAGAGTTAACTAAGGAAAACATTGAGCGTATAATGCTAAATATAAACTTGCTGGAGATAAGGGTAGAAAACATGTTGTGTTTGCACCTGGAGATCTTGTTTGGTTACATTTGCATAAGGATGGATTTCCTAACTTGCTCAAAACGAAGCTAATGCCACGTGCTGATGGTCCTTTTAAGGTCTTAGAGAAAATAAATGATAATGCATATAAACTTGAGCTGCCTGCAGATTTTGGGGTTAGTCCCACTGAGGGAGTCCTAGATTAGGGGGTAGAATTGCCTCGTCTTCAAGTCTTCAAGTCCCCTTTTAGAGGCTTGCCTCGTCTTCAAGTCTGCAGTGGGACCAAAAATACCTTAGGCTTGCCTCGTCTTCAAGTCTGGATTGAGGATTACATCCTCCATATCCTTATGGCTCAAGGAGATGATATCCACGCCATCAAGTACTTACCCCTCAAGCTCAAAGGGCCAGCTCGGCACTGGCTTAAAAGCCTCCCCGAAAACTCCATCGGAAGCTGGGAAGAGCTCGAAGACGCCTTTCGGGAAAATTTTCAAGGGACATATGTCCGACCACCGGATCCAGACGATTTAAGTCATATAACTCAACAGCCTGGTGAGTCAGCCCGAAAGCTCTAGAACAAGTTCCTCACTAAAAAGAACCAAATTGTCGACTGTCCGGACGCCGAAGCCTTAGCAGCTTTTAAACATAGCGTCTGAGACGAATGGCTTGCCAGACACCTCGGTCAAGAAAAGTCAAGAACAATGGCAGCATTAACAAGCCCCATGACCCGCTTTTGCGCGGGCGAGGACAGCTGGTTAGCCAGATGCAGCACCAGCGACCCAAGTACATCCAAAGTCAGGGATGGAAACGGGAAATCACGACGCAGCAAGAACAAGCGCCGGAATAAGGAAGACAGCCCGAAGGGAGCACGGTGGTAAACGTCGGATTTAGAAGCTCTCGGCCAGGCCAGCAGAAGCCGCCCTCCAAAGGCAACAGAGACGAACTGTCCAGCCTAAACAAAATTCTGGATCCAATTTGTCAGATCCATAGCACCCCGGATAAACCTGCAAATCACACCCACAGAGAATGTTAGGTCTTCAAATAGTTCGGCAAGCTCAACGCCAAACACAAGGGGCAGGATACACCAAGTGAAGACGAGGGTGAGCCTCGCAACCACAGCACAGGGGAACAGGAGAAATTCCCACCAGAAGTCAAAACAGTCAATGTGTTACACGTGATAAAAGGGAGAAACAAAGCGGCACCCTTAGAGGAACATGCCCCAGGGCCTATCACCGCGGAGCTCCGCCACTGGTCATCCCAACCGATCACCTTAGACCATCGGGATTACTCGGCAAGTATCCGGCGTGTAGGATGGGTTGCCTTGCTATTAGATCCAATAATTGACGGATACCACTTCACCTGAGTCCTGATGGACGGCGGCAGCAGTTTAAATCTGATATATTAGTACACAGTTCACAAAATGGGGACAGACCCAACAAAAATTTTCCGCAGCAATGCTACCTTTAAAGGAGTAACGCCAGGCCCGGAGGCTCACTACAGGGGCTCCCTGCTACTAGAGGTTATATTCGGCTCCCCCGACAACTTCTGCAGTGAAAATTTAACCTTCCACGTCGCTCCGTTCCAAAGTGGCTATCAAGCACTACTCGGACGTGAAGCTTTCGCTCACTTTAATGCAATACCGCATTACGCTTCCCTCAAGCTCAAGATGCCTGGTCCACGTGGCATCATTACGGTAAATGGAAATATTGAGCGCTCCTTCCGCGCCGAAGACGGTGCGGCCGCCTTGGCCGCCGCACACTAAACGGCCTCACCAACTCAAGCATTTGACAGGTCGTTAAGACCACGGACACGGCTAGACGAGTCCGGCTCAACTATATGTAATTAATACATGTTTGATGGCTATACCCCTATTATAATGCAAGGGGCTCAACGCGCGCGCAGAAGTGGCAATAAGGCTCACCTTCACTCATTTTCAACTGTATATTGTTTATTTAGTGTAACTTAACTTTTGAGCGACCACTTTTCAATTAAGTTCCTCTCTTTTTCAGATGACCATCGTGCTACACCCGTCCAGAATATGGCACAACGGAGATACAGGCGCAGACGTGCAGCAGGGACCCGTTCCAAGGATTCTTTGTAGATTAAGACCATGCGTAAACTTTTTTTTACTGTCTCTTATTGATTTACATCCCTCGAATTCTCAGTACAATCGAGAAGGATGCTGATGTGTTGGCATGTGGCCACGCCAGAGTAATGGATGTACCTAGACACCGGGGGCTTATTACAAAGGGTACTGTTTAGACCCGGTTTACACCATAAAGACCGAATACCTTAGGGAGTGTTCGGCGTCGCGAGTTTGGCCTTATATGCATCAGCTCCGAATCGTGTCTTTGGTCAAATGTTGGGTTTGCCCGGCTCCTGTGTTTTGCTGCCTTATATTCCGCTCTATCGGCTAAGGCGGCACCAGGAGAACTACTGCGATTGTGCCCTGGTTCATCTGGACGAGCACCTCAGTAGAGAAAGCCGAAAACTGACTGTCATGATATAGCGTGAGACTGGTCAACCACTTGATGACCAATAGGAATCTTCGGGATTCCTCCGCATTAACGAAGGGCCGTTTCCCGGCCAGGCATGTACGCACCCCGAATCCGGGCGAGTGCGGAGCCATCAGGGGCTGTATAGTAGCCTCACTATCAAACTCCTATGGCTAAGTGAAAGTGTTAAAGCATTATAGTCCGGTTGCCTAGTTCGCTGCGCTATCACCTCCTTACCAGGACCAAGACGTTGGATTAAGTGTGAATACACGTCTTCTGCAAACACCCTCGCATTGTATGTGTGGGGGCTGAAGCCGACGACTGCAATCTTTCAGGTTATATACATATATACATAAACGGCCACACAGGAGGCATCACAATACTTTTGGGCAAAAGTATAAACACAACATTGATAAATTTAATAAAACATTGTTTTTACAATGGGAATACATGTCACTCAAACATAATATTCTTCGAGCGCTGGGCCTCTATCAAACGAGCACCCTCAAGAACTTCTTCAAAATAGTGCTCGGCAGCCACTCGGCCTATGGCCGAACCCTGCGCCGTGACAGTGGTAGCATCCATCTCCACCCAGTATGCTTTGACACGGGCAAGGGCCATTCACGAGCCTTCTATGCATGCCGACCTCTTCATCGCATTGATGTGCGGCACCGCACCAAGGAACTGCTGCACCAGGCAAAAATAACTGTTTGGCCTCGGCCTTTCCGGCCACAACTGGTCCACGACAGACCTCATGGCGAGTCCGGACAACCTATTGAGTTCGGCCCATTCGGCTAGCTGATCGGTCATTGGAAGCAAACGCTCTGGAACGTCAAACTGCGACCAGAATAGCTTGTCCACTTCACGATCAGTTTCATCTCAGAAGTATTCAGCCGCATCGACAGCGCTCGCCGCCAAGTCCAGATATGCGTCTGCCGAACTCCACAGCCAATCCAGAGGGGCATACCGCCGATCTCTGAACTTCCTTCGTAGCAAAAAGGGCTTCCTAGCCACAATGGCACATGCTTCACGCAGCTCCTCCTTCGCTCTCATGGCAGAACGGGTGTCTTTGCTCGTCATCATGGCCTTTTCGAAGTCCGTCGCCTTCGCTTGGTTTTCTTCCTCAAGGAACTGGCACGGTCGGCAGTGTCTTTCAACATTACAGCCATCTTGTCCATTTTCTCTTTGCTCTCACAATGCGCGGCCTTCTCGGCTCTTAACTCTTCGGCCGCCTTCAAAGAAGCCACATTACTACTCCTTGCTTGTTCTTTGGCTCGGGCAAGTTCCGCCCGAAGGGTCTCCACGGTGGCAGCTCCATCTGCAGTCACAACATCTTAAAGATAATGGCATCACGCTGCTCTTACTATGTGGAATTCACAAGAAAATATCACTTACCCTGTGCCTCGTCAAGCCGCTTGTTAACAAGCTCGATGTCGGGATCCGCCGCATCCATTTGCCGCTTCAGTTCGGCAAACTCATGAGTCCGGCTAGCCAGTGGAGCTTCCACTACCTGCACATAAAGGCGGTATGGTTATTACCTGGGACTACGATCCTCTGTTTGCCGCCGTTCTCGGTGACAACCATAGTCTCAGGGGCTACTATCTACACAGGGCACACCTAAAAATGTGCGGTACTATCACAAAGGTATATCATTTTACGTACCTCAAAGCCCATTAGTAGACTCATAAAGGCGTCATGCAACCCGCTTTCGGCAGACGAAATCCTTTCCATCACCGTACCCATCAATGTACGGTGTTCTTCTGAGATGGTCGCTCGCTTCAGTAGATCCCTCAGTGCGTCCGACCGCATACCAGACGGCGCCGGACTCTTTTGTTTGCCCTCTTCAAGAGCCGGATGCTGGGGACTTCGGGTGACTACAGGATTATCTTCTGGCCTCACCAGATCCGGAGAGGCCCTCCGTGACGACACTTCAAGGTCGCCCGCTTCTTGAGCGGGGGAGTCCGGGGGAGGCGTTTCGCTCTCCATCATCTCCAGAAGAAGGTCCCCTGAAGACGAGCTCTGTTGAGAAGGGCTAAGATCCGAACTGCAAGATAAACGCTTTGGTTATTTTCCTCGGAAGTAAGGTAGAATATCTCTACTATTAAGGAGATTTTGATCACTTACGACACGTTAGAGGGCTGATCCCCGTGCGGGCTTTGTGTGGCAAGAACACCTTCCAGGGCAGGACCCTCTGCGAGAGACTTCTTCTCCCGTTTGGAAGCCTTGGTTTCGGATCTTCAGAGGCAGTCCTCTTCCTTCCTCAGAACAAGAGAAGGTCAGATTCTTCCCCTTGGTTATCCTCCCTCACGGAGGCGCTCATTCCCTCGGTTGGAATTGGTAGCGATGGGGGCTCGCTTCCGCCCTCATTATTCGACCCTTTATCTTCCTTTGAGGGCTCCGGGCAAGGTGCTAGCTCGAGCATCTTTTCAAGTACCGGATTGTCCAAACCCTCAGGAAGGGGGCCGAACACCGAATCATCTTCGCCTTTGTTAGCCAGTCCTGGTCAGAGAGCGATTTCTCAAAATGATGTCATGATAAACAAAAGACGGAGTGTTCGGCTAGAGGATTACTTACTTGGTCGGCGGAGCGGTTGCTGCTCAGGCCCACATCCTCGGTAGTATTCGGACACTCTGTTTGGGGTCCAAAGAATGATTTGTACATCTCATCGTGTGTCAGGCCGAGGAAATTCTGAATAGCCCGCGGTCCTTATGGGTTGAATTCCCACAAACGGAGGGGCCGGCGTTTGCAAGGCTGGACTTGACGAACCAGCATGACTTGCACTACCATAACCAAACTAAAATCTCCCTCGAAGAGATCCTGGATGTGGCTCTGCAGTATGGGCACATCCTTGGCTGGACCCCAGCTCAGCCCCCTGCTGATCCATGACATCAGTTGTGGTGGAGGGCCCGAGCGAAAGGCGGGGGAATCTACCCACTTGGCACTTCTGGGAGCAGTGATGTAGAACCACTCTTGTTGCCATAATCCGGACACCTCTGGAAAGGAACCTTTTGGCCACGGAGCTCCAGTAATCTTGCTTATTAATGCACCCCCGCACGCTTCATACTTCCACTCGACCATCTTCGGCTTCACGTCAAAGGTCTTGAGCCAAGGCCGAAGTGAGGGGTAATGCGGAGGAAGGACTCACATACGACAATAAATGCTGAGGTGTGGAGAAAGGAATCCGGGGCTAGATCGTGGAAATCAAGCCCGTAATAGAACATAAAATCCCTTACGAAGGGATCCAAAGTAAGGCCTAGTCCTCGGAGGAAGTGGGAGATGAACACGACGTCTTCATGGGGTTCAGGAGTAGGGACAACCTGCCCTCGGGCGGGCAGCCGATGTGAGACTTCGGCGGTCAGGTATCTTGCCTCCCTCAACTTCTTGATATCCTCTTCCGTAACGGGGGAGGGCATCCACCGGCCCTGGATGCTGGATCCAGACATGATTGAAGATCCGAAGCACCTGACCTAGGCTTTGAGTGTTAGAACTCGAGGCGGGGGAGGGATTCGATTGAGCACGGGAGGAAAAAAGTAAAAGCCTTGACCCTTTAAAAAGAGGGTGAATATCAAGCGTCCTCCTCGTGGCCGTTTGGGACTTGCCTAAAATCTAGGAGTCCTATGCGTGGTTGGGTTACCCACGCCCGTATTGATGAGAATCCCGTAATAAGGGGAACATGATCTCTGCTTCGACAAGACGTGTCAAGAATCTGCCTCGCGTTATGTGTAGGGCTAGTTAAAGGAAATGGTTTGAATAATCACCAGGCCATGGCATAATGTCATGTTACCAACACGTGTCAGCATATTAGATTTGTGGAAATATTATTCTCTCTATGGTAGTATGTGGAACTTATTTTGCAGGGTCGGACACTATCCTTGTATTTAAATTCTTCCATGGTGTATTCGGAGGAGGAACCCGCCTTGCAATGTCGAAGACAACACTGCGCACCGGACTCATCGTCATTGAAGCCTGGTTCAGGGGCTACTGAGGGAGTCCTGGATTAGGGGGTATCCGGACAGCCGGATTATATCCTTTGGCCGGACTGTTGGACTATGAAGATACAAGATTGAAGACTTTGTCTCCTGTCCGGATGGGACTCTGCTTGGCGTGGAAGGCAAGCTAGGGAATACGGATATGTATATCTCCTCCTTTGTAACCGACCTTGTGTAACCCTAGCCCCCTCCGGTGTCTATATAAACCGCAGGATTTTAGTCCGTAGGACAACATACAATCATACCATAGGCTAGCTTCTAGAGTTTAGCCTCTCCGATCTCGTGGTAGATCAACTCTTGTAATACTCATATCATCAAGAATAAATCAAGCATGACGTAGGATTTTACCTCCATCAAGAGGGCTCGAACCTGGGTAAAACATCGTGTCCCCTGCCTCCTGTTACCATCCGCCTTAGACGCACAGTTCGGGACCCCCTACCCGAGATCCGCCGGTTTTGACACCGACACCCACTTTTAACATTGCAGATTTGAAGCCTTATTTGGGTGAGGAAGATGAGCTTTCATCGAGGACGACTTCATTTCAAGAAGGGGAGGATGATGAGGACATCAATGCCATTGTTACACCTACAGCCCCTGCTGCTATACATACCGGACCAATTACTAGAGCATATGCATGTTTGTTTTGCTTACAAATGAAGGGACTAGCTTGGACAAGAAATAAGAACCTTGGAGCAAGTTCAAGCATGGAGATGATGGCATGCGCAAGGGGAACAAGAACGGGGTTACAAGTCATGATTCCAGGACTTTGAAGCCACCATAATGAGTGCATGAAACCTTGGACGAAATATAAAAGATGCCACTTCATAAATTTCGTCTAGAGGCTATCCTAGGTGTTGCGTCATCTTATTTTTGGGCCAGGCCCATGTAATTTCGAAATACTTGATTATAGTCTGTTTCTAGAGTTCGTATGTGTGGGGAAACAAGAGTTAGGGTTGGTTTCGGACCCCTTGTCCAAGGGCCATGAAATTCCCCCCTCTCCTCCATATATACAACCCTTAGGGCTTCGTTTAGACTTTGGGGGTTTTGTTTAGATTAAAGTTCTCCATATCTACAACTTCGCATACTTTGTTTGTGTTCAACGACCAGATAAAGGCGTCATGGAACCCCACCTTGATCATTAAAGCTTTCCTCTTATATTCGCAATATCCAGTTTGCAATCTTAGTTTCTTGATTGTTATTCATTTATCTGCATGAAACAGACCTTCATGGTCAGGTTGATCGTACTCCGGCGTGGTCAATAACCTCTCGGAGTTCGTTTAGCGATTGCTAAGGCACGACGTCCTCGCACGTTCGTAGTCGGATCGTCAAAGTCGACTTCCTCCAAATGATAGCCACCATCTCATCGAAAGACATGACACCTTTTCCTCTATCATGTTGCTCCTCCTTTTGTGTGTAAAGCTTGTTTTCGATGTAGCCCCTTTTCCTTGCTTCGGAGTGACGAATGTCAATGGAGAGGTTCTCGATGCGCTCTCGCAGTCTTGATTGTGCGCCTTGCATTTGTCGTTGTAGATTGACACTTTGGTGATGTAGTTGTTCACGTCGTCGTTGTTGTGGAAGACCCAAGATGAAATTCCTTGCCTATCCATCACAATACTCTAGTAGAGGTGAGTAGGAAATGAGATAAACAATACCAAGTTACCTTTTCCCAAAGTTGAGGATGTATCCCGTTTCACTCAATGTGAGATGAAAGAATAGTGGAATTGGTACCGGACTTGTTCACTCACACCTACAAACTAAAGCTTATGGAGTAGCTCGGTGAGGATAGTGGCACAAAAATTTAATGCAAAATGTTAGCAAGAGTCAATAATGTTGAAAGAGATTCACAAATTCGCAAGTGAAACAAGTAGACCAATAGCAATATGTGGTACACGGAAATAAACACACGGAAAGATAAATGGGGTCGTGCAACCAAGGAGTGAGCACAAAATGTGGAATCCACGGAAAACGCTCGTGTTGCACAACTCAAGAGAGACGCTAGCACAATTGCACAATAGGCGGATACGACACTTGTGCACAACCTATGATATGCAAAATGTATCAACTTCTATCCCAAGTATGCTATGTATGTATGGTTTCTGGTGATATGATCCAAGATGATCAGATATGACAATCTTATATGCAATGTGGTATGATGCTATGGATATTTCTTACAAGCTTCTTTTCTCTTTCGCTTTTGCTTAAAAGCTTATTCTTTTTTTATATGGCCACTATGCGAAATGCACAAACCAAGGTAGCAATTGGGTATATACGGGAACAATCTTATGACACAAGGGATGATATGATACCAATATGATATGGTATGTATGCAATGTATGGTGTAGATCACTAATGTGCACAAGTAACATTGTAGGCAATACTCAAATGGCTAGTCTCAATAGGCAAGTGACAGAAAATAGGCCAGGGGTTATGAATGCAATGGCAAGGGAATATACAAAGGAGCGATACCACGATACCAAGATGATATGGAGGTTACCGTCCTTGGTGATGATGAGTGGCGGTGTTCTTGATGTAGATACCAAGATGATGGATACTCGTCCCTACGTAGCCGAAACACCTTAGGAAACGGAAAAACCGCGAAATCAAAATCGCAAATGTCAAATGTCAAATGGTGGTAGTGGGAAAGCGGTGGTCTCTGCGGAAGGTAACTGGGATGGCGGAAATGCAAAGATGGGTTTTGCGAGTAGGCAATGCGGAAAAGGATGGTAAGGTGGTGGACTATACACAGTGTCGGAGTTGGAAGCACGGTCCCTAAGTAGCCAAAACACCTTAGGAGACACAACTCACAACACAAACAAAATTGGGTTAAGTTGGGGTGGCGGAAGTGTATGGTGGTCAAGCCTATGAGGAAGTGGTGGTGGTGGTTGATGAAGAAGAAACCATCCCTAAGTAGCTGAAACAACTTAGGAGACTCAAGTCACAACTCAAACCACCGCTAATGCTATGGGGAACAAAATTGGTTAGGTTGCGGAAGTCGGTGGTGGTGTAGCGGATGATGTGGTGGAAGCCCTAAGCAAAAATGCCAAAATTCACAAATTTGATGGTGTCAAAAGGTGGTGAAACCAAGGTGAGGTCCTCGGGCACGCTGATAGCTTCAAAACAAGCCAAAGAACACTCAAATCGGAGTTCGGAGCGAAAAGTTGTGATGAAAACGATGAAGGACGGTGATGCTGAAATTCTGTGCAATGTTTCGGGTTAGGCCGGAAGTTCCGGGCTTAGGGCCGAATGTTCTGGGCTCCGAAAGTTCCGGGGGGTGGACGGAAGTTCCGGGGGTCACGGAAAAAGTGCGGGGAGTGTGCGGATTTTTGGGGTAAACTTTCTGGTTAGCCTGGAAGTTCAGGGGTTAGGACGGAAGTTCCAGGGGACGGAAGTTCCGGGGGAGTCTGGAAGTTTCAGGGGTCGTGGAATTTCTTCCGGTACAAACCCTAAATTCCGGATCTGAGTACGGGGGCGGAAAAACTCGATTTCCAAGGTCAAAATCGATGAGATTTCGTGGATGAAATATGGGGAACTTGGGGAGATGCTAGATCCACTTGAAACCAAGCAAATCTATGCATCAAATCCAACAAAACTTCGTCAAACCAACAGATCACAAAAAAATTAGGGGGCAATTTTTGGTGGGGATTTTCGAATTTAGGACGAACACAACAAAATTAGGCTAGAAAACAACAAGGGGGGGCTCCGAAATCATGATCAGCGTGGCTCATGATACCAAGATGATATCATGAGACAAGCTGGCTCTAGATACCAAGATGATGTAGGGTGGAACCCTATCCGGCGGATCTTTCACGAAAGGAGCGGATCTCAACTAAGAAAACGAAGAACACGGGGAAGAACGGACAGAAATCACAAGGGGAACACTCAAGAACAAGTCCAATCACACATCCACTAGACAATCAAACACACAAGATCCACAAGGTACATGAAGAACAAAGGGAAAGATACAAGGTAAGGTTCATCTCCATGAGGAGGTCTTGAAGGGGCCACCCAAGAGGGGGTCTTGAATCCAACGTGCATCTTCTCCGAAGAGGGGCCGCGGTCTCTCTCTCAAGGAGTAGATCTGTAAGGATGAGCGAAGCTCTATCTCTCAAATGAGTTATCACAATGATAAACCTAACTAGGAGGAGGGTGGTCTATTTATATTTTAAGCCACGAAGGGGTAAGTGGGAAAGGGATACATGGGATTCGGCCCGAGTCTTTGCACGAGGGCATGCCGGAAGTTCCGGGTGGGGCTGAAAGTTCCGAGCTCTAGAAGTTTCAGGCAGGTTCCGGCCGGGTTCCGGGCTATCTAGAGAGTTGGCGCGCTCGGGGCTGGTCTGGACTCCAGGGGCCGGAGGTTCCGAGCAGGCGGCAAGGTCCGGGGGACGGAAGTTCCGGGCTTTCCAGAAGCTTGTCCCTGCTTCTTCTTCCTTCTCCTCTTCCATGCTTGGCCTTTGTCCTTGGATCCTCCATGGTCTTCTCTATTGTACCTGAGTATATGTAAGGTCCATGCATGAGGTAGTAGCCATATCTCATATGTGGAAAGTGATGGCTCGAAGAGGAGTGAGTTCACCTTGTGTCCAATGGCGTATAGTCGAGGTTACATCTTATGTCCTCTTGGGGCTTGGGGAGTAGTCGAAGTGTACATGGGGATGATCGTAGGATGCTCCGCATCAGATGTGGTACCTATGCAAGTATGTTCCTTATTACTTGGTAGACCATGACAATTTGATAAAAATTCAGTACACCATGGTAGAAACAATCAGTATATTCTTGTTCATAAGGATAAAAATATTACTTTGCTTCCTATGACTCCTGATTCCATTTTGAAAGATGATATTAATAGAACTAATAAATCAAAACAGGAGAAAAATAAGAGTGAAAATCAGATGGTGGCAAAAGAATTTGAGAAACAAATGAAGCCTAATAATAAACCATCTAGTGTTGTTTCTGAAATTAAATTGAAAAGTGCATGTTTACTTGCCACCAAATCTGATATTGATGATCTAGATTTTAGCAAATCTGTTTGCTATGCTTTTGTGTGCAAAGAGGCATTATTTTCATTTGAGGACATGCCTTCCTCTTTGCCTCCTGCTGTCACTAACATTTTGCAGGAGTTCGCAGACGTCTTTCCACAAGACGTGCCACTGGGATTACCACCTATTCGAGGGATTGAGCATCAAATTGAGTTAATCCCCGGTGCATCATTACCCAACCGTGCACCATACCGTACCAATCCAGAGGAGACAAAGGAGATTATGTGTCAAGTACAAGAATTGCTCGACAAAGGTTATATACACGAATCCCTTGGTCCTTGTGTTGTTCCTATCATTTTAGTGCCGAAAAAGGATGGTACGTCGCGTATGTGTGTTGATTGTAGAGGCATTAATAATATTACTATTTGTTATCGTCGTCCTATTCCTAGGCTAGATGATATGCTTGATGAATTGAGTGGCTCTACAATATTCTCCAAAATTGATTTGCGTAGTCGATACCATCAAATTCATATAAAATTGGGAGATGAATGGAGAACATCATTTAAAACTAAGTTTGGATTATATGAGTGGTCAGTCATGCCTTTTGGGTTAACTAATGCACCTAGTACTTTCATGAGATTAATGAACGAAGTTTTACATGCTTTCATTGGACGATTTGTGGTAGTTTACTTTGATGACATATTGATCTATAGCAAATCTTTGGAGGAACATTTGGAACATTTACGTGTTGTTTTTATTGCTCTACGTGATGCACGTTTGTTGGTAACCTTGGAAAGTGCACCTTTTGCACCGATCGAGTATCTTTTCTTGGCTATGTTGTTACTCCACAGGGAATTGAAGTTGATAAAGCCAAGATTGAAGGTATTGAGAGTTGGCCACAGCCCAAAACGGTCACACAAGTGAGGAGTTTCTTTGGCCTCGCTGGTTTCTATAGGCGTTTTGTGAGAGATTTCAGCACCATTGCTGTCGGTTGTGGGGTTCCGGCAAACCCTTAAGGTTCAAACACTAGGGTGCGGGCGAAGTCTTTTCCTCCCACCGATCTACGACCTAGCTCGCTAAGATCTCGCAGATGAACTCGACGAACCCGCAACACAAAAAGACACAAGATTTATACTGGTTCGGGCCACCGTTGTGGTGTAATACCATACTCCAGTGCGGTGGTGGTGGATTGCCTCTAGGGCTGATGATGAATAATACAATGGGAAGAACAACCTCCTGAGGTTGAGGTGTTCTTGGCTATCTTGTGTGTGTGGGGATGATCTTCAGGCTCTCTATCCGTTTTGAGGTCGATCCCTCAAGGATGGTGGTGGCTAACTCTATTTATAAAGGCCCGGGTCCTCTTCCCAAATATTGAGCGGGAAGGGAGCCAACAACGGCGGGCTAATTTAAAGGGGGACAGCTAGTACAAGCCATACTGACAAAAGTGGTCTTCGCCTGCCAAAGGCTCTGGTGGTGACGTCATCTTGGGATCCACGATGACCTCCGTCTTGCTGTCCTTCTTGTCTTCGTCTTGTTGCACCAAAATGGCAATCTTTGCCTGTTGCCTCGGTACTCCTCACCTGCGCTGGCCTCCTTACCACCAAAGAGGAAACAAGGACGCTGCGCACGCTGTCGCCCGCCTGGTGTCGATCGTCATTGCTCACGTCACGAGAGCCTGGTGAGGTTTGCCTCGCCGTGACATCTCCGCTCCTCGTGAGCCTGCCTGACTAGGCCACTCTAGAGGAGGTCTTGCATCGTCCGCCTCGCGAGGCTTGGCCCCTCCCAAGGGTCTTGGATGCCTTGTTGATGAAGATGGGCCGTACGGCCTGCTGGCTTAGCCACGCTATGGGCCACAGGCAGGCAAGTCTGGGGACCCCCGTTCCCAGAACACCGGCAGTAGCCCCCCGACCCAAGGTGCGCTTGGGCATGGCTTCACGGCGAAGCGAAGGGTCAAGCACGGAGCACCGCGGGCCCCAAAAGCCTGCGGCCTCGGTTGAAGCGTGGCGGTTGATTGGACATGGGCGTCTCTGCTTCCCCATGCTGCCTCGGCAACTGCACGACTTGACAAGTCCCTGTGACATGCAAGTGAAACCATCATTACCTGCGATCGTGGGAGTTGCTGGCTGGCCTTCTCTTGCTATAAATGGGGCGGGGGCCGAGCCTCGTTGCCCATCTTTTCCTTGCTCACTTGCTTCTTCTTTCTCGCTCCATTGCTTGATGTGCCACCAATGGCGCCACGAAGGAAGCTCTCCGCCGCCGAGAAGGGAAAGGCCCCTCGCGAGGGACCCGGCTCGCCCGTACCCAGGCGCGTACGTGGCCATCCACGCAAGCATGCCATGTCCCCTGTCGCGGCCCACTGTCGGAGCGGCACCGCGGCACGCGGAGGGGGTGTCCCAACCATGGCGATCCAGTCGACGAGGGGAGGCGTGCTTTGGTCGCGAGGCCTCCCCGTCCGCGCTTCCAAATGATGGAAGTGTCGCTAGAGTTTGTCGTCTGGTCGGAGAATCCGGCCGGCAACTGGCTCCAACTTCCGCGCTTCTTCGCCGACGAGTTGCTGGCCTCTAGTCTAGGCGGACTCTGGTTGTAGGCGGATGGTTGCTGCAGCAAGGCCTCTTGGGTTGTAGTCGCAACTTCCGCCGCCAGCAACATAGCCCTGACCCGTGGTTGGCAGACGTTCGCCTGCACGCGCGGCTTGGGCCGGCAGTGCGCCCTCCACTTCAAGTACGATGGCGAATCAACCCTCTATGTAAGGGTGTTTGGGGAAGATGGTCGCCGCGCCGGGTGCTGCCCCGAGGCGAACGATGGCGAGTAGCTGCACGATCTGTGGGACGGTTGCGACAAGGATGAGGGCGAGCCCGCCCTCGAGGGCGGCCGTGCCTTGTCCAGCTACCTCGGCTCCTCCTCTAGTGATAGCTTCAGCAGTGATGGCTACGACCAGCTGCCGTGCCCGCATTGAAGGCGGCAGTGGGTCATCTGGTCGCCGCGCCTCCGTGGAGGGCGAAGAAGGATTCGACTAAGCTCGAGTGCCGCTAGGGGTCTGCCTCCGGAGATTGCTGCAACGCTGCTTTTGTTTTACTCATTTTCCTGCATCAAGAATGTAACCAGTTTGCGACCAGGGGGGCGTGTATCGAACTATGGTTCCTCGGTTGTGGCACCATGCATGTTGTGTCGTTATTTCGTGCCAAGATAACTGAGCCTGGTATATCCAGGACACCCTCTTCCTCATGAGGCGCTTTTTTCCTCGTGTCCATCTTGCCTTGGTGGCCTGCATTTGCTAGGGAACTGCAAAAGCTTGTTAGGAAGTGTGTTAAAAGATTTGCCGTTCACCCTGGCCCTAACCTGGCGCCTTGTATCGCGGTACCCGAGGGGCACGGACTAGGAGAGGCACACCTTCTTTTGGGCTCGAACGAGGGTGGCTCGCGAGAAGGCAAAGAAAGGAGAAAAATGCTTGCGAGGGCACCTGCCCAGCCCCCTTGCGAGGCATGCGAGAGAGAGAACACGAGCTAACCTGAGCCGGAAAAATGCAAAGAGAGGTGAGGGGGTCAAATTAGCAAGGAATGCCGAAATAAAATTTTAATTAAGGAAAAGGAAGCCAAATGCTGAAAGAAAATGAAATGCCACGTCCGGCACCTAATCTAGTATTCAAGTCTTCTCACTAGCGTGGAGCTAAGTGCTGCCACTATGTGTGGGCGCGAGCCCCAGGGCCTGAGGCCGGCACTCCTGAGACTCTGGGGCGTGTACAACACCAACTCATTATTACGTGAGAGTGTCACGGGCGGCGATTCTTCACAGGCATCGGGCCTTCTTCACAGGCTCTGGTCCTTGCTTCACAGGCTCTGGGCCTTGCTTCATAGGCTCTGGGCCTTGCTTCATGGGTAAAACTCCCGAAGGTGCTGGATGTTCCAGGCGTTTTAGACTGGTACTCCGTCTTATGTCTCCAGGCGCACGGCGCTAGGCCTGGAGATGTGGACGACCTTGAACAGGCCCTCCCACATTGGTGAAAGCTTATGCAGCCCTTCCATGGAGAGGACCCGCCTCAGGGCTAGGTCACCCATCTCGAGTGTCCTGGAGTGGATGTTGCGGCAGTGGTATCGCCGCAGTGCTTGCTGGTACCTCGCCGCCCGTAGCGCAGTTTCGCGGCGACGTACCTCCACCAACACGAGGTCAATCCCCCGCATGGCGTCCTGCTGTATTTTGTTGAACGCCGGGACTCGTGCGGACCGATGCTTGACCTCGTGAGGGAGGATCACTTCAGCTCTGTAGACGATGAAGAATGGAGTCTCTCCCGTTGGCTTGGTGGCGGTGGTTCGGATGGACCACAGTACGGATTGGAGCTCGTCGTGCCAGCCCCTGCTGCAGGCCTCCAGCTTCTTCTTGAAGGTCCTGGTCTTGAGGACCCTCAGGACCTTTATGTTAGCACGTTCGGCCTGACCATTGCTCCTGGGGTGGGCCACCGAAGCATAGCAGATCTGTGTTCCAAGGTTAGCCAGTAGGTTTTGAAGAGGTTGCTAGTAAACTGCAAACCGTTATCTGTGATGATGCGGTTGGGGACCCCGAAGCGGCCCACGAGGCCCTTGATGAACTTGACAGCAGAGCCGACTGGGATGGTACGGACGGCTTCCACTTCCGCCCACTTGGTGAACTTGTCGATGGCGACGTAGAGGTAACGATAGCCCCCTGGTTCCCGAGGGAACGGGCCTAGGATATCCAGCCCCAAGACCGCGAACGGCCATGTGAGTGGGATAGTTTGAAGGCCCTAAGCGGGCTGATGGATTTGCTTGGAGTGGAACTGGCAAGCTTCGCAAGACTTCACCAGCTCGGCTGCGTCGTTGAGTGATGTAGGCCAGTAGAATCCACTGCGGAACACCTTGCTGACGAGGGTCCGTGACGACGAGTGGTTTCCGCAGTCCCTGCCGTGTATGTCAATCAGCAACTCCATTCCTTGGTCGCTGGATATGCAGCGCAGTGTGACATCATTCGGTCACTTCCTATATAACTCGCCGTCTTGGATATAGTATGCCGTGGCTTGCCAGGCCACGTGCTCCACCTCCTCTTCCTTCTCTGGCAACGTCCCGTGCATTAAGTACTCCTTGAATTACTTGGTCCAGCATTCCTCCTAGGGCTCAAGCGCCAAGAGCAGCCGAGCTCCGGAGGTCGGTCCACAGGTCGGGGATCCTGTGGCCGGAGGCTGGGGGAGCTCTTCCCGAGGCTGATTCATGCTTGAAAGAGGTGGCGCAGCTGATGGCTTGAAGAGTCGCTCCTCAAAGACGCCTGGCTCCCGCGGTTGCCGCTTGGATGCTCTCCTGGCGATGTCGTCGGCTTCCTTGTTGGTGCCCCGGGGCACGTGCTGCAGCTCCAGGCCCGAGAACTGTTACTCCATCTTGCGCACCTCCGCGAGGTAGGCCTCCATATGCTCGTCCTTCGGCTCATACACCTTGTTGGAGAAGTTGACGAGGAGTTGTGAGTCGCCTCTGACGGTGAGGCACTTCACCCCTAGGGCCGCTGCAGCCTTCAGGCCAGCTATGAGGCCTTCATATTCTGCAATGTTGTTGGAGACCTTCTCGTCGTGCTGAAAGTAGAGTTGCACGGCGTTGTAGAGCTTGTCCTGGGTGGGCGAGATGAGCACTGCCCCAGCCCCGTTCCCTGGTGTGTGAAGGTGCCATCGAAATACATGACCCAACTGTCCGGAGCCTCACTTCCTGGGGAGGTGGACCGATCTTCTCCTTCCTCAAGTGTCGGGGCATCCGTCCATTCGGCCACAAAGTCAGCGAGTGCGGCCCCCTTGATGACCCTGGTAGTGCTGAACTCCAATTGGAATGCTTGCAACTCGATGTTCCACTCAGCGACCCTTCCGGCTGAGTCAGGGCTCCTAAGTATCGTTTCAAGTGGGTAGGCTGAGACGACCTTGATGGGGTGGCCCTGGAAGTAGTGTCGCAGCTTGCGTGAGGCCACCAGGAGTGCGAGCAGGAGTTTCTGGGGCATGGGGTAGCGTGCTCTCGCGTTCCGTAGTACGGTGCTGACAAAGTACACCGGGTGTTCGACGAGGGCTAGCACGCCGTCGAGGCTCGGTTCCTGCAGAGATCGGGGCATATCCTAAGGTGGAAGGGTCCCTGGGACCCGACTGTACTCAGGAGCTTTTGTGACGCCACCATGCTGAGCTTGGCCTTCCACCGCTGATGCCTTTGCTGCGCCTTCCTAACCCCGCGCTACTTCAACCTTGGCTTGGCGCTCCTCCCGAACCGCCACCAACGCCGCACTGGTGGAGTACAGGGTGGCAGCAAGGTAGAGTACCAGAGGTTCGAGGGGCCGTGGTGCCACCATCACTGTGGGCTAGTAACGTATTTCTTGAGGTCTTGGAAGGCCCGGTTGGCCTCCGGGTTCCACTCGAACGGGCCCTTCCTCTTCATGAGCTTGAAGAATGGTAAGGCGCGCTCTCCTGGTTTGGAGATGAAACGCCCAACACGGTCACCTGCCCTGCTAGCTTCTGCATAACTTTGAGGGTCTACGGCGGGCCATGTCCTCGATAGCCTTGACCTTCTCCGGGTTCGCCTCGATCCCCTTGTGGGATACGAGGAATCCCAGCAGCTTGCCGGAGGGGACACCGAACACGCACTTCTCCGGGTTGAGCCTCAAGTTCACTTGGCGCAGGTTCTCGAAGGTCTCCTCCAAGTCTTGAATCAATGTCCCTGCCTCGCGAGACTTGACCACTATGTCATCGACGTAAGCCTCTGTGTTCCTCCAGAGTGCCTCCCCAGAGCGATGTGCATCAACAACTGAAAGGTCACGCCCACGTTGCGCAGCCCGAAGGGCATGCAGGTGTAGCAGTACACCCCACATGGTGTCAGGAAGGCCGTCTTCTCCCCATCTTCTACCACCATCTTGATTTGATGATATGCTAAGAACGCATCAAGCAAGCACAACATGTCACACTCGGCGGTGGAGTCAACAATCTGGTCGATGCGCGGGAGTGGGAACGGGTCTTCTGGCAGGCTTTGTTAAGATTGGTGAAGTCGACGCACATACGTTCCTTCCTGCCTTTTTCGGCACCATGATAGGGTTTGCCAGCCATTCGGAGTATCGGACCTCTCGGATGGCACCTGCTGGTTCTAGCTTGCGTGTCTCCTAGACGATGAAGGCCTGCTTCTTAGTAGACTGTCGTCCTGCTCGCTACTTCACGAGACGGATGTTGTGGCATACTCTTAGATGATACTGGATCACCTCCCTCGGGACCCCTACCAGCTGATTGGGCTCCCACGCGAATATCTCCTTGTTCGCGCGCAAGAACCTCACCAGGGCTTCTTCTTGTTCCGTGTCAAGGCCGGCTCCTATGGTAAAGTTGGGTCCTGAAGACCCGTCCTCGCTGGCCGATACCTGCTTGGTTTTCACCTTGTCTTGGGTGAACAACTGCTTCTTCTTGGTGGGCGTAGCCTCCCTGGCCGCAGGGGCACCGCGTCGGCGGGTTGTGCTACTATCGTGGTCTTGAAGGCGAGGTTGAGCGCCATCACGGCCTCCTTAGTGTCCCCCTTGATGGTGAGGACGCCCTTGCTCCCTGGCATCTTCATGAGGTTGTAAGCCGGGTGAGTCGCTGCCATGAACTAAGCGAGAGCCGGGTACCCGAGGATGGCGTTTTTACGGGAGACCAATGCGAGCGATGTCAAAGTCCACCAGCTCTGTGCGGTAGTTGTCGCGTGTGCCGAAGGTGACAAGGAGGCGGATCTGTCCCAAGGAGTGGGCAGTTCCACCACTACTCCCGAGAAGGGCTTACTGAGGCCGAGCGGCTCGAGTGGCACGTGGAGAAGGCTGAAGGCTTCCACGGAGAGCAAGTTGAGGCCAGCACCACTGTCGATGAGGGTCTTGGTGATGGCCACGTTGCAAATGGTGGGCGTGCAGAGCATCGGGAGTATTCCGGAGCCGGCAGTGGAGTGTGGTGGTCTTTTGAGCCGAAGGTGAGGTCGGCCTCTGGCGCAGCCCAACCCGGCGGAGCCCCCGGGCGCCTGGAGGTGGCCTCGATCGAGAACGGCCTCCTCGTACGCCAGCAGGAAAGCTGACGGGTCCGCCGCGCCGTCATAGTGCGGCGGCATCTCCGACCTGAACTTGGGCGGCCACTGCAAGATGTCGGATGTGGGGTTCCGGCAAACCCTTAAGGTTCGAACACTAGGGTGCGCGCGAAGTCTTTTCCTCCCACCGATCTACGCCCTAGCTCGCTTAGATCTCGCGGACGAACTCGACGAACTCGCAACACAGAAAGACACAAGATTTATACTGGTTCGGGACACCGTTGTGGTGTAATACCCTACTCCAGTGCGCTGTTGGGCTAATGATGGATTGCCTCTAGGGCTGATGATGAACAATACAATGGGAAGAACAACCTCCTGAGGTTGAGGTGTTCTTGGCTATCTTGTGTGTGTGGGGATGATCTTCAGGCTCTCTATCCGAGATGAGGTCGATCCCTCAAGGATGGTGGTGGCTAACTCTATTTATAAAGGCCCGGGTCCTCTTCCCAAATATTGAGCGGGAAGGGAGCCAACAACGGCGGGCTAATTTAAAGGGGGACAACTAGTACAAGCCATACTGACAAAAGTGGTCTTCGCCTGCCAAAGGCTCTGGTGGTGACGCCATCTTGGGCTCCACAATGACCTCCGTCTTGCTGTCCTTCTGGTCTTCGTCTTGTTGCACCAAAATGGCAATCTTTGTCTGTTGCCTCGGTACTCCTCACCTGTGCTGGCCTCCTTAGCACCAAAGAGGAAACAAGGACGCTGCGCACACTGTCGCCCGCCTCGGGTCGATCGTCATTGCTCACGTCATAGGAGCCTGGTGAGGTTTGCCTCGCCTTGACATCTCCGCTCCTCGTGAGCCCTCCTGACTAGGCCACTCTAGAGGAGGTCTTGTGTCGTCCTCCTCGCGAGGCTTGGCCCCTCGTGAGGGTCTTGGATGCCTTGTTGATGAAGATGGGCCATACAGCCTGCTAGCTTAGCCACGCCATGGGCTGCAGGCAGGCAAATCTGGGGACCCCCCTTCCCAGAACGCCAACAATTGATGCACCTCTCAACGATCTTACAAAGAAGGATGTGCCTTTTGTTTGGGGTACCACAAAGGAAGAAGCCTTCATGGTATTGAAAGATAAGTTGACACATGCTCCTTTACTCCAACTTCCTGATTTTAATAAGACTTTTGATTTTGAATGTGATGCTAGTGGAATTGGATTAGGATGTGTGTTATTACAAGATGGCAAACATGTTGCATACTTTTCTAAAAAATTGAGTGGGCCTAGTCTGAACTATTCTACTTATGATAAAGAATTATATGCTCTTGTTCGGACCTTAGAAACATGGAAACATTATTTATGGCCCCAGGAATTTTTTATACATTCTGATCATGAATCTTTGAAACCCATTAAAAGTCAAGCAAAACTGAACTGTAAACACAAGAAGGGTAAATAAAATGTTATTGCTGATGCATTGTCTCGTCGTTATACTATGTTTCACAACTTGACTTTAAAATATTTGGTTTGGAGACCATCAAAGGTCACTATGTACATGATACTGAATTTAAAGATGTATTGCAGAATTGTAAGGAAGGGATGATGGAGAGCATCCCAAGGTCATCCCCATGGACCCAACTACATCTCCTACGACACCACTTGGACCCATGACACGAGCATGTGCAAGAGCTCTTGAAACCGACGTGACATCTTGATGCGGAGCATCCCACGATCATCCCCATGGACGCACCTACACCTCCAACGACACCACTTGGACTAATGACAAGAGCCCGAGCCAAGGATATCGAAGATAAGGTGAACACATTCCTCTTCGAACTTCCACTTTCTATGCATGAGACATGATTACTACCTAAGTCCGAGTTGTTGTGCATGATCAGGTACCAAGAGGACCCTCCCTAAGATGCACATGAAGATGTACAAGTCCCCAAGTTCACGGATGAAGAGAACCAATAGAAGGAGTCAAGACAGGCCCCGGACAGCCGCTCAGCCGCCAGGACACTACAGGCCCCGGACATCCGGCCTCGCCAGCCCGGACATCCGTCCCTTCCCGAGCCCCCGAATATCTGGCCTCCAGCCCAGAAATCTGGACCCCACCGAACCCGAGAGCAACAAACCAGTCGCTCCAGCTCGGACATCCGGCCTCCTCTACCCGGACATCCAGCCCGACGCCTGGACATCCGGCCTCCCCTGTCTATGCAAAGTGAAGGGCCGAGGCCCGTGTACCCCTTCTCCCCCCTAGACTATATACACTCCTCCTCGTCCTACTTTCTACTGTTAGCAAAGGATTAGCTTATATTTTGTGTGAGAGCTTTGATCATCCACTTGGATACCTTCTCCTCAGATATTTGAGCCTCCACCGGAGAAGATCCCCCAAGTGGATTCAAGACCTTTTTTAGTGAAGAACTCAAGACCTCCTCACGGAGAAGACCGGCTACCCTTGTATCATCCTTAGTTATCCGTGGATCATTATCTTTCCTTATGTACTCGAGGATCTAGACATGTGTGACTTATTCGTGTTGGTTTAGTGTTTCCTCTTGTGTTTCCCCTTGTGGTTTCCCTCTTTTCCCCATCATGTTCCTCGCAAGATCCGCTCCTTTCGTGAAAGATCGGTTGATTAGGGTTCTACCCTACATCATCTTGGTATCAGAGCCAGGTTGATCACGATTTCGGAGCCTCCCTATTGTGTTTTCTAGCCTAATTTGGTTGACTTCGTCCTAAATTCGAAAATTCCCAACAAAAATAGCCCCCAATTTTTTTTTGTGATTTGTTGGCGTGATGAAGTTTTGTTGGATTTGATCCGCGGATTTCATGTGTTGCAGGTAGATCTAGCTTTCCATCCATTTTTCCCCAATTTCCATCCACAAATTTCTCTGAATTTTGCCCGGATTTAACCTCTCCCCACGACCATCTTCGAATCCATCCACAGATCTAGAGCCCGGACATACGGCCCGATAGCCCGGACATCCGGCGCCCCGGATATCCGGCCATCAGGCCCGGACATCCGGCCCTTGGCAGCACCACTTCCTCTTCACCACCCATTTTCCATCCATATTTCGCCAAATTTTCTTCTGCATACCTCCACCACTTCCGCATACCACCACCATTTCCGCATACCACCACCATCGCTTACCAACTCCAACTTCCACAATTTTTGTCCAATTTTGCTTTGAGAATTAGAGTTGCGGTACCGTGTCCTACTTGTGTTTCGGCTTTTTAGGTACGGTTCGACATCAACATCACCATCACTCATCTTCGCCACGGACGCGTCATCAACAACGACAACCTCGACCACACCTTGGTATTCGTGCCACCATTTTGACACATTACCTCAAGCAAGACCGGTAACCTCATCTTGGTATTGGACATATCACTCTTGCCATTACTTTCATAGCCATCATTGCCTTACTCCTTTGCGTTGCTTACCCATCGAGACTAGCCATTGAGTATTGCCGGCAACAAGACTTGTGCACATTAGTTATCATACTTCCCATAGCATACATACATCATTGTTGCCTATCTTGGTATCATCTATTGTGTCACAAAGTTGTCATCGCATACATAATTGATATCTTGGTTCGTCAAGCATTGCATGAGAAAAGAGCTCAAACATCAAAGAACCAAACAAGCTTTCAAGCAAAAAGGGAAATATAAGCAAAGAGCTTTTAAGCAAGAACCATAGCATCATACAACATAAATATTGTCATACTCGATCATATCATAGAAACACCTTGCATAGAACATACTTGGGATAGAAGTCATTACATTTTTGCTTAGTAGGTTGTGCACAAGTGTTTTTATCCCCCTATTGTGCAATTGTGCTAGCGTCTCTCTAGTGTTGTGCAACAAGAGAATTTTTGTGCATTCCATTTTTTGGCTCATCCTTGGTTGCACGACCCCACTTATCTTTTTGCGTGTGTGTTTCCGTGTACTTTATCTTGCTTGGTCTACTTGTTGCATTGCAATCTTGTGAATCTTTTCGAAAATTATTGAAGCTCACTTACAATTGCATCAAATTTTGTGCCACAATCCTAACCAAGCTCCACCATAAGATTTTACTTGTGTTGGTGTGAGAAACCGACAAGAATTGGTACCAATCGATGCACTTTCAACTTTGGTCAAGGTACATTTGGTATTCGTTCTTCTCTTTCTACCACTCACATTTTTCTTGGAATGATGGATAGGCCAAGTACTTCTACAAACCTACTCTTCATTGAGAACGACGATGACATGAACTCCTACATCACCAAGAGCCATCTCTTTGGTGCACAACGTGCTTTGCATCAAGAGAAACAAGCAATGAGTGAACGCATCGACAACCTTGCCGCCGACTTGCGACTCTCCGAGCAACGTAGAAGGGACTACTTTGACCACAAGCTCGACGATCACAAGCAAGAGAATGATGCAAGGACGGATGAGATTCGCACTTTGTTGCTCAACCGCTCTTGTTCCACTTCGTCCTCTTCAAGAAGGACCCGCTCAAGTCGACACTCCGACTTCACCCTCTTGGGCTCAAGTACACCGACATCAAACACTCTTTGCCGTGCCGCGCACAATGATTGTGAAGCAAGCCTCAATCCACCACGCGACACCGACTATCAAGAGCGCCGACAATGTCAAACCCAAGCGGCTTTTGCGCTAGCACGAGAACGGCAACGACAACGCCAACATGAAGAGGAAGAGCGAGCACGTCTTCACCAAGATGCACAAGATGCCGAGGCACAATGCCAAGAACAACAACTCCGTGAAGCTCAAGCACTTGCAGCGCAACAAGCCCTCCGAGATTCAAGTCGAGCCGTAGCCAAGCGAGGCCGACAAGCTCGTGAACAAGACAAAGCACTTCGTGCAGAAGTTCAAGAACGAAGATTTCAAGCTCGCATGCATCGTCAAGTTCCTCAAGTTCCTCCTCAAGATCTACAAGCTCCTCCACAAGCTCGCCAAGAACATCAAGTTCATCAAAAGCATGAAGACAATGGAATTCATCCACGACAAGAGCAACATGAGATTCACAACTCTCGTCACCAAGAGCAACATGAGCTTGACAATCATCAACAATATGGGCGTCATCATCCCCGACCCCAACACAATGAAGAGCAACGCTACGGCAAGCTCAAGTTCACCATGCCCAAGTTCAAATGGAAGCAACGACCCCGAAGAGTATCTTTCAAGGGAATTGAAGGTCGAAAAAATCTTCCGTTTGCACAACTATGAAGAAGACAAGAAGATCGCAATGGCATCCCTTGAGTTCCAAGACTATGTCCTCATTTGGTGGGAACAAGTTATCAAGCGCCGAGAGACAAGAGGTGAACCACCAATCTGATGCGGAGCATCCTATGATCATCCCCATGTACACTCAAGCATACGCCTTTGGACCGAAGGTGAACTCGCTCCTTTCCGAATCTTCCTTTTCCGCATGTAAGACATGGATGCTACTTTAAGCGCGGACCTTGTGCATACTCAGGTACACCCGAGGAGACCATGGAGAGCCCAAGGACCAAGGCCAAGCGTACACGGAAGTGAAGGAAGGAGAAGGAAGAAGGGCCAGCTACTACAGCGGCCAGACATCCGGCCCTAGCCCGAACATCCGGCCCAGCCCGGACATCCGGCCCGACCCCCGGAAATCCGGCATCGGCCATCCAGAGAGCACCGCAAAGGCCCAGGGTAGCCTGGACATCCGGCCATCACCCTGGACATCCGACTCCTCCCGAAGCCCCGGACATCCGGTCCCCTTCTCCTGTAAATCCGGCCCCTCCATCACCGAATGCATCTAGAAGACGCAGGACAGCCCTGACATCCGGCCCCTTGCCTCGAACATCCGGCCCTTCCCGAAGACCCGGACATCCGGCCCCTGCCTGTGCGCAGAGAACGGGCCAAGGGCCCATGTATCCTCTCCCACTTACCCCTTCGTGGATAAGGTCTATATATACTCCTCCACCTCCTTCAAGTTAGGGTTAGCAAAGGATTAGCTCATATTTGTGTGAGAGCTTTGCTCATCCACTTGGACACCTTCTCCTCGGAGATTTGAGCCTCCACTGGAGAAGATCCCCTGTGACACCTTAATTGTATCCTACCTTAATTGAATCCCAACTCTTGCCTTTTCTGGCACTAAGTTTTTCTATTTCATCGTTGTCAGGTTTTTGTCTCCGTGTGTTTTGTCTTTGTCATGCATCTCATATCATGCCATCATGTGCATTACATTTGCATACGTGTTCGTCTCATGCATTCGAGCATTTTCCCCGTTGTCCATTTTGCATTCCTGCGCTCCTATGTCCTCCGGTGTCCCTTTCTACCTATTTTCGTGTGCGGGTGTGAACCGTTTTCGGATTGGACCGAGACTTGTCATGCGGCCTTGGTTTACTACCGGTAGACCTCCTGTCAAGTTTTGTGCCATTTGGACTTCGTTTGATACTCCAACGGTTAACCGAGGGACCGAAAAGGCCTCGTGTGTGTTGCAGCCCAACACCCCTCCAAAGTGGCCCAAAACCCACCTAATCCTCTCCCATCACCTAAGTCGTTCGATCACGATCGCGTGGCCACAAACCGCACCTCATTTGGAGCTTCCTAGCTCCCTCTACCTCTATTTAAAGGCCTCCCCCAAAATGTTCGGGTCCCTCCAACCCCTAACCCTAGAAAATCTCCTCGCGCCGCACCGGACATGTCCATTCCGGGCGGACGTCTAGACACCGCCGCCCCGGACCACTGAAACGCCACCACGTCAGCCGCCCGGAGCCCCACATCACCGCGCCCGCCGAAGCCCGCCGCGGCCCGTGGCCGGCCCGCCCGCCGCCCTTCTCCTCCTTAGCCGCGCCGCTCCGTCTCCTCCTGCGCCGGCGAGCCACCGCCGCGGGCACCTCATCGCCCGACCCCGCCGGCGCTGCCCCGCTAGTCCCACGCTGGCGACCAAGCCCCCGCGCCGCCCGAGACCGTCCACCGCCACCACACCTCAACACCGGCGCCACCTCGCCGTCCGGCCGCCTCTCTCCGTCGACTCCAGCGCCCCCCGACGAACTCCAGCCAGACGAACCTCGGGATCCGCGCCCGACTGGATCTGGATCTTAGATTCGAAATCTCGGTTGACTTTTTTCCATGAAACCCTAGTTTTTATGCATACTTTGACGCATCATAACTTCATCATCGTTGCTCCGATTCGTGCGTGTAGCATATCAAAATGTTCGTCTCGACGAGTACATCATTTCATGTCATTGGATCATTTTCATTTGAGCTCATCTTGATGCCCGAAATGCTGTTGGAAGATGGCTATGTGATGTTAGTTTCAGCTCTGTTTCAGCAAATGCACTTTTGTCATTTTTGCCATGATTAATGTGCACTTGCTATGATCCTGAGCTCTATATGTGTTTTGAAGAATGCCATGCCATCTTTACAGGGGTGTATGCCATGCATTTTTTTGATCTTTGTGGTGACTAGCACAAGCATGCAAAGTAGCTTACTCAATGATGCTGATTTCAGGGACTTAGAATTTCACTAAGTCCTTGCCCTGTCATTATTTTTATGCCATATGTTCATGTTGATTCCTAGTGATCAGTGCCTCTTTTGAGCATGATCAGTAAGGATGTTTCGTAGATAATTTTGTGCTCTATCCATCCATGTATTTGTTTGCAATTATGGAGCACCCTATCTTGAGTCAATCGAGCTCTACTTTTGTTATAAAATGTTCCTGGCAGATTGTTAACATGTTTAGCTATTTTGCCGAGCTTGTTGTTGTTGATCCATGCATGTTATGTTGTTGTTCTCGCCATGTCTAGCTTCTATGCTATGTCTATTTGCTGGGTGTATGCTTAGATTATCATGCAATGCCTTGTGGTGAGTGCATCGAGCTCGTAAACATGCCTACTCGTTATCTGTTTTGCCATGCTCCAGTTTTTTCACTAAGTCTGAATTTGTTTTCGTTAATTGCTATGTTCACATGCTTGCAATTGTATTTTCTGATCCCTTTTGACTCATGGTCAGTAAGGAACTTTTGTTGTATGCTTTGAGTAGCTTCATGCCATGCCTTGTTTTGCCATGATATGTTCCTGTAGCATGTAGGTATCGTGCTCTAAACATTGCTTCCTGATAATAAATTGCTGACATGTTGTTAATTGCACCAAGTCTGAAACCTGTTCTCTTTGGCATTTTTGCCATGCTTGTTTGAGCTTGCTATTGAGTGAATTAGCCGTAGCTCAGTGTTCATCTTTTGTGAAGCATCATGAGTGCATCCCTGCCATGTATTTTGTTTCCATGTTTGAGTGCAGTAGCTTAATAATCTTGATGCATTTAGAAGGATACTTGCTGTTTATCGCAGACCGGTGCCATATTTGTTTTGCTTGTCATTTCCAAACCGTGCATCCGATTCCGGTGATCTTTATATCGATTTCGACCGAAATCACCTCCCCTTTCCAGTGGCACTCTTGGATTTCCATGTTGAGGCCAGGTTCTATCATTCCTTTCCAAATCTTGCATATGCATCACATATCACATCCCGCATACCATACCATGTTTTGCATCATGTTGCTTGAGCATTGCACGTGGTTGATTGTGTTCCTTTTGCTTGTTTTTCTTGCTTGGGTAGAGCCGGGAGACGAGTACATGATCGAGGAGCCCATTGAGTATGCTTACGAGGATCGAGACAACTCTGAGAACTTTGTAGGCAAGATGACAATCCCCTTGAAATCACTTCTATCTTTGCTTGCTAGATGCTCACTCTTTTGTTATGCCTATGCTACGATAACTACCACTTTCTTATCATGCCTTTCACATTGCCATTTAAAACCTCTAACCCACCTTGTCCTAGCAAACCGTTGTTTGGCTATGTTACCGCTTTGCTCAGCCCCTCTTATAGCGTTGCTAGTTGCAGGTGAAGATTGGTGATCGTTCCTTGTTGGAACATGTTTATTGTTGGGATATCATCATATTATGTTGTTTATCTTAATGCACCTATATACTTGGTAAAGGGTGGAAGGTTCGGCCTTACGCCTGGTGTTTTTGTTCCACTCTTGCCGCCCTAGTTTCCGTCATATCAGTGTTATGTTCCCGGATTTTGCGTTCCTTACACGGTTGGGTTATAATGGGAACCCCTTGACAGTTCGCCTTGAATAAAACTCTTCCAGCAATGCCCAACCTTGGTTTTACCATTTGCCACCTAGCCTCTTTTTCCCTTGGGTTTCCGGAGCCCAAGGGTCATCTTTATTAAACCCCCAAGCCAGTGCTCCTCTGAGTGTTGGTCCAAACTAGAGCCCCTTGCAGCACCACCTCGGAAAACTCGAGGGCTGGTTTTAGTTGTATGGATTGCTTATCCGGTGTGCCCTGAGAACGAGATATGTGCAGCTGCTATCGGGATTTGTCAGCACATTCGGGTGGTGTTGCTAGACTTGTTTTACCATTGTCGATATGTCTTGTAACAGGGATGCCGAGTATGATCGTAATGTCTTGGGAGAAGGAATATACTTCGTTGACCGTGAGAGCTTTTGATAGGCCAAGTTGGGACTCCCCTGCAGGGATTTGAACTTTCGAAAGCCGTGCACGCGGTTATGGGCAGATGGGAATTTGTTAATGTCCGGTTGTAGATAACCTGAAACTTAACTTAATTAAAATGCATCAACCGCGTGTGTAACCGTGATGGTCTCTTCTCGGCGGAGTCCGAGAAGTGAACACGGTGTTGGAGTAATGCTTGACGTAGGTTGTTCTAGGATCACTTTTTGATCATAGTTGTTCGACCGTGCTTTTGCCTTCTCTTCTCACTCTCATTTGCATATGTTAGCCACCATATATGCTAGTCGCTTGCTGCAGCTCCACATCATACCTTTACCTTACCTATAAGCTTAAATAGTCTTGACCGCGAGGGTGTGAGATTGTTGAGTCCCCGTGACTCACAGATTCCTTCCAAAACCAGATGCAGGGACCGATGATACCATTCCAGGTGATTCAACTGAGCTCAAGTGGCTGTTCGATGAGGACTCAGGACGATACTACGTGTATTTCCCAGATGATCAGTAGTGGTGCCCAGTTGGGGCGATCGGGGACTATGGTGCATTTGGGGTTTATCTTTATTTTGGTTCTGTAGTTGGACCTTGAGTGTATTTTGACAAATGTAATGTTATTTATGCATTGTGTGACGTGGCAAGTGTAAGCCGACTATGTATCTCTTTCCCCTTTATGTATTAAATGGGTTGTTTGCAAAGATTACATCATTTCCATCATTGCTTTCAATGCGGTTATGCCTCTAAGTCGTGCTTCGACACGTGGGAGTATAGCCGCATCGAGGGCGTTACATCCCCCAAGCGGATTCAAGACCCCTTTTTGGGAAGAACTCAAGACCTCCTCACGGAGAAGACCGGCTACCCTTGTACCGTCCTTAGTACTTCGTGGATCGTGTATTTTTCCTTATGTACTCGAGAATCTAGCACATGTGTGACATATTCGTGTTGGTTTAGTGTTTCCTCTAGTGTTTCCCCTTGTGTTTTCCCTCTTTTCCCCCTCGTGTTCCTCGTGTTCCTCGCGGGATCTGCTCCTTTCGTGAAAGATTAGCCGATTAGGGTTCTACCCTACATCACATCTCTCCTCTCACATTTCCACTTTGAGGCACATGAGACATGGCTACTACATCAAACAGAGACATTGTGCATACTCAGGTATCAAGGAGTTGGCCATGAATAAGCTAAGGAGCAAGGAGGATCAGAAGAGGAAGATGGACGTGAAGACGGAGAAGAAGGTGAGATGGAGAAGAAGTCCCAGCCACCGGACGACCGGTCGGGACTGGACGTCCGGAGTCTGAAGCTCTAGCCGAACCCCAACGAGCAGATGTCTGTCCCTGACTGGACGATCGGTGCCCCTGCACTCGAGCCAAACGAGCGGACGACCGGCGCCACCGGACATACGGTGACCGGACGACCGGCCTCCTCGAGGATCTAGCACATGTGTGACTTATTCGTGTTGGCTTAGTGTTTCCTCTTGTGTTTCCCCTTTTCTTTTCCCTCATTTCCCTCCTCATGTTCTTCGTGTTCTTCGCGGGATCTGCACCTTTCGTGAAAGATCGGCCGATTAGGGTTCCACCCTACATTATCTTGGTATCATGAGCCACGTTGATCACAATTTCGGAGCCTCCTCTCATTGTTTTCTAGCCTAATTTTGTTGTGTTCTTCCCCAATTTCGAAAATCACCACCAAAAATAGAACCAATTTTTTTTGTGATTTGTTGGTTTGACAAAGTTTTGTTGGATTTGATCCATATATTTGCTTGGTTTCAAGTGGATCTAGCATATCCCCATTTTTTCCCACTTCCCATCCACGAAATCTCTCCAATTTTTCCTTTGGAATCATCCATTTCCGCCCCCCATTCGAAAATTTCCGCCCCAAACAAGATCTGGATTCGTCGGGCCAGACATCCAGGCCATCGATCTAGACATCTGGGTCCCCGGCCGGACGTCCGGCTCCTAGAGCACCAAATTTGCTCGGTTCTGGATAGACATCCCAGGAAATCCGGACTCCACCCTGGACATCCGGCCCGTGGATGGGTCACTCTTTCATTGTTGTCTCCTTCTTGTTGTCTACATGATACATCTCGCGAACGGAGGAGCGACATTGGAGATTGGCTCGATGGACCTTCAAGTTGAGGAGCGCTCAGACTTATTGGATGCACCTTCGAACCTCCACTCATGCCACGACATTGAGGATTGGGACACCAACACCTCCATATTTTTTGATTGTGCTCACACATGTCATGCTCGATGGACATATCATACACATGACAAATTTGCATCTTATGCATGGATTGACTCATATTATGATTGCCTTGTTCCATCTTGTCTTTCTATGTCATCCATGATATATGAGCTTGTCCATTTCCTTAGCAAATTTGTTGTGATCTTTCTTGATGGCATATTCATACATCATGATCATATTACCCATCATCAATTGCATGATCACATACTCATCTTGAGCATCCATTGCCATATTCATGCTATTGATAAACCGTCTCTCTATGACATCATTTTGCGCCATGGTTGCATTGATCATATTCACAACACATTTGTGTGCGCAATGAATGTTTTTCCACCATGAATGCTTTGCATACCATTCCATATCTTTTGGATAAGCTTCATGCACCTTGTCATGATCAATCTTGTCGCACGGACTCTTTCTTACTTGATGGACACTTTGTGTGCGCTAATCATTGTACTTCCGAGTGTCGTTTGTGTTTGCTCCTTTTGCATGTATACCACTCTGGCGACACCTTGGAGTACTTGGATTGCGCAATGTCTTCAACTCCGTCCAACTACAAGTCCGTCCACAACAACTGTTTCCATGGTGATGAGGATCACGACCCGAGGTCGGATCTTTCCCAAGGGAGGGGAGATGATGCGGAGCATCCTATGATCATCCCCATGTACACTCAAGCATATGCCTTTGGACCTAAGGTGAACTCGCTCCTTTCCGAATCTTCCTTTTCCGCATGTAAGACAATGATGCTACTTAAAGCGTAGACCTTGTGCATACTAAGGTACACCCGAGGAGACCATGGAGAGCCCAAGGACCAAGGCCAAGCATGCACGGAAGTGAAGGAAGGAGAAGTAAGAAGGGCCAGCTACTACAGCAGCCGTACATCCGGCCCTATCCCGGACATCCGGCCTGACCCCCGGAAATCCGGCATCGGCCATCCAAGGAGCACCGTAAAGGCCCAGAACAGCCCGGACATCCGGCCATCACCCGGGACATCCGGCTCCTCCCGAAGCCCCGGACATCCGGCCCCCTTTGCCCGGAAATCCGGACCCTCCATCACCAAATGCATCTGGAAGACCCAGGCCAGCGCGGACATCCGGCCCCTTGCCCCGGACATCCGGCCCCAAGCCCGGATATCCGACCCCTGCTTGTGCACAGAGGATGGGCCAAGGGCCAATGTATCCTCTCCCACTTACCCCTTCGTGGCTAAGGCCTATATATACTCCACCACCTTCTTCTAGTTAGGGTTAGCAAAGGATTAGCTCATATTTTGTGTGAGAGCTTTGCTCATCCACTTGGACACCTTCTCCTTGGTGATTTGAGCCTCCACCGGAGAAGATCCCCCAAGCGGATTCCAGACCCCTTTTAGGGAAGAACTCAAGACCTCCTCACGGAGAGGACCGGCTACCCTTGTATCGTCCTTAGTTGTCCGTTGATCGTGTATCCTTCCTTATGTACTCAAGGATCTAGCACATGTGTGACTTATTCGTGTTGGCTTAGTGTTTCCCCTAGTATTTTCTCTCGTTTGCCTCCTCGTGTTCTTCGTGTTCATCGCGGGATCCGCTCCTTTCATGAAAGATCGGCCGATTAGGGTTCCACCCTACATCACCATCACTACTAGGGCACAAATGAAGGATGTCATGCGAGCACACTTTGTGCCTAACTACTACAACCGCGACCTTTTCAACAAACTCCAACTACTCAAGCAAGGAACCAAGAGCGTTGAAGAGTACCACAAGGAGATGGAGATTGCCATGATAAGAGCCAACATCACGGAAGACGATGAGCAAACAATGGCACGTTTCTTGAATGGACTCAACCATCCTATCAAGAAGATCATCGACTTCCAACCATACTCGAACCTCATCGAGCTAGTGCATCAAGCTACCAAAGCGGAACATCAAGTGCAAGAAGATTACAAGTATGCCAGGTTCTCATCCATGTCCTACGGCTTCTCCAACACCCAAGCTTCAACGACTCTCACACCGTCTACCAAGCCTTCTACAAGAAACGTCGACAAGTCGAGTTTCAAGAAAGCTTCGTCAACTCCAAGTCATCCTCCTACTACAGGCAACTACAAGCCGAGAGCTTCATCATCATCCACTCCAACCGATGAGACTGTCGAGACAAGTTCCATCAAATGCTTCACATGCGGAGGCCGAGGCCACAAGTCCTACGAGTGCACCAACAAGCGGACCATGATCCTCAACGACGACGGCACCTACGACTCAATGAGTGAAGGAGAAATGGACGCTCTTGAGCAAGTCGCCATGCACCAGCAAGTGAGCGATTAAGAGGAACAAGTCTTTTGCGATGAAGATTCAAGTCCCACTCTAGTTTTCTCCAAGGTCTTGACTCTCCAACATCACCAAGAAGAAGACCAAAGATGCCACATATTCCACGCCAAGGCCGGCATCAATGGATGCTCTGTCAAGGTCATCATCGATGGAGGGAGCTATCATAATCTCGCAAGTGAAGAACTTTGCTCCAAGCTCCAATTGTCCAAGACAAAGCACCCACATACATACAAAGTGCAATGGCTTAGCGACTCCGGCACTATCCAAGTCGAGCATCGAGTACAAGTCTCTTTCAAAATTGGTGCCTACGAAGACACCTTAGAGTGCAACATTGTTCCAATGACCATTTGCCACCTTCTCCTTGGACTCCCATGGCAATGTGATAGAGGAGTCAACAACAACGGCTGAACGAACCACTACATCTTCAAGATGAAGGGCAAGGAGTACGTCCTTTGTCCCATGTCTCCAAGCCAAGTTGTCACCGACAAGCAAGCAACCCATCATGGAGATAATAGTGAGAGAGGGAGCCATCAAAAAGAGAGTGAGTGCCACGAGCCCAAATCGAGCACCTCCATGATGAGCGAAAAGAAGAACTTAGTCCTATTTGCCACCAAAAGTGAGATAAGAGGAGTGTGTGCGAACCCATATAGTGTCCTACACTACGTCCTTTTGTGCAAGGTCAATGAACTACAAACTAACACCTCTCACACTCTTCCTCTAGTGTTGTCTTCTCTTTTGCAGGAATTTCACGATGTTTTCCCCGAAGAGCTACCTCCGGGACTACCTCCACTCTGAGGCATTGAGCACCGCATCGACCTCATCCCCGGAGCACCGCTTCCGAACAAAGCTCCCTACCGCATCAACCCCAAAGAAAAAAAAAGAAATACAAAGGAAAGTAAAGCATCTCATAGACCATGAACATGTGCGTGAAAGTTTGAGCCCTTGTGTCATCCCGGTAATTCCTGTGCCAAAACGAGACGGTAGCTTTCTCATGTGCTCTGATTGTACACCTATCAATTCTATCACCGTTCGTTATACATATCCCATTCCACGCCTAGATGATATGCTTGATGAACTTAGTGGTGCCACTATCTTTTCAAAAATTGATCTTAAGAGTGGTTACTATCAAATCCGCATACAAGAGGGTGATGAACGGAAAACCGCTTTCAAAACCAAGTTTGGATTATATGAGTGGTTGGTCATGCCTATGGGTCTATCGGAAGTACCGGGTACTTTTATGCATCTTACGAATCATGTCTTTCGCCCTTACATTGGTGTGTTCGTTATGGTCTACTTCGATGATATCCTTTTTTTAGCAAGTCTCTCAAAGAGCATGTCACCCATGTCTGAACTGTTTTATAAACTCTTCGAAAAGAGCATCTCTATGCTAATATGGAGAAATGCCTTTTTGCCGTTGACAATCTCATTTTCTTGGGTTTTGTTGTTTCCTCTAAGGGTGTTCATGTTGATGAGTCCAAGATCAATGCTATCAAGACTTGGCCAAAGCCAACCAACTTGCTTCAAGTGCGTAGTTTTCTTGGCCTTGCGGGTTTCTATCGTCGTTTTGTGAAATATTTTAGCACCATTGCTTCTCCTTTGCATGCTTTGAGCAAGAAGAACGCGCCTTTTGTTTGGGGACCATCCCAAGATAACGCTTTCAATGAGCTTAGGAATTTTCTTACTCATGCTCACGTGCTTGCATTACCCAACTTTGACAAACCCTTTGAGATTCAATGCGATGTTAGTGGTAATGGCATAGGAGGTGTGTTAACGCAAGAGAAGCGCCCCATATCTTACAAGGGGCATTCGAGCTCGTCTACGGATTCAACCCTTTGTCCACATTGGACATTCTTCCTCTACCGCTACAAGAGCGCATCAATATGGATGCAAGTGCACGTGTGCACCATCTCAAGAAGGTGCATGAAGATACAAGGCAAACCATCGAGCGCCAAGTACAACGACTTGCGACCAAGCACAACATCAACAAGCACCCCATGGTATTCAACATTGGAGATCTTGTGTGGCTACACCTTCGCAAGGACCGTTTCCCCAACGAACGCAAGTCCAAACTTTGACCACGCATGGATGGACCCTTCAAGGTGCTCGAACACTACAAGAACAACGCCTAAAAGATCGACATCCCACGCGACAAGTACTCCGTGAGCGACATCTTCAACATCAAAGATCTCTCGCCCTACCATGGTGATGAGGATTTCGATCCAAGGACGGATCTTCCCAAGGGAGGGGAGATGATGCGGAGCATCCCACGATCATCCCCATGGATGCACCTACACCTCCAATGACACTACTTGGACCAATGACAAGAGCTCGGGACAAGGCTATTGAAGATAAGGTGAACTCACTCATCTCCGAACTTCCACTTTCTATGCATGAGAGATCGTTACTACCTAAGTCTGAGTTGTTGTGCATGATCAGGTACCAAGAGGACCCTCCCGAAGATGCACATGAAGATGTACAAGTCCCCAAGTTCACGGATGAAGAGAACCAATGGAAGGAGTCAAGTACACCTCCCAGGCCCCGGACATCCGGCCACGACCCCGGACGTCCGTCCCCGAGAGCTTCACCCAACACACACGCTGAGGCGCCAGGACACTACATGCCCCGGACATCCGGCCCTTCCCGAGCCCCCGGATATCCGGCCTCCAGCCCGGAAATCCGGACCCCTCCGAACCCGAGAGCAACAAACCAGCTGCTCCAGCCCAGACATCCGGCCTCCTCAGCCCAGACATCCGGCCTCGCGTGAAAGCCCGAACATCTGGCCCGAAGCCGGACGTTCGACCTCCCCTGTCGATGCATAGTGAACGGCCGAGGCCCGTGTACCCCTTCTCCCCCCTAGACTATATATACTCCTCCTCATCCTACTTTCTAGGGTACCTTCTCCTTGGAGATTCGAGCCTCCACCAGCGAAGATCCCCCAAGCGGATTCAAGACCCCTTTTAGGGAAGAACTCAAGACCTCCTCACGGAGAAGACCAGCTACCCTTGTATCGTCCTTAGTTGTTCGTGGATCGTGTATCTTTCCTTATGTACTCGAGGATCTAGCACATGTGTGACTTATTCGTGTTGGTTTAGTGTTTCCTCTTGTGTTTCCCCTTGTGTTTCCCCTCTTTTCTCCCTCGTGTTCCTCGTGTTCCTCGCGGGATCCGATCCTTTCGTGAAAGCTCAGCCGATTGGGGTTCTACCCTACATCACATCTCTCCCCTCACATTTCCACTTCGATGCACATGAGACATGGCTACTACCTCAAACAGAGACATTGTGCATACTCAGGTATCAAGGAGTTGGCCATTAAGAAGCTAAGGAGCAAGGAGGATCAGAAGAGGAAGATGGACGTGAAGACGGAGAAGAAGGAGAGATGGAGAAGAAGTCCCAGCCACCGGACGACCGGTCGGGACCGGACGTCTGGAGTCTGAAGCTCCAGCCAAACCCCAGAGAGCGGACGTCCGTCCCGGACCGGACGACTGGTGCCCCTGCACCCGAGCCAAACGAGCGGACGACCGGCCTCCTCTGGAAATCCGCTACACCAGCATCCGAGCCAGAACAAGTGGACGACCGGTAGCCACCGGACATCTGGCCGCCCATGAGACACCGGATGACCGGTCCCCAGCGGACGTCCGGTACCTGGCTATGTCCAGTTGCGGGATGAGGCCCATGTACCCCTTGACTTCACCCCCCATCTGCACTAAGACTATAAATAGACCTCTCCCTCCTCCTAGCTAGGGTTAGCATTGGTTTAGCTCATTTTCAGAGATAGCGCATTGCTCATCCACATCGGATCTACTCCACGAGAGAGACTACGGCCCCTCTTCGGAGAAGATTGCTTTGGATTCAAGACCCCTCGAAGGGAAGATCCCCTCGTGGATTCAAGACCTCCTCACGGAGAAGACCGGCTACCTTTGTATCGTCCGTTGTTGACTTTGGATCTTGTATCTCCCTTTGTGTTCATGGATCTAGCGCATTTGTGATCATACTTGTTGGTTTGAGTGTTCTCTTGTGTTCCCCTCGTGATTTTCCCCTCCTTTCCCTCCTCATGTTCTTCGTGTTGATTGCAGGATCCGCTGCTTTCGTGAAAGATCGGCCGATTAGGGTTCCTACCCTACACCATCTTGGTATCAAGAGACACGTTGATCATGATTTCAGAGGCTCCCCGTTGTGTTGCTAGCCTAGTTTTTGTTGTTTTTGTCCCTAATTCGAAAATTCCCCCTCAAAAATAGCCCCAAGTTTTTTTTGTGATTTGTTGTTGTGTTGAAATTTTGTTGGATTTGCCTTGTTTTGAGTGGATCTAGCTTTTTCCCCCTTGCCCCACCCTTTCCATCCACGAAATCGCTTGAATTCGATGAACTTCGACCTCTCCATCACGAACACCACCAGTTCATCCCGTGCTCGATTTTCACACAGGCACCAGACGTCCGCTCACCACCAAATGTCCGACGACTGGACGACCGCTCACCACCGGACGTCCGGAGTACACTGACGAAACTAAATTTTCTTCAGTTTTGGTCACCACCACCGCCCCACATTTCCACATACGCACTCCTACCACCTCTACACCATCACCACTTCCGCATACCACCACCTTTGCTTACCCGCTTCGCACTCCGACACGTGTTTCCACTTTGAGCTTTGAGAATTTGAGTTCCGGTTCCGTATCCCTTTGTGTTTCGGCTATCTAGGTATGGTCCGGCATCAACATCACCGCCGCTCATCTTCGCCACGGACGCGTCATCAAGAACGACCACCGCAACTACATCTTGGGTAGGCCAGCCCAGAGTTGCCCCTATTTCGTTCTCAGGGCACACTCAGATGAGCCAGATGTCGGGTAGGCCAGCCCAGAGTTGCCCCTGGTAGCCCCGGAAATCGCTCGGTGGGACCAACACTTCGAGGAGCACTGACCCGGGGGGGCTAAAATAAGATGACCCTCGGGCTCTGGAAACCCAAGGGAAAAGAGGCTAGGTGGCAAAAGGTAAACCCAAGGTTGGGCATTGCTGGAAAAGCTTTAAACAAGGCAAACTATCAAGCGGTTCCCATTAAAACCCAACCGCGTAAGGAACGCAAAATCCGGGAACATAACACCGATATGACGGAAACTAGGGCGGCAAGAGTGGAACAAAACACTAGGCGAGAGTCCGAGCCTTCCACCCTTTACCAATTATATAGATGCATTAAGATAACATGGCAATATAATGATATCCCAACAAGTAAATAAATGTTCCAACAAGGAACGGTCTCCAATCTTCACCTGCAACTAGCAACGCTATAAGAGGGGCTGAGCAAAGCGGTAACATAGCCAATCAACGGTTTGCTAGGACATAGTGGGTTAGAGGTTTGACATGGCAATTTGGGAGGCTTGAAAGCAAGTGGTAGGCATCGTAGCATTGGCATAGCAAAAGAGCGATCAAACTAGCATAGCAAAGATAGTAGTGATTTCGAGGGTATGATCATCTTGCCTGCACAGTTGTCAGAGTTGACTGGATCCTCGAAAGCAAACTCAACGGGATCCTCATTAGCGAACTCGTCTCCCGGCTCTACCCAAACAGGACAAACAAGCAACAAGGACACAATCAACCACGCGCAAAGCTCAAACAATATGATGCAAAGATGATATGCTATGCGGGATGCGATGCGGGATGCATATGCAATATGTGACAAGGAATGCATGAACCTGGCTTCAACTTGGAAATCCAAGTGTGCCACTGGAAAGATGAGATGAAATCGCTTGAAAACGATATAAAGAACACCGGAATCGGAGTTACGGTTTGGAAATGGCAAGCAATTCAAATATGACATCGGTCTGCAATTTACAGCAAGTAGCCATCTAAATGCAATGAGATGAACATGCTACAGCACTAAAACATGACAACAAAATACATGGCAGGGATGCATTCAAGATGCTTAACAAAAGTCTAGCACTGAGCTACGGCCAATTCATCCGTTAACAGGTTCAAACAAGCATGGCAAAAATGCATATGGCAAACAGATTTAGGACTTTGTGAAATTAACACTTGTCTGGAATTTCAGATCAGATAGCACTCTTCGGAGCGACAAAACTATATGTTATAGGACCTGAACATGGCAAAGTAAAGCATGGCATGGAGCTACTCAAAGAGCTTAACAAAAGTCCCTTAGTGACCTTGAGCCAAAAGGGATCCGAAAATAAAATTGCAAGCATGTGAACATGGCAAAAACATAATCAGTTTTCAGACTTAGTGAAAACTGGCACATGCTGAAACATAACTCGAGTAGGCATGTTTACGAGCTCGATGCACTCACTACGGTGCAAGTCATGACAAGCTAAGCTTACACCCATCACTAATACACAAAATTCAAGCTAGACATGGCAAGAAAAATAGCATGGCATGCATGGATCAACTACAACATCATCGGCAAAATTGCAAACAAGTTGACAATCTGCCCAGATTCACAAAGTAGAAAAAGTAGAGCTCGATTGACTCAAGCTAGGGTGCTCCATAATTGCAAACAAAGACATGGATGGATAGAGCATTACAAGATTAACAAAACACCCTTACTGATCATCCTCAAAAGAGGCACGGATCACTAGGAAACAACATGAACATATGGCAACAAGAGATAAACAGATCAAAGACTTAGTGGAAAAGCTAAGTCCCTGAAATCAGAATTACCAAGTGCACCACTTGGCAAGCTTGTGCTAGTCACCACACACATCACAAAAATACATGGGTTGCACCTCTGGAAAGATGACAAAACCCTTAACAAAACATATGTAGAACTCATGGGCATATCGTGCACACAATAATCATGGCAAACATGACAAAAAGCTAAATGGAGCAGCAGATCTGACAATTATCTCAAGTAGCCCTCTTATAACAGCATTTCAGGCATCAAGATGCACTCCAATGAAAATGATACAATGGAATGAAATGATGTACTCTCTGATATGAACATTTTGATATGCTATATGCATGAATCGGAGCTACGGATGCAAAGTTACGGCACGAGGAACATGGGAACTTGAAACTGAAAGAAACAGGGACTTGGTAGAATTTCGACCTCCGGATCTAGGGTTTGACCCGGCACACAAAACGAGGTGGTGGCGCTGCTCGCCAGAGATGCCGAAGACGGCGGCCGGCGAAGTCGAGGTCGCCGGATCCGGTCGCTCCTCGATCGGATCTGGCCGGAGGAGGGAGGCGCCGGTGGCTTGCGCGGTGGTGGGGGCGGTGGCGGCGGGGATCCGCGGTGGCGCGGCGGCCGGCGAGGTGGCGGCGCACGGTGGCGGCGG